>NC_056042.1:9533900-10218464 GCF_004379255.2 Salvia splendens
TTGAAACGATGGATTTTCTCAGGGTGCTTAGGTGTCGTTCAAGCAAGGATATATCCTACTGGTCAGGATAGAGATCCTAACTAAGCCTAGACCCTGGTTTCAAAAATTCCTCAACCCACTTCTACTGATCAGTATAGTGGTGGTAAGGGTCGAATCCCACAGAGATGGTGCGTTAAAACTATTGTGGTGATATTCTGGATGGTTTGGTTAGCTACCACGCTCGGGTTGAGTCTCTACCTAGGCAAGAACTTAAAGGTAATTTCCTACTGACTAGAATGGGGAAAGAGAGTGTAGGGGTGCAGCTGTGTACGTGGAAATAGGGAGACATTTTTGTAACAGGAAATATTTGGAAGGTACGGGATTCTATTTTGGGCTAGACAGAATATTCAGAGGGTAGTGGTAGTCAAGGTGACTGGGCTGACAGATCTGCAGGTTATAACGAAAAGCAAAGGACAAAAGTAAAAAAAAGCAAAAAGCATCTAAAAAGCAAGTGGTCCCCAACATTTGACAAGGACATCATCTTCTTCAGCAACACAAACTGAAATCAGAAAACAATTCCAGATTCAACACGGAAACACAGTTTATCAATTCGCGAACACAGATCCACAAATACGAACACCAAATCTTAAATCAAGCACAGAAAATGCAACTCCGCATACTGATCAGCAGGAAAACGAAAACGAACTCAAACAAGACTTCACATGCAGCGATTCACTCACGATCAACAGTTCCACACTTAACTAAAGGAATTTTGATGGAAACAAAGAAGGAAAGTTTCAGCACTTAAAAACACAAGGAATCTTAGATCTAAGCTAACTAGGCGGAATAGAAAGGAAAAGAAAATGACACAATAATATACGAAACGGAAATCAACTTCATAGCATAAACACGTTCGGATCTTCCACAAGTACTTCAAAACAGAAAATATCCAAAAGCAACAAAAGATCCAACGTAAAGAAAGCAAGCGAATTAAACTACGAAAGCGAGTAAAAGTGTTTTGCCACTCCGGGCGATGATATCTCTAACTACGGTTCTGCTGGCTGGAACGAACGATCTGGAATTCCGGGAACATCTAAATCTTCAAGTGACCATGGCAGTGGCGAGAAACGAGATTCTGGACTGGGCTGAAGGACTGAACTCCGAGAGAATTCTACCTAAGAGTGATGATGATGATCTTTTTTTTTCTCTCTCCAAGTGGCTTCCTTTTATAGGGAGGCTTACCCTTGATTTTAGGGTAAGACCTTGCGGTGAGATGACTTCTTTGCCCTTAATTGTGATTGAGCAGTCCCAGCTATCCTCCTTCTCCATCTCGAGCCATATTTGCATGTATACTGGTCAGTACGTAATCGTCCTGACGCCCTTTTCACTTGAAGTGTCTGAAACTCTGCCTACTGGCTAGAATGCTTACCCTGCACGCTTAAGCAACTAGTTTTTGCAGATATAATTCAATTACGCACATCATACTGACCAGTAACCTAGGCCTAGAATACGACTTATCAAACTGCTCACACTTACCACATGCTTGTCCTCAAGCGTGAAGAACAAACAAAAACGAATAAGTCGAATTCTAGCCTGGTTACTCCCCTGACCGACTCTACCTAAACTAGACTCGACGCAAAGAAAAACACTTGGTCAAACACAGAAAAAAAAACACACAAACACACAAACACAAATAAAACAAAACACAAAGATTTGGGCTATATTTTCAACCATCCCTTACCTCGGGATCTGGTGCAATCCGGCCTTAGACAGCCTTGAACTCCTGCCACCCCCCATTCCTTCCTGGTCAGTACATCCGTTTGTCAAGATCGCCCAAACTCTCGGCCAAACACTAGATTCACTCGGTCTCTCATACCTCACCAGGAATGTTAGGACCGCATTCTCTCAATATGCTCAACCACACTTGCTTCGGACTTTAGATCTCACGTGCAGCTACTGAAGGACTTAAAGGCTTGTAATGGGGCTATTGGGTTGCAGCGTTTTGGGGTAGATGTTCCTAAGGCTCTAAGTTTTCAAAATTTCTATTTTATTAATGCGGGAGAACTGTGTGCTGTAGGCTTTTGATCAGTTGCTTTTTAGCTGGCGCTTCTGGCTTGGGTCTCCAACTGTTCAGTATCATCTTGTGGCTTTGCCACCCTTATTCCTTCTCTTTTTTTGTGGTCAAGTTTCTGACCATTTTTCTCCACATTCTTCTCTCTTTTTTTTTTTTTGTGGCTTCGCCACCCTTATTCCTTCTTCTTCTCCCTTTTTTTTCTTTTTGTGGACCCGGGATAACTCCCTGGTCGATTTTCTTCCGAACCTTCTTGCCCAGCTGGAGTCTGCTTTCTTGTACATCTTTCTGGCCAGTAGGCTTCATTCGCCTCACGCTTTGCACACACACAGTCCCAGTGGCTAGGGGTATTTATCTGGGTAAAAGAGTTAGGAAAAAAGGTTCTAAGGGTGGTTTTTTTTTTTTTTTTAGATGGGGGGTTTCCTACTGCCTTCAGTCTTTGCTACCCGTGGTCACTTCATCCTAGGCAATTTGTGGCAGCCTCTCTTTCTTTTCCATATATGTGGAAAGTGGTTCCACTTAAAGCTTATTAACTCACATTTTAAGAGGGCTTTCGCGCTTGGCTCTAAGTATGGGCTTTCTCTCATACTCACATCATCTATCCTGACTATGAGGTACTAGGGAGGGTGGTTTCGGTTTTCCAGCACGTCTTATCTCCCTCAGTTCCCTTCACCCGTCAGCTCAAGACGGTTTGAGTTTTAAGCCCAATCAACACACAAAATAAAAAAAACTAAACCTAACAGGACACTACACAAGCACGAACACAAAAACTACACATATACACATACTCATCATACTGGTCATTGCGTCCCCCCTCCTACTTCACAAGTGTCTGCCCTCAGATAGGGCTGTGAAGTGGAAAAGGTAATGGCCAGTATGATGGACACATAGACAACAGACAAAACAACAAATTGAAACTAAAACTCTTCTCACACTTAGGACTATGGAATAGGCTAAGTGTGAGATTTTGAAAACCTAAACAGCAACCAACAAAACACATATATATACAAAACTCCTCACACTTAGGCCGTGCAACGGACTAAGTGTGCGGTCAATCATGCTTACGAAAAACAGAAAACAACAACACATGCGTCAAAAGACAAACCCTTAACTTCTCACACTTAGACTATAGAATAGGCTAAGTGTTATGAACGGGGTTTGCGCACAAACAGAAATTATACTACCTAGACACACAAAACACAATTAAAACAAACGAAGAGCTAAAAACGAGAAAATAAAAAGAAAAAAAAACTAACTGGTCAGATGGGGGTGGTCCGTAGCGAAGTCTCCTGCTCCTCCGTGGGGCAGGTGGTGTAGGCTGCTTTTCCAGGGGTTCCTCTTCCGTTCCAGTGTGATCCTCACTCTCCTTCGCCGGTTCCTCGGCTGCTGCCGGCACCTCGGTGTTCTCTTCCTCGGGCTCGTCTATCATTGTCCTCTGGTGGGGTGGGTCTCATCGTCCTGGCCTCCATGGCCGCTTGTTCCTGTAGCTTGTTCTTTCTTCCGGCTGGTCACTTCTTCCAACAACACATCTATCACGGATGCCATCCGGCCCATCTCCGTGATCAATCGATGGTTTTCCTCTCCCAAAGTAGTCACTAACGTCTCCATAGCGTCTTGCTTTTGAGCCAATGTCTTCTGCTTTGCAGATCTCTCCAACATCCTTTCCATCATTGCCGCTAGCTTGACCCTCTCTGCTTTCAATTGCTTATTCTCCTCTCTAACTTCATCCATTTCCTTCTCCATTCTGGCTTGACGCTGTTCCTGGTCCGATGCCAATCCGATCATTTCTGCCCTTATCTGTCTGCTTCCCTCCGCTATCTTCTCCACAGCTTTTTCCATCCCCTCTTGTCTCTGGTCGTGTGCCGGTGCTTCATGAGCTGCTGCCAACCGAGCAGTGGGTGTAGCTTCCTCTCCCATCGCGTAGAAGTGTGGCACGCCTTGCCTCATGTATACCGCATTCGTCCGGACGAATAGGGGGGTATCAAACAATCCTGGGGCGTCCACCATCGTCAAGGGGGTTAAGTCTTTGTCCTCTGAAACGGTGACGTTGTTTCTCACAAAGATTCCCAATATATGGCAGAGGGAAATATTCCGTGCTGGGGTGGGTAGCGATGAGGTGACATGTGTATGCAGTCCAGAACCCTAAGTGCAACTTCTTGCCTCTCTTGGCACACCACATAAGATACAATTCCGTCATCGATGTCCGGACTGCCGAATTCGACTGTCCTAAAAGGTTGTAACCCAAGAAGAGTTGAACCAGGCGTAGATTAGGATCGTTGAGATGGATAGATCGGGAGATAGTGGACTGAAACTGCCCTGCCCCGGGGTGAGTAAGCTCTTCCCAAGCTACCTGGGGCTCAAAGTCCACATGCCTGCGGAGAATCCCTCGCTCCCTATCTCTCCACTCGGGCCCTATGGCCTCCTCCAAACTGCATATCCCTAGCCGAACAGTCCATTCAATCAAATTCATCCTAATCTCTCATCCAAATACTCTGAAACTGATGCAATCTACATCCAAATCCGTGGTGACCTTGAATCGAAAGGTCACGAAAAATTCTTTGGCCAAATCGACCGGAACATTCAAATTCTCATTCCTTAACAGCCATTCAAAACCCAATTCGTGGAAAAGGGCGAGAAACGATTCCCGAACCTTCAATTCATCTAACGAGGGGAGATGAATTACCTTTCCACATTTAACCTTCTTGCCTTTTGCGTTCTTGGTGCGATAGATGGATTGGAGCTCCCTTCGAGTCAAAAAATTGCATCCCCTCCACCACGTCATCTGTGAGCTCCACCGTCCAACGCTTATATCGGAGTGGTTCTGCAGGTGGATGCAATAGTTTCCCGATGATCGTTAGGGAGTTGCTGCTCCTTGTACTCCTCATCTTCCATGGTCGTATCGCTATCGGATTCAGATTCTTCACTGATCTCATATTCACTGTCACTCTGTGTTTGCCGGTTTGATGGGGTCCTCTGGTCAGCCTCAGTGATCACGATGCCTGTGTTCACGGTACGCGGTTTTTTTGGTACTCGGCTTGTTCTTCACAACGGCTTTTCCTTTCCTTTTTTCTTTCTATCTGGTACCCTGGCTTTCCTCCTCAGCTTTGTCGTTCTCTACTTCGGGTTCTTTCTCAGCTTGTGTTGAAAATGGGTACTGGGTAGTAGGACCGGTCTCCCTGTGGTCTACTGACCTGGATGCGAGGTCCAGACCCTCAGCCATCCCGTCAGCCTCTTCACCTTGGCCACTCAGTGTTGGAGAGACCGCTTCGGTTTCCTCTGCAACAGGTAAAGACTCCTCCCCAGGTTTTGTGGGAGTGGTCCTCTCCTCTTCACTCAAGATTTCCACGGGATCTGCCTCTGTGTTCGGCTTCGCCCTACTAGCCTGCCCACTTTCCCAAGCATCTCTGCGAAATCTCCGCGGTTTGGGTGAGTCTGCCTTGGGGTCTGCTTTCACCACCAGTTTCCGCTTTATGGGCTTGGGCTTCACTACCGGAGGTGCCACCGGTTCTGGCTCATTGGTTTCTGCAGCTGTTTCCTCCTCTCCTACCATGCATTCTACCATCCTCTACTTCTACTCGGGATCTACTGGCTCTTTTTCTTTACTCGGTGCTTCTCCTCTCCCCTCCTACCAACTGAAAGGTCGGCCTTCCGGTATGTTTCCTGATGTGGCTTTCTCCCTGTTTCCTGCTGCCCCCAATGCGAGGTCTAGACCTCAGCCATTGGTGCAGTGTCCTCTTCTCTCTGGTTGACCCTGTTCAGAATCGAGTCAAATTCTTCGTCTGTCATTAGGCCTTGTTTTCTGGCCGATTCATTCAAATCTATTTCCGGCCTTCTCACTTCTTGAACTACCGGCTCCGCTTCGGGCGTTTTCTCTGTTCCTTCGCTCCCCTCCGGAGTTGTCTTGCCTTGACTCGACTTTTTCGTACGCTCCTCAGAGCCGGAGTCGTAATGGGTGCGGTGATAGCGTCGAGCTCTGCCGAATTCGGCACTGAATCTGCTGCATGACTGTCCGGCGCAGGCGGGAGTTCACTGGGTGTGGTTCCTACGCCCCCCATTTGATCAAAACCAGTCAATGCCGCCGTCCAGTCCCGAGTAGGGTCCTGTTGACGAAGAAATGCCATCATGGCATCCATGGAAATCATAGGTGGTGGCTGAGCGGTCGGTGCTGGTGGCGGTGGATTTTGCTGTGGTTGTGCCTCCTGGGTTTCTTGGCGGCGCGGTTTGATTTTCTGGGCGAAAGCTTTCTTCCCCATGAGTGGAAATCTGCGATTTAGTGGTGAAAAGGTAGGGTTGAGGGTTGAGAATGATGTTTCCGCGAGAGAGATGGACAAGGATTTCTTGAAAGCGAATTGAAAATGAGGGTTTGTGAGGGAAAAGTGTTGGGACGGTAAGTTTATAATTCGGGTGAGAGAGAGCAGTTGCAGGTGGTTGTAACCGGTTATCAGGGGTAGCCGGTCGCGACGTTTCAGACGGGAAGGGCGGTTGAGGTTGCTGGCCTCTGATTGGTCCGCGCGTCTTTTCCCTCTGCTCACGCGCCATTTCTCTTGCTGTCACCCTGCAAAAGCTGCACAAGCTTTAATTCAAATTTTCGTCCTTTCCATAATTCCTCCTCTACTTGCCTAAAAAAAAAAGGAGACTAATTTAAATGGGCACTTAAATAACATTTTGAAATAGCACCAGATAAGCAATCCTTTGGTCAATGTGCACTTCAAATTAAAATTAAGGCCCGAAAATATTTTTTTTGGATTTCTAGGAATTATCTAGCGTGCAAATATTAATTACGTATTTACAATATTTACAACTTTCTTAGGTAATTTGTTTGGAATTCAACTTGGCCAGTATATGCATACTATTCTCAAAGGGAAACTGGCCGCGCGGAATTCCAAATTCCTATCTTACTGATCAGTAAGAAACCGATGTAAGTGGCTGTAGTGGAATTTCATCCACTACACCCACCTCGCTATTATCCCTGAATATTTTCAACCTATGCCCATTTACTATGAAAGGTTCAGAGTTAGAAAAACTCCCTGAAATTTCTACTGCCCCGTTGGACCGGAGTGCAGTTATGATGTAAGGTCCTGTCCATTTGGACTTGAGTTTCCCTGGCATAAGCTTCAATCTTGACTGGAAGAGTAGTACTTTCTGGCCAACATGGAGCTCCTTAGTCCTCAGATTTCGATCATGCCATAATTTAGTTCGTTCTTTGTACCACTTGGCGGAATCGAATGACTCCAATCTAAGTTCCTCAAGCTCCTGCAGTTGCAGCTTCCTTTCCTCTTCACAGGTTGTAGCATCCATATTCACTTTCTGTACTGCCCAGTATGCTCGATGCTCGATTCCAACTGGTAAATGGCAAATCTTTCCAAAGACAATCCGGTAAGGGGACATGCCTATGGGAGTCTTGTAGGCTGTTTGATACGCCCATAGAGCATCCTCTAACCTTACACTCCAATCCTTCCTAGAAGTGTTCACCGTCTTCTCCAAAATTTTCTTTATTTCGCGGTTAGAGATTTCTGCTTGACCATTTGCTTGCGGATGGTAAGGGCTGGATAGTCTATGGTGCACACCGTATTTCTTCATTAAAGCTTCAATTGTGCGATTACAGAAGTGTGTACCTTGATCGGATATGATCGCCCTGGGCACACCGAATCGGCTGAAGATATGACTCTTTAAGAATTTGGCCACTTCCTTGGCTTCACACGTGCCTGTGGCCTTGGCTTCCACCCATTTGGAGACTTAGTCTACAGCAACTAGGATATACAGATTCCCATAGGATGAAGGGAAAGGCCCCATGAAATCCATTCCCCATATGTCGAATAACTCGCAAACTATTACGGGTACCTGTGGCATTTCATCCCGGGCAGATATTCCCACCGGTCAGTTGGCAACGCTCACAACTTCTGCAAAACTCGTACACATCTTTGTTGAGGGTTGGCCAATAAAAGCCGCTATCCAAAATCTTCCTAGCCGTCTTCTTGGACCCGAAATGTCCTCCGCATGCTAACGAATGGCAGTGGGTCAAAACATCCCGCTGATCCCAGTCAGGAATGCACCTCCTTATCACTTGATCGGACCCTATCCTCCACAAATAGGGGTCGTCCCAAAAGTAGTATTTCGCTTCACTCTTGATCTTCATTCTTTGGGCTTTGGTAACACTTGGCACTTCTGGAAGCTCTCCAGTTACCAGGTAGTTGGCCAGGTCTGCGTACCAAGGCTCTTGCCCTACCTTCTCTTTTCCTTTTGCTGTATCATTCTGACCAGTAAGCTTGAACACTTCTTCCCAATCAATTTTTCTGGGCACAAAAGTCACCTCACACAAATGTTCCTCTGGAAATTTATCATGCACTTCGTCACCGTTTCCATCTTGCACTATTCTGCTCAAATGGTCCGCCACTTTGTTCTCGACTCCCCGCTTATCTTCTACCTCCCAGTCAAATTCTTGTAGCAAGAGTACCCATCGGATCAAGCGTGGTTTGGATTCCTTCTTGGCAATCAGATACTTAATCGCCGCATGGTCAGTATACACTATGACCTTAGATCCCAACAAATATGGCCTGAACTTCTCGAAAGAATACACCACTGCCAGCATCTCCTTTTCAGTGGTATCGTAATTCCGCTGGGCTTGATTTAAAGTCTTGGACGCATAAAAAATTACGTACCTCTTCTCGTCGATCTTCTGACCCAGCACGGCTCCTACCGCAAAATCGCTGGCGTCGCACATTACTTCGAACGGATGGTTCCAGTCAGGAGCCCTTATGATAGGTGCGGATATCAACTTTTCCTTGAGAGGGTTGAAAGCAGCCTTGCATTGCTCATCAAAGATGAATTCCACGTCATTCTGAAGTAATCTAGTAAGGGGCTAGGCGATCTTGGAGAAATCCTTGATAAATCTTCGATAAAATCCGGCGTGCCCCAGAAAACCCCTTATTCCCTTCTGATCAGTAGGGAATGGTAATTTGGATATAACATCTACCTTGGCTCGATCCACTTGGATACCTCTCTCTGAGACCACGTGTCCTAAAACTATCCCTTCGGCGACCATAAAATGGCACTTTTTGAAGTTCAAAACCAAACTCTTTGCTTGACATCTCTCCAAAACTATATCTAAATGGTGAAGGCAAGAGTCGAACGAGTCTCCATAAACCGTAAAATCGTCCATGAATATCTCTATGCAATCCTCAATCAAATCAGAAAATATGCTCATCATACATCGTTGAAACGTACCTGGAGCGTTGCACAGGCCGAAGGGCATGCGACGGTATGCATAGGTTCCAAACGGGCAAGTGAAAGTGGTCTTGTCCTGGTCCTCAGGATCTACGTAAATTTGGAAATACCCGCTGTACCCATCTAGAAAGCAGAAAAACTTCTTCCCAGCTAATCTCTCCAACATTTGGTCGATAAACGGCAGGGGAAAATGGTCCTTCCTGGTCGCATTGTTCAGCTTACGGCAATCGATGCACATTCGCCAACCTGTGACTAGCCTCGTTGGGATCAGTTCATTCCTCTCATTCTAAACTACTTGATGCCCGACTTCTTTGGGACCATGTGGATCGGGCTGACCCACTCACTATCCGGTACTGAATAGATAATCCTTAGCGACAACAACTTCAAGATCTCCTTCAATATCTCTTCTCGCATGTTAGGGTTTACCTTCCTTTGAGCATCTCGATGTGCCTTCGCTCCTTCCTCCAACCTAATGTGGTGCATGCAGACGTCGGGGCTAATCCCCACTAAATCTGTAAGACTCCATCCAATTGCCTTCTTGTTCTTGCTCAGCACGGTCAGTAGCCTAGCTTCTTGTTCTTTCGTGAGGCTGCTACTGATGATCACTGGATAAGAGTTCTCCTCTCCAAGGAAGGCATACTTCAAATTTGGTGGCAACTTCTTCAGCTCAACTTGAGGTGGAAGTGTGTCTTCGGGTAGAGGGTTTTTCTCAATCTCTCCTTCTTTTTCTAAACCTCCCTTCGATGGTTCTTCTATACTGGCTGGTAGCTGAACCCCTGCGGCTCCAGTGAACTCCGATTTCTGACAGAATTCCTTGATTGCTACTTCTATTTCTTCATCAGTCAACCCTTGGCTACTGATCATTTCACACCATGCAGCGGCTTCGACGTCAGCCTGCTCATAAACATCTAATGCTTGGAGTTTCTCCTGCAATAGTTCGGTCTCAAGAAAATCTTGGACAAGGGGGTCAATCACGTCAACATAACACAAATTTTCAGAATCAATCGGTTTCTTCATAGCTTCATTGATATCAAAAGTAAATTTCTCTCCATGGAAATCAATGCAAATTGTCCCCTCGGCCATGTCTACTATTGTCTTAGCCGTTCTAAAAAATGGCCTTCCTAACAACACTCCAATAGATTCCCTAGCTTCATGCTCACTCATTTTGATCACATAAAAATTAGCAGGATAGGTAAAATCATGCACTCTTACTAACATGTTTTCTAAAACTCCCTCAGGACTTATGCACGACCTATCAGCCAGTTGGATCAACACCCTAGTATTAGACAATCTAACTCCCTTCAATCGGTTATAGATAGACAATGGCATAACATTTATGGACGCCCCCAAATCACACATTGCATGTTTGACCTTCACATCTCCTATAGCTATAGGCAAAGTGAACATACCTGGATCGGCTCTCTTGGGTGGTAACTTCTCTTGCACTATTGCTGACGCTATTCCTTCCACCATAATCTTGCCATCCTTCTGGGCTCTCCCGGCTATGAAGTCCTTAATGAATTACCCGAGAGGGGGTAGCTTCACGGCTTGGAGGAATGGTATGGTGACATCCAACTTCCCAAAAATCGACAAGTAGTCAATCGGGTTCTCTTTCTTCCTCTTTGTAACAAATCGGAATGGGAACGGTTTCTCCCCTTTTTTTCCTCTACTGGTTCTTCAGCAACCTTCTTGGAGTTTTTCTTGGGTAGTTCCTGGGTCTGGGCCTTCATTCTGGGTTCTACCTCTTGAGGGGGTTTCTTCCTGGTCAGTAGGGTGTCGGGTTCACCTCGTAAACTTGGTGTATCATCCAAGAAGAATGGATCCTTCATCCGAGGCATAGTTCTCCCTAATTCATCCACTGAAATGGTATCACCTCCTATCTTCGTTCCATTAAATCCTCCACCAGGTTGTTTCGGTTGAGGCGCGTCATAAGTGGTTCCCGACCTCAACGTAACCTTACTCACATTTGCCTTTTCGGGCATTTGGACTGTAGATGGGAGTTTCCCTGCATTTCCCTTCAAATCACCCACCGAACTGGCCAGTTGAGCTAACTGCCTATTCATCATATCCATGTTCGCCTTATGTTCCTTCTGGGCGTTTTGCATCCCCTGCACGACCTCATTATGGGATTGCAATTCTCCTTTGATGCTCTGTTGTGATGCTAGCATTTCACCCATCATGTCTTCAACGGATCTCCTTGACCTGCTCGAGTTTTGGAAGTGACTTGGCCCTTGGTGTTGATAGTTCTGGGAGGTTTGCTGGCCTTGATTAGGCGGGTATTGGTTATACTGGGCAGGAGGGGTGTACTGATCTTGAGGATATTGATTCTGGTGCTGGCCTTGGAATTGATTTTGGTTCTGATGGTTTTGGGGTCCTGGGTTTGGCTGATTTTGGAAGTTTTGGAAGTTTCTCTGGTGGGGTGGCACATAGACAGGGTTCGGGTTCTGTGGGTTTTGGTTTTGGGAATGTTGGTTTCTTCCTGACCAGTTGGGCTGGTAGTCTGGGTTCGCTGGTCCACGGTTAGGGTTTTGGTTCGGATGGGGGTTATACTGGCTCTGACCTTGGTTCTGATTTTGGCTCCCGTCACCCCATCGGAAGTTTGGATGATCCCTCCATGATGCATCCCGTTGCCTACCTTGAATCCAATGCCCACTAGAGTTGAAGTACCCCGCAACATTAACTTGCTCCATATTCCCGAAGTCATTAGGCTGATCATAGTTCGGTCCTTGATTTCCCTGCTCTGCACCCTTGTAATTCCCAGCTGGGGGAGGTGGTGGAGTGCTCTTCTCGATCGCACTCAGAAGTGACTTCTTCAGCTCATCCATTTTCAAATCCATTTTCTGCTCCAGTGTATTTTCCTGATCAGTAACCGAGGCAACAACAGCCCGCTCTCGGTTATATCCTTCCCTTGAATGGTCATACTCTTTCTTTGCATTCAGTAGCTTCCTTAGGACTCTCTTTGCTTCGCTAACCCCGCAATTGCGTGAAGCTTCCTCCCGACGATGAATTTGCCAGGTCCTTGGTTACCGCGTTCATGCCTTCGTAGAAAGTATGATGTACTTCAATGTCCGCCATGCGATGGTTGGGACACGATTCCAAAAGACCCATGTATCTTGCCCAATAATCACTCAAGGGCTCATCATACCCTTGCTTCACATTAGTTATTTCCCTCTTCAGCGCGCTTGTCTTGGATGACGGAAAAAACTCGCCCAGAAATGCTGACTTGAAATCGGCCCAAGTCTCGATGGAGTTGGGGGGCAGGCGCATGAACCAGGTGTTGGCTTCCCCTTTTAGCACAAATGGCCAAGCCTTCAACCTATAATCATCCTCCGTCGCTCCTGCCGGTCTCCTCTGCGCCCTACAAATTTTGCAAAACTCATGAAGAAACTCATACGGCCCTTCATAGCTCTTCCCACTGTATGTAGGCAGGATTGCGATCACATGAGGCTTCACATCGCAGGCGGTTTGGCCTGGAGTAACGACTATGGCTTGCGGGGGCTCTCCCTCAGTATGCGCGTTCAGCGTCCCGATCTCCGGGTCCTCATCTCCCTGGTTGGCCATTTCCCTTGGGTTGCCTTCCAACAGTGGTATCTCTTCTGGTATCGGTCCCTCTATGGTGCCCTTCTCCTCGTCACTACTCGTCCCTAGGTCAGACAAGGTGGTCGACAAGCCAGAACGAGTGGTTACGAGTATAGACCCTCGCTGAAGTATCTTCGGTCTCCCCTGGTCAGGAGCCGAACTGCTTCTCATAAACTGAAATGGAAAGAAAAGGAAAAGAAGATTATGCACAATATATACGCCAAAGTATCACACACAAAAGTAACTAGTAACGCCATCCATCCCCGGCAACGGCGCCATTTGAAACGATGGATTTCTCAGGGTGCTTAGGTGTCGTTCAAGCAAGGATATGTCCTACTGGTCAGGATAGAGATCCTAACTAAGCCTAGACCCTGGTTTCAAAAATTTCTCAACCCACTTCTACTGATTAGTATAGTGGTGGTAAGGGTCGAATCCCACAGAGATGGTGCGTTAAAACTATTGTGGTGATATTCTGGATGGTTTGGTTAGCTACCACGCTCGGGTTGAGTCTCTACCTAGGCAAGAACTTAAAGGTAATTTCCTACTGACTAGAATGGGGAAAGGAGTGTAGGGGTGCAGCTGTGTACGTGGAAATAGGGAGACATTTTTGTAACAGGAAATATTTAGAAGGTACGGGATTCTATTTTGGGCTAGACAGAATATTCAGAGGGTAGTGGTAGTCAAGGTGACTGGGCTGACAGATCTGCAGGTTATAACGAAAAGCAAAGGACAAAAAGTAAAAAAAAGCAAAAAGCATCTAAAAAAGCAAGTGGTCCCCAACATTTGACAGGGACATCATCTTCTTCAGCAACACAAACTGAAATCAGAAAACAATTCCAGATTCAACACGGAAACACAGTTTATCAATTCGCGAACACAGATCCACAAATACGAACACCAAATCTTAAATCAAGCACAGAAAATGCAACTCCGCATACTGATCAGCAGGAAAACGAAAACGAACTCAAACAAGACTTCACATGCAACGATTCACTCACGATCAACAGTTCCACACTTAACTAAAGGAATTTTGATGGAAACAAGAAAGGAAAGTTTCAGCACTTAAAAAAACACTAAGGAATCTTAGATCTGAGCTAACTAGGCGGAATAGAAAGGAAAAGAAAATGACACAATATACGAAACGGAAATCAACTTCATAGCATAAACATGTTCGGATCTTCCACAAGTACTTCAAAACAGAAAATATCCAAAAGCAACAAAAGATCCAACGTAAAGAAAGCAAGCGAATTAAACTACGAAAGCGAGTAAAAGTGTTTTGCCACTCCGGGCGATGATATCTCTAACTACGGTTCTGCTGGCTGGAACGAACGATCTGGAATTCCGGGAACATCTAAATCTTCAAGTGACCATGGCACTGGCGAGAAACGAGATTCTGGACTGGGCTGAAGGACTGAACTCCGAGAGAATTCTACCTAAGAGTGATGATGATGATCTTTTTTTTTCTCTCTCCAAGTGGCTTCCTTTTATAGGGAGGCTTACCCTTGATTTTTAGGGTAAGACCTTGCGGTGAGATGACTTCTTTGCCCTTAATTGTGATTGAGCAGTCCCAGCTATCCTCCTTCTCCATCTCGAGCCATATTTGCATGTATACTGGTCAGTACGTAATCGTCCTGACGCCCTTTTCACTTGAAGTGTCTGAAACTCTGCCTACTGGCTAGAATGCTTACCCTGCACGCTTAAGCAACTAGTTTTTGCAGATATAATTCAATTACGCACATCATACTGACCAGTAACCTAGGCCTAGAATACGACTTATCATAACTCTATAGTGAAGTTTGTCTCTTGATCAGGTGATAATCTAGAGAAATTTCCACTTCGAATAAATTGAAAAGCCGATGTAGCTAATATAAGACAAGTTGCAATTGGTCGATATCATTAAATATCACTCGATCTCGTCTCGATGATTATATTACCATTTATTTAACATGACAAGCTGCCTTAGTTCGATCAAGTGATAACCAATCTATACCCATGATAATATCAAATTTGTGTATGAATAAGAGAATCAATATTCGCTGGCAGCTCAACTGAATTAACTCACACCACGTAGTCTAGATAAACCGTGTATACTGAAACAATGCCAGCTCATAATCAACAACAAACATAGTTCTTTGTAAACACAAAAACTCTCTTTACTTCTCATCACAATACACTTCTTGCATATATTTATCATTAAATTCTCTAGGAAAATCATCTGAACTGAGTACCAGAGGTTGTATCATAGATTGTGGGACTGTTTCTCACCAATAGTAAGTATTGCTTCAAAGAAGAGACATTATGTAATCAAAACGCTCATCTGACATACAACTCATCTGATTAAACATATATTCTATCCTTTTCAACCATATCTCAGTCACGGCTGGATCAGTAGTCTCATAAAGTCAACAATTCCATTTTTTGGTGCTATTTAATGTTTCTACCTCTTTGATTCATCATTGGTCCATGTATTTACTAGAAATCACCATATGATGCAATATGTATATGAGATGTTTCTATAATTAATTGATGATGCAGGGCGGCTGACCCTTCTCTCCTCAGTGAGATATGTTCATGACAATACAAATGCAAATGAAACTTATAACATAAATGTATCATATGATATACATGAATACTATGTCCCAGCGGGATTCTATCCCCGCTCTGATACCACCTTAAACTGTCACACCTCAACCCCTCTGACGTATACTCTTATAATACATAAATCCCTTATCATAAAAGCAATCAATACACGTGTCTAATTCATAGAACACACATACTATATAATTCTAAAATTCATCATTTAACAAGTACATATTTCAAAACATTCTACACAGTAGTGGAACCCTGTCACCACTCTATATACTATACATTCATCTACATGCAAAATGATGAGGAGGAGAAGGTTGCCAAAATGCGTCAGCCGCCGAACCTGATAACATGTGGAGTTCCTATGACCCATGTCAGTCAAAACTTTACTGTTATCTTATTCCTGAAAAATTTAGTGGTTTATATGAGCCACAACTCAGTATATATAAATCTCCACCTTTAATCTCACATGATACAAACATCAAGCATATTCTTTTATCAATACATAAAATCAGAAACAAAATATAACATAATTTAAAAACAAACCATTTCATATTCATATGCATATGCCACTCTATTCAATTTATTATTCTGTAACAGTCAAGCCTGGTATCTGCCCGGGATTCCTCTATGACCCGAAGGTCCCTCTGTAATTGGACTCATAGGTCCCTCTGTATTTGACCCAAAGGTCCCAATATGTTTGACCCGAAGGTCCCAATATGTTTGACCCGAAGGTCCCAATATATCCACTGTGATTTCAGATCCAGGGCAAAACCGTCACAGATCCTCTTTAATCCAATGATTCACATAATCGGTATCATGAACACATCATTTGCATCAATAACATATCCATATCATATTCCATCAAATTATCCAATATATCTAAACAAACATGTCCATTTCAGCAATCAAATATTCATATCATATTCGACCATCAAAATCAAACAATTCATAATCATATCAATTTCTTACCATATAATCCAATAGTTCACTTCAATTCAACATATAACAAGCAACCACATAACACATGTAAAACTAAAAGTGTGATTTATACACACCTGCTTACGAAAATAATCCATCCGAACATTTGATTTTGCTTCTTGATTCAGGACATTCGATTCTTCTCGTTTTCTTTCTTTTGTTTCCGTTCCCTACTAAATATGTCTATATCTAAAGGAATTAAAGTATTCGTTGTTCTCTGTTTTCCCTTCCTCCCCTATCCACCAACTTTACGTATATATATAGATATTTGATTTATAAAATAATGAAAACAAAAGATAACCATGCATGTTACGTTGCTTCCCTTTAAGGATATTAGTGGCACTACTAAATGAGAACATGTGTGCAATAAAATTATATATATATGAATTGCATCGTATTTACTATTTTATTTATAATAGAATATTCTTCTAGAATCACTCAACCTATTTCTATTTCTTTTTCTCTTTTTTATAACTATATGTGTATAATATAAAGAAATCACATCACATATATATAGTATACATATATGCGTACATCTATGACATTTTAAGTTAATGACTAATTAAATACAAATTTGTTATTAATATATAACTAACTCATCATACTAATCTGTTAAAATTTATTAATGCTCTCTGTAATTTGAAGGATAATAAAATGTGTGAAACCTAATAAAATGCACAAATATGCAAATATGATGCATGTTTTGGGTCATGGATGTCACACTTATATTCCACTAACTTTTTCAATTCACTTTCTACTACATTTCTTAAAACCGCACCCCGTCAAATGTGCCATTGTATTGATGTATGGAAGAGTACTTACTTCTCAATCTCTCACTAACTTTTGATTTGTGAAGTTAACGTTAGAATGAATTCGAACAAATCAGACTGAAAAGAGCATAAATTAAATCAGAATGGGAAAAAAACGCCAATAATATAATCTCACTTAAATAAATCGAGCCGTCGTACTCGTATTGATAATTGGTAGTCAAAATGAACAAGCGCAAAGATGTTGAACTGAAGCTCCAATAATTTAATTCGTACATGATTTTCATGCTACCTATATCACGTCAATCACACCCACAAATAATTAAATAATTATGATAATGGTACTCCCTTTAGGCCATCCACAATAGGAATAGCCCAGCCATAGCCTAGCCACTGCCACATCATCAGCACTAACAATCCTCCTGCCACATCATCAAAACAAGCAAATAACTCAGCAATAGCCCAGCCATAGCCTAACCACATACTGTCCACATCACTATTAACAAATATGTACAAAATGAAATAATTAACAATCACACAATATACGGAATTAAATTTACGACACAAAAACGAGAAAATTCACTAATATTAATAAAATTTAAAAAGTACATTAATTTAAAAAAATTACATAATTAAAAAAAAAACTAACGTCGTGCAGTCCTCCGCGCCCATAACTCTTCAATTAAATCATTTTGGAGTCAAATATGAGCCTCCGTTTGGCGCATGTCGGCATGTGCTTGGAGGCGGCCGTCTTCATCGTGGGGTACCCCACTCCGTACGTTAGGGGCGGCAACGCCGTGGCTTGGACCAGCTTCATTATCGTCGTTGGCCCAATCAGTCAGTTGTCCACCTTCATCTTCGACAATCATGTTGTGCATGATTATACAGACGTACATTATATCAGCAATGCAGTCGACGTGCCACAAACGCGTTGGCCCCTTAACTGCCGCCCATCGAGCCTGGAGCACACCAAATGCGCGTTCCACGTCCTTGCGCGCCGACTCCTGCCGTGCCGCAAAGTAGGCCTTCTTCTCATCTCCTGGGCATCGGATCGTCTTCACAAAGACGGGCCACCTAGGGTATATCCCATCCGCCAAGTAGTAGCCCATATCATGTCGGTTGTCGTTGGCGACAAAACTGATGGCCGGACCGACACCCTGACACTGCTCGTTGAAAAGTGGCGACGAGTTGAGGATGTTGAGGTCGTTGTTCGAACCAGCTATCCCAAAATACGCATGCCAAATCCACAGCCGGTAATCAGCTACGGCCTCAAGGATCATCGTGGGATTCTTTCCCTTGTAGCCGGTAGTGTACATCCCCTTCCAGGCGGCGGGGCAGTTCTTCCACTCCCAATGCATACAATCTATGCTGTCTAACATCCCTGGGAACCCATGTTGTTCCCCGTGCATCCGCAGCAGATCCCGGCAGTCATCGGGGGTAGGGCTTCGAAGGTACTGATCACCGAATATTTCAATCACGCCCTGACAGAAATACTTCATACACTCCAGGGCAGTCGTCTCACCGATGTGGAGGTACTCGTCCCACATGTCTGCAGCGCCTCCGTAGGCCAACTGCCGGATTGCCGCAATGCACTTTTGAATAGGAGTGTGGCCGGGTGTGCCAGCCGCATCGTGCCTAAAGCGGAAATACAGATATCGTTGCTCCAATCCGTTAACAATACGCATAAACAGGGACCTGCGCATCCTAAAACGGCGCCTGAAAAGGTTGGCGTTGAACCGCGGCTCCTGTGCGAAGTAGTCTTCGTATAGGCGCTGATGTGCAGCTACGTGATCACGATCAATCACCGCTCGGCGGTGTACCACTGGTCGAGGTCGAGGTACCGCCGGCTGCAAGGCCCTCTGCATCCATTGATCAATCTCACGGTTCGTATAGGCCTCTAGCGCTTCGTTCATTATACGCTCGTACTCCTCAGCATCCCCACCACTCCCACCACTACCACCGACGTTACTCATTTCTAGGTGTTGATCTTGTACAGAAATTAAGATAGAGAGAGTACTCGTTAATACAAGTGGTGCGAATATAAATGACGGGCAAATCGCGTATATATAGTGTTTCGGAAATAAAAAAAAAATTAAAAAATCGCGCTAGGTGATCCGGACGCTGCAGTAGCGCCTAGCGGATCGCCTAGCGCACCGCCTAGCGCCACGGAACCGCCGAGCGCTAGGCGGTTTTTTTTTGCGAAAATCGCTGGACGGCTGCAATAGACCGCCTAGCGCCGACGCTCGGCTAGGCGGTGCGCTAGGCGCTATTGTGGATGCTCTTACCATTACCGTTCATCCATCAGGACAAATCCTATTTACTCTTTACCTTTTTTTAATCAACCTCGTATTTCACTAATTTTATCTCAATTCACATTATTACAAAATTAATATATAAAATTAGAACTCACTTTCCACTAACATTTACATTACATTTATTAAAATTCATATTCAGTCAAATGTGGCCTTGTAATGGTGAACGGAAGGTGTATATTTTAGTATTACTACTATGGTTTTGTCTCTCCATGTAACAAATTGATAACGGCCTTTATTTTCAAAATATGAAATCATTGTTTTACGAAATGCTTCCTTTCCATAGTAGTGAAATCATTTTCCTATTTTAATACGTTTCATAGCAGTGGAGTCATTTCCCTTTTTGATAAAACTCAACACATTTCTTCTCAGTTACTTTATTTTTTCTTATTGTATTCTCTCTTCAAGCTCTATACTCTTTTTATTTCTACTTTATTTTTTCTTACTTTAACTCACTTTTAATACAGTTTTTCTTAAATCGCGTATAGAAATGAAATGTCAAAGTACGAGGGAGTATGATAAAAGTCACGATAAACATTGAGAGATGTGAAATGTGGTGTGGGGCCAATGATCTTGATGAGAGTGGATCATGATGACGCAATAATGGGGTTGTTGTGTTATTGCAGGATCAAAATCGCATCATAATTTCGTTATCTTGTTTAAAAAAGGAAAGGATTTAATGCTGTCGAAATTTCCCTACTCATTTATACTCCCTTGGCTGTCTAAATCTAATAATTTATTGTTTCTTCTGTACATGGAGTTAGGGTAGTTCAATAGCAGCTGCAGAGACACACACACTGAAGACGGGAGAGATGATGCTTAACTTCAACTCTGATCCCTTTTACCTTACAAGGTGATATAATAACTAAAAATCACTTAATTGATTATTTTATAGCATGTTTTGAGTAGAGTAAATGTGAATGCAGAAGTCATGAGTTTGATTGGAATGGAAATGATTTTACTGAGGTCTCGCCTGGAATTGGAATCCAACACGTAGATTCCGCTGACATAACTAGTTGTACACTCATTCCACCTTTGTCTCTCTCTTTCTCAGATATAAATATCAGAAATTGTACACTTTTGTTGATTTTTGGATTCAATAAATATGTTACTATGTTGCAGTATTCTCGATGCACAATGGAATCAAAGCCAGCAATGCTTCTGGTAGCTTGCAATTCGATGGAGTAAGTTTTTTTTTTTTTACATGGAATTCTGCGGAAAGCCGTATTCGATGAAAGTCGTATGTACGGCTTGGAGGGAGATCTTTCATATCTTTCGAGATCCACCCTACAATATGGGGTAAAAATCCGATCCAATTTATCGTAATTGATTAGTTAACACGTTGGTTAACAGTATTCTGAATCTTTTGAAAAGACTAATTCATCTATGAAATTTGTTTGCTGATGAAAGGATATTTGGTTTGTCATAGTTTAGGGCAGTTTGAGAAGTGGGATGATCCCATTGTAGCAGATCCCATCCAACACAAACGCACTTCAAATCACAATGAGGTATAAAAATCAGGGTTTTATCTTCTTCTTTTTCCCCTCCTATTCTTTTGTTCATCTTACTAGTTTTTATCTACTAATGATTTTCTCGAGAGTAGTTTAGGTTTTACATGGTCATTGATTTTGTTAAATAAAGCCGAAATAGTACAATTTCGATATTAATTAACGTTAAAATACCTTAATTAAGGAAACCATTAATTAAGAATTTAAAGAATTAATTGCAAAAATGCATAATTAATTGAAATGAAACCACCACTTCTTCTTCTTCTTCTTCTTCTTCTTCTTCTTCTTCTTCTTCTTCTTCTTCTTCTCAGGGTTTAGCACAGTGGAGGCGGACACTCATCACGAGCCCGCAGCATCACAGCCCCCTTTCCATGTCTCCAGTGTGAATTCTCTTATGGAAATAACTCAAGTAACTTAGGATAATCCAAATTGCAATGAAATTCAAGTAACTTGAGAAGGATGAAACAAACTTTTTTATGTATAAATAGTAAACTCTTTGAATGATCACTACAAAAAAAATGTCTATTTTCAAACACCAATTTGCAAGCACATGTAGTGATTACAAATTCTGGAATAATTACAAGCAAAATTGCGAGTAAAATGCAAAATATTGGTTGCAAAATATTTTCAAGTACATTTGCGAGTAATTATTCTTGTGATCGCAATATAGCAAGCAAATAGTGCTTGCAAACTTATGCTTTCTTTTTTTGTAAAATTTGCGCGATAATTTGCAAGCACCTGTGAGTTCGCAAATATTTTAAATCCCCCACCAATTATTTGGGCTGACATCCTAAGTCTGCATTTCAAACCCTAATTATTTTGCCTCAAATTCTTTTTCCCATTTCTCCAATTTCCAAATTCTCTCTTCACATTTCTCAAATTTCCAAATTCTCGTTCCGTGCCGCCGGTGTCCTGCCACCGGTCGCCCTTGCTCTACCGCCGGACTATTGCTTTACCACCGGTCACCGGAAGAAGAAGGGGAAGAAGAGGGGATGAAGAAACAGTTGGAGTACATTCACCAATAGCACCTGATCAACCTGATCTCCCTGATCGATACGGAAGAAAAATCATACATCTTAGGGAGGATGGAATGTAAGTGGATGATTTTGTTAACCGAATTTTTATAATTTACTAACTATACATTGATTGATGTGCAGGCTCTACCCTACCAAAGATGTAGCTAATATTTGTCTTGATGTTTTTCATAAGATTGTTCTCCCGGACGCCTTCTTTCAAAAAAGTCTTAAGCAACACCACATTGGAGTTTATTGGCTGGAATTCAAGGTAATATGCATTTTTTTATCATCATTGATTGGATAGTCTTTAGAATTTACCTTGACTGTCATTATAACACACTTCTTTTCTTTTTTATATTTATTTGATATATTGTTCTAACACTCTTTTTCTTTTATTATTTGTGCAGAAACATGCTAACGTAGAGAAATATGATCAAAACAGGTACTTTGAAGATGAGGCATTTATCGGATACCTGAAATATCTTCAATATTGGGAAAGGCCCGAGTATTTAAAGTTTATTATGTGAGTTGTTTTCCAAGTTCAAGCACCACTCATCCTATGTTCGGTCCACTTTTATGCGCAATAATCATTTTTCTGTTCATAAGCATCAAGAAACACTCCCTAAATATTATCTACTATCTCATACTTTAATTTATTCTAATTAGTACATATTAGACCCACTAATATAGTTTAGATACTTTTAATTGTTCTTGTGTCAGGTATCCCCATTGCCTCTTCTTCCTTGAGCTTCTGCAGAATGCCAACTTCAGAAATGCAATGGCACATCCTGTAAACAAGGTTTTGCATTGTGGACTCTTGAATTTCTGCATTTTTTTTTCGTATTTAAGCTACACAACAAAAGAGGAAGCTGTTCGCATCCGATTGCCTTTTCGACTCTAACCATGATTCGGTGTTTGGTTGTAGGAGTTGGCGCACAGACAGCAGTTTTACTTCTGGAAGAACTACAGAAACAACCGGTTAAAGCACATTCAACCGAAGTCACTTCCAGAATCTTCAATTAGTGTAGCCCTGGCTTCTGCAGTCGCTCCGGCATTGCCACTGACTACCATCCCAGCTGCTGCTTCCAGCATCCCTCCAGCCCCTCCCCAGGCTCCATTGCCGATGCAGTATGGTTCTACTTTTGAGCAGGTTGATGAGCTTCTCGAGCGACGAGTACAGCCTTTGCATCAAGAGATCGAAGACATGCGGGAGCTAGTAAAAGTCCTCAGTCAGCCAGTTCAAGCAAGTTCAAGAGTCTAGAAGAAGTGGCTAGTAGTATTTGAACTAAATTGTGGAAACTAGTAGTATTTGAACTTAATTTGTGATTTAATTGAATTGAAGTGTGAAACAATATTTTGTATCTATGTAAAATTTGAATTTTTGTCATTCAATTGAGTTAGTTCATACTATGATTTGAAAAAATAAATCCAAATATTAATTTTAAAAAAAATTACAAATATTTAATAGAAAGTATTTTCGAATAAAAGCTGAACAACGAGCAAAGTGGTGCTTGCAAAATGAAGTCAGAAAATTGAATTATTTTTGCGAGCACAAGAATGCTCGCCGAAGTTGAATTTGCGACAACATTGAGGAAGTATTGCGAGCAAAAAATTCTTGCAATGGCCACCAGATTTTGCAAGCCATTTTGCGAGCACTAGTCAATGTGCTTGCAATTTTTCAGAATGTGCTTGCTATTGTTCTCGCAAATTTTGCGACAAGCGAAAAGGCTAGCACCATTTCTACTCGCAAAGTGCTTGCAAAATGATGTTTTTGCAAGCATCAAATCAACGTTTTTTTTTGTAGTGGATTCATGAATTTTGAAAGATTGGTCGCTTGTAAATTACCCACTAGTATTTTGGTCATGAAATATATACTACACCCTTCCATGAAATATATTCATGTTTTCTTTTTGGGCTATCTACTTCAATTAATCTCTATCTATATATGATAAGTTTTTTTCTAATGAGATGGATCTCATTTTTCAATAATAGTACTTAAATCATTTTTTCTCTCTATTTTTTTATATTTTACTGATTTTGTATTAAAATCATAAAATCTACCATCAAGATTATTGTTGGTGGGAATTTTCAATCCTTCTAGAATTCGACATAAGTCCAAATTATGTGGCCCATAACTTGATTCTCTGAACTGTAATGTCAAATTTGATTGTTATTATAGAATAAATCTCAATGATAGTGTTCTAGTACTCCTATAACACATTAGTAGTACTTCATCTGTCCCAAGGAGATACATCATTCGTCCCAAGTAAGATTTCTTGGGAGGCACGAGATTTTATGTAACTTTATTTTGTATGTTAAGTGAAGAAAGTATAAAGTAAGAGTATCCACAATAGGGGGATGATTATCCGCCCTAGTTTCCGCCTTAGTGATCGCCACATCAGCATTTCTTAGTCCGACCTATTCTTCTGCAGTGGTTCCGCCCTAGTGTCCGACCTATCAATTAAAACCCATTTTTGCATATAATTTTTAATGTTATTATTATTTTTATTATTTTCAATTACTAAAATACCAAAATATATTATATTAAACACAACAAATTTAAACAAACACCTAACAATACTTAATTAAAAAAAACTACATTACTAAATTTTAAGAAACCTAAACTAGTCATCTAATTCAAACTTCTTGCTCAAATTCACTATACATAATTCATGATCCAAGATATAGCACTCATCAACCACTAAATTTACATTATCATAAAAAATAAACATGTTTTATAGGAAAAAAAGTATAACAAAAAAAATGAATAAAATGAGAAAAGTATAATAAAAGTCAAAATTAAAAACAAAATGTGGAGATTGGGGCTTGAACCCACAACCTCTATGATTTTTCAAGACACACTTACCGCTAGGCTAAACGTAGTTTGTAATAATCATAGAGGTTGTATTCAAATCAAACAAAGTTTTACATAAAGCAACAAAAATTCTTTTTTATTTGTAAAACTAATTGTCCCACATCGAAATCACAAAGAAACTTGAAGTTAAAAACCTATCTATAAAACTACTATTTATCCACATCGAAGTCACAATGAAAGTTGAAGTTGAAAACCTATCCATAAAAGGCTTACACAAGTAATGCAAAACTTGCTTATCTACTGTGAAGTATTATATTCTACAAAAATCTTTTACTAATTCACGGATCCGTCTTTTAGTATGGATCATTGTGAAATTATAGTTTTTTTTATTTTAATTAAAAAATGATTTTTAATAATTAAAAATTGATTTTTAATAATTAAAAATTGATTTTTATAATTTTTTTTTTTTTCGTCCTCGCCCGCGGTCCTGCAATGGGCGGTCGATGTGTCGGACGACTCGTCGGGTGACCGAACTTTCGGTTGTCCCACTTGTTCGTGAGATTGTCCGCGGTCCTGCAATGGACGGACCATCGCGGACGAGGACGATAATGTGCGAACGTCCGGACGATCTCCCAACCATTGCGGATGCTCTAAGAGAGAGAATAAAGTAGATATAAAAAGTGTTTCCATTTTTAGTAATAAGTCGTCTTGGTTGGGATAAACTAAAATGGAAAGCGGGTCATCTTCGATGAGACGGAGGGGGTAGTACTTTTGGTTACATAAAGTAGCCAATAGTTTGAAATTTTCGTTCCTTCATAGAACTTAGAATCTTAGTACTATGCAATACTATAAGAGGTACGATTTACTAGATTATATCTCATGTTTGAATGAGATTATGTTTAGTTCATAAAATAAAATAATCATAGTGCCTTATGATATCTAAATGTATAGTCTTATGATATCTAAATGTATAGTCTTGATGGATAATCGTGTATAATAAACCATGACAACCGAACTGCACCTAAACGTGTGGCTAAAAGCTTTCCAATAGTGCCTTTGAATTTTACATTTGAACGGTTGGTAAAGATATTTGTAGTAATGTAAAATTAAACAAAAAGTGAAAGATTATTTTAAATTTTGTGTGAAAATAAAGAATTGAATTAAAAACCAAATTATAGTCCAGTTTTTTTTATATACATAAAGTCGATTTAAAAAATGGTGACGATGTAATTGGTTTTGGACAGGCATATGTTGAAGAGCTAGAGATGAGCCAGAGAAGGCTCTTACAACTGGATCAGGCCCTCGAAAAAGCACGTCACCAGGTATGTCTCTCTTGTTTTATTTAGAAATGTAAAAAATTAAAAGAATTTGATTGTGAAAAATGAAAATGCAGGCTGGCAAGCAGAGGCATTCCATAGGGGAGTGAAGATTACTACAAGTTTGATGTTTTGATGTGCTAGTTTGGAGTCATGAGTGGACGATTTGCAGGGCGCGATGATGACGCGCGCTGGCTAGGCGAACACGAGAGGCTGATGGATGAGCTGAGATCATCCTTGATCTCCGGTGAAGGTGACGACACCTCTCTGCATCTCTCACTACGGTGACCTTCACGGGATCAAGAGGCATGTTTGATATCCTCTCTGGCGCTTGGACAACTCCCGCGGAGAGGTTGCTGATGTGGCTGGGCGGACTCAGACTTGCTCAAGGTGTGGCTTCATAACAAATGTGTGAACCTGATTAGTAACCGATTTTTAAATTGGTATCAGGTGGTTGAGAAACAGATGCAGCCTCTCAGCCTGAGTGAGCAGCAGTTCAGAGGATGCGCTCTCTCAAGGGATGGAACCTCTGCAGCAGTCGCTCACGCTCACGCTCTCCTCGTCCTCTCTTGCTCGTCGCTCTTCTGGGGACTTGGTCGACTACGCCAACCACATGGCTACTGCAATGTCGAATATTCACACCATTGGCATTCAGAGTTTCCTTAATCAGGTAATGTAGACATACTCATCTAACTCTGATTGCATTGCAAAATTTAACTTTATCCATGAATTTCGTATTATTGCACTCACATATATATGTTTCACTATGAAAAAACAGATTAAATCCATTTTATCTATACATATACTATGCTATAGTAGAAAAAGATTCTGCCACTCAATTCATTCTCTCTACTCGCTTGTGTCCCTTTCCTCTTCCATTCTTCCTTCCTGCAAAATCAAATCACAACAACAAATGAGGCAAGAGAAAGCCAAAAACACAGACAGCGTGGCAAATGAAACAAAAATAACTATAACTATATTTCACATCAGTGTAAAGAAAAAACTGAAACCACTACATAAGTGATAAGTCTAATGACTCGCTCATTTTATCACCAATTGATCTGTTCATTCTATCACCAATTGATCTGTTAGACAGATCAATTGGTAATAGAAGGAGCAACTCATTAGACTTATCACTTATGTAATGGTTTCATTTTTTTCTTTAACAGATCAGTTGGTGATAGAAGCATACAGAGAGAGAGAGACATACTTGATCTGTTTGTTCTTCTAGACTGAACTCCTTGAGGTATGAAAACACCGGTCCCGTTCCCACTTCGCCACAAGTTGACGATCCATGCAGGCGCAGCAGAACCGCAGCCCTCCTTAATCCCGGGCCATCCCTGATAGCAAACGGGCTGCAGAGCTCCAACATACGGGCCTTGTTTACGGACCTTCATGGCCTTCGCCTCACAAACATCACCATCATCATCTTCAGCCGTCAATTGCAAGACTTGCCTGCGAAGTTCGCAGTAGAAAACATCGTCTTCTTCCTCCTGGAAGGGCTCCTGCATCCGGTCACAATCCATGGATGAGAAATCGCATGAAATGGAGGGATTAATATAGTCCCGGGCCGGAGAAAGGGCAGTGGACAGGTCTCCAAATGGCAAAGCAAATTAGAGATATTATTATAAACAGTACTATATTTATTTATTTGATCACATATGCCTATTTTTGTAGGCGAGTGCATGTTTGGGTTTCAAATTTTCTTATTGAGATTAATTGGTAATTAATACAGAATTTGATTCTTCGCGTGTATCAGTTTTCCTTGCATTGAATATTCTGTTAATAAAGTCTTATTTCGGTATTAAACGCCTTAAACTGCTTTTAAACCCCTTGGAGATTTTTTTTCCCCAATTGTACATTTAATTTTGTAGTATATTGCAATTGGTGGGACGGAATGTAATACGATATCACATGGTATTTATTTGATGGCGCAATAAACAATGTTGGTTTGGTTTATAAGGAAACCTTAAAATATGTATAGAATAAACTGTCTAACTATAATAGTAAGAGATTTTTAAAATTGTCGTGTCTAATCCAACATATTCGTTCTACTAAAACAATTTAGAGATCAAAACTTGGAATTCTTTTTTATTGTTGTGTGAATAGTAGTCTTACGCAAATCAAAGAGGCTTCATAAATTAAGGCACCAAAAGGCGAGTCAATTTTGTTTTACATAATTTATGGTAGAATGCTTTCCCACGGTTGAATTACTATTTCAACACTTTTAAGTAATTAATACTTACTCGTCTCAATAGATATGAAATATTTAGTTTCTGACATGACATTTTATATGTACACTATTATTTTGTGAGTTAATAAAAAAGGGAAAAATAGAGACACCGTTATTTCTATTTTAAAAAATGTTTAATTTTTAATGGGACAATCCAAATAAAAAAATATTTTACTTTTAACGAAAGAGAGAGAGTACTTCACATTTTGATTGAAAGCAAGGTAAGCAAACGATAGTATTAAAGGACGGAAATTTATCTCAAATCGGTGAATAAATAAAGCTGGAAACAATGTATCCTCAATTCCATTAAGTATAGTCTTCTGTGAAATGAAAAAAAAATGAGAGTTAAAAGCGGACAATATCAAAGTTCGAATGTGCTACTATCGTAAATTTAAATGTAATAGTTTTTCTACATCCCAAACAGCGCTTATTTATGTCTGACCTTAACATTAAAGGCATCAGTAGGGCGCTCTAAGGCGCGTCCTAATGTCCGCCCTATGCACCGCCACATCAGCATTTTATCTTCCTACTCTTTCACCTGCAGTGGGGCGTCCTATAGGTTTTACTGTTGTTTTGTTAATTAGTTTAAATGTTTTCAAATATATAAATGCAAACTAATTAAAAAACACAACGATTAACTAAGGGCACCCGCAACGCGTGCCGCCGGCGTTCCGCGTGCCGTTCCGCCGGAACGGTTTCGCCGCGGAACACGTTGCGGCGCACCGTTCCGCTCCCATTCCGTTCCGCGTGCCGACGGCACGGAACGCGGCACGGCTTGTGCCGCCACGCGCTCGGGCGACGTGGCGCTCCCCGCTTCGTGCGTGCTTCCCACTCGCCGGCCCGCGAGTGGGACACGTCAGCGATGACGCAATAATTAAATTTTTTTTTTAAATATATTTTTATAATTTTTTTTTAAACGGTCATATTACCGTTTTTTTAACTTTTTTTATTTTTTTTTATTTTTATTTTTATTTTCTTATTCTATAAATACACCTAATTTATTACATTTCACACACAACTACACATCTACTCTTCCTAAACCAACATCAATTCCTCTCCAATTTTCTATTTCAATCTCCTTCACAAAATGTCCGGCGACGGGAATTACGGCGGTGGCGGCTCCGGTGGGTGGGATCTCAACGCGTTCGGCGATTGGGAGACCATGTACAACACACTAGGTGGTTCCGGGTCGTCGACGCCGGGCACCCAGGGGTCGGCGACGCCGGGTGGGTACCAACCACCCACTTTCGATGTGGATGCCTACGCTCGACCACCCGGCTCGCGGCTTTCTCAGGGTTTGTCCCAGATTCGGGAGGATATCCCTGTAGAACCCACCCAGGGAGGAAGCCGAGGCGGTGGAAGCTCTAGGGCTGCGTCTGAGGCACCCGAGATGGAGGAGGAGGAACTGGAGGATCTGGGCCGGCATCCGTACAACAACGAAGAAACTAAGGCGGTGTACACCGCCTGGCTCACCGTCTCGTACGATCCCATCGTCGGGAACCAACAAGCCGCCAAGTGCTTCTGGGAAAAGGTCCGTGATGTCTACCACCAGACTAAGCCGAAAGGGGCCCGGAAGCGCAAATATACAATGCTTCGTGCTCACTTTGGCCGAGTCGACGCACAGGTCAAAAAATTTTGCGGCATCTACGCGGCCGAAGCGGCGAACTACCAAAGCGGAGCTTCGGGCGCCGACATTCTGAGGGCGGCTTTGCGCGTCTTCTACCAGGACACCGGCCTACAGTTCAAATATGTTGATATTTGGCAGCTCGTCAAGGACGAGGAAAGGTGGGCCGGCGGTGTCCGCTCGAGCTCGGGCTCAACATCAAAGCGCACGAAGCACACGGCGAGCGGCCGCTACTTGTCTGGTGACACCGGTGAGGCCAGCGAGGGTACACCGCAGGTGTTTGGGGTTACGGGGGATCCAATGCCCGACGAATACGGGGGATCCAGCCGTGGGCGCCGTCGGCCGCAAGGGACGAAGGTGGCGAAGACGGCTAGAGCGAGGAAGGGCCGAGGCGAATCAAGCCAGTCGGCCTCGGGATCGGGCTCGCGGGGAGGCTCGGACACACTTATGGTGGCGTACATGACCGCCACAATGGCGGACACTTCCCGCTTCTCGTACGCCCAATTCACGGCCTGGTGGAACGGAATTGTGTATATGGCATCACAACTTGGCCTTCCGACTCCCCCTCAACCTCGACCGCCTCCGGAGGATGATTCGCCGACGGAGTAGTTTTTTTATTTTCCCACGTTTAATTGTGTGTTTTTTATTTTGTGTTTTTTATGTTTTTAGGATTTTAATTGTGTGCTTTTTTTTATTTTTTTTAAGTTTAAGTTGAATTTTTTTTTAATGTTGTGTGTTTTTTAATAAAGTGTGTTTGTTTTTTATTAAAGTGTGTTTATTTAAATTGAATTGGGTTGGAAATAAAAAAAAATGAAATTGAATGAATAGTAATTTAAGGAACGGTTAAGGAACGAAGGGTTGCAGGTTCCGTTCCTTAGTTAAGGAATGGAGTAAAAAAGTACAGTGGGACCCTCAAATAGTGGTTTAAGGAATGGTATAGGAACGGTATAGGAACAGCGTTGTGGATGGCCTAAAAAATGGCAAATACTACACTGATTAAAAAAAATTACACGAGTTAGAAATAAAAAAAGGTGACTACTCTACAAAAGCCCCAACTTCTGGCGCAGCACATCAATCAACCCCTGGAGGTATTCGGCTCTGGCCGAGTCCGTACACTTCATGAGGGCGTTATGCGTGTCCAACAACGTCCGCGCCATCGAGGCTGTTGCCAACTCCGCATAGGCAAGTGCCGACGAGGTCGGGATCGGCGATGGGGGGCGGCCGCGGCTTGCGAGGAGGATGTCGCATTCGCCTTCCCTTGTTCTTCGCAGCCTTGACGTCTGAGGAACGCCGGGAGGACATCGGTGTGCCGGAACTCTCATCCTCCGTGTACGTCCGGTTGAGGTTGGTGGGATGGGTGGATTGAGTTTCGCTTGAGTGGATCAAGCTATATGGAAGATAACTGAACCGGATGGATCAGTTAGCAAATGTCATTGCCACTTGATCAAGGCGATCTCGCTCTCGCCAGCTAACCAATGTAATTTATATAACTCCCGATTTACACTACTTTACAGTAAAGTGGCAAGTTCAGGGTCGATCCCACAGAGAAGAGAGTGTATCGAGTGTGTGCGTAGGGAATAGGGTTCGGCTACTGCCACGCTTAAAATTTGGGAGTTTTAACTACTGAGTTTACACTAGGCACAAAGTAAACTATCTACTGGATCAAGTCACTGATTACTACTAGATCAAGCAAACGACAGGCTGAGAATAAGAACTCAACTAACTAAGCATGCTACAGAAAACATGAAACACTTTGCCACTCAACATGAATAAATACTTGGTTAAAGATTAAAAGCTAAAATGAACTTGAAAACAGTAAATACGAGAACGAAAACAAAACAATTCGATTTTATACTAAAAACTCATAACAGTACAGCGAACATGCGGAATGTAAAAAAGATCGAAACTTTAGCTACAATGCGAGATTTAAACTAAGCTAACTCTTCGGAGAACAAAGCAAGTAAAACCGAGAGGTCCTCGGCGGAAAACTTGAGATAACGCCGACAGATATCGAGAATTCTGTTGCACTTCCTTCGGTCGCCCTTTTTAACTAAACTATCTCTCGAACTGGGAAACTAAACTAAAACGTAAACTAAACTAAAAGGTAAACTAAAACGTAAACTAAAACGTAAAAGAGGGATTTTTTTTATTATGGTGGCATATCCTCTATTTATAGGCACTTCGCACAATCTCCAGATGGATAACGATCTTGGCAGAGGATATTCGCTCACTCTGTGAGCGAGCGACTCATCGATTGCTACGTGCCTTCCTTCTAGAATGACGTCGCTTTTCAATAACAGATTCATGACTCAGCTCCGTCCTTGCATCTCATGTATCAGCACGTGTCCTCTTCTAGAACGTCGTCCTTGCTAACAGAATGATGCGCACCATCTAGCCCATTAGCCTCACGTGTCCTTCTTCTGAAAGCCAATGGTCCCCTCCTTAACTGCTTGATTACTCCCCTTAATCAACTTCCCGATTTTTGGCCTTTTTCGCCTGTTGTACTTGCTTGATCAGTTTGGCCTTGTTGCCTTGGTCAAGCGGCATTCCTGCACAATTAACACTTGCTTTTGCGCGATAAACCGATCAAGTAGCCTACTTTTTACCCCTAAACCGATGCATGAAATAGGCCTTATCAGAGGTCAACCGGATATGCGCCGCTTTCGCTGCTCGTGTAACCACCAGTGTCGGTGGTCTTCGTCCTCTTTGTCGCACCAGTGTGCAGAATCCCGCCTTGGAACTTATCCTTGTCCTTCAAGAGCGCCCAGACATTGAAATGCTTGAAGTCGCCGTACATGGACTGGTACGACAAAAGCGATCTATCGCGCACATCGCTCAGGCTCTCGCCGCTTCCCTGCTCCCTCGAGCTCTTCTCGTACTCCGCCGCGAACAGGTTGACTTGCTTCTTAACCTGATCCTAGTGCTTGCGGAGCTGCTCCCTATGGCGCTTTAATAATTGTCCACTTTCTCTCCCAGGATATAGAGAAGTGAAACAGAATACTCCCTTCGTCTTTTAATAATTGTCCACTTTCCATTAATCGTTCACTTTCATTTTTTACCATAAATGATAACTAGACATCACATTCTATTAACTCATTCTAAGGAGTGGGATTCATGTTCTAATAACTTTTTTCACTCACTTTCCATTACATTCTTAAAACCCGTGCCGAAAGCAAAATGGAAAATTATTAGAGGCAGCGGCGGACGCGGGATTTTGAAGTTGGGGGGTCCAATTCCTTAACAATTGTAAGGTTTTTTTGATATCACCTAGGCCAAAAGTTGTGACATTATTACAATGTGAGAGAAATGAGTAATGAGATAGATTTAATTAAATGATATTGTAATCAGATATATGTATATATTTAATATTATTAATTATGAATAAATTTTGAAATAAATTAAGTAATGACATGATAATTTTTGTTAATTGTAGAAAAATAAGAAAAAACATCACAAAAAATACTAGCTAAAAGAAAATTTGAAATTGTCAATTTTGAATAAATTAATTAATGAAGTACATAAAACATGAATTTTTTGTGTATAACTAATGCAAGAAATATAAAAAACATCACAAAAATAGTAAAAATACAATTGAAAATGATAAAAAGTACAGATGAGCTTGGTGAGAGTCGAACACGGTTTGGCAGACGTTAGTTACTATATTGTTTCAATGAATATAAAATATATAGTAATAGACTGTTGGGGGTTCCATGGGTCCCCCAACCACCCATGTAGGTCCGCCACTGATTAGAGGATGGAGGGAGTAACATGTTTCCGATTACCCCAAACAACTAGAATTGAATAGCTTCATAAACTAGCAGTGGCAATGGATATCACTAATTAGAAGTGAAGCAGAAAACATGTTCCCGGTTATCCGAAAATTACTTCACTGGAATGAAACTTTTTATTTCTCCGAATTGGTATTTATGGTGATTTTTGTAGTTTTTGGCATTTTTCGTGGGGTCTAAATGACTTTTAGTGAGCCCAATGTCATTAATTACTACCTAAGTCTACGAAAATAGTTTTATTTGTTACGAAACAAGTTTTAATGAGAAATTAGTAACGTAAAAAAGGGAATAAAAAGTAGATAAATTAGAAGAAAGAAAAAGATAAAGTAAGAGAGAAGACAAAAAGTGGGTAAAGAAAGGGGTGAGTCTGTACGTTATACCTTACCAAGAACAATATGCCGCATATGTACCGAAAACTGCGGTATGAAGAGTATTCTCCAAGTTTTTGCACTACGCAGGCTCAGTTGTTGTCCTAATTGGTGGTCCAAACGTTGTCCGGTCGACTTTAAATTTAAACTCGAGGACTCGTGAATCTTCTTCGACCTAAGGAAATTGAAATTTGAACGGTTAGATTTTTTTTATGAAATTTTGAACGTGACTGTTGTTTCTGGAAATGTTTATTTCATCTGTTTTGAAGTTATCTTGATTATCTTGTGCTTTCGTTGTGTTGTTAGGGATTGGATATCATTGTAAACTTCTTCGTAGGTCTCATAGTTTTTATCTCTCCTTGGTGATAGTGGATTTGGTAGACCGGTAGGTCTCGTAGTTTTTATCTCTTCAATGTGAAGAGAGTTTTTCTCATAAAATATTGGTGTTATTATTTTCTGTTATCGCTTCTCATTATCACATCATTTATTCGTCCACATAGGGTGCTATTATATTGTGCTCCTAACATATTCTTGTAATTAAGGAGGTTGGTTTATCCGACCAATTGTTTGAATAACCAATTTTTAAATTGATGGGTTCTGGTTATAAATTTTAGCTGTAATATTTCGGTTTATTTGATATTTCGGTTAGGTTCTAATTGAATCGACCAAATAAACAGCCTTAATAACGACACGAACATGATTTACATAATCAAAAACTAATATTATATTATTAAACGTAATTTACTCGAACCTAGAGAATAAAAGAAAAGTATATTTTTAAAAAAAGAATGAACATGATTTTTCAACATGATTTTTATAATGAGTTGATCAATAAGGACATAAATTCACTAAAGTTTGACTCAAATTCATTAATTATGCGTGTTAGTGTTCAATGTCAAAAATTTTCCTTACTAATCTAAGCCTCTTCCACACAATATGTGTGTCCTGATTCTTAAATAATTGTCGAATGATTTATCATTTGCCTATGGATTTATTATTCAATGGTTCTGATATATCTATGAATCTACTATATATAGGATTTATTATTATGATTCACTAAAATTTATTACTATCACATTATATTTTTCACATGCATATCATTCTTTTTACATCCATTTTATTCTAAGAGTTTTTAAATTGATCAAGTAAAGCAAGAAAATGATTTAATTACGTGCAGACAGACAATCACTTGCAAAACTATGTGGAATAAACTTAGTGAGTCGATTACTTGCACATCTAGTTGCAATTCATGCATAACAAACATTTTAGGCAACTCTCATCAAGTGTTGAAGCGATTGAATGGATTGTGTAATAATGGAGTGCTCATTTCAGTTGGAAGAAGAAGGCAGAAGAAGGAAGCTCGGCTTTGAGCTGGAACTAGCCGAGAAGGGAGTTCGGTTTTTGAGCCGAGAAGGGAGTTCGGTCTTGAGCCGAGAAGGGAGTTCGGTCTTGAGCCGAGAAGGGAGTTCGGTCTTGAGCCGAGAAGGAAGAAGCAACCTAGAGAAACTAGCCGTTGGAGCAGCAGTTAGTTAGCTGAGATGTAGCGGTTATTCTTCTTGTTTTCTTGATTCTTGTTGTAGTTAGTTAGTAGCAGTTGCTACTTGATTGTAGAGCTTTAAATAGCTCATAAACCGTGTATGTAGTTAGTAGTTTTGAATCAATAAAGAGTTTTCCAGTTTCTCTCCAAGATTATCATCTTCAATACTCAAAGTGTGAGTGTGTGTGTTTCTGCATTGTGTGATCTCATACAACAGTGAGTGTGTGTGTGATCTTCTTGAGTGTGTGAAAGCCTTGTGTGTGTAAATCCCAACAAGTGGCGCCGTCTGTGGGAAGGGATATTGAAGCTGATTTGCAGAGGATCAAACGGTTTCAGAGATGGCAGCAAGGCTTGATGCAGAAAAGTTCACAGGCAAGAATGATTATAGCCTGTGGAAGATGAAGATGAAGGCGGTTTTGATTCAACAAGGCTTGGCCGCAGTTCTTGCAAAACCAGAGGAGAAAGGAAAGGCTCCAGTGCTTGATGATAAAGCTCAGGCAAAGATGGAGGAGATGCAGCTCAAGGCACATTCTGCAGTGATTCTGTGCCTTGGAGATAAGGTCTTGAGGGATGTTCAAGAAGCCAAGACTGCGGTGGAAATCTTGGACAAGTTGGATGAAGTTTACTTGGCCAAATCCTTGGCTAACCGGCTGTATCTCAAGAAGAGGCTGTATGCCTATAGTTTTTCTGGAGATAGGTCCATCATTGAGCAGCTAGAGGAGTTCAACAAGATCATTGATGACCTGGGATCTGTTGATGTCAAGAATTCAGATGAGGATAAGGCCATTCTCACATTGAATGCCTTGCCTAGCTCGTATGACCAGTTAAGTGATGCAATTATCTATGGAAGAGATAAACCTATCACCTATGCAGAAGTCTATTCAGCCTTGATGGCCAAAGAACTTCAGAAGACAGCCAACAGAGGCTCTGCAAGCTCCAATGTTCAAGCTGCAGAGGCCTTGAATGTGAAGAAGTTCAAGAAGCAGAACTTCAAGAAGAAGTTTGAGGGCCCTAAACCCTCAAGGTCTGATGCTCAGAAGGAAACCAGAGCTTGCTATTGGTGCAAGAAACCTGGACATTTGAAGAAAGATTGTCATGCATGGAAGAGAAAGATGGCCTCTGAGGGACACAACCAATCTGATTGTGTGGAGAGTGCTGATCCCCCGGCTCAACTTATGAATATTAGTGACAGTGGGGTCAGTCACAGGTGGATAATGGACTCGGGGTGCAGCTTCCATATGTGCCCCAATAGAAGCTGGTTTCATGATCTTCAAGAAGCATCGGGTACGGTTGTTCTTGGAAATAATCATACTTGTCAGATAAAAGGGATAGGGAAGGTGAAGCTAAGCCTACAAGATGGCTCTGTGAAGATCCTGACTGGGGTGAGGTATATTCCAGAAGTGAAGAGGAACCTCATCTCATTGGGAATGCTGGAGCAGAGGGGGTTCACTATATTAATGAGTCAAGGAAAATTGTTTGTGAAATCTGGAGATGCAGTGATGATGGAGGCTGACAGAGAGCATATTCTCTATTATTTGAAGGCTAAGGCTGTTGATGGAGAAAGCAATGCTGTGTCAGATGATTCCCTAATGCTATGGCACAAAAGGCTGGGCCATCCAGCAGAAGGAAGCTTGAAAGAACTCATCAAGAAGGGCCTGATCTCTGGAGATTTCAACAAGATGGACCCCTGTGAGCAGTGTATACTTGGGAAAGCAAAGAAGGCACCCTATCCTACAGGTATTCACTCTTCTACAGCCCCTTTAGACTACATACATAGTGATCTTTGGGGGCCTTCACCGGTGTGTTCAATTGGTGGAGGAAAGTATTATCTAGCTATCATTGATGACTATACAAGGAAGTTGTGGGTATATATTCTTAAGGAAAAATCTGAAACACTCACTAAGTTCAAGATATGGTGTAAGGAGGTGGAGCTAGAGAAAGGAAGGAGTGTTAAATGTTTAAGAACTGACAATGGCTTGGAATTCTTGTCGGCTGAATTTGATATATTTTGCAAAGAGAAGGGTATGAAGAGGCACCGTACTGTTCCTGGTAATCCCCAGCAAAATGGTGTTGTGGAGAGGATGAATAGGACTATCCTAGAGAGGGTGAGGTGCCTGCTTCTTGGTTCTGGTTTGAGCAGCAGGTTCTGGGGAGAGGCGGTGTATACAGCAGCCTATCTCATCAATAAATGCCCATCTACTGCCCTGAAATCTGAAACTCCTGATTACATGTGGTATGGAGCTCATAGTGACTACTCAAAATACAAGGTGTTTGGGTGTGCAGCCTATGCTCATGCTAGGCAAAGTAAGCTTGAAGCTAGGGCTCTGAAATGTATCTTGCTGGGATATCAGAGGGGTGTTAAGGGGTATAGGCTCTGGTGTATTGAGCCTGGTAGGCAGAAGGTGGTGGTGAGTAGGGATGTGGTGTTCTTGGAGGATCAGATGCCCTACATGAAAGATAAGCTGGACTCCAGTGACTCCAGTGAAGTTGAGAGTGATTTCTTCAAGGTGGAGCCTATGGGAGTTGGCCTAGGAGCAGGTGGAGTCACTGACTCAGAAAATGAACCTGATCCAGAGGGTGATGGTGCTCCAGCTCAAGGTAGAAGAAATGATGAGCCCACAGCAGACCCTACCAGAGAGTACCAGATTGCAAGAGATAGGGGAAGGAGAAATGCAAAGCCTCCTGAGAAATTTGCAGATATGGTCTATTATGCACTGTGTGCTGCTGAGAGTATTGATATTGCTGATCCTCTCACCTATAAAGAGGCCATGAGAAGCAAAGACAGAGAGAGATGGATAGAGGCCATGAATGAAGAAATAGAGTCTTTACTCAAGAACAAAACCTGGATTTTGGTGGACAAATCCAAGCTGAATACAGATGGAAAGGAGAGGAAGCTGATCAGTTGCAAGTGGTTGTTTAAAAAGAAGGTAGAGACCACTGATAAAGACAGAATCAGGTTCAAAGCAAGGCTGGTGGCAAGGGGATTTACACAGCAAGAAGGAGTTGACTTCAATGAGGTGTTTGCTCCGGTTGTTAAGCACACTTCTATTAGGATTTTGTTGGCTGTGGTGAATCAGCTAGATTGGGAATTGCAGCAGCTTGATGTGAAGACTGCCTTCCTAAATGGAGACCTAGAGGAGACTATCTTCATGGATCAGCCAGAGGGCTATGTGAAGAGTGGTGAAGAAAGCAAGGTGTGCTTGCTACAAAAGAGTCTTTATGGTCTTAAGCAAAGTCCTAGACAGTGGAACAAGAAGTTTGATGCACAAATGAAGAAGATTGGCTTCATTAGATCAGAGTTTGATGATTGCATCTACATCAAGAGGAAGGACAAAACACCCATTGCCTACCTATTGCTCTATGTGGATGATATGCTACTTGCAGGACCTTCTATGACAGAAATTCAGCAAGTCAAGGAGGATTTGAAGTCTAGCTTTGAAATGAAGGATCTAGGAGAGTCAAGGAAGATCCTAGGCATACACATTCAGAGAGACAGAGGCTGCAAGAAGCTGTGGATGCTTCAAACTGACTATATTGAGAAAGTTTTGCAGAGATTCAAAATGGAAAATGCAAAGGCTGCATCAACTCCTCTGTCCCAGAGTTTTAAGCTTTCAAAGGAGCAGGCCCCTAAATCTAAGCAAGAGGCTGAGGAGATGGAGTCTATTCCTTATGCTAGTGTGGTTGGAAGTGTTATGTATACTATGATCTGTACCAGACCAGATCTGGCACATGCTATCTCAGTGACTAGCAGATATATGGCTGACCCGGGGAAGGAGCATTGGAATGCTCTTAAGTGGATATTGAGGTACATGAAGTCAACCAGTGGCTGGGGAATTGTCTTCAATGGCTGGGAAGGTAAATCTGAGGAGGTTGTGCAGGGCTATTGTGATGCAGACTATGCTGCAAACCTGGACAACAGAAAGTCCCAAACAGGTTATCTTTTCACCATGTTTGGAACTGTAATCAGCTGGAAATCAGGTTTGCAAAGTGTTGTTGCTCTCTCAACAACAGAATCAGAGTATATAGCTCTCACTGCAGCTGTACAGGAGAGCTTTTGGATTCAGGGAGTGATTTCTGACTTTGGTTTTGACCAAAAGACAATGGTGATTCATTGTGACAGCAGCTCAGCTATGTGCTTGGCTAAACATCCGGGTTTTCATGAAAGGAGCAAGCACATAGACATAAAGTTGCATTTTATTAGAGATGAGATTGAGAAGGGGAGAGTGAAGGTGATTAAGATTAACACCTTGCACAATCCGGCTGACATGCTAACAAAGTCTCTAGGTAGAGACAAGTTTGATCATTGCAAGAAGTTGATCAATGTTTGTGCAATAACTGAGATGAGCCCTCAGGTGGAGAATTGTAATAATGGAGTGCTCATTTCAGTTGGAAGAAGAAGGCAGAAGAAGGAAGCTCGGCTTTGAGCTGGAACTAGCCGAGAAGGGAGTTCGGTTTTTGAGCCGAGAAGGGAGTTCGGTCTTGAGCCGAGAAGGGAGTTCGGTCTTGAGCCGAGAAGGGAGTTCGGTCTTGAGCCGAGAAGGAAGAAGCAACCTAGAGAAACTAGCCGTTGGAGCAGCAGTTAGTTAGCTGAGATGTAGCGGTTATTCTTCTTGTTTTCTTGATTCTTGTTGTAGTTAGTTAGTAGCAGTTGCTACTTGATTGTAGAGCTTTAAATAGCTCATAAACCGTGTATGTAGTTAGTAGTTTTGAATCAATAAAGAGTTTTCCAGTTTCTCTCCAAGATTATCATCTTCAATACTCAAAGTGTGAGTGTGTGTGTTTCTGCATTGTGTGATCTCATACAACAGTGAGTGTGTGTGTGATCTTCTTGAGTGTGTGAAAGCCTTGTGTGTGTAAATCCCAACAGATTGAGATGTAAAATGTTCCACCACCATTTCCTCCCCATTCACAACCTCACTCAGTATCAAGAGATGTTACAGCATAACAAATTAGAGATTAATTCATTGCAATTACATGAAGAAAGAATCCCCAGTCTTTGATTCTCATCTTCCACCTCAAAGCAAACTTCTTCCTTACAGGTAGCTCCAACCCTCCTATCTCCACCATAACATGTTTCCTCTCCCCCACTGCTTCCACCTCCACCGCCACCGGCCTCCCATCCACCTCAACTTCAACGGCGCCACTAGCAGCATTCCCCTGTAACCCAAGCACAACCACTTTCCCCACAATCCAACCCTTCTCAACCGCGAACTCGCCTTCTCGAACCTTGGACCATACCTTCACCTCACCATTATTAACCTTTGCATACAGCTCTACATAGGTCGATGTCCCTGCTCGCACCTTCATCTCTGGCAGCTCGTCCTCGTCGAGGAAGAGCCTCCCCTAGCGGGAAGGCAACAACAACAAGCCTCCTCGTTGTATTGTATGCCTTGAATCTGTTAATATGTTATATTGGGTCTAGCCCGCCGTATGTGTGCTTATTAATATAGAAATATATCACATAACTCTATAATCTGAAAACACAACCTGAATACAGCCTATTCTCCTTTCCTGCCCGTGGACGTAGCTAACACAACGTTGGTAAACCAAGTATTTCCGTGTCTCTTAGGTGTGTTTGCCGGTGCCACGCATCTAACAATTCAATGTCTTAACGCATTATTTGATAATAAAAAAAGGGAATCTTAATGAAAATCATTATAGATATTGATATTGACGCAAGATATCTTATTCATTAAATCTTAGCTAATTAATTACACAAAGAACTAGTTATCACATATAAACATATTTTGGTTAACACAAGCGTACAGCTAAAATACCAAAGTCACAAAATAATTAAGAGTAATGCTAAAATTGGTCCTAAACATATGACCATTTTACGATTTTGGTTACAGACATTATGTTTTGAATTTTTGCATGCCAAACATTTCAACCCGGACCACAATCAGTCCAAAATTGACGGATCCGCCAAATTTTAACGGTCAACGTTTTTAAATCGAATCTTGCCTCAACTAAACATTTTAATTATTTTTTTATTGATCCAAAATAAAAATAATATTTTAAAACAAAATAAAATAAATAAAAATTCAATCTTCTTCCCAAACATATCATCCATTCGCAGTTCCATTCGGAGAGCTCGACGCGCTGATGCTGAAGCAAATCTTCCCCGCTGTGGCAACGTCGACATTGTCAACGGCACGGCACGGCACCTCCACTATGCGTTCAGGCAAATCGTCGACCACCTACAGCGCAAACTCAACAATCCACACGATCGCGCACTACTCCTTCACCACGGGCGCTGGCCGCCGGGGAAGAGCCAGCTCACCTACACGTTCACGCCGGATAATCAGCTTTCCGATTTGGTGAGAGGCATCTTCGTGAAGGCGTTCGAGTGGTGGTCGGAGGTGACGCCGCTGATGTTCGTGGAGACGGCGACGTTCAACCGCGCGAATCTGAGAATCGGATTCTTCAGCGGCGACCACGGCGACGGGGAGCTGTTCGACGGCGTACTGGGGACGCTGGCGGACGCGTTCGCGCCGCCGATGAGGCGCTGCACTTCAACGGGGAGGAGAATTGGGTGACGGACGGTAATTTTTTCAACTGGTCGCCGGTGTGCGGTGGATCTGGAGGAGACATTTCCAAGCACTTCGACGGGGAGGAGAGGAGGGAAGAACTGAGCTTTTGTTTTTTTATGCTTGTTTAGGTTTTAATATAATTATTTTGGATTGTAAAATGATAAGTCTTAATAATAATCAAGCATATAATTTGCGAGTTAATAATCACACTTAAAGATTGTAATTGGGTCAAAATCCGACGTTGACCGTTAAAATTTAATGGATTTGTCAATTTTGTACTGATTGTGATCCGAATTGAAATGTTTTGGATGCAAAAAATCAAAATATAATGTTTAAGGCAAAAATCGTAAAATAGCCATATGTCCGATCTTTACTCATAAATTAATGATTTCGCATATTAATGGACTAAACTAACGATGCTTGTGTCATATTAAGTCGTCAATGACTGTGATTAGGCATTGCTTGAAAAGGTGGAATATGTTTCTATATTTTAATCGTTCGATAATCTAGTTTTTATATACGAAACACATCAATATACAATTGTTTAATTCCTGTTTTCATAAGTTCATGGGAAAAGCTAGTTTTTAGAGCGTCCTCATCCATGCTCTTGCCAAAGAGCATGGATGTGAGCCCGATCCACATTTATTAATTTTTTACTCTCTACTCTTCTCCAACAGCACAACACCCACATTCATGATCTTCCGTAAGGACATGATCAAGGTCCCACCATTCTATTATTCAATTTAAATTAAAACATTTCCACAATATTAAAATACATTAAAAATATCCAAAATACTATTACTAATTACTAAAAAATTAAAAATTACATAACTAAAAGCCTAAAAATTAAAAATTTCATAATTAAAGTCTAAAAAATAAAAATTATATAATTTAAATCATAAAAATTAAAAATTACATAATTGAATTCATAAAATTAAAAAATCCCACTACTCGTTGCCGAATTTCGCCTAAATGTGTTTGATTAGGTCTTCTTGTAGCTCAATGTGGGTTTTGGTATCGCGCATTGTGCGTCTTGTTTCGATCCACCGTCGTATGCACACCTCGGCGTGGGGAAGACCTTGCGGTTGAGCTTCCGGCTTCATCCTCGTTGTAAAAGTTAGCCACCATCGGTCATTCATCCGCTATAATCATGTTGTGCAAGATAATACACGTGTACATGATGTCGGCAATATTCTTAACGCACCACGGCCGAGACGGGGCCCTCACAATGTTGAATCGGCCTTGAAGGATCCCAAAAGCTCTTTCGACGTCGTTCCGAGCAGACTCTTGACGCTGCGAATAAAGAACCCGTCTCGGGTCTTGCGGATTGCTGAGCGTCTTCACGAAAGTCAACCACCTTGGGTAGATACCATCGACGAGATAGAAACCCATGTGGTATAGATTTTCGTTGACGGTGAAGTCGATCATCGGTGCTACACCATTCAAAACATCATTGAATAGTGGTGAAGAATAGAGCATGTTCAAGTTGTTTATGGATCCGACAACACCGAAATATGTATGCCAAATCCATAGGCGGTAGTTGGCGACCGCTTCAAGGATAAGCGTTGGGCCGCCGCCTTTGTGGCCGCTTAAGTGTTGCCCCCTCCAAGCATTCAGGCAATTCTTCCACTTCCAATGCATGCAGTCAATGCTGCCAAGCACACCAGGAAAACCGTGGACTGATTCGTGAAGATGAAGCAACCGTTGACAATCTTCGGTGGTGGGTGCCCGAAGGAATTCCTCACCGAAAGCAGAACAACACCGCCGCAAAATTTTTTAAGCCATAGGATTCCAGTTGACTCAGCCACATGCAAACACTCATCGAAGGGGTCAGCCGTTTGCCCAGTAGCAAGTTGTTGGAGGCCACAAGTACATTTCTGCAACGCCGAGAGACTTTGTCGACCGGTTGCGTCTCTATGTGATTGAAAGTATTCAACACGGGCGGACAATGTGTTGACAATACGCATAAACAAACGTTTTGACAAGCGAAAACGGCGCCGGAAGTAATCTTCCGGAAACTGCGGCGAGTCGAAAAAATAGTCGGCAACGAGCCTTTCGTGGGCTCCCTCCCGGTCACGAGGGATGTAGCGGTGATTTGATCTAGTTGGTCGATGGGGAGGGGCGGGGGTAGCGGCGGCGACTTAGGCTTGATAGGCGACACGATATTGTTCATAGTATTCTTGTTCTTCGCGCTCAGCTTCCGCAATGATATCGTTGATATCCATTTTTGAATTTAGAGAGGGTTTGAGTGAGAGAGGAAGATGAAGATGAGTTGTATGAAAAAATATAAATGGGAGATAATTTGATGTAAAAAATGGATGATGAATGTGTGTATTTATAGATGATTTTGGAATTAAAAATTTTTTTAAAAAAATCAATAAAAAATTCAAAAAAATGTAATAAAACGACTATATTTTTGGGAATCCGAAAATATTTTTTAATAAAATTTTTGGTATTATTTTTGATTTAAAAAAAAATAGAATATGCCAACAGCTAAGCTGTTGGCAAATAGAAACGCGCTACGTCGCCCTGCTCAGGGCCACGGACATGCTTGATACATCGAGCAGCGTCGTGCCGTCGGCAAGAGCACAACGGCGGACAGGGGGTGCCGATTGGGATGCTCTTATTAATGATTTAAGTATGTGTTTGCATCAAATTAGTTATTAAAATAAGGTTTATTTTAAAATAAGGCGTATTATAATTCATTTATATGTAATTTATTCCATTTACTATGAATTAGGGTGAATAATATATCTTAAATCTAGGGTGTACTAAACTTTGTAATTTATTTTAAAACGAGTACTAAACTTTATAATTCATTTATATGTAATTTATTCAATATACTATAAATCATTATAAAATTATTTAAGTGTTAGGACACACATATTTATTGTGTGGAAAATGTTGAGTAGGATAGAAAATTTTCGACATAAAAACATAGAAGTAATGGGTTTGTGTCAATTTTTATTGGGTACGTGTCCTTATTGATCGACACGTTATGAACCCGATAATTTTAGGTAGGGTCCAATTCAAAAGTAGTACTTTAGTTTTATTCTCTAGGTTCATGGAAATCAGGTTTAAATCGCGTAAATCATATACACTCCATTCGTCCCATAAAAATATGGACAATTGATATGAGACGGGAATTAAGACAAAACTGGTAAAATAAGAGAGATGAGGAGAAGAGTAGTTAAAGTAGTGTTAGTGGATAGTGAGACTCACATTATTAGTAGTGTTTGATGGTGGTATAAGTTGTAAATAAATTAATGTACAAGGGTAATAAATTTGTATAACTTTTTAAAAGTTGAATGCACATATTTTTATGTGACGAATGAAAATAGAAAGTGCATAGACTTTTGTGGGACAGATGAAGTAGGTAAAATTTAAAACAGGAACCACGCCAACTTAAAAATGAGCTATTCAAACAACCGGTCGGTTCATTGGTCATCAAAGAAAACCGAGATAAATTTTGAAAACCAAAATTAGGAGTCTTCAAGAATCAACAGCTTGCGAGCCCAAATTTCTCATCTATACCAGACTTTATTTATTACTCCGCCTCTATCAACATATTTTCTCTAAAAATTGACGTGGGACTTGCATTAGAATCATAATATTAATGTCTAAGTTTTTTTCCTAGCGTCCGGCAACCTTAAAAATGGATGGAAAATTTTCTGCCCGATTCCAATTGAAGTATGCGAGTTATCCACACGAAACACTTTGAAAATGAACAAATTGGTCATCGTAAACAACCAACTAATAGAAAAGTAGACAAAAAGTCCTAAAACCAAGTAAAGCATACTAAATCTAATATCTAAAACTACGTAAAATATGAGTCTTCCAACACCCACAAGCTTTACCGTACGTGTTTGTCTTCGAATAAAGCAAGAGGCCAAATGAAAGTAAACTCATACATAAAGCTTATATAATTATCATTACCTCATATAGAAAATAAAATAATACTCCCTTCTTCGTCCAATAAAAATATGAATATTTAGGACGACAAGAGAAATAAAATTTAGAACGATAGTAATTATAGTATTGTTGGTGGAAAATATTAGAAAATGAGATACAAACTTGTCGGGCAAATATTACACGGAAAATTAAACAATGAAGATTACACTGAAACAACTGAAAATTACGCGGAAAAAGATGTGGAAAGCGGTAAGCCGAGTCGAGGAGTCCTCTTTCCACAAGACGAGATACGCCTCGGTAGTGCTCTCGGTTTGGCGTGTCGTCCCCAAAGATAAAACGGCTTCGTCTCTGAAGTAGCAGCACCGCTAGCAGCAAAGCTCCGACGAACGGGAGTAAGGCGGGGGCAGAGCTTCGACGGGAAGATTATGCAGAGAGGGAGAGAACGTGTATGCAAAATTGTTTGTGTATGTTCTGTTGTGAATGCAATGGCTGCATGCCTATTTATAGGCCAAGTCCACCCACAGGGGCATTGATGGAGTCAACAGTCATTATGTGTGCCATGATGGCTTGACTGTAACCGCCGAGGGTTATTGACTGGTGCACTAGCCATTGGGAGCTGAAGAGACACGACGCACCTGGACATGCTACACGACGGGATACACCGTGGACCGTCGGGGTCCATCGGGGACCTTTTGTCTCCCGTTATGCGTCGGGGTCCAGCGGGAACATGACGTGGACTAGACCCGTCGGGGATAGCGTGGAGTTTGGGATGGTCTAAAAAGAACAAGCGGGGCTTGAACCACGCTCAACGACCAGCTCCAAAGAACAGCCCAAAGATTACCCAATGACCAATTGGCAAGATCCAAGGCACACGACACCCGGCGCACGGGTCATGGGTCACGGTGCACAGTGCGCCGCTCGCAGCTCGGGGCGGGCGGCGGCGGCGGCGCGCGCGTGTGCGCACGTGTGGGCTCTGTCACCCATCTTGTTCCACGATAATTATTACACATAAATAATTCATCTTATTAAATACTTCATCAAAGAAGTTTATCATCCCCGATATGGGATAATTAACACTTAGTTATTAATCCCTTAGTTTTTTTCCCATAGCTCATTTTTTGCTTTATTGTGACCAACTTTAATATATTATTTCTCACTCACCGGGAATCGGATTTGAGAAAATAAATATACTACGGTCATCTACTAGGAACGTAGATCGTCGTTATTGCATTTAATTTCCGAAAATTAAATGTCTTGTAACATTTATTATTAGTCAAAGTCGTTTGACCAAGCACGATTCCAACAATCTCCTCATGAGTGGAAATTGCTAAATGCATATGTATGCAGACACAAGCTCAACCCTCAAGAGGTATGTAAGCATAAGGATAGGTAGGTTTGGCTTTTAACCATTCATAGTCAACACCATTGGATACACAGGCGGACTAGTACCGCGATGCTTTGAACTTTCCTCCACGGCGTGCACCGAGACAATGATGTTAACACTTAAACACCCCAACCTCATCCGTTCTCACGTTTTGTGTCCATTTTAGGCCTTGGACACCACTTTGGATTCATAAGTGTATTGTTTGAAGCGGCCCCACTTCACACTTACATAGGTGATTCCTCGTTAAGTATCTTGCCATACTTGATCTCCTTGAGAACTTCATCTCAACGAGATCCTTTAGGGAACGAGATCCTTTAGGGATCATTAAAAGTCATAGACTTAACCTCACCACTAGGCAAGTTTTTCAACACTCTATTGCTCTCTAGGGAATAGATATAGATGAGTGTTTCACACAAACTCTCATAGCTTAGTTTTCCCATTTAACCAAGTTCTTGAGATCTCCAGTCATCATGGTTGGGTTACCACTATGACAATTCTTTAGTTTGTGGATTTCAAACCCATTCCCCTAGCAATTTATTCATTTGATCACGATTTAACCATTTGGCTAGCGGATCCGCTAGATTATCCAATGACTTCACGTAGTCAATTGTAATCAAATGTCTCACGGTATTATGACGTCGACGAATGTGTCGAAACTTACCATTGTACAAGCCTCTGTTTACCCTCCCAATAGCGGCTTGGCTATCACAATGAATTAACACTGGAGGCACGAGCTTTGATCAACAAGGAATATCTTCAAGGAAGATTTTAAGTCATTCGGCTTCTTCCGCAGCTTTATCTAAAGTGAGTCTTTGTTATCGGATATCCAGTTTGCATCGCAGTACCCTTTAAGTATCGGGGGGTATCTCGAAAAGTGTAGCCCATGATTTTGAGTATACTTGAGATACCTCAAAACTCTTACAAGAGCTTCCCAATGCTCTTTGCTTGGATTGCTCGTATAACGACTCAACTTGTTCACGGCTCAAGCAATATCAGGTCGAGTGCAATTAGTAAGATACATAATGCATTCAATGACCCATGCATAATCTTCTTGTGCAACGGGCTCACCCATGTTCTTGCTCAAGTGAACATTGAGCTCTATAGGCGTTTTAGCCGGGATGCCATCATAGGCCTTGAACCTCTTTAATAATTTCTCAACATAATGAGATTTTGTTAAGGTGATTCCTTCGGATGTTCTTAAAATTTTCATTCTAAGAATTACATCGGCTAGACCCAGATCCTTTATGTCGAAGTTTCTCTTTAACATGGCTTTCGTGTGGTTAATCACTTGGGTGTTACTACCAATGATTAACATATAATCAACATAGAGACACACTATAACGTATCCATTATCAGTGTTCTTAATATAGACACATTTGTCACGTTCGTTTATTTTAAATCTATTTAATAACATCACGTAATCAAATTTCAAGTGCCACTGCAACGGCGCTTGTTTCAATCCATAGAGGGATTTAACCAGTTTGCATACATTTTTCTCTTGTCCAGGTACTACAAAACCTTCAGGTTATTCCATATAGATTTCATCTTCAAGGTCACCATTTAAAAACGCAGTCTTAACATCCATTTGATGAATCTCAAGATTGTGTACAACAGCAATCGCGAGAAGCACTCGTATTGATGTAATCCTCGTTATAGGTGAGTAGGTATCGAAGAAATCGTACCCTTCCTTTTGTTTAAAGCCTTTGACTACCAGTCTAGCTTTATACTTGTCCACTGTTCTATCGGCCTTAAACTTTCTTTTAAGGACCCATTTGCATCCTAAAGGTTTAGCACCTTCAGGTAGATCAACCAACACCCACGTGTGGTTTAGCAAAATTGAATCAATTTCGCTTTGAACAGCTTCTCTTCAATGCCACCCGTCTGGGCCAGCAAAGGCTACTTTTATCGATGTTGGTTCTTCATCCAACATAAATGCAATAAAGTCAAGACCAAATGTATTTGGTGTTCTGACCCTGGTACCACGTCTTGGTACCACATCGTTTGGATCAGACCATGTTCGCTTGCGTGATTCTGGCTCTTCATCCACTGATTTAGAACTAGTGGTTTCATCCTCAATTCTCGTCTCAGAATTGGGTGCAATATTTTCCTTGTCTTTGCGAGGAAATATATTTTCAAGAAATACAACATTTCTTGACTCGATTGTTGTTGCCACGGTCACAGTCGATATTTCAGACTTGTGGACAACAAATCGATATGCACTACTGTTAAGTGCATACCCAATGAAGATGCAGTCAACCGTTTTAGGACCGATTGTAACTTCTTTGGGCGAAGGAACCATCACATTTGCCAAACACCTTCACACTTTGAGATATTTGTACGATGACTTCCTTCCCTTCCACAACTCATAAGGAGTAACGTCCTTACCTTTGCGTGGGATTTTGTTTAGGATGTAATTGCCTGTCAAAACAGCTTCCCCCCACATGTTCTGGGGCATCCCTGAACTGATCAGTAACACATTCATCATCTCTTTGAGAGTTCGATTCTTGCGTTCTGCAACACCATTAGATTGTGGTGAATATGGTGCAGTTGTTTGATGAATTATACCACTTGCGTTGCATAATTCCTCAAACGGGGCTACGTATTCACCTCCCCTATCACTTCGAATCATTTTGATTTTACATTCAAATTGATTCTCGACTTCGTTCTTATAATTTTTGAACGCTTCTATTGCTTCGTCTTTACTTCTTAAAAGATAGACATAACAATATCTTGTGCAATCATCTATGAATGTGATAAAGTATTTTTTACCACCTCTCGTTTGCACCAATTTTAAGTCACATACGTGCGTGTGAATTAATTCAAGGGGTTTCGTGTTCCGTTCAACCGAATGAAACGGTAACTTAGTTATTTTCGCCTCAAGACAAGTTTCATACTTGTTTTGAGTTTCTACTTCATTTGCCTTTAGTAAATCTAAACTTACTAATCTTTTAATGTCATTTGGATTTACATGTCCTAATTTATTGTGCCACAAGTTAGAACACTCAGTCAAGTAAGAAGAAGCAGATGCATTCTTATTATTAGCCAATGGCTTAGGGACATGGCGTGTAGCTACACTAAGCTTAAAAAGTCTGTCGGTTACAAAACCTTTTCCGAGTGACTTTCCAAACTTGTGCAAAGAAAACCTATCAGATTCGAATACAAGTTTAAACCCCTTATTAACTAGTATTGATCCTGACACTAGGTTCTTGCGGATGTCCGGGATGTGCAGTACATCCTTCAAAATGATGGTGACGCCGGACGTCATCATGAGAATCACGTCCCCAATGCCGAGGACTTGAGACGAGGCTTGATTCCCCATATTGATTTTCCTCCCTTCAACAGCGGTGTAGGAGGCGAACTTGCTCTTATCGGCACAAACGTGGACAGTAGCTCCAGTGTCGATGTGCCAGCCACCTTTGTTATCAACAAGGTTGACTTCTTCCGTGACCACAACAACAAGGTCACTTTCATCCCAGTCTTTGAACTCTTTTTCAACAACGTGGGCAGCCGGCTTATTCTCCGGCTTGCAGCAATCTTTGGAAAAGTGGCCAGATTTGCCACAGTTGTAGCAGTTGCCTTCAACCTTACTCGCAGGTTGCTTCCTCTTGCCCTTGTCCTTTGCAGTTGGACGAGAGCGTTTGTTGGAGGGACCGCCCCGCTCCAACACATTGGCCTTTGCAACAGGTGGGCCATGGCCCTTAGCCAAATCATCGCATTTGCGCACGTCTGAATCGATGCGCAGCTTCACGTTCAAGTCTTCAAGATTCATCTCCTTTAGTTTGTGCTTAAGGTAGCTCTTGAAGTCCTTCCAGCCGGGTGGAAGTTTTTCAATGACCGTGCCCGCGGTGAAAGCTTCAGGCAGGGCCATTCCATCGGCGGCGAGGTCGTGGATGATCAGCTGGAACTCTTGCACTTGGTCTATGATTGGTCGGGAATCGACCATTTTGTAGTCCAAGTACTTGGTTATTACAAATTTTTTAGTGCCCGCATCACTACGGTACTTCTTATCTAGCATTTCCCACACTTGGTTTGATGTGGGAACAGTACAATACACGTTGTAGAGACTATCATCTAAAGCACTTAAAATAAAGTTTTTACAAAGATAGTCTCCTTTGCGCCAAGCATCATACTCGACGTACATCTCAACACGTGCCTCGTGCTCACTTGGTGGGGTTGGCTAGTTCTCCTTGAGGAAGTTCACGACGCCCAACGTTGTTAGGTAGAACAACATTTTCTATTGCCATCTCTTGAAATTCGTTCCTGTGAACTTTGATGGCTTCTCGGCGGGTGGCATCATCCTTGGTGCCATTGGTGCCGAGTTTGTCCCATGAAAGAGACCAAGTCCATTGCCCCGTAGGAGCTAACAATTGGTGGGGGCAACGTACCCTCCATAGTTGCGTGGAGCATGGAGGCCCCCGCATTTGTGCCGACCCCGAAGGATCCAGCACCCGTGCCGACCCCGAAGGGTCCAGCACCCGTGCTGACCCCGAAGGAGCTAGCACCCTGCTGCCCCCGAAGGGTCCAGCACCCGTGCTGCCCTCGAAGGATCTAGCACTCATATTGACCCCGAAAGATCCAACACCCGTGCCGTGCCCGAATGCCCCAACACTCGACCCAATGAAGAATCCAATAGAACCACTGAAAGTGGAACCGACCGATCCACTCGAGGTGATTCCGGAAACCGTCCCAAAGGGGTTGTCTAACACCCAAGGGGTTATTGAGGAAGAAGTTGAGAAGCTAGGAGTCGGAATCATCATTATGTCCGACGACGTGTTGACGGGTACAACGGGGGACACAGTGGATGGAACGGTGGCAGCGGCGGTAGATGGGTCAGTCGACATCTCCAAGGAAAAGGTGTTAATTAAGTTCAGTTGGTGTGTGTAAACTCCCTTAGTGGCAAGAATATCTCGTCTTGCGATAGTTAGAAAATGAGATACAAACTTGACGGACGAAAATTACACGGAAAATAAAACAATGAAGATTACACTGAAACAACTGAAAATTACGCGGAAAAAGTTGTGGAAAGCGGTAAGCCAAGTCGAGGAGTCCTCTCGGTTTGGCGTGTCGTCCCCAAAGATAAAACGACTTCGTCTCTAAAGTAGCAGCACCGCTAGCAGCAGAGCTCCGGAAAACGGGAGTAAGGCGGGGGCAGAGCTTCAACGGGAAGATTATGCAGAGAGGGAGAGAGCGTGTATGCAAGAATGCTTGTGTATGTTCTGTTGTGAATGCAATGGATGCATGCCTATTTACAGGGCAAGTCCACCCGCAGGGGCATTGATGGAGTCAACAGCCATTATGTGTGTCATGATGGCTTGACTGTAACCGCCGGGGGTTATTAAATGGTGCACTAGCCATTGGGAGCTGAAGAGACACGACGCACCTGGACATGGTACACGACGGGATACACCATGGACCGTCGGGGTCCAGCGGGGACCTTTTGTCTCCCGTTATGCGTCGGGGATAGCGTGGAGTTTGGGATGGTCTAAAAAGAACAAGTGGGGCTTGAACCACGCTTAACGACCAGCTCCAAAGAACAGCCCAAAGACCAATTGACAAGGCACAAGGCACAATGCACACGTCACCCAACACCCGGGGCACGGGTCACGATGCACGGTGCACGGCTCGTGGGATGGCGGCGGCGGCGGCGCGCGCGTGTGGGCTCTGTCACTCGTCTTGTTCCACGATAATTATTACACATAATAATTCATCTTATTAAATACTTCATCAAAGAAGTTTATCTTCCCCGATGTGGGATAATTAACACTTAGTTAATTAATCCCTTAGTTTTTTTCTCATAGCTCATTTTTTACTTTATTGTGACCAACTTTAATATATACTCACCGGGAATCGAATTTGAGAAAATAAATATACTACGGTCATCTACTCGGAACTTAGATCGTCGCTATTGCATTTAATTTCAGAAAATTAAATGTCTTGTAACATTTATAATTAGTCAAAGTCGTTTGACCAAGCACGATTCCAACAGAAAATGAGATCTAACTTATTAGAGAGAAAAAAGTTACAAAAAATAGAAAGGATATTTTTATTAAGCATCCTCAAATGAAAAATATCCTTATTTTTATAGGACGGATAGAGTACTGTATTATCAAGGCATAGCTATAAATATACTTGACTGATAACACTCCTCCACATCTACTAACTTGTATGTAACCTTATCACTCACAAGTGAATAAAATTTGAATTGTCTCTTAGTCCTCTAAAGGGATGTCAATCCAACCCAAAATCCATGGGTCATCCCGAGTAGCCCGATAAAATTAGTGGGTTGGGATTATAATTTTGTAACCCGAATACAAAACGGGCTAAACGGGTTAGTCCGAATGGGTTGACGGGTTCAACGGGTTCGCCCGAACGGGTTGCAGGTTGGCCCGATGGGTTACAACTTTTAATTTAAAAATATTACTCCATTCGTCCCCAAAGAATATGCATTTGGGTTCATCACGAGTTTTAATGCAAAATTGGGGAAGTAAGATAGAGGTAGATGGAAAAATTAATTTAAGTATTGTTAGTAGAGAATGAGTCCCACCTCATTAGAGTGAAAAGAGTTTCCATAATTAAAAAGTGTATATTCTTGTGGGACAGACTAAAAAGGAAAGAGTGCATATTTTTGTGGGACGGGGGGAGTAAGTTTTAGTGGTTTTTTGTATTTTTGAATTTCATGTGACACAATCATTACTCTTAATCAATCTTCATTCCACACTTATCCACTCGATCCCAGAATATCAACCTCTACTCATTATTCCATCTTCTCATCATTTGCCACTACACTTACCATCACCAAAGCCAATCAAAACAAAATTAAGAACTAACCCATCAAAATCTCAATATATTTATCATTTTAACAATAACTCATGTAAGATATGATTTTTAATTTACATAAAAAAATAATTATGTAACAATAACAAAGCCATAAAAATTATTATAAAATGAAAAGTTAAAACATACTCCATTAATGAAATAAACAATTTTATACACCCCACTTACCAAGTGGGGTTGAGCCCAGTTAACAGATATAGGCCCATAAGGGTTTTGATAGTCCAAATAATTATCCAATTCAAATATTTATATTTTTGAAATAATTTATTATCATCTGCTCAATAATATGCCAATTTCCAACAGCATATTCTAAACGCTATTGATTCGAGCTCCGTCGCACCAAAATCTATACAAACAAACCCTATTTCTTATAAACCACAATTCATCTCCTTCACTCTCGATATCCCAATTTTCTCTGAACATGACAAAATTCCCAGCCTATCCCCGGAAAATCAGGCTCTCGTATTCGGATCCCGACGCCACCGATTCATCATCGGATGAATCCAATCCATCGGAGAGAAAATCCAAGAGAATAATTCACGAGCTGCCGCTCCCTCTGTTGAAGATTTCCAGCCGAGAAATCGAATCGGAACGCGGCGCCGATGAATTCCAGAATCTAATCGCCGAGAGGAGCTTCGTCGGCGTGCACAAGAGGAAATCGGGGAGGTACGCGGCCGAAGTGAGGGATCGCCGCCTGAAGAAACGTATCTGGCTGGGCACTTTCAACACCGCCGAAGAGGCATCCGCGGCGTATCTCGCGGCGAAGCGCGAGATCGAGGAGGCGCCGAGAGTCAGAAAGGGGGGAATCGTGTGGATTGCTTCCGAGAAAATTACCGGTGGCTCTCCGAATTCGGTTCTCGAAAATGCGGCCGCGGATTCGTCCGATGAGAGCGGCGGCGGGAAGGATCCGGAGCGGAAAATAGGGTTTCTGTGCGGCGTGCAAATTGTTGACCCGAATGGATTTCTGGTTGGGCAATTCAGCAAGCTGGATGATCTCAGCATTGCCACGGCGGAGGACGGCGTCGTTTTGGCAGGTTAAGATTTAGGCTGTTTTCGCCCAACTGATTCTCTCTGTAAATTAACCGTTTTTAATTTTTGTAGCATTTCCTTTTCTGATTTTTAATTGGACTCTCTTCTCCTCTCTTCATTGGATTTGACGTTAAACTGAATTTTTATTGTTACTCTTTATATTCCTTTTTTTTATTGTCTAATCTATTTGGTGTGCTTTGGAGTTTGGAATTGGACCCCAAATGAGGCAACTTTTTTTTTAATTTAATTGAATTTATTTTTCGCTGTTAATATATGAATATAAAGATTTTTTATAATTGAGAGGTTACAAGATCACTTTTAGTTAAAGAAAGAAAAGCAGCTAAAGAAGAAGACATAATAAAATGAAGTTTCGTTTTCAATCTTGAAATAATAATATTAATTTTAATAACATTTATTATATGACATTATATTTGTCTTATTTAAAAGTGACAAACATTTTATTTACTCAAAGTGTTTGAGTGTCCTCTTTCTAATACTAATAAAAGTATCATTTTTTTCTACTTAGCATCTATACTAAATAACACTGTAAAAAAATTCTAAGTAATAAAAAAAAACTGGTATGTTTGAATAAAACCGAGAGAGAGAGAGAATAAATGTTACTCCTTAAAACAAAAGGTTTAGATTTTTAATCAATCATAGCATAATTTTAGAATATTTATTCAATAGAAATAGAGAATTATTATAGTAATTTATTCCAAAATATATAAATATATTAATTGTGATATACCATAACCAAATTTTATAACCAATGTTATATTAATGGGATGTCGTCAAAAGATTCTTGATTCTGTAGAGTCTGGATTGAGACCTACTACCAATATAAAAGGTAAAATAATTGATGATTAAATTATAGTCAAACTATACTTGAAATTTTTTAATATTTTCCGCACGTATTGTTTAAATTATTTTGGAAATCCTTGTAATAAAACCCAAACTCCCATTTCTGATTAGGGGGAAATATGAAAGCTAAATATCCAAAAATATAGCTGGACCGCGACTGTGCTGTTCGGCCCAATCTGAAGCTGCTTTGCGTTCAGCCCAACAATCACTTCATTTTGTGTGTGGTCATTTTTTCTCTGGTGATTTTTCGTATTTAAAGTTAATTTTTCCATTTAATAAAAAATTGCCATGTGGCTCATATTTCTTGAAACCCGTATCGAAAAAAATGAAACTCTTAATGGTAGATGGAGGGGTACCTTATACAGTTCTTTTTAATTTGGATAATTCATCTTAAGTTTTACAGTATCTTACTTCTTAGTCAATTAATTAGTTTTCGTATTAAAAATACAAAAGCACTAGAATTGTATAGATGTCCAAAGTTGACTTTAGAATAGATTTATAAAAGGATCTATATCCAAAAAAAGACAGCTAAATATCAAAAAGCGACGTTGTGGTTCAGCCCAATCTGAATCTGCTTAGCATTCGGCCCAAGAATGACGTCATTTAGAGTGTGGTCATTTTTTATCTGGTCATATTTGAAGTCACCCCAGACAAATTTAGAACCTAAAAAAACCTGAAAAGTTCCATTTGAAAAATTCCCATGTTGCCCCATCGACATTATTTAGGTGGTCTAGAGCATTAACAATGGAATGGCCTCTCTCGAAGAATTTATCTTCATTTTCTCCTGCTATGAATTTATCCATCTATAACACCTATCTCCCTAAAATAAAAGGGCTTATCTCATAATCTATCCTACTTTCCATCTCATTTACATGTCAACATTATCTCTATATTTCATTTTAATTGTTGGAATAAAAAAAAATGAGATAAGAGCATTAGCAATGGCGCGCCACGTCAGCAGTTTTATCCTCCTACCTCCCCACCTGCAGTGGGGCGCCCTAAGGTGCGCCCTATGGCGCGCCACATCATCATTTTATTGTTTTGTTTAATTAATTTAACTGTTTTCAAATAACAAGTAACGAGTAAATAAAAACGGTCTAAATAACAAACGGCGAAGTTTTAATAAAAAAAAAGTTACATCATTGAACTAATATAAAAAAAACTAAGTCGGACCAATTCCCAACTTCCGACACAGCTCATCGAGTAACGCCCGGAGATATTCGGCTTCGTCGGGGTCGGTACACTTCTTGAGGGCCCTGTGCGTCTGCAACAATGAGGTCGCGGTCGCCTTCCCCTTGGCCTTCGCAGCCTTGACGCCGGGAGGACGCTGGAAGGACACCGGTGTGCCGGAACTCCCTTCATCCACATACGTCCGGTTGAGGTCAACCGGATGGTTGCCGCTGCCTCTGCTCGTGTAATCACCAGCTTCAGTGGTCTTGGTCCTCTTCGGCGCACCAGTGTGCAGAATTCCACCTTGGAACTCTACTTGTCCCTCAAGAGCGCCCAGATGGCCTCGTGCTTGAAGTCGCCGTACATCGACCGGTACGACAACAGCGCTTTAGCGTGCACGTCGCTCGCGCTCTCGCCGCTCCCCTGTGACCGCGTGAACTTCTCGAACTCCGCCGCGTACAAGTTCACTTGCTTCTTGACTTGATCCCAGTGCTTGCGGAGTTGCTCACGCTTGCGCTTGTACGCGGTCTGCGGCTTCACCGAATTGTAGAGGTCCGCGATGCGTTCCTAGTATGCGATCTGTCGCTGGTTGTTCGCGAATATCGGATCTTCCGATATATCTACCCAACACCGGGCCAAGGTGAGAGTTTCATCATCGTTGTAGTTCGTACGGCCGGGGGCGTACTCATCGCAATCACCGGGAGGCGGCAACTTCTGCGCCCGCTGCCGGTTCCGCTTCTTTCTGGCTAGGGCGGAAGCGGTCGCGGCGGGATCGGGATCGGCCGCTGCGGTTGGGCGATGCGGAGACGGCTCCATGTCAGACAACCCATACGATTCCGTACTGAAATCGGAATCGTAATGGGCATTGGTGTCGAACGAACGATAATCGCCGGGTTCTGTACCCGGCCAATGTGCCCCTGCGCTAAACGTAGGACTATTGGGGCTTGAACCCATTTCGTAGTAATTATGTAATTGTAAGTTTCAAAAATGAAATCGAGTGAAATGAAATGTTACAAATGAACGGTATTTATAAAAAAATGAAACCGCATGCCATCGTCCGCGGTTGATCGTCCGCGACCTCCACAATGGGGCGGAAGATGGCGCGGACGATGGCCATCGTCCGCGCTATCCTCCGCGACCGAAGTATAGGGCGCGACTATCATCCGCGCTCCCGCAATGGGTGCGGACAATGGATGGCGCGGACGATGCGCGCCATCGGGCGTGCCATCGTCCGCCCATTGCTGATGCCCTAAAATCGTAAACAAAAATAAATTCAAGACAAATAAACGATAAACAAAACATACTTAATTTTTAACAAAAAATAAACTTCCTACATTTAGAAAAAAAATGCAAAAAAAATATAGAAGAAAAGAGGCATAAAGTGAGAATGAAGTGGCGAATACAAATAATATGTTACAGAGGATTAAAAATAATTTTTTTTTAAAAAAAAACGATAGGTCTATGATGGCCTTATGGCATCGGCCATTTGGATTGAAGGGTGGAGTGGCGATGATCAGCCCCTCTTCCACAATGGCGGGCCGAATATAGGCTCGGGAGATCGGCCCGATTGGCAATGCCCTTAGAAAGTGCTTCACGACAAAGCCACATCAAAGATAAACCAGGAATTGCACCACTCAATCCCCACATATTGACACACATCAAACAGTTTTGCAACATTTTGAGCACGGTAAAAATAATTAAATTGCAAATAATAACTTATTTTGAGTGTGGGCATGATACGGACCCTAAACGCCCCGATCATGAAGTGGTGGAAGAGGCATCGCGGGATTCTGACGACGGAGAGTCGGAGCACGAAGAGCAGCAGAGGACGTCCATCGCCGCAACGAGGCCAGTGAGGCTTCGACGACCACCAGAGAGGCTTGGAGACTTTGTCTCCAAATAGACTTGCATGTGTTATTTTTTTTATTTTATTTCCTTTGTTTCTTCGGTTATTTCCTTTCCAAGAATAATGTTTTATTTATTTAATTTAGGTAAGTGTCGAGCGTAATTATAAGCTCCGTTTCGGGTTTTCTTTGTTGGTTCTTTCCCGAGATGAACTAGGTTTAGAAGTCGAACCAACCCTAGGGTCCTTAGTCTATAAATAGGCCTCTTGATCATATTTCCAAACTATGAATAAACTTAATTATTGGCCCATCGCTTGTTGACAAACGAAAACCCTAGTTGTCGAGCTGCCCGACGGGACGAGAACCCGCGCACAGCCGATTTCTACCAGCCGCCGATCCAGTCTTGGACGCCGGAAGACAATCGGAGTTAGCAATCTTGTGGAGTGTGTGCGTTGAAAGTAAAAGACTCTTAACATCTGGTGCTTTCATCGACGTACTCATGAATCGATTTAGCAATAACGGGAAGGCAGTATGGGGCGGTCATCGCCCGGATTCTTTCGCGAACGGTGCTTCGCGTCGACCGAATTTTAATATCCAACGTAATGATGTTTTTCAGCGGCATGCGTTGGACGAAGGGGATGTAGAGGGTCGCCCATCAGGCGATTCGCATCTCGGGGAAACGGTGAGTGGCAAGTTGGACCGCTTACTGGAGAAGATGGACAAGTTCGATCAGTGGAAGGATGAAACGGATCGCAAGTTCGAGAGTTTGGATCCACTTTTGGGTCGGGAGACGGAACCGCCTCTAGGGTTTGATGAGGCGGACGACGTAGAGTTTGAGGAATTACGGAGGCAGAAATCGTGGGACAGAGGGTGTCGTACCCGAAACCCTAATGGTGGATCTCGGGATGCCGCGTGGGAGGACCGTGGCCTCCGCGCTGAGAGGGGCAAGGGCGGTTTGACATGGGATGCGCCAGGGAATCGCTACAGGGGGCCTCAGGTAGGGGATTTTCATCACCAATTCGACAAACCAGGGTCGTGTTGGGATCCCCCCCATCGTTTTCACTCGTCTACAGCCGGGTTCGATAAGAATCAGGTATCGATGAAGCCTCCGCGTTTTGATGGATCCGACGCAGCAAACTGGATTTCCAGGGTTAATTATTATTTTGACCACGTTATGATGCCAGAAGCTCACCGCCTTCATTACGCGGTCATGCTATTTGATCCCCCAGCGTCGGAATGGGTTTTTAACTACTGTGCGAACAACGATTTTGTCACATGGCAAGCATTCTTGGAGGACGTGCGTCATCGCTTCGATAAACAGAGTTTTAAAGATTATTTCGGGTTGATAGCGAAGCTGACTCAGACAGGGACAATCCTACAGTATCATGATACTTTTGAGAGATACTTAAATCGGGTCCAGGGCGTCCCGGAATCGAAACTCTTTACTCTATACGTGGCGAGTTTAAAACCGGATATGCAGGAGCGTCTGACGTTACACCGGCCGAGGTCCCTCGCAGCAGCCATGGCGCTGTCTTTGGACTTAGCGGATTCCCAGGCTGACCGTAATCAGGCGCCATTCACCTCGGGTTCCCAGCGCAAGCCGTGGCAAGGCCGCTACAACCGTCCACCGTCAGCTCCGCCTGGCCCTCAACCGTCTGTTCCAGCAGGGGCCGCGTCGGGCCTGCCTTTAGGACCGCAACAGCGTCAGAGGGAGCAATTACGCCAACCATTAATCCGAGTGTCTCAGGCGGAAAAGTCAGAACGCTCAAGATTGGGGTTGTGCTGGCACTGCCCAGAGAAGTGGGTAATAGGCCACGTCTGTAAACAGCGTGTGCTCTGCTACGCCGACGAGGAGGAAATATCGGACGAGGGTGACGATGAGGTGCACGAGATAGAGATACCGACGGAGGTCGCCCATATCCACTCACTTGATGGGGGTCGACGCTCCCGCCCGCTCAGGGTGTTGGGCCACATACATGATCGCGAGGTCTGCATCCTCGTTGACACGGGCAGTGATCGGGATTTTTTGCACCCTAATATTGCGGAGAGCTTACATTTACCTTTGTCTCCGATTAGACCCTTTCGGGTGTTTGTAGGAAACGGGGCAGCACTACTTTGCACGCACATGGCGGTGCAAACGAAGTTGAGAATGCAAGGCTGCGAGTTTGTTGTGGACCTTCACATTTTACCGATTCATGGCCCGGATGTGATTTTGGGCATGGATTGGTTGGAGTCTCTGGGTGGAGTTTCTGCGGATTTTTCACAAAAAACACTGGAGTTCAGTCATAACGGACAGCCGTTCACTTTGCGTGGGATTCTTCCCCCACCACGTCGTCTGGCAGCTCGAACTTTTGTGTCTATGCACTCGTCGGCCGACATGGCTGAATGCTTCGAGATCGCTTTGCTGGATTTGGAATCAAACGAGAGCGGATCTGGCTGCTTCCCTTCTGATCTACCGAGAGGGGTGGCGGCAGTTTTGGATAATTTCACGTCCATTTTCGGGATCCCGACGGGATTGCCGCCCGCGCGCCAGTATGACCATCGAATCCACTTGTTACCGGGGTCAAAACCGGTCAACGTCCGACCCTACCGATACCCATATTTCCAGAAAAACGAGATTGAGCGACAGGTACGGGAGATGTTGGAGCAAGGGATTATTCAGCGGAGCAACAGCCCGTTCTCTTCCCCAGTCTTGTTGATCAGAAAAAAGGACGGGACATTCCGCTTTTGCATCGATTATCGGGCTCTGAACAACGCGACGGTCGCCGATCATTTCCCAATTCCAACGGCGGCCGAACTATTCGATGAATTGGGTAAAGCAAGGTGTTTCTCCAAGCTGGATTTGCGATCAGGTTACCATCAGATCCGCATGCATGACGGAGATGTGTTCAAGACCGCGTTTAGGACTCACGATGGGCACTTCGAGTTTCTGGTAATGCCTTTTGGCCTGACGAATGCGCCATCAACCTTCCAGGCTGCGATGAACTCGATATTCCAACCTATGCTGCGCAAGTTCGTCATTGTATTTTTCGACGACATCCTGATCTATAGTCCATCTGTTGAGGAGCATGCATCACACTTGTCGGATGTCTTAACTGTCCTGCGTGAGCACAGCTTCTTCGTCAAACTGTCAAAGTGCTCGTTTTGTAGCCCAGCTGTGGAATATCTTGGCCACATTGTCAACGAGGGGTTATTAAAGGCGGATCCGATGAAAATTGACGCGATGACGGCATGGCCAGTGCCGAAGAATGTGAAACAGTTGCGAGGATTTCTGGGGTTGACAGGTTACTATAGAAGGTTCATTGCACGGTACGCATTTATTGCCGCGCCGCTAACGGATCTCCTAAAGAAGGACGCTTTCTGTTGGACCACAGGCGCAGAGGAGAGCTTCCACGCATTGAAGGAAGCCATGACAAGAGCGCCGGTGCTTCGTCTTCTTGATTTTGGGAAGCCTTTTTGTGTGGAAACAGATGCATCGGAATCAGGAATTGGGGCCGTGTTGTTACAGGACGATCACCCCATTGTTTTCTATAGCAAGAAACTCGGGCCTCGGCGGAGAGTGGCCTCGACTTATCATAAAGAACTTTACGCTATAGTGGAAGCAGTTCAGAAGTGGCGTCAATATCTTTTGGGACGCACATTCGTCATTCACAGTGATCAGAAAAGTCTGAAAGAATTGCTTCAGCAAGTGGTCCAAACCCCAGATCAACAACTTTACATACGAAAATTGATGGGGTATAAATTCACGATTGAGTATAAAAAGGGGAGTATGAACAGAGTCGCAGACGCGTTGTCACGCAGGGAGGATCCCACGGACACCGCGACGCTCACCACCGAGGCCGGAACCGCCAACTACGACGCCGAGGGGCAGTGTAGGCAGCTAATGGCAGTGACGCATCCGGTCCCGGAGTTGCTGGACTTACTACGTCGCGAGACAGTGTCGTCGCCGCAAATGAGGGAGATAGCATCGAGTATTCGGGATGGCACGGCGGCCGCGCACCTCATGCTGGTGGAGGGGCTAGTGTACTATAAACGGCGCATTTTTGTGGGGTCACGGTCATCCGTGAGAGCGACTATCCTTTCCGAATATCACAGCTCGCCCTCAGCAGGCCATCCTGGATTTGAACGGACGTTGAGACGGATTAAAGCAGAATTCTACTGGCCTAAAATGAAAGTCGAGGTGAAGAAATTTGTGGATGCCTGCGTCGTGTGTCAGACAACGAAGTATTCAACTCAGAAACCGGCGGGCCTTTTACAGCCCCTACCCGTGCCCACGCAAGTGTGGGAGGACGTATCGATGGATTTCGTTACAGGCTTGCCGCAATCAAGGGGCTATACAGCAATTATGGTGGTAGTTGATCGTTTGTCGAAGTACGCCCATTTCGCACCGCTACCGACCCGGTTTGACGCTTTGAGAGTGGCGCACCTATTCGTCAATACGGTGGTTCGGCACCATGGTTTCCCATCGACGTTAGTTTCGGACAGAGACTCGGTATTTCTAAATCAGGTGTGGCGAGAGCTGATGCGTTTAAGTGGAACTAAGCTGAACTTTTCAACCGCATATCACCCACAATCAGATGGAGAGACGGAGGTCCGCAATCGAGGATTGGACCAGTATTTACGAGCCTTTACATCGGATCGCCCGTCGAAGTGGGCAAACTTCTTGCCATGGGCGGAACTGGCCCTCAACTGTTTTCACCACTCGGGGTTAGGCATGTCACCGTTCAAAGCATTGTATGGCCGCGAGCCTCCGAGCTTGGTGTTTGCTCAGCCCTCGGCATCAACCCCGACAGCGGTGGCCGATTTGATACGGCAGAGGAGTGTGTTATTGGTAGAATTGAGGAGAAATTTGGAACGGGCGCAGCAACGCATGCGCGACTCGGCTAACAAGAACCGCCGAGACGTTGAGTTTGAAGCTGGAGACATGGTCCTGCTAAAGCTTCGTCCGTACCGCCAACATTCGGTTGCTTGCCCACAGTCGGCGAAGTTGGCTCGACGGTATTATGGTCCCTTTGAAGTGGTGGAGCGTATCGGCCCTGTGGCGTACAGATTGCGGCTGCCGGAGGGGAGTCGCATTCACAACGTTTTTCACGTAAGCCTCCTTCGCCGTTTTGTTACAGGGGACACGACAGCCGTGGGAATGGAGTTGCCGTCTGAATTTTTTGGTGATCGACCGATAGTGTACCCTGTTCGGGTGTTGGATCGGAAGGTCCTTTGGTCCGAGGGAAGGCCGGTTGAGCACGTCTTGGTTCGTTGGTCCGATGGGTCAGACTCTCCGACCCGGGAGCCGACTGAGGTAGTGCAGGGGAGGTTCCCAAATGTTCTCCTTGAGGACAAGGAGTACGCTATGGGGGGGGGGTTGATACGGACCCTAAACGCCCCGATCATGAAGTGGTGGAAGAGGCGTCGCAGGATTCTGACGACGGAGAGTCGGAGCACGAAGAGCAGCAGAGGACGTCCATCGCCGCAACGAGGCCAGTGAGGCTTCGACGACCACCAGAGAGGCTTGGAGACTTTGTCTCCAAATAGACTTGCATGTGTTATTTTTTTTATTTTATTTCCTTTGTTTCTTCGGTTATTTCCTTTCCAAGAATAATGTTTTATTTATTTAATTTACGTAAGTGTCGAGCGTAATTATAAGCTCCGTTTCGGGTTTTCTTTGTTGGTTCTTTCCCGAGATGAACTAGGTTTAGAAGTCGAACCAACCCTAGGGTCCTTAGTCTATAAATAGGCCTCTTGATCATATTTCCAAACTATGAATAAACTTAATTATTGGCCCATCGCTTGTTGACAAACGAAAACCCTAGTTGTCGAGCTGCCCGACGGGACGAGAACCCGCGCACAGCCGATTTCTACCAGCCGCCGATCCAGTCTTGGACGCCGGAAGACAATCGGAGTTAGCAATCTTGTGGAGTGTGTGCGTTGAGAGTAAAAGACTCTTAACAGGGCATTTCTTATCGGCTAATTTTCCGTGTTTATTGTTTAAAGTTAATTTGTCAAATATTATTCAAGCGGTTTGGAAAGAGCTTCACGGCAAAGAGACACCAGGAATTGCAGTCAATATCTATCAATCAGTAAAAACAAATAAATTGCAAAGGTAACTTTGAGTAGTACTTATTGACAAGTGTGTACAGAATCTTCATTACAGGTTAAAGTTAAAAAAGTTACACCGAGGATAAAATCCTTTAATCGATACCAAAAATGTAAACTGTGTTTCAATTTTCACTAAAGAAAATCATAAATTTTGGTCTAATTGAGCTAAGAAATAGTGACAACAAGATCTACAATTTTCTCATATCTGATAAATTGACTTCTCATATAATTGAGTCTGATATAGCAGTACATACCAACAAAATCACATTAAAGTCTGTGCCATATCGAAGAGTAAGAATGCTCAATTTAGACGGTTAAATTAATTCAAGAATTGAAATTTATTCGCATCACAATTGTCTGTCTTTGATTGTAGCAAAACAGTTAAAAGGAAGGGTCAGGGTATCCACAATAAGGCGGACAACCCAATAGCCCCGCCCCAATTTTTATTCATAGTCCCAGATTTTTTTGTTCATAGCCCCAAAATTTTGTTTCTGCCTATTATGGTGGACACTTCCAATAGCCCCAAATTTTATAATCAATTTTTCATTTTAAAATGTTTTTAGTTTCAATCAGGTATAATTAAAATTATCGCAATGTAAATAATTAGAAAACGAGATAATTGGGGACGAATATTCGTTGTATTGCAAAAGGGTACAATTATACAACGAAAATTAAAAAAAAATACAACTAAAAATTCACACGGCGCTGCCACCTCCCCTACGTGCCCACACTTCTTCAATCAAATCGGTCTGGAGTGTGGTACGTGAAGCACCGGTAATGCTCCGCCAAATTTGTCGCTATATAGTTGAACAGCCGTAGCAACATCCTGAATCTCCGGCGGAATATCTCGGGTGGATAACGGGGGTTATCCACAAAGTAATCAGCCATTAGTCGCTGGTGCGCACCGACGTGGTCTCGTGGGATGGTCCGCCGATGCGTAATCGCACGAGGGATCGCAGCCTCCGCCTCCTCCGCCAAGCGCGCCGCATCTTCTTGGGCGGCCTGGTGTTGCACCTGTTGAATCAGAGCATTCCAACTGTCTCTCCACAAATTGTCCATTTTTTTACCATAAATTCTAGTAAGAGAAATTTTGTGTGATGAAGAGTTGGAACGGTGTGAAAATAATGAATGAAATGAGGTGTATTTATAGGTGAATTAAATTGAATTAAAAAAAAACGCCGCCTATAGCCGCGCCGGGCATCCATCCACTATAGGCGCCCGCTGCCGCGTCCGCCCCCGACTCGCCGCGTCCTCGCCCCGGAGTCGGCGATCGCCCGTCCGCCGCCTACCGCCCCCATCTCCTCGTCCGCCCCGGGGGCGGACAGCTCTCCCACTATAGATAGCCCCGAGATAGCCCCGAAGCTGCGCCTAACCATTGTGACACTCTTAGGGTGTCCACTATAAGGTGGACACGCCCAATAGCCTCGCCCCAGTTTTTTGTCCATAGCCCCAGTTTTTTGTCCATAGCCCCAAAATTCTATTTCCGCCACTATAGTGGACACCTCCAATAGCCCCCAAATTCCAAATACAAAATGCTATTTTTCCATAGCCGCGTCCTCGCCCCGAACGCGGCTATCCCGTGTCCGCCGCCCCCATCGCCCCAAAAAGTTGTCCGCCCACCTTTCCCACTATAGCCGCCCGCCCACCGCCGCCCACCCGCCCCAGACGCGGCTATAGCCGCGTCCACCCCCATAGTGGACGCTCTTAGCCTGTTTATACAAACACTAACAATGGAGAAACAATTGGAAATATGAGAAAAAATGGGTATTTTGGACAAGAAAAAATAAATATAAATGTACTACTAATTGTGGAAAGGATCTGGGCAGCTAGGAATTTTGTTTTTACTTTCAAGAAAAGTGGAGTTTGTTGTGGGAGTGGTGGAAATTCTGGCTTTGAAATACTCACTAAAAATCTGGGTTTGATTGTTGGCGGAGGGGAATGTCCGAATTGCCCCTACCTGGATTTGGCCTGAAATCTAGACATGCATGAGTAGGAGCAGCGCCACCGTCCGAGGGCAAAACGGTCTCTTTCTACCGGAAATGGACATCGTACAACCGAAACAAAATATTCCCCAATTTTTCTACCTTGTGTTTGTAGAATCTATATTTATAAACGGAGGCTTCCGAGCTTCACTTTTAATGCTGTTTTCTCTCTCTAGAACTCGAGCCTAATTGTTCTGTTAATAGTATGTTAGAGATTTGGAGAAGAGAGAGAGAGGGGATGGGTTTGTTGATCTAGATCATACATGTAATGGAAATATGCAATGTAACTGTAAAACTCAAGTTCGATAATGAAAGCAAACAACTTAAACGCAAGCAAACGACACAGTGCACAGCATTTACGTGGTTCGATCAAATTTGATCTACATCCACGGGAGAATTCAAGTACTTGTATTGATGAAGTCGACGGATTACAAAAGAGATCTCAAGAAGAATTACAACGTACTTGATTAGAGCTCAAACAACCGAAACTCGACGGCTCACTAATCAGATTGATGATCACACACGATCAATGAATGAACTCTCCTAGCCAATCACTTCAAGGTTGACGTTTCATGCTTCATCCCGAGCACAAAATCTCAGAGCTCTTCTTCCTCTCTTGATCGGATCTCAATCACTCTATGTGTATAACTTCTTCTTGATTTTTTCAACATGCCAGAAGTGTGTGGAATGAACACCTAGCCAATCACTTCAAGGTTGACGTTTCATGCTTCATCCCGAGCACAAAATCTCAGAGCTCTTCTTCCTCTCTTGATCAGATCTCAATCACTCTATGTGTATAACTTCTTCTTGATTTTTTCAACATGCCAGAAGTGTGTGGAATGAACACCTATATATATCCCATCTCAACTGACTTCAACGGAGATATTATCACATGTGCTCAACCTCACATACACCTCATCCATAACTAACTTAACTAACTTGAAAGTTAGCTATATTGAATGTTGTGAGACGCAATCTCTTAACAAATCTCCACCTCGTATCCAACATCAATACCCACTGTCATAATTCTCCAAACCTGACTCCTTTCATCTCTTCAGAACTCCCACCAATTCCAAACAGTACAAGAACTTGGTGGCTGGTATTATCTTGGTTAATGCATCTGCTGGATTGTGTTCAGTGGCTATTTTCTTCACACCAACTGATCCTTTCTTGACTTCATCCCTGATGAAATGTAATCGCACATCAATGTGCTTACTCCTGTCATGAAAAGTTTGATGTTTGGATAGGCATATCGCACTACTACTGTCACAGTTCACAATCACTTTCTCTTGCTTCTCACCAAGATCTTCCATCATTCCCTTGAGCCAGAAACTCTCTTTGACAGCATCTGTAAGAGCTATATATTCTGCTTCAGTTGTGGATAATGCTACCACAGACTGCAGATTTGATTTCCAAGCAACTGCTGGTCCATTCATTGTGAAGATGTATCCTGTTTGAGACTTTCTATTATCCTTGTTTGAGGCATAATCCGAATCACAAAATCCCTCCAGAATCTCTTTGGTTTGATCTCCATAACCCTTGTACAGAATGCCATATTCAGAACTACCTCTCAAATATCTCAACATCAATTTCAATGCCTGCCAGTGAACCTTCCCGGGATTGCTCATGTATCTGCTTGTGATGCTCACTGCATGAGCCAAATCTGGCCTCGTACATATCATCACATACATCACACTTCCTATTATGTTAGCATAGGGTATATTCTTCATCTCCTCAAGCTCTTGCTCAGACTTTGGACACTGTTCTGCACAAAGCTGAAACTGTTGTGCCAGAGGTGTTGACACAACCCTTGATTCACTCATCTGATATTTCTGGACCAATTTCTCAATGTAATGCTGTTGACTTAGCCACAAAAACCTTCTTCTTCTGTCTCGAATGATATCAATGCCCAGAATTCTTTTAGCTTCACCTAAATCTTTCATTTCAAATCTGCATTTGAGATCATCCTTCACCCTCTGAATTTCATCAATATCTGATCCAGTTACGAGCATATCATCAACATATAGGAGTAAGAATGCCACGGTTTTTCCACCTTTCTTCTTCATATACACGCAGCTGTCATATTTGGAACTTTCAAAACCAATGCTCTTCATGTGTTCATCAAATTGCAGATTCCACTGCCGGCTAGCTTGCTTGAGCCCATATAAGCTTCTTTTCAGTAAACACACCTTATCCTCATCTCCCTCCTTCACAAATCCCTCAGGCTGATCCATGTAAATGCTCTCTTCAAGTTCCCCATGCAAGAAAGCTGTTTTTACATCCAATTGGTGCAACTCCCAATCATTTCTTGCAACCAATGACATCAGCATCCTGATTGAACTGTGTTTAACAACTGGAGAGAAAATTTCGTTATAATCAATACCTTCCCTCTGATTGTACCCCTTAGCCACCAACCTGGCTTTGTACCTGATCCTATCTCCATCAAAGGCTTCTATCTTCCTTTTGAAAATCCACTTGCATCCAATGATCTTTTGGAGTCTCTTCTTGGTAACAAGAATCCATGTCTTGTTCTTTATCAGTGATTCTATCTCATCTTGCATTGCTTTAATCCACTTATCTTTGTCTCTGGATTTCACTGCTTCTTTATAATTCCCAGGCTCAGTAGACTCAACCTCCTCTGCAGCACAGAATGCATAATAGACCAGGCTTGCATTACTGTACCTAGCTGGTTTCCTGATGTTGGCTCTTCTCTCTCTGTCTCTTGCTAGCAGGTAATTGTCCAAGCTTCTATCATTAGAAACTCCACCTTCATCTATGTCACTGGCCTCCAGAATAGGATTCTCATCATCTGAAGAATCTGAATTCTCCATTGCTTTCTGATATTGACTCTTGTCCAACAGCTCCACCTTGATCTGATCACTGGAATCTAATGGCTTGCTCGGTTTCTCAGCTTCTTTGTAAGGCATCTCATGTTATCTGAATATCACATCTCTGCTTATAACAACCTTCTGATTTCCAGATTCCATAGACCATAATCTATACCCTTTTACCCCCTTCTAGTATCCCAGCAACACACATTTAATAGCTCTTGGTTGTAGTTTTCCTTGCTTTATATGTGAATAGGCTCTACAACCAAAAGGCCTAAGCATAGAGTAGCTTCCATGGTGCCCATACCATCTATAATCAGGGGTGTCAAAATCAATGGTTGCAGCATGACATTTATTCATTAAAACCACTGCAGTAGATGCAGCTTCCCCCCAAAATCTGTGAGGCATACCAGAGGATATTAGCATGCATCTAACTCTCTCAAGAATTGTCCTATTGGCTCTTTCAGCCACACCATTCTGTTGTGGATTGTTGGGAACTGTCCGGTGCCTTTTAATTCCCTTCAATTTACAGAATTCTTCAAATTGGTGTGACAGAAACTCCAATCCATTATCAGTCCTCAAGCATTTTAGAACTGATCTCTTCTCAACTTCCACTTCCATGCACCATTCTTTGAACTTCAAAAAAGCATCAGATTTTTCTTTCATGACATATATCCAAATCTTCCTGGAATAATCATCCACAATGGATAGAAAGTATCTGCATCCACCCAAAGTCACAGTTTGAGCTTGTCCCCATATGTCACTGTGTGCATAGTCTAGCACTGACTTTGATGTGTGTTTACCAGTTGGATAGGCTAGCTTCTTGCTCTTACCAAGCACACACGCCTCACATTCTCTGGAAGTCATTTTACTGTCAGCTTGAATAACTCCATCTTTGATTAGCCGATTAACTCCATCCATGGACACATGTCCTAATCTCAGGTGCCAGATTTCTCCATTCAGCTTCCTGACCAGATTGAGTTCGCTAGTAATCACCTCGGCTTGCAAATAATAGAGACTGTTTACTCTACTTGCCACCATGATTATCTCTGAACCCATCAGCACTCTCAACTCACCCTTATATGACAGAAAAGAGTACCCCTTTTCTTCAAGAGCTCCAAGAGATATGAGGTTTCTCTTAATATCTGGGATATATCTCACTTCAGTCAAGATTTTTGCAGATCCATCATGCATCCTGAGTCTCACATCTCCCATTCCCTTGACTCTACATATCTGGTTGTTGCCAAGGAGAACTGATCCTGAAGATTCTTTCATGTTGTGAAACCATTCTAACTATGGACACATATGAAAACTGCAGGCACTGTCCATAATCCACTTTTCTGAGATATCCACTTCTGAAATGTTCAAAGCATGAGCATTCTCTAGCTCCTGGGTGATATCAGCTGTATTGAGACCCTCTGCTTCTTCTTCAGCCTTCTTCTTCTTCCAAGCATAACAATTTTTCTTGAGATGCCCTGGCTTTTTGCAGTGAAAACATGCCCTGGTCTCCTTTTCATCCTTTCTGTCTGTCTTCCATTTCTTGATCCATTTCTTCTTGGATCCTTTCTTGTCAGCACCTTTTGCCATTAATGCTTCACCAGACTGATCAGTTTGTTTAGGAACTGATGTTTTCTGAAATTCCTTGGCTTTAAGTGCAGTAAGAACCTCCTCATATGTCAAGGATGTATTCCTTCCCTACAAGATTGCATCCTTGAGTTGATCAAAACTCTTAGGAAGGGCATTGAGAAGCATAATGGCCTTATCTTCATCCTTCAGATCCCCATCGACAGATTCAAGATCATCAACTGCTTTTACAAAGTCATCAAGCTGATCCATAATTCCCTTTCCATCAAGAAATTTGATGGAGTAGAGCCTCTGCTTCAAGAACAAACGATTTGCAAGAGATTTAGTCATGTAAATCGATTCTAACTTGCTCCATACCTCTGATGGAGTCTTTTCTTTGCAGACTTCTCTGAGCACCCTATCTCCAAGGCTCAGCATGATAGCACTATGAGCTCTCTCCATCATATTCACTTTCTTGATCTCCTTTTTGTCATCGACATTTGCCTCTTTCTCGGGCATCTTGTACTTCATCGCTTCCCATAATCCTTGTTGGATCAACATGGCCTTCATCTTAACTTTCCAGAGGCCAAAATCATTCTTTCCCGTAAATTTTTCGAAGTCGAACCTTGCTGCGGCCATTGTCGTCGTCAACTCTTTCCCACAGACGGCGCCAATTTGTAAAACTCAAGTTCGATAATGAAAGCAAACAACTTAAACGCAAGCAAACGACACAGTGCACAGCATTTACGTGGTTCGATCAAATTTGATCTACATCCATGGGAGAATTCAAGTACTTGTATTGATGAAGTCGACGGATTACAAAAGAGATCTCAAGAAGAATTACAACGTACTTGATTAGAGCTCAAACAACCGAAACTCGACGGCTCACTAATCAGATTGATGATCACACACGATCAATGAATGAACTCTCCTAGCCAATCACTTCAAGGTTGACGTTTCATGCTTCATCCCGAGCACAAAATCTCAGAGCTCTTCTTCCTCTCTTGATCGGATCTCAATCACTCTATGTGTATAACTTCTTCTTGATTTTTTCAACATGCCAGAAGTGTGTGGAATGAACACCTATATATATCCCATCTCAACTGACTTCAACCGAGATATTAGCATATGTGCTCAACCTCACATACACCTCATCCATAACTAACTTAACTAACTTGAAAGTTAGCTATATTGAATGTTGTGAGACGCAATCTCTTAACAGTAACAAAATCTATGTTTTTTACACCTAGTTTTGCTGTCGAGTTTTTATTATGGCGAAAACCATTTTTACTTTAGTTTAATTGGGGGCCCCACTCAACTCAAGTATATCCAAGTCTACACGTGGTTAGAAGAATATAGGTCAAATCAATTTGAAATTGGAGCCTCAAATAATAGAGATCCATTATACTACTAGTAGTGGTACCTATATAAGTGTCTCCTACTATTTCATTTCATTTCATTTCATTTTCCATTAACTAATTAACCCAATTTATTAATTTACATGTCCAATACCTATATAAGTGTCTCCTACTATTTTATTTCATTTTTCATTAATTAATTATCCGTATTTATTAATTTACATGTCCAATACCTATATAAGTGTCTCCTACTATTTTATTTCATTTTCCATTAACTAATTAACCCAATTTATTAATTTACATGTGCAAAAATTTTGTTCCAACTTAATTGGTTGTGAGGAAATACTTGCTATGTCCCAAGAAAGATGACTCTTTTTCTGGGACGTTGTTAAAGAAGGGAAATAAAAAGTTGTTGATTGTTTATAAATAAGTGAGCTAAATAAAGTAAGAAAAATATAGGATTGTTGAATGTTTAAAAATAAGAGAGATGCCAAAAGTAAGAGAGAGAAAATGTTGTTCGGTGTTTAAAAATAAGAGAGATGAATATAGTAAAAAAAGGAAAAAAATAATTGAGTATTTTAATTATTTCCTAAATAAGAAAGAGGTCATCTTGATTGGGACGGACGAAAAATGAAAGTGGGTCATCTTCGATGGGACGGAAGGAGTACATAATAATAAATCTCAAAATCTAGTTTTAGATCATAGGGATGTGATCAATTGCTAACTCATCTCTTAATTGCTAACTACAACTAATTTAAGACCATGAGATTTTAGATATCTAATGGTCTATAAATTGCAATGTGTAATTTTATTTTTTTTATTTTTTAATATTAAAAAGATAATACTCCACAAATATCAATTTAGGATTTAAGAACACAATATCAATATAGTGCATTAAATATATCTACACAAAGACATGACAATGTCAATATGAAATTGTGTTGACATTGTACAAGCATTATATTGACATATTCTGTGAGATGCATTGATGTAAAGCTGATTTACGAAATTTATGAATATTTATGAAAATTTTATGAAATTTTGACATTGAAACATATGCATGTAGGATCTCGTTGGAATCCTAATAAAAATATCTTTAATTTGATATATGTTGTGCGAAAAAATAATTTAAATCGAGATAGTTATATGCATTTAAAGTTTTGATATATTTTTCAAAAGTTAGTTATAACTAATTTGTTGTTATTTGACATTAATAGCCTAATTGATATTTTGTGTGCATGATATTGATACCCGGGTTGAATGATAACTATTGATATAAATATCTAATGCCTATCATTTAGTTGTAGTTAGAAATTTAAGGGTGAATTAGTAATATAACACACCCCTAGATCCATATCTGTTTTCTAAATAGTTATCATGTCATTTCTTAGATATTCTCTCTGTTCCACAGTAAGAGTCTATATCGCGAGTTTTAATAAATGTAAAGAAATTTTGGTGAATAAAATATATATATTCCTTTTTTCCTGGAAAAGTATAAACTACTATCTCTGTCTATGATTACAAGTCCACATTTGACATGGCACGAGTTTTAAGAAATGTACTCCCTCTGTTTCAACTAAGTTGGTGCAATACTTTTGCGCATGAAGATTAAGATATTGTGTTGAATAGATTAAATTAAAGTAAAATAAAATAGGAGAGGGAAAATTAGAAGAGATAAGAGAGAGTAAAGTATGTAAAGAAATAAAATGAGAGTTATTAAATATTTTATTTTTTTATCAAAAATGAAATGACTCAACTTAGTTGGGACGGAGAGGTTATAAAAAGTGGGTGAGAAAAGTTAGTGGAATGTGAGTCCTACTTTTATATACTCCTAGTTTTATAATGAAACGTGAGTGAGAGAAAGTTAATGGAATGTTGGGTCCATTACTAAAAATAGTGTTTCGTCTTTGAAAAGTAGGAACTTTCTAATTTAGGAATAGTTATACAACACATTACCCATACACATCATTTTATTTACAACTTATACCATTAAACTACTAATAATGATGATGTGGAACCCACTCTCCACTAACTCTACTTACGGTACCCTTTATCTCCCTGCGCAAAGATGATGCATAAATCGAGAAATGAGCATCTCTCTTACTTTACCAATTACGAAAACTCGTGTCTAATCAAATGTTCATACCTTTCAGAGACGAATGGAGTAATAAAATGTAGTTCTCATTTCTATGTATTAGTTTTCTAATAAAATGTGACGGGAATGGAGTTAGTGAAATATGAGGCATATTACCATGTGTGGAATGAATGAACTGAAACTTCTAGTGTGGGACAAATTAAATTGAAAATTAAAATTCCTAATATGGGATGAACTAAAATGAAAAATTGGGACTCTTAATGTGGGACGAAGAGAGTAATGTATAACTCTCTTCATCCCATAAAAATAAAATACTCTGAGACCTGAGATAATGTGGGACTAAAATGTGGGACGAAGAGAGTAATGTGGGACTAAAATACTCTTAGTAGAGAAATACTTTTAGGAACTCAATTTTGTCATTTAAAGTAAAATATTATGGACCCATAATCTAAGGTAAACTTTATGGACACCAAATTATACTCCTATATAACGAACTAACTAACTCAGTGTCAATGATTCATCATGGCTTAGTGGTAAATTTGTTAATGTCTGATGCCAAAGTTCTCAGGTTTCAGTCATATGATCTTTAAACTTATATTCATTTATTAATAAAAAATAATGATTCACTGCAATTATTTTTCTTCGATGCCAAATATTGTACCTATTTTTCATACGTTAGTAATTAATTGTAGATGTCAATTCAATAATAATAGTTGGTGAGCATGGGCCTCGCACTATCAAAACTTATCGTAGACGTTAATAATGTCACCAATCTACTAATAAAACTAGCTTACTCATAGAAACAATGCACATTCTTGGTGGGCCTTACCCCACCCAAATTGTAGTCCAAATAGGCACATCCACAACAAAATATATCTATATATGTTTGGGCAATTTCTCCGTTTAAACTACCCGCTCCGTCCCATTTAGGATGATCACATTTTTTTTAATTTGTCTCAGTTAAGATGGCCAATTTCCAATTTTAGAAATAACATCCTCTCTCTTATTTCCTTATTAAAATATTCAACTACCTTTTTTACTCAAGAATGTGGATGGCTGTGAATATATGTTAGGGTTAGGGCATCTCTCTTACTTTACCAATTACGAAAACTCGTGTCTAACCAAATGTTCATATCTTTCAGAGACGGATGGAGTAATAAAATGTGTCTAACCAATTTTGGGAATAACATCATCTCTCTTATTTCCTTATTAAAATATTCAACTACCTTTTTCACTCAAGAATGCGGAGGGAGTACAAATTAACAACTTGGATTTTAATCTTAGATTATATGTTAGATTTTGTACTCCAAAGTTACTGATTAGTCCTGTGAATATATGTTGAATTGAATTTTTATAAAACTTTATAGATGTCACAAAACGATGGATGGCTGATTCGATCTGAAAAAAGAAAAACAATATGATTGTAAATTGCAATTGCAATTTTAGAAGAGTTAAGTAAAAATTTAAAAACTATTTTCTTCATAGTATTTTTTTTCTTTTGTGGTAATATGGAATCTTTTTATTTATGTATCTGAAAATGGTTAAAAGGAAAAAGAAAAGAAACAGCCACTATTTTTTTCACCATTGTTGGGAAGATGCGATCTCTCTGTGTACGAACAAAGTTAAAAGAGTTTTAGGGTGTCCACAATGGGGGAGCCGCGGCCCGCGGCTCGGCGCGCGGCCCCCCATTGTAAAGGCCGAGAGCCGGGGCGGAGAGGCGAGAAGCGTGGCTGAGCCGCGGCCGCGGCCTTCACGCGGCTGAGCCGTGTGAGCCGCGGCCATCCCATTGCAAGCGCCGAGAATCGCGGCTGGGCCGCGGAAATTATTATATATATTTTTTTAATTTTCAAAATTTTGTGCATAAATATACTACATTTCCACTCCATTTTCCAACTCCATTTTACTCCCATTTTCATCCAATCTTCCCTTCCAACTTCAATTTAACCTTGCAATTATGGATTCCGACGATGAACAATTCCAACAAGCGGTAGATCTAGAGTTCCAAAACCTTGTTGCGGCGGTGCAACGTGAAGCGGAAGAGGCAGAAGAGGCGGCGGCTGAGGCGGCGGTGGCAGTCGGCTGGCCATTCCATCATCGGCGATTTTTCGATCGTGATCATGTCGGGGCAGACCGCAGGTTGATGGAGGACTACTTCAACGACAACGCCCGTTATCCGCCAGAAGTTTTCCGTCGGCGATTCAGAATGTCGAAAAATCTCTTCGTCCATATAGCGACGTGTTTGGCGCAGCGGTTCAGGTGCTTCAACTTGTGATATGATGCCACCGGCCGACCCGGCTTGTCGACTTTCCAGAAGTGTACGATGGCAATTAAACAGCTTGCCTATGCCGGGCCCGCTGACATGTTCGATGAATACCTACAGATGGGCGAAACGACTGGACTACAGACGTTGAGGCAGTTTTGCATGGGGATCAAGGATAACTTCAAAGGGGAGTATCTACGGAAGCCATCGGCCGATGATTGCCAGAGATTGATTGCTATGCACGGGACTGCATATCATTTTCCGGGGATGTTGGGGAGCATCGATTGCATGCACTGGGAGTGGAGGAACTGTCCAGTGGCTTGGAAGGGGCAGTTCACTTCTGGCTTCAAAGGCAGACATCCCACGATGATTTTGGAAGCCATTGCTGATTACCGCTTGCGAATCTGGCATGCGTATTTTGGTGTCGCTGGATCGAACAACGACATCAACGTTCTACGATCGTCACACTTGTTTAATGACGAGAGTCGGGGTGAGGGGCCGCAAGTGAGATTCACGGCCAACGGAACTCAGTACAACATGGGGTTCTATTTGGCCGATGGGATATACCATCGCTGGCCCGTGTTTGTGAAGGCGATCCGACAACCCGTTGGGCCGAAGCAAACCTACTTCGCGAAAAAACAAGAGGGTGCTAGGAAGGACGTTGAGCGAGCTTTTGGTGTACTGCAAGCGCGATGGGCCATTATACGGTGTCCGGCTCGACAATGGCACGAAAATGATGTCGCAGACATCATGACTGCATGTATCATATTGCACAATATGATAATAGATGACGAAGGATTTGCTGCAGAGCGATGGACACCCGAAGAAGGTGCTAGTACGAGCTCGGGTATTGCCATGGAGCCCATACAGATGGGTGTACCACGTAGTAATGAATACTTGATCCAGAGGTACACCGATATGCGGAGCCAAATATCGCATGATTCACTGCAGGTTGATATGGTTGAAGAGGTCTGGAACCGTAGAAGGGGCGCTGCAGAGTGATTTGGGTTTCCGGCTTGTTGTTTTTAAATTATGTCACTTTCGTTGTATAATTTTCCTATTTCAATATAATACAACGAAGTTATTGTTACATTTTTTCTAGGTTGTGAATTTTCTAATTTACAATCCACATTTTTTACTTTAATTAAATTTATAAATATCATAAATTTAAAACTAATAAAATTTATTAGACTTAAATTAAAAAATAATATTAAAAAAATAAACAAATTAATTTTTTTTAAAGAGGGCCACATTTGGTGGCCCTTGTTATTTTTGATAGTTTTATTGACTTTACCATTACGGAAGCCACATGAGAGCCACGAATGGTGGCCGGGCCACAAATGGTGGCCTTCAAGGGCCACCATTGTGGACACTCTTATAGTTTCGTGCCTTTGATTTTGTTCTCATTACTTGGATTTTGCTACACCTCATTAAATCTCAAAAATGTATTGTATTTTGCACTTTTCTTTTTGACCCCATTCACTATTTTTTGCCATTTTCTCGATCACACTCGATGCTTGTTTCTTTTCCTATGTATTTCCATCATTATTTCTGGTTCACGATTTTGGTGAAAATGAAAACCTTTGCAATTTTCTGTATTGAAAATTGGAACTTTTGTTGCAGCCATGACTTAGGAGGAATAAGTGTTTGAAAATGGACTTTGAATCAATTGAAAATAATGCGAAATTTTGTGATAGAAATTAATAGTAATCCATTATTTAATGTAGGGATGTCAATTAGGCTAACCCGCTCGGGTTCGGGCCAATCCATTCGAGTTGTCGGGCTATTTGGGTGCGGGTTATTCGGGTTATGAATTTTTCGGGTTATAAATTTTCGGCCCTAACCCTAAATCTCCGGGTTTCGAGCTAACCCACGGGCTATTCGGGTTTAAAGTGATCTTATGTGTTACTTTCTATCCAATCCAATATTCTAACTCTTTTTTTTACAAATAAACTCCTATAAAAAGGAGGAAATTACAACTGATGTCAAGAGGGCTCGAACTCGGCACCTCATACAATAATGTCTAAGCTCCTTGCCGCTAGGGCAAAGGCTCTGGACAATCCAATATTCTAACTTATAAAAAAACAGATTGTCGCAAATAGTAAAGTATTATCAAAGTGATCAAGAGAAAAAAATAATAGCAATTGAAAATTGAAACAAAATACATAAATATATCGCTAATTAGTAGCACACGTGAATCCGACACAATTAAATGGAAATTATTCATTTCAAAGGGGTTGAATGACATTCTTTTGTATACCCCAAAAAATAAATTCTAAATAGTTGAAAAAGATAGTATAGATAAACTCCATGGAGTTGAATGGCATTCTTTTACGTCAATAACTTTTGAAGCTACAACCGGATGATTGTCTTCGAGAGGAAAACCGTAATGCGGCGTTTAATATGAGTAAATATTAATAACATCTATATTCCATTTAACAATAACTTTCAATTTGAGAGAGAGACATAATTACCATATATACTTCATATAAATGTTGTGTTTAATATTGTAATTACCATATATACTTCATGTAAGTATATAACCCAAAATTTTAATTATATTTTTATTTTAAATACTTTACCCATGGGCTAACCCGCAACCCACCCGGGCCAGCCCGCATAACCCACCGACCTAAACGGGTCAGCCCATGTAGCCCTATTTTGTATCTGGGTTGCGATTTTCTGGCCCTAACCCTGTGATTTTACCGGGTTATTTGGGTCGACCCACGGGTTTCGGGCTAGATTGACCTCCCTAATTTAATGCGACAGTTATGTAAAAAAAACTCCTAATGTGACCAAAATCATGAAAAGCAATTCAATGAAATTTCATTAATTAAGGTTACTATTAGAAGTAAAGGTCAATTTACAAAGATAAGAAACAGAAACAAACCACAAGTCATGGTCGAATAAAATATTAGATGAACCCTAATTGACAGACAAGTCAAATAAACACGTCATATATATGATGAGACAACTATCTATGTTTTATGGAAAAATTACGGGGTAATTACACTATACGTACAAAATGTTTCACCATTGTTTCGAATTAGTACAAAAAGTTTTAAGTTGACATATATCATACAAAAAGTTTAACTAATGTTCCAAACTAATACAGTCCGTCGAAATTACTTAACACCGTTAGTTTTATTTGCTAAATGAGAATTATGCCTATAATACATTTTGTCTAAATCACTTAGCACCATTAGTTTTCTTTACTAAATCATAATTATGCCTACAATATGAAAACCTGTACTCAATAAATTCAATATGACAAACTTCATGCAAAGAACACAAATGGAGATACATACATCAACACATAATTCTCTCTTTAGAATTCCCCATCCAAAATTATTGTTTTAGCTTTCAACTATACACCAATCAAAGACCATTTTCAGTTTATTCAGATGAATCCACCTACATTAAAATCAAAACCTACATACTGAACTTTCTTTGTGTCTTGCACCATAATTCTCTTGTGCTTTTTTGCTCGAAGATTCCACCATTGCATCGATTTTCAATTACAATTATGCAGACCGGGGGGGAGGTGTAACGAGGCAGCGCCTCCGTATGTGCAAGCGTCACCACCGTCGTCCAATTTTCCCCCGGTTTCAGGATTTTCTCCACCCAACACAGAGCGCCTCCGCCCTCGAAGCTCTCATCGATGTCGTCCACCGCCACCAAAACATTCTTACCTCCACTTATTATCTTCTCCACTTCACGGAATTTCTCTATATAACTAATAATGCTTCAAAAACCAGCAAACTGCACATCAATGTGGCCGGCGGCGTTAGCTCTGTTTCTTCTCCATGGTGACAGGTGTGGATGAGATTTGTGACAGAAGAGTTGAAAGAAACACTTTATCCGTGTTCTTTGTTATTAGTGTATTGAGGTTTTCATATTGAATGTAGGTTTTTTTTTTCTTTTTTTTTCCACCACATATTGAATGTAGGTTATCATTATTGAATGGAGATTTTCATATTGCAGATATAATTCTTGATTTAGCAAATAAAACTAACGGTGTTAAGTAATTTAGACAGAGTGTATTAGTTTGGAACATTAGTTAAATTTTTTGTATGATATATGTCAACTTAAAACTTTTTGTACTAATTTGAAACAATGGTGAAACATTTTATATGTATGGTGTAATTACCCCAAAAATTACTCACTCATTTGATCTGAGGAGGAATTCATTTTCGTTGTCCTATAACTAAAACTACATAAATATGGAGACACAATTATTTATGAAAAATAAAAAAATAACGACAATTTAAGATGTAAACGAAAGCGATAAATTAATGTCATCTTTTACTATTGTAGGATGCTTTCATTTGCATTTAGTCATGCCAACTGCCGAGCCACTGAGCTTCTTAGCTGGTTGAGTTGTAGCTCTTGTCAAGTACACGCAATAGTAGTATTCTTCATAAAATTATTAATAATTCGAAATAAATGAAAGATATAATCCTACGTAATAGATGAACCTTATTCAAATTAGATAATCTTCGTTCTATCCAAATTGGGATCAACAAATCTTGTTGGGTTTGTACAGGCTAAAACTCTTCGCTCCAGTCTTTTATTTTCTCCCGGTAATTCAAATTAGCCCAACGTAAAATTAATTTTTCGTTTAAATTGTTTTACTAATTATAAAATTCTCAAAAGTGAAAAGGTTACAAACTCTCAAATGGACGTCTTATTTACTATGCAAGTAGTTGTTTCTGCTCCTAAAACTATAAAAGTAAAAAGTAAATAACCATAGCAAGTAGTTGTTGTAGGGGTACAAAGTGCGGAAACGTGATAAACTCAACCAAAGATAATGAGAAATTAATAATGATAGTAAAAATGACACTAAAGTTTTAGGTGGAAAAATCCTCCGTAAATAGAGGTAAAAAACCACCGTCGAGAGAGCCAAAAATTCCACTATAATATTGACGGGAGTACAAAATATTTTCTCCAGACTAACAAAACAAGTTGCCTACAAATTCTCTACAAGAAGTGGAGGGAGAGCTGTGAATTTGGTGTGTGTGTCGTGTGGTGTGTCTTTACAAAATGGAGAGTTGATACCCTATTTATAGGCAAATTTAGCCAACCACGTAAAGACTTTAAGTAGACTTCAGTTTGAACGCATTTATAGGCTGCAACAGTTATAGTTGATGGTTGGCTGCAATATTTGAAAGTCAGTTGACTTAATTGTTGACTCAAAAGGTGAGCATTCCCAACAAATATTCCACTCAAGTGACTTCAAATATTGCAACCAACCATCAACTATAATTATTGCAGCCCTTAAATGTGTTCATATTGAAGTCTACTTAAAGTCTTCGAGTGGTTGACTAAATTCGCCTATAAATAGGCATCAACTCTCCATTTTGTAAATACACACCACACGCCACGCACACACCAAATTCACATCTCTCCTTCCACTTATATTTTCTCTCTCTAATCTCTACTTATTTTGAATTAGAATTTGTGGTTACTTGTTTTGTTAGTTTGGAGAAAATATTTTGTACTCCCGTCAATATTATAGTGGAATTTTTGGCTCTCTTGCAGGTGGTTTTTAACCTTTATTTACGGAGGGTTTTTCCACCTAAAAACTTTGATGTTATTTTTATTATCGTTATTAATTTCTTATTTTCTTTGGTTGAATATATCACGCTTTCGCATGCCCCGAACCGTTGTCTTTACCAAAAGTGATTAACTTTTTTTTTCCCAACAATTGAGTTATTGCAAGTTGTCACTCCACAATTCCATTTACAATTTCCAACCCTCCATTTCCGATCATTTTTTTTTCCAACAATTGAGTTATTGCAAGTTGTCACTCCACAATTCCATTTACAATTTACAGCCCTCCATTTCCGATCAGCTTCAATATATTCTCAATAATGATAATGACCATTACATTTTTGTCGACTCTCGATTTATATTACATTTTTGTCGACTCTCGACTCTCGATGTGCTTTGTGCGTTTTGGGCTCGAGCTCAAAGTTGATTCTATGTCACCCACCCACTTGTGATATGACAAACCTTTTCCTAGGTTAACACATATTCGAAAGGCTTGTTGTTGTTGGTGTGATAGATTTTGAAAGCGGATTGTGAGTATATTTCTCACTTGATCCACCGTCCATTAATTTTCTTCAATATTCTAAAGGCACAAAACTTTCAAATTCCGAAGGTCATTCGTTTATAATGAGCCCAAAGCTTCATGTTCGTTCATGTGGGAGACCCATTGGGTCCAGTCTAGTTGTACTTCTCAGCAACTCCCTCCAAAAAAAAGTCTCTGTCTTTTCGTTATTTCTAATAATTTGATCCCTTCAATAGCCTCCTAGCACTACAACGAATTAAAAAAAACCGTTAAGGACATTTAAATTAAGGACACAGATTTGTGTTTGTAAATATACCACAAATGCTTCAAAAAACGTTCTTATTATTGGTGTTCCAACTAAAATTAAGGGTATCCACTGTGGGATCGCTGCGCCTATAGCCCCGACGAGGGCGATCCCGGGGCGGATTATAGTGTAGGCGACGTCCGCCCCGGGGCGGACGAGAAACGGGGCGCGGACGCCCATTCGGCGAAAGCTGGGCGAGGACGCGCCGGTCGGCCGTTAGCCGCGCAGGCCATAGTGCGTCGGCGATAGGCGCGCCGGCGGTCCTCGAAATTATTTTTTTTAAATACCTCTATAAATACCACTCCTCCACCACCCATTTTTACACTATTTTCACATTCTTCCTTCATTCACTATCTACACTTCACTCTCTAAAAATGCACGGTGGAGACGACGAATTACCCGGCTCGCAGGAATCGGACTATGGCGGCAATCCTTCACAGCCGTCGGGATACGGCGGCTATCCTTCTCAGCCGTCGGGATATGGCGGCTATCCTTCTCAGCCGTGAGGATATGGCGAGTCTCCGTCCCAGCCGTGGATTTGGGGTCAATCTCCCCCGCCGTGGGCATCGAGTCCAAACCTTCCTCCATCTCAGTCGTGGAGGTCTTCTCCAACGCCCCCACCTTTTCAGCGGAATCTTAGTCGCTCGGCGTTTGGAGATTACAGACCCAACCTCGACGCGCTTAACCAGCCGCGTCCGGAGTCCCCTTTCCTATCCAGCCAATCTCTTTACACCGAAGCAGATCAAGACGCACTGGATACCATGATGGGGCTGCTCAGTTTTGGTGTCCCGGATACGGCTGAAGCCCGGCTGGAAACGCCCGTTCCGACCTGAAGCAGTGCCGGGGGCGGTGGCGGTAGCAGCGCCGGAGGCGGCTCGGGCAGTGGCGGTGACTCGGGCTCCAAACGGGGCAAGCTTTACACCAAAGCGGAGTCCATTGCCGTGGCGAGGGCGTGGGATGCCATAACATCGGACCCCATATTGGGCACCGATCAGACCGAGGGGAGCTTTTGGCGGCGCGTCCTGATGGCATACGACGAGTTCAAACCTGCCGGCGCCCGAGAGCGCGACCCAGAACAGATCCGCAAAAAGTGGTCTAGGATTCTGTCGGCGGTCTAGGATTCTATCGGCTACCAAGCGGTTCGCGTGCATATACCAGAACAACCTTCTCCACGCTGAGAGTGGCCGAAGCGAAGCAGACGTGAAGGCCCTGTCGATGGGCCAACACAACACGGAGGGCTGGCCGAAGTTCACAATGTGGGAGGAGTAGCTAGTCCTCGCGGGTTGTCTGAAATTCAAGGCAATCTGCGCGCAAGAGGTCACTGGAGCTCCCGGGCCGAAGCGTACAAGACACAACCTTGCCGGGGACTACAGCAGCGGAAGCGGCTCGCACTCGTTCGAGCAGAACGACGAGCAAGTCGAAGAGCCCGCCCCTACACACACTTGGCGAGGACGGCCCCCGGGACAACAGGCCTCTATCCGCAGCGCCAGAAGGGCTCGATGTGCCTCCCGCCTATCGTCGGCAGTGTCTGGATCGCGCATCCCGCAGCCCGCCCCAATCCCACAACACATGGTTCCTAGTCCCCATGAGGTCTTGAGGGAAAACCTCGATGTGCAGTTGATGCAACAACTGCAGGACGTCTGCAGCAAATACCTAGCCACCGATGACCCGTACATCAAGAATATATACCAGAAGCTCATCACTCGGATTGAGCGTCATCTAGGGTTGGCTGATGATGCTCCTGGGGGAACCGCGGCCGGCAGCAACGAGGGAGGAGGAGGAGAAGAAGAAGAAGAAGACGAGGAAGCCGACTCCGACACCGAGTAGACGGTGGCGGAGTTTTTATTTGTATTTTATTTTAAATATCCGTTGTATAATTTTACAATTTTCAATACAACGAATATTTGGTCTCAATTACCTCGTGTTCTAATTATTACATTGCGATGATTTTAATTATACCTGATTGAAACTAAAAACATTTTAAAAACCATCCTAAATTGTTATTTTTAAAAACATTTTAACACAAGTGATTGCGCCTAAATTTTGTATCATTAAAGATAAGTTTTTTATAGTGTGGTTTCCAAAAATCTGATACTACGAAGACCATCCTAGGTTCATGGAGGCATACGGGAACGCATGCGTCGAAGCGGTTGTGATTTATATTTCATCTAACGACTGTGGGGGGTGTAGACATCTTTGGGGTGCCATCGGTGAGGTGTCGCAGGGCTGGAAGATCCATCGTCGCCGGAAACGTGGAGACATTCTCTATGTTAGCTTACCATTGTGCCCATTGGTCGTCATCGTCGGAGGACTGACATAATGCAATAACATGAGTATAAAATTTGGGAAAAAAGAGATTTTTTTACTAAAAAATTTTGGGTTATGAGGAATATCACCCCCTAATATTTTTGATTCTACCTTGAATATTAATTAAATTCAGTATTCCAAAACTATGACACGTAGTGTAGCATTTTTCAAGCCTTTAGAAATGAATTGACGGCCCGGCCCAGACCGGCCGACCGACCCGGGCCACTATCATCATGATTCATGAATGAGCTATCCACGCTCCGCACGCAAGGCATCATCATATCAAGCGGAGAGAGAGATTAAAGAAACATTAAATTTTTTATAATATTTCATCATTTACAAACTCAATTTGTCGACTGCAGTGCAAAACATCATCACTCTATACAGGTTTCGACCCTACTCAAATCTCAAAAATGACCTCAAACTCAAAACAGACTTCCTCTCTCCCCTCTCTACTTGCATCAAAAGTGACGGACCTCTCAACTTCCCTAATATTATTTCCTGCTCAATACTTAACTTACACAAAACAACTTCCATATATTCACACTAGTGTATATTAGCTAAATATGATTGAATGATCGATCCATCATCCTCCACTTAACTTAGCTTGTTTTGTTCAAAACTCTCCTAAATGTTGGGACCTTTAAGCTAGGGCAGGGATGCTGCAGTTGCGCCTATCCCTGTCCAGGCACTCGAACCCCTCCACCCTCACGGCCGGGTTGTTCCCAAAATTCACCCGCACACAGCCCCCCTTGCGGGTGGAGGAGGGGGAAACAGGGCTGCAGCGCTCAGCCCCGAACCGCGCGTCTTGAATTAGCGGGTTAGATACTCTGCTCGGCGGCGACCCTGAAAAAAATGGGGGCGACGACGAGGCTACCGGTGGGACCGCTTGATCACTACCACAACCACCCTGCACCAAATTCGGTCCCAAATTAGATCACAATCATCATGTGAAGAGATACTTTGTTCATAGATTAAAGAAACCATTTTTGTTCAAGATGCGCTTTGAACACAAGGAATCTAACACAGAATTATGCATATAGCTTTGTTGTTTACCAATAAGAGATTATGTATCCAAAAATTATAAATTTTCATGAAATTGGATGAAAAATTAAATGAAAATTCAGAAAAGGCGAACCTTAGCTAGGATGATGTCCAGAAGCTCGCTTCCGGCTTTGGAATCAAATAATTCCTGGTGATGGCTGTTGAATAACACAAAAAGAGAGGAAAATTAGAAAACAAAAATAAGATTAATTACAGAAAAAATATATATAAAAAAATTACCTGGCGTGCCATCTCAGAGGTCTCGGGTCATGAAGCGTGGTCTGGAGCAAGCCGAGCCGCCGCGGCTTAGGGCAGATGACCGTTTCCTTCATCTCTGCAGATCTGCCCCTCACCTCTTCATAGGCAGCAAAGCTGTTTTGGTGGATTGCGTAGCGATTCATTTTCTAGACGGTAAATCAAATCCTGTTAATCAGGAAAAAGTCGAATCGAGTTAGCTGGAAATTAATTTCATGTCGAAAAACTGCAGATCTGTGAATTACAGAAAAATTTAGGGGCACGAAACCCTAACACTCTTCCACATATGAATTACTGGCTCGCTATTGGAGATAATCTGGTCAACGTCGGCAGAAAATTCTTAAGTCGGTTCAAATTTTTTGAAAATAATTATTAAAAAAAACGTTTTGAAGAAGAGATAAGAATTATGCAGATCTCTAGGTCAAATTGAAACCTTCGGAAAAGATATCTTAACAATTTTATTCAACAATTTAATTTATCAACGCCGGTAAAAGGAGGAAATCAGCTAACAGTTGGTAAAATACACAGTTTTTTCAGTGATTCCTGGCGAAAATTTTCGCAAAACTAGTCCACCAGATCTACTAATAGTTTTATAGCCTTTAAAACCAGAGCTAGAAAGGTTAAGGCTGAATCGAGTTTCAGAGCCCTAAAAAATGTAATTTCCCCAAATTAAAAGCCACATATAAATATATGCCCCCTCGAGAAATCAGACCTCAAACGGAGTTGAATCTTACCTCAAAGGCTGTACAAAAATGGTGTGGTTCCGAAACGAAAAATTGGAACAAAAAAAATAAAATAATAATAAAAGTGAGCAATAAGTAAAAGAGGGAGACAGAGATGGCAAATGGCGATGACTATGAGAGGGAGAGAAGAGTGAAAAAAGTCTTATGTGATTTTATACTGCAAAAGCATGTGAGTCGAGTTAAATTAATTAATATATTAAAATATAAGGAAATTAATATCGTCATTTAATTATTTGCGCGTGGGCCCAAATCTACTAGATTTAAACGCCAATTTAATTAAATTAAATATTGCTTGCTGTCCTAAGAAAGATTTTTGTATTCTTTTGTTTGGATTAATATAATTTGGATTTATAAACCAGTTTTGAAATCTCAAATCCGCAATATATTGGACTTGCCGAATTAACCTAATTATCTTCTTTTACATTGCAAAATATGTTGCTTAGGATATACCAACTCGAATAGGGCATCATATATTGTACTATAGTATGAAATCATCTTGTTATATTTTCCGAGTTTACTATTTTTTCCAAACCAGGAATTATGTAAGCACGTGCAATGAATATGTGACCTAATCTCGAAATCACTAATAATCTTTAATTAATTGCAAGCATGCCTATTTAATCCTTTTCTATTTTTGGAGTGAGATTTTTCTTATTTTTATCCACTATTTAATCTTTTAATAACATTTTGATCTAATTTGCATATTTATTTAATTGAATTTTATATATAGTGAATTTAATTTATATTTATTAATTTTAACAAAATTAGTATATTTTCAATGAAGGAATGAATGGATAATGGAGTAATATGGAATTCAATTGACATATTCTTAATTAATGGTGTGATGTGGATTACTTTATAGAATGTAAAATAGAGGATCCAATTAAACAGATATAAGTGATACGGAATCCAATAAAGAGTATCAAGAGCGCAGAGCTTCGGGTCCCGAGGCATGGGATATCATAGGGATGTGTTGCGACTTGCGAGCATCCGACATGTGGAATTCAATTTAACAGATTTAAGTGGTACGGAATCCAATAAAGAACATTCGTAGCTCAGAGCTTCCGGTCCAGGGGCATGGGACAACATATGATGCATTACGAGCACCCGACACGTGGAATCATATTAAGCAGACTTAAGTGATACATAATCCAATAAAGAGCTTCCGCAGCGCAGAGCGTCCGGTCTAGAGGCATGGGACATCATAGGGATGCGTAGCGAGCACCCGACACGTGGAATCCAATTAAATAGATTTAAGTGATACAAAATCCAATAAAGAACATCCGCAGCGCAAAGCTTCCGATCCCAGGGCATGTGACATCATAGGGATGCGTTTTGAGCACTTTACAAGAACATGTGTCACACAATTAAGCATTTTTATTTATTCATTTATCCAGATTAAATGGTGGAATATATAAAATATACATTTTGAGTACAGTAACTTAGTTTATTTGTTTTGTTCACATTTTGGAAAAAATGATTTTATATAGTTTATTTGGTGATATAATACTTAGTTGTCAATAAAAGAATGTTATTAATATCAATTTATATGGTATTATTGTCGTTATAGTGTTATGGTCGACTCTTTCGACACCGAGGTTGCTTTTAACAAAAATGATTGTATTTATCACTATTTATCTAATTATTTTCTCTCTCATAGGTGTCTCTGTCTCTTGCTACCCCTTTGATGCATGCCGTAACTATTTCCCGCAATACTAATATCGTTACCGAAAAATATCTCACAATTATAAATAGTGTTTTGAATGCATAGACAAAGCTACCATATAATTGGAAGCCAAATGAAGGCTAGTCATGGGTTGGCGATGGGATCGGTCGATCCCGAGGCCGACTACACATAAATTCGTCAATACTTAGATAGTGTTAAAATTATGAAAAAAAAAGTGCAGACTACATTTAGAGTGTCCACAATAGGGAGTCGCGGCAGTGGTGCTACAGCCGAGTATCCGGCTGCGCCAGGCGAGTGGGCGGCGGTTGCGCGACGGCCTATTGTGAGCCGCGGTGGTCAATTACATTTTTTTTACTTCTTTAATTTTTATATATAAAATACCTATTCCCAATTCATTTTTTACTCCATTCCAATCTCAAATCTCAATTCTTTCTCAAATCCACTCTCCGAATTAAAATATATCAACAATTGATAAAATAATATGATTTGTGGTTTGTGTGATTGTCATTGTGGCTGGACAAGTTTGTTTTTTTGGCTAATGACTAGACATACAAATTTTTGTGATCGTTGATGACAAGGCGGACAAGTTTTTTATAGCTGCGGCGTGACTGTTCTACTTTATTATGGTGTGGACACTATTTTCTCCTCATAAACAGCAGATACAATCGAACATACACATCAAACATTAAAAAATTTTATAGCTGTGGCATGACTGTTCTACTTTATTATGTTGTGGACACTATTTTCTCCTCATAAACAGCGGATACAATCGAACATACACATCAAACATTTAAAAATAGTGAGTTCAGTACAATGATTTTATTATTGAAACTAAATTAATCATAAAGCATTACTACAGTAAGCGATTATCATGGGACACATGACACGCCACATTGCCTGCTACTTAGCTCAAATAGTAAACGTGTTATTTCCTTCAAGTATATAGTTGGTTGGTTTATACAAAATCTACATCGTTGTCTTTTCTTGAAATAAATATTGGGCTAATGTGTGCAAGTTCCACTAAGATTTTTTAATTGGTAATTAGGCATTGATTTCAGTTGGGAGGCTGTCAAAGTTAGGCACCACATGCTTAATTTCAAGAAAATATCTTTGCTGTTGAGACTATTATATGTCATAACAAACTCTTGTCCACCATATTTAATCTCAATTGTCGTCTCAATTAGACCATTCCTAGCTACCTTGTTAGTTTCTAACATTAAATTATAGTGTACTGCCTCATTATACAAAAGGCTATTTCTCACTTTTGTCACTTAAGAGAGTGTCTAATCTAAATCTCAAAGCAAGCGATGTATACAAGTTAATTCAAATTGTAATATAATGATAATAAAGAGTATGTATAAAGTAAAAAAAGAATTATACTAGTACGTACTAAAAACTTAGATGTAACAAATAAATGATGCACACTCAAAAAATTTGATCAAGTCCAGTTTTCAAGGATTGTTAGCTAAGATCATGTTCATGATAAAATAAATAAATAAATAATGATGCATGTGCGAGTGTAACCACATTAAATGGTAAAAAGCAGTAGCAGATCATTTATGAAGTTTTAATCTGAAATTGAAAGGTTGCTGCAATATAGGAGTACCAAACACATACCCTTTGGACCACAATTTTGAGTTTAATGGATATAACCAAATGAATTCAAATGCAATTTACCTACCAAAAGACACCACCTTTTGGTGGAAGATAATAATCAATTGATAACACATAAATAAAAATAATTGGATGGGTCATTTAAAAGTTACTACATACATGCACTTGTTGAGTTTAGGGGTCTAATTTAGAGAGTTGCTTAGTCATCATATTTTGGTTTTGTACTTAAACGAGAAAAAAGTGATATACTTAGGGGTATCAAAACGGGTAACGGGTATTTCCAAACCCGACTCAATATTCAGCAAGTAACGGGCACCCGGTACCAACAAGAATGAAGGTCGAGATCTGGTATTCAAACTAGGAGATTATCGGGTATCAGATATACCCGTTACCCGAACAAGTATACCCGATTACCCAACCGATTATCTAATTCAAACTTTAATTAAGTTTAAATTTTACCCTTTATTTATACAACACAAACTTAAATCACCATATATCTACTCTCGATGTGGGACAACCAAGCATGAGAAAGAGCCAGAGCAACTTGCTTAACTCTCCTTTCTTATTTCTAATGCTATACTCCTCTCTAATTACTTTTAAATTTTGAAAAATAAAATGAGTTTAAGTATATGATGATCCCACAAAGTGATAATTAAGATATGTTAAAAAGTAATTTTTATTTATTCTCCTACATCTATATTGGTTAATGTTTGATTTGTATAGTTAATTGCTCGGCTGCTCCACACCAATTCTGAACATACATTACATAGTATTTATATCACCATGTCAGTTGAGCTCTTATGAATAAAAAACCTGCCAAATGATAAAAGTATTAGAGAAATTATTTCTTTCAATTAATCAGTTAATATCTTACATTAACTTGAGCAGTAAAGGGATGAATATGGTTATAGCACTTGTATAAGAATATTTCATACTATTTGTATTAGTATTAGGAGAAGCTTTTAGCAATAACAATTCTCACATCGATGATAGATAAAAGGTAGCAGACCAAAATCCATATAACTAACAGTAGTTTCTCATTACTTAGCTGGACATGCAGCGGGTGCGGGTACCCGCATATGCGGGTTTAGATACCCGATGCGGGTATTTGGCATACCTATATTGCTCTGCGGGTCGGGTATCGGGTACCACAAAACTTGAATTTTCCTGTTCGGATACTCGCAAAATTGGGTGTGGATACACGCGGATACTCGCTTCGACACCCATAGATATAGTAATTGATCATATGAAACAATTAGTATTTTTTTTTGGTTCAATCAAATGTTTTATAGTCATTCAGGTCCACATCCTAATAATACAATTGGATGATTATTTTATCTCCACCAATTAGGTTGATAATTTTAAAAATACTCACACAAAAATCAATAGTTTTGTTTGTGCTCAAATTTTATGTATTTTTACATTAAAAAATTCCATTTTTAGCATTTTAAGATTAATCCTTTAATTAATCATAAACAGCAATCAATCAGTCTGACACTAAATAATTCAAATAATTTAATCCTGTTTTATTCTACTATTAATTTTATATATCAAACTATTTACTCCTATTACTTATAGATAATATAAATAATATCTTATGCTACGTAAACTTAAATATGCCTAGTAATGGTTATAGCGTCCAACTTAAATTAGACTATTTATTGGGAAATTATATTTTGGGACCTTTTCACTGAAGTACTCTGCTTGGAATTTTAGTTACTTACTTTATTTTAATAATCGATATAGTTCTAATCATTTCATGGTTTTTTGGAAGACAACTTATATCTGAAGCGAAAGATAAAGATAAGTAAACGGCAGATGGGTCTAGCATACTGATGGGATCAAACTGATCAAGCAGACTGCCTAACCTATTCACGTGTCGTTGGACGCGTAATCAAAGATTTGGTTCAAACCTTAACCCACAAATACTATTGGCTAGTATAGGGAAGTAAGGATCGATCCCACGAGGAAGAACGTGTTAAGAAATATGTTTGGGACATTTTGGAAAGGTTTTAGCAGTTGCAAAGCAAGTGGGGACCAATTTCCATAACTAACCTAAGTGACAGAAAAGCTGTGAAAAAGCGTAAAGCGTAAAGCAATGCTGCAGATCTGGATCCTAACAACCCACTACTTCATCTTCTTCATGAGAACGACGAAAAACAGAGCAACACAGAATCATCGAACACTATTGAAATAGAGCATGCTTCGGAACAAAACATAACATCACACTGACCAAGCGAAAACGACGTATGAGCAGAAACAAGCCATATCCATGCCTATTCAAAACAAAACAATCTAGATCTGCCAACTTAAACTCCAATCTGACATGAATCAATCAAACTCCAACATCATCAAACTCAGATCCATAAAATCAAACTCGGATTCAACAGATTTCAACACTTCTCAACTAACAATTGCTAAACGCATCCAATAAAGAGTAAACTAGGCTCAATAAAACAAGATCCACTAGAAAACCAACTGATATATCCATAGCATCAGATGTAAAACCAGATTCAAAACAAGATCTGACGTCAAACTTCAAAAAACATCAACCAACGACTACAGAATTCAACTAAGAACATATTCAAAACACCAACAATGTCTCAAAGCATGAAAGTAAGACGAAAAACAGGAAATAGAAATGGTTTCTTAGCTCCTAAGAGCGATGGGACACAACTTAACACGAACTAAACACCACCAGCAACCGGAATTTCACTCCCCTCCAAATGCGCAGACTAAGAACTAAGATTTTAAAGTGAAAATGAGCTCGGGAGACTTGAGCTAAGAACAGAGCTGCCTCCTTCTTCAATTCCATCCTTTTATATAGGGTGGCTTGAGGCTCTAATCCCTAGGGCATCTTCTTTCTTATTTGACATTTGTGCCCTTGAAGAGGAATCATTACAATCGACTCTTTTCTCCCACAATTGCTACTGCTGCCTTCTTCATGATTCTCCTAGGTCAGTTCGGCAGCTTGGCGCACTTCACTTCAAATTCTTCTTGATTTGCGTCTGCCCGGTCGATCTGCACATGTTTCCTGGACCGGTTGATTTTCTACGCATCTGAACTCAAAATCACACATTAGCTTCTCGAAAGCATGGTTTATTGGTAGTTATTACACTAATCGGGGTACTAAGGCTGGAAAAAATAGTTGTTTAAGTACGCAGGAATCGAAAAGTGATGAAGCAGCTGAGTGTAGAAGCAACTTGATCAACTTGGAGAAAAAAAGCGGAAACTGGTCAGAATTGAAGGCACACTGATCGATTAGAGACAAGCGGGGCAACTAAGCCTGGAAAGTTGAGCAAGCTGATCGAGAAGAGCTAACCAAATGATGACATGAGATGATGAGTCAGAAGAGAGAGAAAGAAGAGATGCTCTTTTTGGCAAGGGGCATTAATGCCAAATCAGGAGGACTTTGCCATAGGGATTGGTGTCCAAGCCGTCCTATAAATAGGGGAGGAAATGAAGCAAGAGGAGGACTCATGAATCACTGAACACTCTACATTCTCAGGCAGTAGATGGTATGGAGCAAGGAAGCTAGCAGTCACTGGAGTCGACGTTCCGCCATCACATCCCTCACTTCTTTCTCATCTAGGAAGAAGGGAGCTGAATCTTCGAAGAATCATTCATCTGTTTGTGTTTTTCTTAGGCCCCGAGGGGTCGAAACACTTGCTACTCTGTTTTTAGTTTCATTTTTCCGGATAATTCTGAATCGTAGTTGTTTTGATGTTTTTCTCATAGTTAACTCTTGTTGCTTTCCATTTTGTTGCTCGATCTTGAATCTGAGTTTGGAATTCTGTAGTTTAAGTTAAGATTTTCGAAGATCGTTTATGAAATGAAGTTTTTGTTTGGAGTTGTTTCAGATCTAATGTTTTTCAAGTTGAAGCTTGTTACGTCTGAGTTTGATTCTGTTGATCTCTGATTGCTAGTCTAAGTTTAAGTGTAACGTTTGAATCACTTTTTTTGCTTGTTTACGCCTGGATCTGAGATAGAGATGTCGGTTGCATGGAGTTTGAGCAGTTTCAAGTTGATCTGTTTTCTGTACGTTCGAATTGTATAGATCTGTCTTGAATTTGTTTTCTAGCTTGTTTGATGTTAAATACTATGTTTGGATCTGCCATGGATGCTTAGCTATTTTACTTTTGTTGATCGTAGAAGAAGGCCGTAGTTATTTAGAGTAACCGTCTCTGCCAACTATTCGTCGTAGCAGCTTTTTGGTAGTGCGTAGTTTCTTTTCAGTGGTCCCGATTACGTGTTGAGTTGAGTTGAACAGTTTGTTATGTGTTGCTTTAACCCTGCCTAGTCAGTTGATCAGTTTAATTTTGTGTCTTGAACAGTCCAGTTTCTAGAGTCAAAACTTAACCCACTTTAAAACGTGGCAGCAGCCAAAACCTCTCAAATGTCTCAAACACAACTCGACACGCCTCTGTCTTTGTGGGATTCGACCCTTACTTCCCTTTACTAGTTAATAGTATTGTGGGTTAAGGTCTTTGAAAGCTCGAGTCTCTCATGTTGCACAAACAACGACTTGTCAGCACTCCTCTTGATCCATTGCTTGTTTGTCTTGATCAAGTGCGCGAACCTTATATGTTTCAATCTATGTGCAAAACTTGAGAACACTCGAGACCAAAATCAACTGCTTTCAATGATACATGCATATATGATATCAGCGACATCATTTTCATGCCAAACTCGTGTCGGGCACCGTATAATGCCCCATCGCGCTTGGAGCACACCAAAAGCTCGCTCAACATACTTCCTAGCACCCTTTTGACGTTGCGCGAAATAGGATTTCTTTGGACCAACTGGATGCCGAATTGTCTTGACAAATACGGGCCAACGAGGGTATATCCCATCTGCCAAATAGTAGGCCCTATAGTATTGCGTGCCATTGGCCTCGAATCTGACCTCCAGACCCTCACCCCGGCACTCCTCATTGAAGAGATACGACGACGGAGAACGTTGATGTCGTTGTTCGACCCTGCAACACCAAACATGCAAGATCCGCAACCGGTAGTCAGCAACATCTTCCAGGATCATCGACCGGTGTTTGCTTTTGAATCCAGTCGTGAACTGCCCTTTCCAAGCCACCAGGTAGTTCCTCCATTCCCAGTGCATGCAATTTATGCTGCCATCATCCCTGGAAAACCGTGCACCCTCCCTTGCATATCTAGCAGTTTCTGGCAGTCGATGGCCTTGATGCCCCAACAAAACTGCCTCAAAACCTCTAGGCTAGTCGTCTCACCCATATGTAGGTATTCGTCGAACTTGTCAACCGGTCCGGCATAGGCAAGCTGCCTAATTACAGCGGTGCACTTTTGCAACGTCGACAGTCCGATCCGTCCGTTAGGTGGGAGGGTGAAGCACATGTACCGCCCCGCCAATGAAGTCGATATATGGAGGAAGAGTCGTTGCGACATTCTGAAACGTTGATGGAAAAGCTCTGGTGGATAACGGGGGGTTTTCGCCGAAGTAGTCATCCATCAGTCGCAGGTTAGCCCCGGCATGGTCACGTTTGATTGGCCGCCGATGATGGATCGGACGAGGGACCGCTGCCGCCGCCTCCCGCTCCGCTTCCTCCTCAACTTCTCGCTCCACCTATTCAACCACCGCGTCAAACGGCTCATCCAAACGCGTTGATACTCGTCGTCATCTATTTTATGAAAGTGGAGTAGAGTAAAATATTAGAGTGGAGATTGGAATGGTGTGAAAAAAATGAGAGGAATAAGTTGTATTTATAGAATTAAATTAACAAACAAAAAAACTCACCGGCGGCGCCGCGGGCCATACCCCACCGCCCCTTCCTCGCCGCAAATGCGGCTCCCTGCCGTCCACCCCACCGCGGCTCCCTCTTCTTCAGCTTTAGCGCGCCGCCGCGGCTGCCGCAACCTCCCTATTGTGAACACTCTAAGAACCGTCAAAAAGTTCCCCTCCAAGTAAAGATTTTTTTAGTAATCTTGCCACCAGCTCCTAGCCTCCTTCCACATTAGTTGCTCCTTTAGTTCATTATTATCGATTTCATGTGGGTGATGGAAATAAAATATGAAATATGAAATTTGGTTGATTCACCCAATTTGCATCTCACTACTCATAAACATATACGGAGAAAGTTTTAGGGATAATATAACTTTCCACATTTGGTGATAATATTGATTTATGATAATATAACTTTCCAAATTTAGTGATAATATTGATTTATGAAAGAAAAATGATTCTCTCTGTTTCGTGAATAACAAATATATTTTGACTCGATGCAAATTTAAAGAAATTATTTAATTTTATAATAAAAAAATGAGTGAAAAATTGATAGAATAGAGTACCATTTTAATATACTAGTATTAATTTATGTATTCCACTTTAAAGATAGAAAGACATAAATGCGCCTTTTATTTATAATTGTCACAAATAGCAAAACTTATTATATTTTGCGGATAGAAAGAATATTTTATGATGAAAACTGAAATTGATTAAGAATTATAAAATACATCAAAAATATTTTCCCCATATTATTATTATATTAATACATGAAAACTGTATAAAATTGAAAATGGATGATGTATGCTAGAGAAACTATCAACTTGCCCTCCCTATGGACCTAACACTACTTCGTACAGTAATAAACAAGAAAATCAACACGGCCCAGGACATGAAGTAATCATTTTAGTGTTGAATCTTCATACATTAATAGACCTATTTATTGCATTCCACTAATCACGTTGAATCAATAATCAACTTTCATATCTCAATCGTACGAGACCGGCAAGAAAATATTCAGTGGTCATGACATACCAAGGTGCCAATATGATTTGGTATCTCTTCTTGTTACATTTTGAACAAGTGGAAATGAATAGGATTATTTCCAACTAGATATATAAATTATGGAAACATATTTAATTCTCCATAAAAAAAGCATTATGTCAACTATAGAAAGTTAGAAATTATACCAAAATACTAGCAATCACATATACATTATATATATGCATATAAATAATCGTGAATAATAAGAAAAAATGATCATATAATTCTACCCCATTCCAAATTTGATGTAATTGCTTCTTTTTTTCTGAATTAAGTATTTTATATACGTAGTGCATAATGTGCGTAAGGCCATCCACAACGATGTTCCTATACCGTTCCTTAAACTACTATTTGCGGGCCCCACTGTACTTTTTTACTCCATTCCTTAACTAAGGAACGGAACCTGCAACCCTCCGTTCCTTAATCGTTCCTTAAATTACTATTCATTTAATTTCATTTTTTATTTTTATTTCCAACTCAATTCAATTAAAAAACACACTTTAATAAAAAACAAACACACTTTATTAAAAAACACACAACATTAAAACAAAGTTACAACTTAAACTTAAAAAAAATAAAAAGCACACAATTAAAATCCTAAAAAAATAAAATTACACAATTTTAATAATTTCATCCGCCAAAGTTTGCCCAAATGTGCTCAATTAGATCCTGTTGGAGTTGGGTGTGGGCGCTAGAGTTGCGTGTCCTTTCACGAATAGATAACTGTTCTTTTATATGAAATAGGAGTATTTATAGAGTAAATAAATTATAAAAAAAATAAAAAAAATTACAAAACGGCTAAAAAAACGGTAACAATACCGTTGCAAAAAAAAAATTTTAATTAAATTCGAATTTTTTTTAAAAAAATGAATTATTGCGTCACGTGACGAAACCCACTCGCGGAGCAGCGAGTGGGCGTCACGCGTCGAATGGGAGGCCGCCACGTCGCCTCGGAGCGTGGCGGAACGTGTCATGCCGCGGGCCGCGGTAACGACACCCGGCACGGCATGGGCACGGTTTGGCGACGACACGGCGGCTGCAACGCGTGCCGCCGCGGAACCGTTCCTCCGGAACGGCCTAGGCACCGCAACGACACAGCGTTGCGGGTGCTCTAAGAGTTTTGTCTAATTATATACGTAGTGCATTATGGATGAAAGTGTTTTGTTAAATTTAAATTAAATTTTATATATGATGATTATATACTGCAATTTATATTTTATTATAAAATAAGAATTACACTATACAATCATTCATATGTAAAATATAATTAAATTTAACAAAACTTAAGTTATGATTAGATTTTTATATAAGTTAAGAAAAAAAAGAAATTCCATCAAATTTTAAATGGGTAGAAGGATACTATAAATTTTTTAATCCACGATATATATTATGTATATATGTGATTGCCAACATTTTAGTATAGTTTCCATATTTGACTATAATACTTTTTTATTTGGAGAATTAATTATGTTTCCATAATTTATATATCTAGTTGTAAATGGCCCCCTATTTATTTCCACTTGTTAAAAATGTAATGGTTGGACATACCAAATCACATTGCCACCTTAGTATGTCATGACCACTGAATATTTTCTCTTGTGACGGCGCCATTTTTTAATACAATGTCGTAGTTGTCGATTAAACTCACAAAAATCTTTCTTTCATATAAACATAGCCAATTTATTTTTAAATAATGAAACTTTGTTAAATTCTAGTCATCAAATTTGAAATCTGAATATTAATTTTTTTAATTATTTCATTTATATACAAAATGTATCTTTTTGTGACGTTCAAATTGACATTAATTCATTAAAATAAAAAAAAAGAAAAAACAATTATTTTAATGCAGCACTTCATTTTGAACATCATCAAAAGACAAATTTTATATAAATGTGATAATGCAGAAAAATTGAACCTTTATGATTTAATGTATCGATTTCAAAATTAATGAGCCTGACTAAAATTTGTTCAAAATTCGCGATCTAAGTAATGATTAAGCCTTTTATTTTTGCTTGGGTTGACATGATTTGGGCCCAAACAAAATGAATTAAGTGGAAACTTAATTCAACACCAGCCGTATGAACCATTTGATACAATTTGACATATTCAACAAATAGTACTCAATATGGTTTCAATGTAAAAAACCTACAAAAGATAAAATTTTGAACATACAACAATGAATACTTGCTTTACATATCTTATACTACCTCAGAAAATTGAGGCTCAAGCAGAAGGTGAGTCGGTCCAGTCAGTTGAAGCACGTTTCTTGGCGAAGTACTCTTCAGCACGGGCAAGGTTCTTCGATACAGATGGCTTCACCCATTTCTTTCGCCCTGGAAGCACAGGTAGTGAGCAACCAGCTGCCTCAATCTTCTCTTTTGCTGATGCTGAGAAAGCTCGGGCCTTGAAGTCGAGCTTCACACTCAAGTCCCTCTCCTAAGATCTGATAAAAGAGTTATATGAGAAGCTAACATGGAAGTCCAGAGATTTCTGAAGGTTCAAACAACTGAGTTCTTAGTTGAATGTATTGTAGAGATGATGGAAGTCCAACTGATTTTTCAAGGTTTTATAAATCATCTAATATGTAGATTTATATATATGAGGGACCGTGGAAGTTTCTTTCTTTACAAAACCAACCATTCATATATAATCTCAGTAGAGTGGTTCCAGTAATCATGAGAGATATGAAATTAATCCTTGCTGCTTTTATACAATTTCAAAAGACTGATAAATATAATCTTTTTTCAAGTAAAAGATGACTAACATTTTAGCATTCAATTGTTCGTTACATTGAGAGGAAGTCTTCTTTCCCTTCAAGGAGACAAGGACTCCAACGAAACTTCTTCTCCTTCTTCAAATTCAGCATCTGCAATATCTTTCAAGTTCACAGGTACATACATTGGTAGTCCAGCACTATGCCAGGATATACGAAAGCAAGCCACATTAGTATCCGCATAACTTAAGTATATAATGTGCTCATTTGAACATCTCAGATGATGCTTCAGGCAGGAAAGTTTACAGAATAATCAACGAGGAGGTTTACATCACAAAACTGGTATCGCAATGCTATGATCATCAGATAAGAAGCTTCAAACATTGCAAACAGATGATGCAAAAAAATTAGTTATGACTTATGAGGTACCAACTGAACTTAATTCAAATAAAGCAACCAACTTCCCCAAGGTACTAAAGATTACGATTACTTGTTCCCAAACATCATTTGAAACAAAATACAGCCACAGAGACAATCGTTGACAAGCATATCCTGACTGCATACACCTGCAACTCGCATCTGTGCGTGCACTCACAGGCTACTATTTGTAAAAACTGAAACACATCTTAAAACAAAAAAGTCACACACAAGGTGATCAATCAAGCTAACCAACCAATACATAATTACATATAGAAATATCTTATACCCTTCTACATATATTCTCAAATAGACCAAGTAATTAATATGAAAATATTTGGCAAGCATGATATCCTAATAGTATAACTTTACTGCTGCTATGAAGAACTCGAACGAAAAGGAAGCCCTCTTCACATTTTACCTCAATACTCTAAACTTTCCACTCAACAAAGCACACACACAACACAAGGCTTATGATCTAGAACTTAATCTAATAAGACTGTACTAGAGGAACAAACTACATTGAATGACCTGAAATTAAATAACAAGAATGAATCCACTCTACTCGATATCAGTAACTAGATAGCATATACACAATCCATTAGACTTCAGAAATTCAAATCAACCAAACTCACAACCACCTTTCATAATCCTATGAGAAGATAATCACCAACACTATTTACCCAAATAAAAACATAATTAGGCAAATTGATTCAACAATTTGAAAGAAATATTATAGTACCTCCAGCAATTCCCCTCAATTTGGGGATTCTTCGATAGAGGGGCATCTGGCCGCCCTGAAATCCCCTCCTCGATTTCTGACCCCTCATTCCGAAGCCGCAGCTGCCCCCCTGCCCGGCGGACCCTTTCTTTTCGCCTTCTTCCGGGATTATCGAGGGGAAATCGAGCATTTCCAGCAGAATTCTGAACGAGAAGAGACTTCCGAGGCTACAAATAGAGATTTATGGAAGGAAATGGGGATGGATTCTCCCTCAGAGTTGTTGGCTTGCCCTGTGAATTGAAGGATCGTATTACAATTCAAATAAAGCGAGGTAAAATTGCATAGAGAGTGAATTGGTTGCTTTGAGAGTGCGTGGGTAGTGTGATAGAGAAGTAACCTTGAAATCAGAAGAGAAAGGGAGAAGATGATTAGTAGCAGTAGAAGGGGATGGAGAAGGAAGGATGAGGGAGAGTATTGAAGTAGCCATGCCAAGTTACCAACAGGATTATGTCGTAAACACTGCGACTTTTGCTTCAAGCAATTACTCCATTTAAGTTAAAAACAATTTATTCCACGAGTAGGTGACTAATACTTTTATATATTAGTTTTATAATAAAATGTGAGTGAAAATGAGTTAGTGGAATATGAAATCTGGTATTAAAAATAGTAAAAGTGAAATGTGACAAATTTTAGGGATAAACGAAAATGGAAATAAGTGACAATTTTCAGGGATGAAGAGAGTACTAATTTTGCAATAACTACCTATTTAAGATGATTTATCTTCAATTTAAATGCGTTTATTTTGTTACTCCCTACGTCCCCAAAAAGTATGAACTATTTCCTTTTCCTCCATCCCTGAAAAGAACGAAATTTCTAATTTTGGAAAATTCAAACAACATATTACCCTACACATCGTTTTATTTACAAATTATACAATTACCATTAACAACTTATATCATTACAATAATGTGGACCTCACTCTCTACTAACATTATTTCCACTACCCTTTCCCTCTTACTCTCTCTTACTTTTCTCCTTATTTATTAAAATCCTTGCTGAACCCATTGTTCACCCTCTTTGGGGACAGAGGGAGTATTATTTTCAAAATTTTCCAACTTTACTTGCATCTCTATTTTTATATCTTTAAAAAATACTACTCCCCCCGTTCCATAGTAATAGAGTCATTTTGTTATTTTAGTACGTTCCAGAGTAATAGAGGCATTTCTCTTTTTTTAGTAAAAGTCAATACATTTTTCCACACTTACTTTACTCTCTCTTACTTTTTTCTCTCTTCATCTCTCAATCTTTTTTCATTTTCCACTTTATTCTCCCTTTATTTAACTCACCTAACACAAATTTTCTTAATCTCCGTGCCGAAAAGAAACGCCTCCATTACTATGGAACAGAGGGAATACCACTAAGTTTTGTAGTGATATGGTGTTCTTCCGTGAATAAATGAGTACATATAAGATTTTATATTGTGTTTATAATTATTGCCGAACTAATGTTTAGCGTTGAACCATCAAAATTATTCATTTTAGTTTGTTTTAGTTCATTTTAGAACATTTTTAGTCCATTTTAGTTCATTCTATGCAGAGTTAATTTAAGATCGTTTTACTTCATTCTTTTAAAAATGAAGTAAAATGATCTACTAATAAACTGTTTGTTGGTTCCACTGTTTGGGATTAGAATTTAGTTTTGCATATATTACAACCTTGAATAGAACAATTCAATATATTTACAAAGGTAGCATAAAACCACATGGCCTAATTATGAAGCATAATCACCTCCACCACCATTTAGCACAAATTGGAGTGTGCCTCCACAACATTCTCTTCAATTGTCTCCACAGCTCTTTATGGTGTCTTGTTCCATGCCCATCTTCATCCCCACACCACAAAAAACTCCATTGAAGCAAGAAAGATTTACCCGATTCGTCCGGAGACGATGTCCATTTCTGCACTTCAATTTCCGGATACAAGATGCATAATACTTTCAGGTTCTATAACTCAAAGAGATAGTAGTTAGTACATTCTGAATTCGGATTTCATGAGACAAATTCGCATATTCATTGATAATTAGTACTCCTACAATGATAGTCATATTCTACCGGTGTGAATACAATTAATAAATACTACAAAAGTAAAGAACTTGGATATACATTTTTGTTCGTTTATTGTTGTTTGTCATTGTGCATGCAGCCTAGTATGTCATCTAGGGCAAGAAACCTAGCTGAGCCAATGAAATAAGGCAACGTCCCTCTCATTTTCTCTCAACACAAAACAAATGCCCTCACTCTCTCCTTTTTATAGTCACGAGATTTCATTTCTATTTCTGCGGAAAGTGATAGCAAACATTCAAGCCCACTTTCTTCACCATCACTCAACTAGCCCTCAAACCTCTATCTACTTCTCTTCCATCTCAATTATCAAATTCATCCCCTCTTTTTTCATAAAATTAAATCAATTCTTTCGCTTCCATGTAACCCCCCTTTTAATCACCCCCTGCTTCTTCATTCATCTTCAATTAATACTCATTTCATTAATTTTGTCTTGGCTTTGTTTTCAGGAGATCAGAAGCGAATTCATTAGACCTCAATAATCTACCTGAAGATTATACCAAACAGACCTTAGGCGACACCTCTTCATCTGCAGGTACATTAAGAATTTTGTTTCTCAGATTGATTATTTTATGCTTTCCAAATCACTTGAGCTTCAAATTGAATCTTGGTGGTTCAATTAGTTTTGTGGGGGTTTGAGAAGAAAAAGAAACCCTAAAAGAGGAAATTAGGGTTTGGGCATGAAATATGGTTAAATTAGTAAAATTGCAGGGAAAAAGAAAAGCGGCGTCGAGGAGGAAAAAGATGAAGGTGGGAAGGTGTATGAGTGCAGGTTTTGTTCCCTCAAATTCTGCAAATCTCAAGCCCTTGGGGGACACATGAATCGCCACCGCCAAGGTATGTTTTTTATAGAACTCTCCGTCAATCCTACTCTATTCTGTCTAGGAATAATTTTGGAATTTTATTGTTTTTTTTTGTTTGATGTTTCAGAAAGGGAGACAGAAACCCTGAACAAGGCTCGTCAGCTAGTGTTCAGTAACGATGTTGCTCCGCCTCACTTAAATTACGTCTCGAGGTAACAAAACGGTTATGAATTTGATTTTGATCACGTCTCACAATACGACGCCGTTTCCAGGGCAATTAGGTTAGGGATTGATGATTTTTTGGTGAATGATTTAGCGGAGGGTTTCATCAAGCACCTTCTAGAATGTTCCCAACCACTCCGCCGCCGCCGCACTGCGACTACTACATGCTCTCCAACTCCTGCTACGCTGCCGCAGCCCCTCCGGCCAACGGGAGCTTCTACACCTGCATCGGTGCCCCCGTTCGGGGCCTCGACTGGGACTCACCGATGCACAATCAGGATCATGAGGGGCTCAGCTGGGGCCGGAGGTAGAAATCATCTCATTTCAAGATGGATGTGTGTGTGGATTTGCAAAGGGGAGATGGAGTTTTGAATTTTGATCAAACCCTTTTTTGATCTCTCATCCTCACACATTAATTCGCATTTGGGCGACCAAATTTCTGGATTGGAGGAGTGTGTGTGGTGTGTGTTTTTCTTTAGTTTCTTTTTTTTCTCTCTTTTCATTGCCTTGCAATGAATATGTTTGGTGTAGAAGAATGTTGTTATTTGGTGGGGATTAGTATGTAGTTGTTGAAGGTGGACAACAACCTATAGGTTAAAATAAAAGAAAACAACAGTTTTGTCCATGGAATAATATATGATGTGATTTTGAATGTCATCCTTCTATGTGATTTTTTGTTACAACTTTATATTATATGGTTCTTGGGGTTTGTTATAATGCTAACTTTTCCTAAATTGATAACTTGCTTACTCATTAACGTAGTCTATTAAAAATGTCAACACATATTTGTGTTTACATTTTAATAAACTGTGTTGACATTTAAATATTAATGTCAACACAATGTATTAAAATATCAACTTAAATTTATGTTGACATTTCATTATCATCGTGTTCACATTTTTAACACACTACGTTGATGAGTTAGCAAGTTAGCAATTTAAGAAAAGTTAGCAACGGATCACACACATATGGTTCGCTCTGTTTTATTCAATGAAAAAAGTTTTGGGTATATATCTAGACATTTGACCTAATTACAGTTTACTTATGACTAGATAATTACAGCGGATGCACTTATAGAATACTCCCTCTGTCCCACAATAAGAGTCATATTTTGACATTTCGATAGGTCCCACAATAATAGTCCTATTTCACTTTTACTATAAATGGTAAGCAGGCCTCCACATTCCACCAACTTATTCCACTCACATTTTAGCCTTGATCTTCTTCCGTAACCAAACTAAATAGAAACCAACTTAGAATCTTCCAAACGATCGCCGCGCGTAACCGGAACTTAGAAAGAACTTAGCTTTATGTTAATATCACGTGTTGCGAGCCTTTGCGGAGTGTTTCCGGGCGGGTTCGGAATGGTTTCGGTGGAGGAAAAACCGCCGCCGGCGACGGGCAGCGGCGGACAGCCGTGCTCGACGATCCGGGGCGGGCGACGGCTTCCGACGACAGGAGATTTCCCCCGCGGCAACAGCGTCGTGCGACCCTTCCCGTGGCAGCAGCTCCCCGGCGAGACAGCAGCGGCTCCTCCCCTGCAGTCTGCGACGGCGACGACCAAATGGCAGCGACGGCAGCAGCGCCCTCGGCAACGGCAGCAGCTCCCGGCGGCAGCAGTGTCTTCCGACGGGCAGCAGCTCCCGGCGGCAGCAGTGTCTTCCGACGGGCAGCAGCTCTCCCGACGATGTGCGGCGGCGGCTCTGCGGTGAGTGCAGCCGGCCGAGAGGGAGGAGACGGGGAGAGAGAAAGAATGGAGGAGAGAGAGAGAGAGATGTTAGAGAGGGAGATAAGTGGTTTGGGCCATGTGTTTTTATTTGGGCCTTGGAATAGTTTAATTGTTGTTGGGTTTTAAAAAAAATAGAAGTCTAATTAAATTGATGGACTTCCTAATTAATTCTTGGAGGATTAAAATGGCTAAGGAATTAATTCGCTTGGGCCGATAATTAAAATTTTAATCGGGGGAAATTATTTAATTAATTCCAGGGAGTTTTGTTTTTTTAAGGAACGAATAATTTACCTAAGTATGAATTAATACTTTTTCAACGGTAAATAATTACGGAAATTTAAGTATGCGCGTAAATAATTTATAGAAATTATTTTCGACGTTATGGAAAATACGAGGAGCCAACGGAGGAAAGAACGAGCGTAAGCGGCCGACCGGCGTCGCACGCGACGCCTTGGGCGGCCGCCGAATAACTGAAAATGCGCGAAAATCGAGAAAGAGAATTAAAAGATTTTAATTAGAGTGCATGCATTCTAATTATCGTCGTTACAGAGGTTTGATATGAATTTTATGTGTTTTCCGAAAAGGTGGTTCGCACGCACGCTAAAAGTCGGAACGAGGAATTTTACGGAAATCCTAAGCTTTTGAGGTGGGCTTTATTCTTTAACGTTTATTTTGAATCAATATGCTTACGATGTTATAAGGATGTTTCTCTAAGTATGTCATGCCGTGTTTATGTTTTGAAACTGCCTATCTGATTGTTTACTAGAATAAAACTCTACTAGACTTTGATGGTTAACGAATTCGGGTCTAACTAGGGTCTACGCCCTACTTAGACTAGTGCACTGATGGGGATCGTGAGCCGTCCCCTAGGTCGGCCGGTCCAGTGATCGAGATTGTGGCCACAGTCTCGTTTCACATGATGGTTCAGATATGGTATATGATGGAGGATGATGTTAGTCCGCGCGGACACTTTTTAAGGAAATGAACTTTAGTGTCTCTCGGCCTTTTTAAAGTAAAACCCGGGATTCACTCGACGATGGCTTGACATATCTTAACGGTGAATGTTTTTTGGGCATGAGTTCACTGGGTGCACTAAGTACTCAGCCCCTGCATATGTTTTCCCTATGTGCAGGTTGAGCGAGGTCGGGAGGCGGAGGATGTTGAGCGATGATCCAAGAACGTATCAAATCACTGTTCCGGTTACTATTATGTCTTCATACGTAGTAGTAGCTACACTCTCAAAATTTGCTTCCGCTACTCAATGTTTTCAGAATTTCTGTTATTTTCTTTGAACTGTTGAACTCTGTTACTTCCTTTATGGTCGCACTCTGTTATCTTTCATTATGAGACTTGGGTTTTGAAACGTTGAACGACTTAAATGGAATTCCCTCTTGAATTGTTAAGCCGTATTGCCTGGAATTGATTATTCCCCCTTCTTCCCCGCTTCTTAGTTCCCCCACTAGTCACGATTTTCCCGTGCTTCCTATCCTTAGGAAGTTCGGTCGTGACAGAATGGTATCAGAGCCGTGTTTTTTCTTCCGCGTTGGACCGAGAGTCGTTTATTCAATCTAGTCTAGACTCGTTTCGCTAGACTAAAAGAGTATCCGTTTAAAGCTCAACACTCCGTCTCGCCGCGCTCAACATGAAATAAGGCAAAAGTTGAAACGAAGCATAATAGAAGTGATAGAATGAATGGAGCGCAGAAAGGTGCGAATTCCAAAGGACGATGAAATGACGAGACAAGGATAACCTTGTGAAGCGCAGTTTGCGTTAGATTGAAGGATAGACGAAGTTGCAAAGGTACCACGATTATAAAATACGAAACATCTATCCTTAGATGATAACTTAACAAGAAAAGAACTGTTATGACTTTTTCCTATGGAAATTGACAGGTATATGCACGGTAACACGCTTGACGTTCTCTACGCGTTTTATCTTTTCTACCTCGCTTATTCTTTTTCTACGATTGGTTGCTAAGGGAACTTACTTTTATGTAGATGGCGATCACGATCCACGCACCGCTAAGGGGAAGGTACGTCAAGAATGGATTGCGGGCGGTGGAAATGTATCGCGAGTTCGAGAGGGACGCGAGGGCCCTTTTGATATCTTATGTCGCCGATTACTTGACCTTATGGCGGGATGCTCATGGCTGTGGAGTGAGGCACTATGAGGGAATCAAGAGATTGATTGATGGACTACCGGCACCTTGGAATAGGTGGGCCGACGAGGCTTCACGGTCATACATCTGGCATAAGCTTCCCGACTACAGCATGCAGGGAGACATGCATGGTTTTGTGAAGGTTCTCTTGGAAGCACTGGTCGATGCTCGTGGTGGACCGCCACCCTATGCTCCTCCTAGGAAGGAGGCGTCCTCATCGAGCCGCAGTCCCTACAGCGGGGGTCGATACGAGAGTGAGACGCCGCAACCAAACTGCCCTAAGAGGAGAAGGCTTGGGATGCGCACCTCCGCACCTCCCGCGACGGAAGTTCTTGTAGTCGATGAGCATATCGACGACGCTACTGATGTGCGAGAGAGTGATGAGGAAGAGGAAGAAGATCCCCTTGAAGACAAGGAGGATCCCATGGAGGATGAGGAAGACCCCGAAGAAGAGCCCCTTGCGAGAGAGGTTGAAGTTAATAGCGAGGAAGGGGCGAATTATGAGAGAGCTCCCGAGGAGTAGTGTTCTTTTACTGTTTTGTTAGTTTCGAATGTTTTGTTTTGACGAACTATGTAGTAGTTTCTTTTGACGTTTGTTTTTCCTTCCCCGTTTCAAAGACCTTGTGAAACACGTATTTGTTGGTTTTAAGATAATGAAGTTTCCCGTTGTTTTATCGTTGTGTTCATTTTACCATGTTGTGTATGGAAAGTTGTGTTATCGCTTTGGAAAGGTTGTGTGGAGTGGTGATGGTAAAGTTGGTTTTTATACTAATGCATGTGTTGAACAGAATGCCTCCCCGACGTGCCGCAGTTCACCACGAGAATGGGGCAAGCAACGAGACCCAAAGCAGTGTGGGTCCTGAAGAACAACCACCACCACCACCTCCACCACCGCCACAGCAGGAACGGAACATCGAGAAAGAGTTCCGAAAGGAACGTCCTCCCGTGTTCGATGGAATGGGAGATCCAACCAAGGCTGAGACCTGGATTCGGGCCATAGAACGCATCTTTAAGTTCTTGAGGTGCACTGACCAGGAGCGACTATCGTGCGTGACTTATCAGCTCACCGGGTCCGCAGAATTCTGGTGGGAGACTAAGCAACGGACAATGACGCAGGAGCAGTTAGACACCCTGACGTGGGAAGACTTTAAGGAGGAACTGTATGACAAATACATTCCAAGGAGCTACCGTAAGGCAAAGGAGGCCGAGTTCTACAATTTAAAACAGGGGCGGATGACTGTGACAGAATATGACCGTGCCATATGTGACATGTCTCGTTATGCACCCGAGCAAGTAAACACCGATGAGAAGATGGCGGAGAAGTTTTGTGCCGGTCTGAGGCACGAAATCAGGATGGCGTTGGCATGCCGTGGTAGACTCTCGTATGCCGAGTCATTATCTCGTGCGTTGGACGAAGAGGAAGCGATGCCACGGGAAAGGACGGTTATACCCACTACTCCAACACCGCCGACCTCACAGCAGAATTTCCGGGATAAGAGGAAATGGGACGGGAACCGCGCACCCTTCGACAACAAGAGGTTCCAGAGTACCCCAAACTCTTCCCAGGGAAAAGGAAAGCAAGCTGCTCCCTTCCAAATGCCACGGGAAAGGACGGTTATACCCACTACTCCAACACCGCCGACCTCACAGCAGAATTTCCGGGATAAGAGGAAATGGGACGGGAACCGTGCACCCTTCGACAACAAGAGGTTCCAGAGTACCCCAAACTCTTCCCAGGGAAAAGGAAAGCAAGCTGCTCCCTTCCAAAGTGGAGATTTCCGTCAGAGAGCACCTCCTTGTGCCAAATGTCAGAAGAACCACATGGGAGAATGCAGAGTTGGGACCAACGTGTGCTACAACTGTGGTGGAGTCGGACACTTCGCCAAAGAGTGCCCGAGCAACAACAATACTGGAGGTGGGGGAATGCCGAACGGACCCCGAGGGAATCCTACACCACCTCCGCAGCAGCCGCAGCGTCGCCAACCATACCCGACTCAAGCTAGGGCCTATGCCTTGGGACGCAAGCAAGCGAAAGCCCCACAGGGAGAGCCGAAACAAGAAAATCTGGCAGGTATGGGAACATTACTTGACATGCCTGTTGCTGTTCTGTTTGATACGGGTGCGTCGCACTCTTTTATATCGCACTCCTGCGTGAATGCTTTGAGACTGCCTGTTGATGAACTTGAACATGAGACGAATGTGAACTCACCGGTAGGAGGCATTGTAGAAATTTCACAATCTTGCTCGAACATAGAACTCACGGTGGGAGAACTTAGTTTAGTGGCGCACAACTTGCACGTTATGCCGATGGATAATGTGGACATTATTCTGGGGATGGACTGGCTAGCTGAAAACTATGCCACTATCCGATGCCAAGAGAGGCAAATCTCGTTACAAACCCCGGGGAAGGAGCCCTCTACCTTCCACGGAATTTCGATGAAACAACGAACTTGTGTGATATCAGCACTTCAAGCAACCACGATGATTAGAAAGGGGCGTCCGGCCTATCTCGTGTATCTACAAGGACATGACAAGAAAGAGAGGAAAGTTGAAGATGTGGCAGTGGTACGTGAGTTTCCCGACGTATTTCCCGATGCGTTGCCAGGCCCTCCTCCTGACCGACAGTTGGAGTTTACTATCGATCTGGAACCAGGAGCCGCACCTGTATCGAAAGCGCCATATAGGATGGCACCGAAGGAGTTGGAAGAACTCAAAATCCAGCTACAGGAACTACTGGACTTGGGTTTCATCCGACCGAGTATGTTGCCGTGGGGAGCACCGGTGCTGTTTGTGAAGAAGAAAGACGGGACACTGAGAATGTGCATAGACTATCGGGAATTGAACAAGTTGACTCTCAAGAATAAGTATCATCTACCGAGAATAGACGACCTGTTCGACCAACTCAGGGGAGCAGGAGTATTTTCGAAGATGGATTTAAGGTCGGGATATCATCAGTTGAGGGTACGAAGGGAGGACATACCCAAGACGGCTTTCCGAACGAGGTATGGGCATTACGAGTTTGTAGTAATGCCGTTTGGACTGACAAATGCACCGGCGGTATTTATGGACTTAATGAATCGAGTATTCCATCCATACTTGGACAAGTTCGTCCTGGTATTCATAGATGATGTGCTAGTTTACTCGAAGGATGAAAAGGAACATGAGGAGCATCTAAGGATCACACTGGAAACACTCCGAACAGAGAGGTTATACGCCAAGTTCAGTAAGTGTGAATTCTGGCTAAAGGAAGTAAATTTTCTGGGGCATGTTGTGACAGCCGAAGGGATTCGAGTTGACCCCGCAAAGGTGGAGGCCGTACAACAGTGGAAGGCGCCAAAGACCCCAAACGAGATTCGGAGTTTCCTTGGTCTGGCGGGATACTACCGAAGATTTATTGAAGGATTTTCTAAAATCGCAAGACCAATGACTCAACAATTGAAGAAGGGGACCAAGGTCAATTGGACACCGGAGTGTGAGGCTAGCTTCCAGTTGTTGAAAGAGAAATTGACCACCGCACCTGTTCTAGCCGTGCCGGAACTGGGAGTAGACTACGTGGTTTACACTGATGCATCGAAGATTGGACTGGGGTGTGTTCTGATGCAGAATGGTAAGGTGATTGCCTACGCTTCGCGGCAGTTGAGGCCACACGAGTTGAACTGCCCTACTCATGACTTAGAACTAGCGGCTGTTGTGCACGCATTGAAGATTTGGAGGCACCACCTCTATGGAGTTCGGTGTGAGATTTTTACCGACCATAAGAGTCTGAAGTACTTCTTTGAGCAGAAAGATTTGAACATGAGGCAACGCAGATGGCTCGAGCTAGTCAAGGATTATGATTGTGGTATTAACTACCATCCGGGTAAAGCAAACGTGGTGGCGGATGCTTTGAGCCGGAAAGCTCAACCGCAGTTGGCTACTTTTTTCACTCAGGAAGCGGAGTTGATTCGCGAATTTAGCAAGATGCGATTGGAGGTGGTGAGAGCTCCGGAAACTGTGAAGGGAACGATTGCCACATTGGTAATTGCGTCCGATCTACGAACGAGGATAATAGAAGGGCAACACAATGATGGAAGTTTGGAGAAAATTCGACTGAAGGTGAGGAAGGGCGAACAAGAGAAGTTTCGAGAAGAGGCTGATAATGCTCTCACCTACGAGGGGAGACTATGTGTGCCAGGCGACGAAGGACTTCGAAACGAAATTTTGACCGAAGCACACGAGACTCCATACACCGCCCATCCTGGAAGTACAAAAATGTACCAGGACTTGAAGGGATCATTTTGGTGGGATGGAATGAAGAGGGACATAGCTTCGTTTGTAGAGAGATGTTTGGCATGTCAACAAGTAAAAGCTTTACATCAACGACCCTATGGGAAGTTGCAACCGTTGGAGATTCCGGAGTGGAAATGGGAACATATCACTATGGATTTTGTGACAGGCTTACCAAAGACCCGGCAAGGGAATACGGCCATTTGGGTAATCATAGACCGCCTCACCAAGAGTGCGCATTTTATACCTATCCCTATAACTCATGGATCCGACAAGCTAGCTCGGATTTACGTAAAAGAAATCATTCGGCTACATGGAGTACCAGTGACAATCACGTCAGACCGGGATACAAGGTTTACTTCAAGATTTTGGATAAGTCTGCAACGGGAGCTTGGTACACGACTGAATTTTAGTACTGCTTTCCATCCACAAACCGATGGACAGTCCGAGAGAACGATTCAAACTCTTGAGGACATGCTAAGAGCTGTGGTGCTCGACAGAGGAGAAAATTGGGAAGTAGTACTACCTTTGATCGAGTTTGCCTACAACAATAGTTTCCAGGCGACAATAAATATGGCCCCATATGAAGCATTGTATGGGAGGAAGTGTAGATCACCACTCTACTGGGATGAGGTTGGTGAAAGAAGAATACTCGGGTCAGATTCGGTTGAGGAGATGATTGAGATTGTGCGACAAATTCGACAAAGGATAAAAGAAGCTCAAGCCCGACAGAAGTCGTATGCTGATGTCCGGCGTACGGATTTATAGTTCAATATGGGAGATAAGGTGTTCTTGAAAGTGTCTCCGTTGAAGGGGATAACGAGGTTCGGTGTAAAGGGGAAGTTGAAGCCACGATACGTAGGGCCTTATGAAATCCTTGAGAAGGCGGGACCCGTAGCGTATAGGTTAGCACTACCACCAAGTTTTGGGACTGTGCACAATGTTTTTCATGTGTCACAGTTACGAAAGTACGTGTTCGATCCCAAACACGTGGTTCATCAAGAGGAAATGATTCTGGACAGGAAAGTGCAAGAGTTGAGGAACAAATCGATCGCGTCCGTGAAAGTACTTTGGAAACACCATGGCCACGAGGAGGCTACTTGGGAACTCGAGGATAAAATGAAAGAGAAATACCGGGAACTTTTCGTTGGAAATGAGTAAATTTCGGGACGAAATTTCTGTTAAGGTGGGTAGAATGTAACACCCGTACCTTAAGTTTGAAATTTACTTTTATGTAACGGAATAATTGATAAAATTATTTCGAAAACGCTATGCTTCTCGATAGATGTGTTTTGGGAAAAATTATGGTTTATGGGTTTGATGGAAAAAAAGAAATGTGTTTTCTTTTTAAAAATGAACGTTGGGAGACACGTTTAAGGTCTCGTTAAAAGGTCGATGATGAAATTGCTATTCTTTAGCAAGACGAATGAATTAAGCGGAAAGAAATATATGTTTTATGGATAACGACGCGCGTAAAGCAAGGAACGGTTGAATGAATATTATATTTGGAACAACACCAAATATAATTTATGTACGATTTCTCGTACTTTAAATTTTTGGTTATGAAGAACGAGATAACAAAATTTAATAAAGGACCGTGAATTTTAATTGATGAAGGAAAATACGAAAAAAAAATATATAAATGTATGAATTTATTTTGGACTTTCCAAAATAAATTTGAAGTCCAATTAAATATAAAGTAACTTGAATTTTAATAACTCTTGGGCTTGTAATTTAATTGTTGATTTTAGCCCAATAGAAATTTAATCATGGAAGCCCAAGTATGAATTTAAATTAACTAAGCCCAAGCAAAATTTTTTCCTTCTTCCTTCTTTCCCCCACGTCGACGGTTCTCCTCTCCCCCCCATGATGACCGATCGGTTATCTCCACCCCTCCACTTCCCTCCTCAATACCTACACCCTCCTCTAACCCACTCATCACTTTCATTTGGCAAAAAAAAAAAAGAAGAAGAGAGAAGAGAGAAGAAGGAGAAGCGGTGAGAGAAATCGACGGGAAGAAGAGGGGAGAAGGAGTTGGTTCCATTTCTTTTTGTTTCAACCACATCAAGTTTAAGCTCTTGAGGTATACCATTCCTTCCATCCTCAAAGCATGAGTTTAATATAGTCTTGCATGATGCATATAGCCTTGATCTTCTTCCGTAACCAAACTAAATAGAAACCAACTTAGAATCTTCCAAACGATCGTCGCGCGTAACCGAAACTTAGAAAGAACTTAGCTTTATGTTAATATCACGTGTTGCGAGCCTTTGCGGAGTGTTTCCGGGCGGGTTCGGAATGGTTTCGGTGGAGGAAAAACCGCCGCCGGCGACGGGCAGCGGCGGACAGCCGGGCTCGACGATCCGGGGCGGGCGACGGCTTCCGACGACAGGAGATTTCCCCCGCGGCAACAGCGTCGTGCGACCCTTCCCGTGGCAGCAGCTCCCCAGCGAGACAGCAGCGGCTCCTCCCCTGCAGTCTGCGACGGCGACGACCAAATGGCAGCGACGGCAGCAGCGCCCTCGGCAACGGCAGCAGCAGTGTCTTCCGACGGGCAGCAGCTCTCCCGACGATGTGCGGCGGCGGCTCTGCGGTAAGTGCAGCCGGCCGAGAGGGAGGAGACGGGGAGAGAGAAAGAATGGAAGAGAGAGAGAGAGAGAGATGTTAGAGAGGGAGATAAGTGGTTTGGGCCATGTGTTTTTATTTGGGCCTTGGAATAGTTTAATTGTTGTTGGGTTTTAAAAAAAATGGAAGTCTAATTAAATTGATGGACTTCCTAATTAATTCTTGGAGGATTAAAATGGCTAAGGAATTAATTCGCTTGGGCCGATAATTAAAATTTTAATCGGGGGAAATTATTTAATTAATTCCCGGGAGTTTTGTTTTTTTAAGGAACGAATAATTTACCTAAGTATGAATTAATACTTTTTCAACGGTAAATAATTACGGAAATTTAAGTATGCGCGTAAATAATTTATAGAAATTATTTTCACCGTTATGGAAAATACGAGGAGCCAACGGAGGAAAGAACGAGCGTAAGCGGCTGACCGGCGTCGCACGCGACGCCTTGGGCGGCCGCCGAATAACCGAAAATGCGCAAAAATCGAGAAAGAGAATTAAAAGATTTTAATTAGAGTGCATGCATTCTAATTATCGTCGTTACAGAGGTTTGATATGAATTTTATGTGTTTTCCGAAAAGGTGGTTCGCACGCACGCTAAAAGTCGGAACGAGGAATTTTACGGAAATCCTAAGCTTTTGAGGTGGGCTTTATTCTTTAACGTTTATTTTGAATCAATATGCTTACGATGTTATAAGGATGTTTCTCTAAGTATGTCATGCCGTGTTTATGTTTTGAAACTGCCTATCTGATTGTTTACTAGAATAAAACTCTACTAGACTTTGATGGTTAACGAATTCGGGTCTAACTAGGGTCTACGCCCTACTTAGACTAGTGCACTGATGGGGATCGTGAGCCGTCCCCTAGGTCGGCCGGTCCAGTGATCGAGATTGTGGCCACAGTCTCGTTTCACATGATGGTTCAGATATGGTATATGATGGAGGATGATGTTAGTCCGCGCGGACACTTTTTAAGGAAATGAACTTTAGTGTCTCTCGGCCTTTTTAAAGTAAAACCCGGGATTCACTCGACGATGGCTTGACATATCTTAACGGTGAATGTTTTTTGGGCATGAGTTCACTGGGTGCACTAAGTACTCAGCCCCTGCATATGTTTTCCCTATGTGCAGGTTGAGCGAGGTCGGGAGGCGGAGGATGTTGAGCGATGATCCAAGAACGTATCAAATCACTGTTCCGGTTACTATTATGTCTTCATACGTAGTAGTAGCTACACTCTCAAAATTTGCTTCCGCTACTCAATGTTTTCAGAATTTCTGTTATTTTCTTTGAACTGTTGAACTCTGTTACTTCCTTTATGGTCGCACTCTGTTATCTTTCATTATGAGACTTGGGTTTTGAAACGTTGAACGACTTAAATGGAATTCCCTCTTGAATTGTTAAGCCGTATTGCCTGGAATTGATTATTCCCCCTTCTTCCCCGCTTCTTAGTTCCCCCACTAGTCACGATTTTCCCGTGCTTCCTATCCTTAGGAAGTTCGGTCGTGACATAACTAAATTGGACTTTTATTGCAGGACGGAGGACGGAGGGACTACTTTTTAAGTTTTTCCGAAAGTAACATACACAAATTTAAATAGACATGCTAAAAGTAGATGAATGTTGAAGCATAATTTAAAATAGCATGAGAAATAGTCATCAGTCATAAGATAAAATTAGCAAAATAGAGGGTTGTAATGCCATCATTTATTCCATCAGTTTAATGAAAATTAAATTAATTTAGGATGAAAGTATGTTTCTTTTTACTCTTTTTTTTTATCAAAATATTGGAGTTTATGTCAATAAAAGTACTTCAAAAAAATATAACTTGATAAACAATAGTTTTTCCTAAATACCTACATATGTATACTTTAATATTGACAGTTCATATATAAAATATCAAGTGCCGTGTATCTAGCAAGTGATTTTGCTTATATGAATATAGATAGTCAAATTTATGTGAGTATTGTTTATGATATAATTTAATACGAGTAATATTGAAACGCCTAATAACGCAATGGGAAATTCGATATACAGTACTTCATTTTGTTTCTCCTATCTAGGCTAATTTGGAATATTTATGAAGAAAGCAAGGGCTAGCTATTTGAGGTACCTATAGGCTAAATCGGTCTCATTCATCTACTATATCTTTTCAGTTTTAACCATTTTGATGATAAATCGAATGGTAAAGACTGCCACTACAAATGCACAATAATCTACTATCATTTGAACGCAAAATACATACTAATAGTGTTACATAAGGAAGACATTTAGTTTTTTGAAAAATAAAGGAAAATGGGGGACTGGGGCCGTGTGCTAGATTTTAGTGGCCAGGTATGATTTTACTCCCTCCGTTCCCTTATAGTTGAGTCATTTTTCCATTTCGAGATGTATATTAATCTTTTACTCTTTCTTACTTTAATTTCTCTTACTTTATTTTCTCTACTTTATTCACATTTTACTTTATTCTCTCTACTTTTTTCTCCCTCTTCCTTTTTTATCTATTTATTTAACACTCAACATCCCTTTCTTAAGCTCCGTGCTGAAAAGTTTCGCCTCAACTATGAGGGAACGGAGGGAGTATTTATTAACACATACCAAATGAAAGATCAATTAAATGCAGTTTCATCTCAAAATCAAAAGTTGATCTCTTTTTAGGGATTATATCACGACCAAGGTTAATTCTCAATTACTAAAAGTGGACATGATGACACTCGTGGTAGAGGACATGGAGAGGTCCCCTAGACGCTGATGCTACATGACAACGGGATCTACATAACATTGAGAACATCATATTGAAACAACATGTTAGAACACTCCAGCAACGCCTTGAACGTCTGGTGATCTCGACTGATGTAAATTCGGATTCAAATTTATCTAGTCCTGACGATGTTCAGAGTGATAACCCTTTTGCTCATTAGGATGCATAAGAGCGATTCCTATAGGATTGATCAGTTCATGATATTGGTATGAGGATTGAGATTCCGGAGTTTGATGGTAATACTCTTCTTGATGCTACCGGCAAAGGAGATTCGAGGTCGAGCCTTCTTAAAAGTTTCTGTGTTAAATATTAATGAAATCTATATTTACAATGAATAAACAATTTATCCTTGTTATTTTAAATATAGTATTCGCTCAAAATGACTCACTTTCCTTTTTTATTTGACCCAATCAAGATGACCTTGTACTAAAAATATAAATCCCTTTATTTCTACTCTATTTTATCTTTTTACTTATTTCTCTCCACTTGACACATAAAATCCCGTGTTGTCCAAGGAATGAGTCATCTTCTTTGGGACAGAGGTATCTTATAAATTTCCCACCACTAGGTCAAAATTTTGAAATATTGTCTAATATTATTAAATTAGTGTTTCAATAAATTCGGGAATAAGTAATTTAATCTAATTAATTCGAACAGTTCAAGTTCGTTTTTTAGCAATCCAACTACATTTCTAGTTTTTGACCATACAACATTCAATAACACACGGTTTCAACACCTACGTACTAAACAAAAAAATATTAGATAAAAAAGGAGATATAAGATATTGATAAAAATCGATTGGTTCCATCCTAAAATTAATTCTATGAGAATTAGCCTACGGGATTTATATAATGAGTTTGGTTTTCTCTTGACATTGATATGGAATAATTATATGTTATTTTTAATTTTAATTTCCAACATAGATATCGTTTTGAGAAAAAATTCAGCGGTCCGAGCATACCACGTGGCAATATGACATAGTATGTCCCACTAATAATACTTTGACAAATGGATTTATAGAAGTCTAAACTAAATATTATCATTTGACATTATTGTGAAATTTGGAAACAATCCAAAAATTTAGAAATACCTATATTTAATATAATGAATGAATACATGTATAACATACTTGCATCTTTTGTCACCAAATTAGTTATCAATAAGAATTAGGGGTGTGCATTCGGGTTTCAGTTCGGTTTTTTGTCAAAACCGAACTAAAACCGAAAAACCGAATTTAGTTCAAAATCCAAACCGAACCGAACCCGAAAAACCGAAACCGAAAAACCGAAAATCGAACTTAAAAAACCGAAAAACCCGAACAAAACCGAAAAACCCGAAAAAAAACCGAAAAACCTTAAAAAAATAAATATAATATAAATATATATTTATATATGTGTATTTTATTTTATATATACTAATAGAATATTTATATATAATATAAAATTAATAATACATATAATATATATTATATAGTAGAATATATTAAAAGAATATATATATTATATATAATATAATATATTAAATTAATAGAATATATATATAATTCGGTTTTTCGGTTTTTTTCTTCTCCCGAACAGAACCGAACCGAAAAACTGAATTTTTTTTATTTTTAAAACCGAACCGAACCGAATTTTAAAATTTCGGTTTGGTTCGGTTTGGATATTCGGTTTCCGGTTTTTTTGCTCACCCCTAATAAGAATACAAACGAGGATTTAATTAAGGTCATTTACTGAATATAATTTTAAATATATGTACAATAGTTAAATAATTTAAGAATGAAACTATATAATCATTCCTAATTTCGCATAGTTAATGTAATGCCACTTAATTTTATTTATAATATAATTTATAGTTATATTTTTTGTGTGTGTTTTTTTCGCACAATTAATGTAATGATAACTTAAATTTGTTGTTTACTTATTTATTATTTTATATGTATGCAAAAAAAATACAAATGAATAATTATACTACTCCCTTCGTTCAACAAAGATTGTCTCAATTCGACCGGACACGGGTTTTAAGAAATGTAATTAAAGGTGAGTTGAAAAAGTTAGTGGAATGTGGGTCCTACTTTTATATATTAGTTTTATAATAAAATGTGAGTAGGAATGAGTTAGTGGAATATGAGGCTCACTACCAAAAAATGGTAAAAAAGTGAAATGAGACAAATTTTATGGGACGGACGGAAATAGAAAAATGAGACAATCTTTGTGGGATGAGGGAGTATTAAATTGCAAAATATCATAACCTTAAATCTAAAAACAAAATTTGTTCGCGTTACATTAAACGTCTGACATTATGACTGATTATATAATTTCGTTCTTATACTTATTTTACCATCGTTAATGACTATATGAATTATTATATAAATATATAAGTGGCTAATAATAAGAAAATTACATAAAAATTGATTTTATTATATTAAATTATCATTACCATACCATAAAAAAACTCTAGAATCAAAATATAATAAGATAATTATTACATAGATTTTATATATTTAAATTATTCTTAAAATTTGAAATATGAAAGGACGAAATAATTTGTACTCCTAGTTCATAGTGGAAGAATTTGGTCAAATATATATATGCATTCATTATATTAAAGCTAATCTTGTTTCCAAATTTTACAATAATGTCCATTATTAGAAAAGAATGATAATATTTAGTTTAGACTTCTATAAATCCATTTGTCAAAGTATTATTAGTGGGACATGCCATGTCATATTGCCACATGGTATGCCCGGACCGCTGAATTTTTTCTCGTTTTCAAGAGGCCAGTTGAATCAATGGGTCCAATCATGTCCTCAAATATATGGTCCTAAAATCATAGGATTCTATGATAGAAAGTTTTGGTTTTAATACCCTATCCATTTTCATCCAAAATGATAGGCCGATGCATATTATCTAATTTTTTATTTTGGTTCTTTTGAAGAACAAACTTTGTACTAGTGAAAGCTATGTCCGAGATAATCTAGTTTTAATATAAATTTCTTTGTAGTTTTATGATCTAAATTATATTTTCAAAGTGTATAAGAAGATTCATATATTGAAGAACTAAAATTGTGAACAAATAATAGGTGAAGAAACTTTGGACCCTAATAATGATAATATTAAAATTGGAAATGCAAAATAGGTGATGCAAATTCGATGAAATCATGAGGCGATCGACCATTCGAGATTCAATAATTTGATATGGGCAAGTGCAACCTGCAATTATGGGTTTCACATCACATTCAAATTAAGATAATTCGTAAAGACTTTTTATTTTCTCATATTTAAATAAGAGGTATTTATTGTGCATTTGATTCTTTACCATTTCGGGGTATATTTAAAATTTGTAACAACAAGCTCTATTATATGTGGACTGCTTTTATTTGACATATTATAGATATTCCTATTAAATTAATGCCGGATGTGGTTTGGAATTCATCATCGCATGCAAGGCTACTTTATTTTCAAAGTATTTGCCTTTCCTGAAATGGTCAAGTGTGAGTTGTAGCTAGGTTCGTCAAAATGCAAAATATTATTTAAATTGCAATTAATGGGACTATATTCAGAAAATAATAGTATTAAGTTTTTAATATTCCAAACGCAATTAAGATTTTATTATTCAAAGTATTTACATTCACAAGATTAAATAATGAGATTGTACTAAAATGACAACCACTTTTAAAATGACAATGTACCACTAACGAGAATCCTTGGATTTAGGATAAGATTCAACCTTAGTCTGTCATGAGGCAGACTTGTTTGCCTATGTATCGTAGATTCCTTGATTATCTTTGATTTCGTATCGCAAATTGCTTGCCTAAATTGTCATTTTAACAAGTGGCTGACCTATATGATTGGATGGGGGCCACTGGAACCCCAAACCATTTTGAGGTTATCTATATATATTACATATGAAAATAATTATTATAGTATTATTTCTTTTTTTTTTCTTGTCTATTTTCTTTGTATTTCTCATTTTTCTTGTGTTACGTGGTTTGGAACCCCAGTGTAAAAATTCTTGCGTCCGCCACTGATTTTAATTATGGTGCCACTATAATGCTCTGATTTTGTAACTCATATTGTTTGGAACTATATGTCGAATTGTTTGCCTATGTCAGATTATATGTTACTTGTTGTCACATTGTCAACTCTCCTATTTTATAATACAATTTCTTAATTTCCATGCAAAAAAATTGAGTTGACTTAATTGGGAGGATGTATAATTTTTAGTATTAAAAGATGAAAGTAAAATTTAGGTAGGGTTAGAATATTTGTTGTGCATAAAATCTAGTAGTAGTACAAATTTGGTTGGAAAATTCGGCGTAAAGCTGCAGATGAAATTGAGGTACAGAGAAGTGCAAAAAACAAATATGTATAATTGTCAGGTCAACTGAGTTTCAGTGTACATGCTTACAAAATTAAGGAGATAATTAAATTTAAAGAGCAGCTACCCTAATAGATCTACTATTCATTAGGTTATGCAGCTTGTCGCTTTGTCCATTTTTCTGTACCCTAATCATGCATGCTCCGACAACTATTCCTCTTTTAACTAAAGTCAAAAGTGCCCTACCTCAAAATTCATACAATAATTTTGAATTGGCTTTTAAGAGCATCCATAATAAGAATAGTACAGTCATAGTGTCACGACGGCCCCTAGGGTTAATAAAAGGGGGCGATCGCGACTTAAAGGGGCTTAATGGACAGGCATAGAAGACTAGGGTTTTCAACAAAAGTTTGACCAAGAATTTAAGTTTAATAAATAAAACAACCAAAAGTATTTATGTTCAACAAGTAAATGACTAAGGGTTTAGCATTTATTCAAAATAAGTAACGAGTTTGCAAATATCCCAAATGAAACAGTTTTTGAATTTAAATAAAAAGTATGTAAAGCAAACATCACAGCGGAAGCATCCAAGAGAAGAGTGACGTCATGTGTGAAGACACGACGACACTCGGAGTTTCAAAACGACCATAGTTTATTATTAATTCCTGCTCAACACCACCAACCGCTCGTCGCTGCTCAACCTGCACATAGAGAAAACATATGCAGGGCTGAGTACTTTTGAAAATACTCAGTGGCTCATGCCGAAAACATTTTAAATAAGAGTACATATTATCATGCCATACGTAGGTAACCATCGGGGTTTGAGCTTTATAAAGGCCCGAGGCACCAAAATATTTTCCATTGTTCAAAATAGCGACTGCGCAGTCATTTTTCCCCATCGTCATCAACCACATCTGCCAATACATGACAAGGAATGCGGCCGCAAACCAGGTCACTAGACCGGCCAGCCCGTACGCTAGCACACAGTCTACCATAGGTGTACACTAATCCAAGTAGGGTTTGCGGCCCTACGAGGACCCGAATTCGATTTATATAACAGTGGCAACAGCCACATCAGATAGGCACGTTAAAACAAATCACGGCATGATAATCGCTTTAAACCACCCTTATAGCTCCACAGTCATACGTAAAAGATTTTAGTAAAAGAAAACCCACAAAAATGTAGGGTAGAAAAGAAGCCCACCTCGACCGTTTAGATTTCGACTACTGCTTTCCCTTTGTTATCACGCTTCGCGCACGAGTTATTACCTTTAGATAATATATATATCTTATCAGTCACAACCATCGACTTAATATTATGCATGTCTCTATCGTTTTCCCTTTTCCCCCCCTTTGAACAGCGCATCATGTCATCACATATATCAATCAAGTAATTCACTTATAATAACATAGTGTTTTTGTCAAGATAGAAATCTGGCAGCACTGCGCAACCATTTTATAAAAATTATTAAAATTTCACCCGACTTCCGTTGGGGCTAAAACTTTACCACAATGCAGTAGACTCATCAACTAACTTCCAGTTTAAATTTCATATCAAAATACCCCTTTTTGGTCGGTCAAAAATGACAACGTAACCTACTGGTCGAGATAACATTTTCTGCCAGAAATGCGCAGTCAACTTTAAAAATTCACCAAAAATCCATCTTTTATCCAAATGAGTTGTAAATCACATACAATATAGAAGACATCAAGAAATTTACTTAGGAAAAAGAATCGATCAAATCGGAGTTCATTTGGTCGGTAAAATGCATATCGGAACATACTGTCCGAACTTACAGCTTTTCATGCCTTTAAAAATTCGAATTAGGGTTTATCCCTATTTATTCAAAAATCAACCTTTTCATGGGTTTAACACACAAACATGCTCAAAAGGGTCCTTATACTCATGCTCTCATAACATCATACGTCATTCACCATAGATTCATTAATTCATCAAACAAATTCATTTAAAGCGCAATCAAACATACACACACAAATTCCCACCGATTGAATCCCTTATATTTGAAATCCCTACACTCTCTACATGCATGAGGGAGTCAAAGAATGTTTAGATGGGGAGGAATGAAGAATAGGGTCTGATTTTTACCTCTCTTGGACGAAACAAACGGTAGGAACGAATAAAAACCTTGCTTCTTCAACAATCTCTTGGAAAATTCGAAAGGATCTTGAGTAGAGTAGAAGAACAAGTGTGGGAGAGTGGAGAAGAGGGAGGGGGCGTGTGATTGAGGTGGGGGGCGTGTGATTTGAGGTAGGGTTTAGGAGTCTTTTATTTATAGAGTTTAGTGAATAAAATATCTCCCAATTAATTAGAGAATAATTGGAGAATAATCACAATAAAGATGAGAGAGATTTGGGGAGATTTGATGGAGGTAATTGGCGTGTAATTGATGGAGAAATAAGGAGGATATTTCGAAAATTATGGCTATTTAATTAGCCTTTGATTTAAATTTGGTGTTTTCACGGAGCAGAATAAAATAATACGGAGCAGGAAAATTAATAAAAATCCTCCCAAATAATATGATAGTAGGCGTTTGAAATATTCCTCCCACAAGGAATAATTTCCAAATCTTTAATAAAATAGAGTAGGGAAAGATTTGCTAGGACATTCCAATTAAAACATGGAAAGAAATAATTAAGGGATCAAAATAAATAATGAATAATTTCCTTCTCCTACAAATTAGGAGATTTCGAATCCCCTAAGAAAATAATAGGGGCCGATTTTTATCAAGAAGGAAGTAAGGTAATTAGGCTTTAGAATTTAATTTGGATAATTATCCCAAAACAAATAATTAAATCCAAGAAATAGAATTCCTCTCCAATAATTTGGTAGTGGCCAATATTTCCACAATAAAAGGACAAGGTAATTATTTATGATTCTATCTTAAATCTCACTCCCCTTAAAAATATAATTCACCGCAATATATTTCATTCCACATCAATTAATTTAAGCCACGCCATAAAATCAACGGAATTGACTAGGTCAAATCAAAATTAGGTCATCGAATCAATCACATAACGATTCATCATTTAATTCGTGACAATCAAAGCAATAAATGCAACGTCTTAGGGTTCCAAAATTAGGGTTCGAAAAGTGGGGCGTTACATCCTACCATTCTTAAAAAAATTTCGTCCTGAAATTTGGTACTCTCATGAGAAGAGTTCTGGGTATAGATCCATCATCTTGTCCTCAAGCTCCCACGTGGCCTCTTCGTGCCCGTGGTTTCTCCACTGCACTTTCACGTACGCAACTGGTCTATTCCTCACGTTCTCGACCCTTCGGTCTAGAATCGTTTGGGGTCTCTCCTCGTAGCTCAAATCTGGGTTCAACGCGACTTCTTGGTAGTGAATCACGTGCTTTGGGTCAAACACGTATTTCCGCAACTGCGACATATGAAAGACGTTGTGCACGTTCCCGAGGCTCGGGGGTAGCGCCAAACGGTAAGCAACAGGACCCACTCCTTCGAGGATTTCATAAGGTCCAATAAATCGCGGTTTTAACTTTCCCTTGACACCAAAACGCGTTATCCCTTTCGACGAGGATACTTTGAGAAAAACCTTGTCGCCAGCTTGAAATTGTAAGTCGGTTCGTCGTACATCCGCGTATGACTTTTGTCTGTCTTGAGCTTATTTTATCCTCGCACGAATTTGTCGAACGATTCTAACCATTTCTTCGACTGCGTCGGGCCCGAGTACCCTTCTCTCACCAACTTCGTCCCAGTAGAGCGGGGATCTACACTTTCTCCCGTACAAGGCTTCGTACGGAGCCATGTTTATCGTTGCCTGGAAACTGTTGTTGTAGGCGAATTCGATCAATGGGAGTGCGGACTCCCAACTCCCTCCTCGGTCCAACACCACGGCTCTTAACATATCCTCGAGGGTTTGGATCGTTCTTTCGGATTGCCCGTCCGTCTGCGGGTGAAAAGCGGTGCTGAAGTTCAGTCGAGTGCCTAGCTCACGTTGTAGGCTGATCTAGAATCTCGATGTGAATTTCGGGTCACGGTCAGACGTGATCGTCACGGGGACTCCATGCAGTCGCACTATTTCTTTTATATACACTTGAGCTAGCTTGTTTGATCCATAGGTTATGGGTATCGGTATGAAGTGTGCACTCTTGGTGAGTCGGTCTATAACTACCCATATGGCAGTATTCCCTCTTTGCGTTTTTGGCAGTGCTGTCACAAAGTCCATGGCAATGTGCTCCCATTTCCACTCGGGGATTTCTAGTGGTTGCAGCTTCCCATAAGGTCGTTGATGTAGAGCTTTCACCTGTTGGCAGGCTAAGCAGCGCTCCACAAATGCCGTTATATCCCTCTTCATACCATTCCACAAGAAGGACTTCTTCAAGTCTTGGTACATCTTCGTACTTCCTGGGTGGGCGGTGTAAGGAGTCTCATGTGCTTGACTCATCACTTCGTTTTTGAGTTCTTCGTCACTTGGTACGCAAAGTCTCCCTTTGAAGGTAAGGGCATTGTCGGATTCCTCGTGAAAATCCCCCGATTCGCCAGTTCTTACTTCGACTCGAATTTCCTCTAGTTTCGCATCCATTCGTTGAGCTTCTATAATTCTCGACCTTAGGTTAGGTTCAACAACTAAAGTGGCGATTTGCGCTTCCACTGTTTCTGGTGCTCTCACCACTTCCAAACGCATTTTACTAAACTCGCGGACCAGGCTTTCTTCTTTGGTGAGCAGAGTGGCCAATTGGGAATGACTCTTCCGGCTCAAGGCATCTGCCACTACATTTGCCTTGCCAGGGTGGTAGTTGATGCCACAATCGTAGTCCTTCACCAATTCGAGCCACCTTCGTCGTCGCATGTTTAAATCCTTTTGCTCGAAGAAATATTTCAGGCTTTTGTGGTCCGTAAAGATCTCACATCGAACTTCGTAGAGATGATGTCTCCAAATCTTTAAGGCGTGTACCACTGCTGCTAACTCCAAATCATTGGTTGGATAGTTCAACTCCTGCGGTCTCAATTGTCGGGATGCATAAGCAATCACCTTGTTGTTTTGCATCAACACACATCAAAGTCCCACCTTCGAAGCGTCCGTGTATACCACGTAGTTCACTCCAGGTTCTGGTACAGCTAAGATGGGTGCACTAGTTAGCTTTTCCTTCAAAAGTTGAAAACTAGCCTCGCACTCGGGAGTCCAATTGACTTTCACTGCCTTCTTGAGTTGTTGTGTCATGGGCCTCGCTATCTTGGAGAACCCTTCTATAAACCTTCGGTAGTACCCCGCCAAGCCTAGGAAACTCCGAATCTCGTTTGGTGTTGAAGGTGCTTTCCACTGTTGCACCGCCTCAACCTTAGCGGGATCTACTCGAATTCCTTCTTTCGACACGATGTGACCAAGGAAATTTACTTCCTTAAGCCAAAACTCACACTTGCTGAATTTGGCGTACAACTTCTCGCTCCTCAAGGTCTCCAAGGTGATTCGCAGATGTTCCTCGTGCTCCTTCTCATTCTTCGAGTAAACTAGCACGTCATCAATGAACACCAAGACAAACTTATCCAAGTAGGGATGAAACACTTGGTTCATCAAGTCCATGAATACCGCAGGTGCATTCGTCAAACCGAATGGCATTACGACAAATTCATAGTGACCATATCTCGTTCGAAAGGTCGTCTTTGGTACATCTTCTCGTCGGACTCTCAACTAATGATATCCGGACCTTAAGTCCATCTTCGAGAATACACCGGCTCCTCGAAGTTGATCGAATAGGTCATCTATCCTTGGCAGTGGATATTTGTTCTTGAGAGTCGTCTTGTTCAGCTCCCGATAATCGATACACATTCTCATTGATCCGTCCTTCTTCTTTACAAAAAGCACAGGCGCGCCCCATGGTGAAACGCTGGGTCTAATAAAACCCAGGTCCATAAGCTCTTGGAGCTGTATCTTGAGTTCTTCTAACTCCTTAGGCGCCATTCTGTATGGTGCCTTAGACACAGGTGCCGACCCTGGTGCTAGATCGATGGTGAACTCCAGTTGTCGATCTGGCGGTGGTCCAGGCAAGGCTTCGGGAAAAACGTCCGGAAATTCCCGTACGACGGCTACGTCTTCCATTTTCCTTTCTCCTTTCTCCTCTCCTTGTAGATAGACAAGATAAGCAGAACGTCCTTTCCTCATCATCGTACTAGCTTGGAGCGCGGAAATGACAGAGGTTCGCCGGTTCATCGAGATTCCATAGCATAAGGTGGGTTCCTTGCCCGGGGCTTGTAGAGATATTTGTCTCTCCTTACAACGAATCGTCGCAAAATTCGAGGTCAACCAATCCATTCCTAAAATTACGTCAAAGTCCCCAATCGCCATAACTTGCAGATCATGAGCGACTATCTTAAGGCTTCCCATCATAATTTCTACGTTCAGGCATGTTCGTGAGATTTCTATTGTCCCACCCACTGGTGAAGACACTATCATCTTATGTTCAGATTTGTTAACAGGCAAGCTCAAAGTATCCACACATAAGTCAGATATGAAGGAATGCGATGCGCCCGTATCAAACAACACAATGATAGAAGTGTCGAGGATTTTACCCATACCTGCCAGGTTTCCGTTCTCCTGGTTCCCTTGTTCGATCTTGGGTTGTTTCCGACTCAAGGCATATGCTCTAGCCTGAGGAGGAAGTCTTGGGCGGTAGGGTTGTTGCTGTCGCGGAGGTTGATCGCGATTTCCCCTTGACTCTGTTTGTGGTGCTCTTGTCTGCATGCGGGGTCCTTGAGTGTTCTGTCTCGACTCCATTGTTACCCTCTTACTAGGACACTCTCTAGAGAAGTGACCGTTTCCTCCACAGTTAAAGCACTTAGGGGTGCTCTGGATTCTACACTCTCCAAAGTGGTACTTGGAGCACACGTTGCATTGGGGTGGCTTGGGTCGGAAGTCGCCTCTCTGGTTAGATGAGTTTTGCCCTCCCCCATATTGCAGTTGGTTCTGGGTGTGCTGATACCTCTTGTTGTCATATGGGATTCTGTTTCCCTCCCACTTCCGCTTCTCTCGGGAGTGGTGTGGTGGAGGTAGTGCCAAAGTAGTGTTTTCCTTCGCTTTCTCCTTGGGCATAGCTGCCTCAATGTCTAGCGCAAGGGCCAGTGCTTCCACATAGGGAAGTCTCCCACGACTAGCCAACGACATCCTTATCTCTTGCCGTAGTCCCTCACGGAACTTCTCGGCCAGCTTCTCGTCGGTATCAACTTGTTCAGGTGCGTACCGGGTCATGTTGTTGAGTGCACGGTCGTACTCGGTCACAGTCATGTGTCCTTGGGTCAAATTATAGAATTCTGCCGCCTTTGCTTTCCGATAGCTCTTGGGCACATACTTATTATACATCTCGGCCTTGAAACCTTCCCATGTCATCCCCGTTACTTGCTCTCGGGGCATTGTCTTCATCCGTGTGTCCCACCAGAAGTCAGCAGACTCGGTTAGTTGGTAGGTCACACAACTCAACCGTTCTTTGTCATTGCACCCCAAGATTGTGAAAATGCGCTCCAATGAGCGTATCCATGATTCGGACTTGGCCGGCTCTCCCATTCCATCAAAGATGGGAGGTTTCTGACCTAAGAACAACTTCACGATCTCACGGTCAACCGGAGGTGGAGAAGGTGATGGTGGAGGGATGGGTTGCGTCACACTCTCCTCCATCGCCTGAGGGGTAGGTTCGGGGTTCCCACGTCTTATGTTACGTCTTGGCGGCATTCTGATTTATCACAAGAATTATTATTGTATTTATTCGAAATCCCAAGAACAGTTGTGCGGTATAGTTGAAAGGTGGAAATCAAAGGGAAATTGCATCATAGAATAATAAGGAGCTTTTGCAAGACACTGTATCGAATATAACTGCATAGAATGATAGCAAGAGAGCAATCACCGAATGGTGTAGCAAGAGGCAATTGCGTCGCAAGGTAGCAAATGAGTGATTGCTCAACAAGATAGTAAATGATAGGAGACAATTTGTACAATAGAGTGGCAATCATAGGCTTCCAATAGAATGGTAAAAGACAACGATAGTAGGATATGATTGTGCAATAGGACAACAAAAGACAGTTGTATAATGAGATGGTTAGGATGGTTTCAAATTATGGCAAGAAACAATTGTACCATCGAGTAGCAAAGATAGTATGTCATAAATAATTGTGCAATTAGGAAAAGGATGATTACAATGTAGTATAGCAAAAGGTAATCGCACAGTTTGAACAATAAGAAATGATATCAAGTTATTGCACAATAGAATAGCAAAAGACAAAAATTTCCATAGAATTATCAAACGTTGCCTCCAAGAGGTCTTAGTTCCATCATCATCAAAACAAAAGGATAAAACAACGTGGAAAGAGAAAAACTAGAGTCAAGCAAAAAGATAGAGTATCAAAAAAACGTGGGAAATCGAAATAAAATATTCCAGAATTATTATGTTTAATCTTTTCCATCCTTATCCTCCTTCGCCCCGGTCTCTCCAACGCTCTCTCTATTTGGGTCCTCCTCCTCCTCGGGTTCCTCCTCCTCGGGATCCTCCTCTAGATTCTCTTCCTCACTTTCTTCCTCGACACCTACGGGTGGAGGTACTATCCCGGACATCCCATCGACCTCTCTGTCGATTCTTAGAGGGCCTGAAACGAGCATCCCGAGTCTCATTCTCTTAGGAACACGGGAGACATGTGGCTCCCTGTCGCAGCGATTCCTTCGCATGCGGGCTTGAATAGGCGGATAGATATGTGGAGGTGGAGCACGTGGCGGTCCGTCAAAAGCAGCTGTCATAGCCGGAAGTAGCACCTCTATAAGGCCAACCAAATCACCCCGCGCGGTGTAGTCAGGCGGGCTATACCATATGAAAAACCGAGATGCCTGAGCGGTCCACTCGTCCCAAGGCGGTGGTAAAGTTTGGATGAGCTTTTGGATCCCCTCGTGATGGGTGGCTCCCCCATACGCATAGGCGTTCATCCACTTATCATAAAATCCGGTGACATAGGACATAAGGAAAAGCTTCCCATCCCACTCGTAGTCTTGGTAGCGCTCAACTGGGTGGTCCCTATTGCTGGAGTAACGATTTCGCATCGGGGCATAATACTGATGGACCATCTAAAGGGACAACAAGGAAAACTCAGCATCAGTCCAACGATAGAAGGAAGCAATGGGGTTTAAGTTTCAAAAAGAGATGCTGAGAACATGATGCCTATGAAGATGGCTATGTATAGCAAAAGATTTAGGTATGTAAGTAGCATCATGTCAAAGTTTTGAATATTCCAAGGTTATTGGTTCGTGTGTTTTCGCGTTTCGTCGAGTCGTAGCATGCCGACTTCCCCATAGGCTACTTGCCTTGCACTAAGCATTTCACATCTCTACGTTTATTATTATCGCAAAGTTTTGCATTCATTGCACCAATTTATAACTAGGTATAGTAGCATGCTCAAGTTCACCATCATAGATATTGTTTCACAATGTAATCGCATAAGCATCATCATAAAATTTCATCCAACTCATAGGTTTAACGCATATTCGAGTAACATATACAAGTTTATTTTCATAACAACATTTGCCATCTCGGCATAAGCGCAAATATCAATTTCACATCATATCAATTCATCAACCCATATTCCAATCAAAATTTTCAACATGATATATAATCTCAAATCCCCATAGAAGTACTTTCATTCATGCAAGAGTAATATTCCCATCGATATTCCCAACATTTCACAGTTCATATCAAAATTCCATCAACATACTTGTTACCTCATTCCTCGTGGTTGGGCAGGGACGAGTTGTGGTGTTGAGCTTCCGATGTTTATCATTTAGCCAAATTACACATGCACAGATTTTGACTCAAAAAGACTCTTGGGTCCAGAGCGGAAAGAACTGGGGCTCTGATACCAAACTGTCACGACCGCCCCTAGGGTTAATAAAAGCGGGCGATCGCGACTTAAAGGGGCTTAATGGACAGGCATAGAAGACTAGGGTTTTCAACAAAAGTTTGACGAAGAATTTAAGTTTAATAGATAAAACAACCAAAAGTATTTATGTTCAACAAGTAAATGACTAAGGGTTTAGCATTTATTCAAAATAAGTAACGAGTTTGCAAATATCCCAAATGAAACAGTTTTTGAATTTAAATAAAAAGTATGTAAAGCAAACATCACAGCGGAAGCATCCAAGAGAAGAGTGACGTCATGTGTGAAGACACGACGACACTCGGAGTTTCAAAACGACCATAGTTTATTATTAATTCCTGCTCAACACCACCAACCGCTCGTCGCTGCTCAACCTGCACATAGAGAAAACATATGCAGGGCTGAGTACTTTTGAAAATACTCAGTGGCTCATGCCGAAAACATTTTAAATAAGAGTACATATTATCATGCCATACGTAGGTAACCATCGGGGTTTGAGCTTTATAAAGGCCCGAGGCACCAAAATATTTTCCATTGTTCAAAATAGCGACTGCGCAGTCATTTTTCCCCATCGTCATCAACCACATCTGCCAATACATGACAAGGAATGCGGCCGCAAACCAGGTCACTAGACCGGCCAGCCCGTACGCTAGCACACAGTCTACCATAGGTGTACACTAATCCAAGTAGGGTTTGCGGCCCTACGAGGACCCGAATTCGATTTATATAACAGTGGCAACAGCCACATCAGATAGGCACGTTAAAACAAATCACGGCATGATAATCGCTTTAAACCACCCTTATAGCTCCACAGTCATACGTAAAAGATTTTAGTAAAAGAAAACCCACAAAAATGTAGGGTAGAAAAGAAGCCCACCTCGACCGTTTAGATTTCGACTACTGCTTTCCCTTTGTTATCACGCTTCGCGCACGAGTTATTACCTTTAGATAATATATATATCTTATCAGTCACAACCATCGACTTAATATTATGCATGTCTCTATCGTTTTCCCTTTTCCCCCCCTTTGAACAGCGCATCATGTCATCACATATATCAATCAAGTAATTCACTTATAATAACATAGTGTTTTTGTCAAGATAGAAATCTGGCAGCACTGCGCAACCATTTTATAAAAATTATTAAAATTTCACCCGACTTCCGTTGGGGCTAAAACTTTACCACAATGCAGTAGACTCATCAACTAACTTCCAGTTTAAATTTCATATCAAAATACCCCTTTTTGGTCGGTCAAAAATGACAACGTAACCTACTGGTCGAGATAACATTTTCTGCCAGAAATGCGCAGTCAACTTTAAAAATTCACCAAAAATCCATCTTTTATCCAAATGAGTTGTAAATCACATACAACATAGAAGACATCAAGAAATTTACTTAGGAAAAAGAATCGATCAAATCGGAGTTCATTTGGTCGGTAAAATGCATATCGGAACATACTGTCCGAACTTACAGCTTTTCATGCCTTTAAAAATTCGAATTAGGGTTTATCCCTATTTATTCAAAAATCAACCTTTTCATGGGTTTAACACACAAACATGCTCAAAAGGGTCCTTATACTCATGCTCTCATAACATCATACGTCATTCACCATAGATTCATTAATTCATCAAACAAATTCATTTAAAGCGCAATCAAACATACACACACAAATTCCCACCGATTGAATCCCTTAGATTTGAAATCCCTACACTCTCTACATGCATGAGGGAGTCAAAGAATGTTTAGATGGGGAGGAATGAAGAATAGGGTCTGATTTTTACCTCTCTTGGACGAAACAAACGGTAGGAACGAATAAAAACCTTGCTTCTTCAACAATCTCTTGGAAAATTCGAAAGGATCTTGAGTAGAGTAGAAGAACAAGTGTGGGAGAGTGGAGAAGAGGGAGGGGGTGTGTGATTGAGGTGGGAGGCGTGTGATTTGAGGTAGGGTTTAGGAGTCTTTTATTTATAGAGTTTAGGGAATAGAATATCTCTCAATTAATTAGAGAATAATTGGAGAATAATCACAATAAAGATGGGAGAGATTTGGGGAGATTTGATGGAGGTAATTGGCGTGTAATTGAAGGAGAAATAAGGAGGATATTTCGAAAATCATGGCTATTTAATTAGCCTTTGATTTAAATTTGGTGTTTTCACGGAGCAGAATAAAATAATACGGAGCAGGAAAATTAATAAAAATCCTCCCAAATAATATGATAGTAGGCGTCTGAAATATTCCTCCCACAAGGAATAATTTCCAAATCTTTAATAAAATAGAGTAGGGAAAGATTTGCTAGGACATTCCAATTAAAACATGGAAAGAAATAATTAAGGGATCAAAATAAATAATGAATAATTTCCTTCTCCTACAAATTAGGAGATTTCGAATCCCCCTAAGAAAATAATAGGGGCCGATTTTTATCAAGAAGGAAGTAAGGTAATTAGGCTTTAGGATTTAATTTGGATAATTATCCCAAAATAAATAATTAAATCCAAGAAATAGAATTCCTCTCCAATAATTTGGTAGTGGCCAATATTTCCACAATAAAAGGACAAGGTAATTATTTATGATTCTATTTTAAATCTCACTCCTCTTAAAAATATAATTCACCGCAATATATTTTATTCCACTTCGATTAATTTAAGCCACGCCATAAAATCAACGGAATTGACTAGGTCAATTCAAAATTAGGTCATCGAATCAATCACATAACGATTCATCATTTAATTCGTGACAATCAAAGCAATAAATGCAACGTCTTAGGGTTCCAAAATTAGGGTTCGAAAAGTGGGGCGTTACACATAGCACACCCATAGCCTAGCCACAAACTCCTCCTGCCACATCATCAGCACTAAAAATCCTCCTGTCACATCATCAAAACAAACAAATAGCCCAACAATAGCCTAGCCACATCACTCAAAATTATATAAAAAAATAATTAACAATCACACAAAATAGGTAATTAAATTTACGACACAGATACGAGAAAATTCAATTATATTATGCAACCGGCGGCAGCTTTTCAGCTGAAAAACCGGCCGGTTCCGGCGGTTTTTGGGCGGTTAACCGGCGGTTAACTGCCGGTTCAGGGGTTCCGGATGCGGCGCGAGAAACGAGGCGACATGACGCAGCTTTTGCAGACGGTTTTGTTGACCGAACAGGCGGTTTCCGGCCTGGAAATCGGCGGTTTTGGCCGGAAAACCGGCGGTTCCGGCGGTTTTCCGCCAAAGCCGCCGGTTTTTGCGAAAATTCAACTTTTTTTTTTCAAATTTCAAATTCGAATTCTTCCATTTTCCCCCCCATTTTTATCTATAAATACCCCCCTCTATCCTCATTTACATTCACCCCACTCTTGTGTTAATAAGAGTTTCTCTCTTCAATCTCCCAATTCTCTCTCTTTGTCTCCAATTTCTCATTTGTGCTATTGTGCTTCCATTTAATTACGCAAGTGCTACTCTTATTACGCATTGTTATACACTTATACTTGTTCCCGTAGTTCTATAAGTTGTCTTCCTTTCTCAATTGCTAAAACAAAAAAAAATATTATTCCATATTTCTACATTTCTACATAGCAATATGTCTTCATCCCGAGAAGGTCCTGTTGATAAGGGAAAGGGAAAGGCCAAGAGGCCATCTCAGAGATCCGTTATTGATGAAATTTCTCAAATGAACATGGATGAGTGGCAGGTTAATATTTATTATCTACTAATTTAATTAATTTTGAATTACATTACATTATTGTTCATAATTTTATTTTGTATTTACAATACAAATATTATTTTTGGGGCAAATGGTACTGGAACACAAATTTATATATGATCTTGAAGTATCATCCAGATTCCATATATAAATTTGTGTTCCAGTACCATCTGCCTCAAAGATACCCACTTTTTCACCAATAAGATATTTATCAAATGGGGAATATATTTTAATGATCTTCAAGTACAATTCTTCTCGGAATCAACCATTTTTTCTTGCAAAATGTTGCCCATTTTCTAAGCAAACACGTATCAGCACGCCATATACACATTGTTGCATTTCTAATAGGGGCAATTTGATCTTCCAAAGCAATCAATGCATCTCGAACACACATAGTCAGAATATTATTCAAGCATGGAAAAAATTAGCACTAATAGATAGTTTGTTCTGATTTTTTCCATGATAGATGCTTGAATAATGTTCTGACCATGTGTGTTCGAGATGCATTGATTGCTTTGGAAGATCAAATTGCCCCTATTAGAAATGCAGCAATGTGTATATGGCGTGCTGATATGTGTTTGCTTAGAAAATGGACAACATTTTGCAAGAAAAAATGGTTGATCCTAAGGTAAGAGAACTACGTGGGCTTTGATTCCTCAATAAAATTGTGGATACGTAGGCAACTCAACTTAAATTTGAAAAGTTTAACTTTGAAAGTTTAAGTTGATCCCAAGCCCTTTTCAATTTTTCCTTTTTCCCCCCCATTTCATGTTTTTTTTATTTACCTTCCGAGTCCCACGAGGCGACGACACTTGTAAATTATATTATATTGTTGTATGTTGTTGTATTGTATTGTATACTTATGTATTGTAAATTGTAATGTATCGTTGTCCGTTACAACTCAAAATCAATAAAATTTATTTCATTTCCTCCTTATTCGTCTTATTTGTGCTTGAATTATGCATTGTCTTGTTCCAATTTATTGTATAAAGCCAAATTTCAAATTAAAAAAAAATAAAAATAATTGAACCGCCGGTTTCGCCGGTTCGAAAACCGGAACCGCCAAAACCGCCGGAAAACCGGCGGTTCCGAACCGGAACCGGAACCGCCGGTTTTCGAACCGGAACCGGAACCGTGAAATAGCCTCACGGTTCGGTTCCGATTCCGAAGACGACCAAACCGGAACCGGCGGTTCCGAACCGGAACCGTCGGTTCGTGAACCGTGGGCATGTTTACACCCGCCTTTGACCAGCCGGGCGAGTTCGACGAGCGAACGATGGAGGGGACGGGAGCTCCTGAGCACCCTCGGGGAGGCCGTGGGAACCGCCGCTGCTCCCGCTGTAATCACCGGTATAGTTCAGTCGCTGCTTCTTAGGCCAGCCAGCGTCGACACCTGCCCGGAACTTCTCGGAGTCTGTCAGCACCTCATAGCAGTTCCAGTAGGTGAACTCCTTATAGAGCCCGGGCACGGGGAAGGCTTTCTCCGCTATCCTCCTTCAGTCCTCGTCAGTTTGGCCACTGCTCTGCATGCGGAGGGCATTGGCATACAAGCCCGAAAATCGCGAGACCCCAGCCCTGATTCGGTCCCACGCCTTCCGGCACTCCTCCCCGTTGCGTGGCCTCCCCTCCGGGCAAAATGCCTTGTAGGTTGCAGCTATTTTGGCCCACAAGTTGACGATCCACTGATTGTTCGAAGTGAGGGGATCATCGCAAACACTCACCCACGCCTTGGACAGCGCGACGTTCTCTGCATCCGTCCACTTCCTCCGTACCTGGCTGTCGTCATCAACCGGCTGCGACGACTCGCCGACCCTTTTGCCCTTCTTCTTTGGGCAGCCTCGCCCAACTCCCCCCGTTTGAACGGGAGTTTCCGGAACCCTGAGAAGATCAAACCCCAACTCCTTTAAGGAGAAAGTCTCAAATTGCGTAAACTTCGTCTCCGATGGGGTCGATGTATGCGAAGAAGCAGTCGAAAAATCAAAACTGGGGCGATAGACGTTGTCCCCCCCGGCATCATTTGCATCTCGGGTGCCCACCCCGACGTCATCTGCATACCGGGATGCATTCCCGGTACTCCCTGCCATCCCGGCATACTAACCCCGCCTGCCATCCCGAGGATACTACCCCCGGCTGCCATCTCGGGCATCATTTGCTGCCACGGATACATGTTGTAGTACCCGGGCATCAGACCCCATCCACCTCCCACGGGTACCGAGGGAGTTTGAGACCCGCTCGTCACTGGAGTACCTTCGTTGTTGTTATCCATTTCGCGTTGTTTCTCTTGTACAGAAATTAAGATAGCGAGAATACTCGTTAAAACAAGCGGTGCAAATGAAAATGACGTGCAAATCGCGTATATATAGTGTTTTGAAAATTAAAAAAAAAATCGCTCGCCGATCCGGAGCCTGCAATGGCGGCCAGCGGATCGGCCTGCGCTGGGAAATCGGCGTGCACTTGCCGATTTTTTCACCGAAATTTGGCTAGCCGGTTACAATGGTTCGGCGAGCGGACCGGCTAACGTCGGGGATCGGCTAGCCGGTCCGCTCGCCGCCATTATGGATGCTCTAATGTCCAACAAATTTACTCCTAACGGATATTCTCACCCTTCCTCCCATTCAAAATGTCAACTTTTCTTCTTTATTGTCACATTCATAATATTCACTTTTCATATTTTAAAATAAATTCTTATCTCTTCTCTCCTTATTAAAATATTAAATCATCTTTTTCACTCTACTTTATCATACTCAACTACTCCACCTAAAATCTCATATCATGCAAAAATGTGGACATCCTGAATAGGACGGAGGGAGTAATCATTGTCGATGTGGGTTGGAATGAACATCAGACTTCCACACGTGAGGCAGACAAAGACAAGAGATTTATCATTGAGTTTGGCCCGCTCTGATATCATCTATACTAATCTAAAGTGCAAATTTGATGAAAAGTCCTTAATACCCTTTTTGGAGAGAAAATGGAAAGATGAGGTGTTTTCTATTAAAAAATAATTTTTTAAGGCAAAAATAATTGGACAAATAATAGCCCAATAAAATGCCAACTTCTTGAAGAAGTGTTAAAACACATTTAAATAGTGCACTACCATTAAATTTTTTTATAATTAAGTTGTTAAATTTATATATTAATTAGCCTTATATTTGAGTTAAATTGGAATTGTGCTAGAAAGTTTAGTTTGCCTTCCATTTATTTAGGTTAAAATTGAGATTTAATCATTTATTGCAATACTTTTTAATATAAAGAGTAGTGTAAATTCTCACATTATTCAAAACAAACAAGATGCATAAACTATTATCATTATTTTAAGTGATAGTAGTAATTTACTTTTTATACGTATATGTGGCGGGAAGTAAGAAATTTATTCTTTCCAATATAAAAAATTCATTTAGTCTTTGGAAATGTATATCAAGTTATGCTATGGTCTGAAATTAAAAGAAAGAAATAAACTGTCAATTAAAATGTGATTATTGGATAATATAAATTTTCTAACTTAACTTCTGAAAGAAGTTTTAAATTTATATGATTTAAATTATTCATATATTTAATGTGGATATGTTTAATATTCCATATATTTTTTTAAATTAATTTTTTATAAATTAAGCTATTAAATTTATATATTAATTTACCTTTTATTTGGATTAATGACTTGCATAGCACTTTCAATAAACATCTTTACTCACACATATTTTCTTTATTTGTATATCTTATTCTAATTAATTCATACTCTTTGATCATTAGTCACACATCTTATTTTTGTCATTAATTTTATTGTTTTTACTTCACTTAGATTATAAATTAAAATTGCATAAATGTTTCATTCACTAGGGAGTAGTAAATTCTTCATTTTGAGTGAGACAATATAAGTACATTTCTGTTTTTTTAAATCTCCATATTTCTTTCAATTCTTATTTTCTATATATTTATTATATTTTATATTCATTATTTGAAACTCTTGTGTCCCGTGCATAGCTCGAGTGTTAATACTAGTAATAGAAATGAGTCACTCATCCTTTGAAAATATCTCATAAGATAGGAGGATTTTCATACTTATATAAATGAGACACGATTATTATCAAGTCGATGTGAGCAAGATTTTAAGATGTTTTTAACAATACTTAGGCCATCCGCAACGCTGTCTCTTATCCGTGTCTTAACAGTCTCATCTCTTAACTATTCATGGGCCTCACTGTACTTTTCAGTCCAACTCTTAACTAAGAGACAGAACCTGCAACCCTCCATCTCTTATCCGTGTCTTAACTATCTCATCCCTTAACTATTCATTCAATTTCATTTTTTATATTTATTTCCAACAAATTCTATTAATAAAACACACTTCATTAAATAAAATAAAAATTACAAATTAAAATCCTAAAAAAATACGTAATTAAATTCGTGGCAAAATAAATAAAAAAAACATAATTTAAAATACAATTTTATAGGAATTATAAAAACTACTCCGCCGGCGAATCATCTCCCGGAGGCAGTGGAGGCGGAATACCAAGTTGTCCCGCCAAATACACAATGCCGGCATGATGGTAATATTACCTTTTGATTTTTTCTTTTTTCTTTTTTATTTTTATTAAATTTGAATTTTTTTAAAAAAAATGATTTATTACGTTAGCGTGACGAAGCCCACTCGCGGGCCGGCGAGTGGGTGTCACGCGTGGCGCCAGCGCACGCCACGTCGCGCGGGTGCGTGGCGAGACGGCTCATCATCCGTCTCGGTGGGATGGGCGTCTCGGCGGGATGGAGACGAGACGGGACGCTGCAACGCGTCCTGCGTCCGTCTCGTCTTGGAGGGACGAGATAAGAGACACCCGCAAGATGCGTTGTGGGTGCTCTGCACCACCAAACATGTAATTAAAACTCGTGACTTTTACTTTAATTTACCATAAACTTGGGCGCATTATGGTATTTTTCTCGAACTTCGAAAGTGATAGTAAAAATCATAAACTTTAAGATTGTTATCAATTTCCTACAATGTGTCATTCTTTAAACCCGATAGATCTATGAAGCAAATTTTATCATATTAGACACATATTCAACATCCAATTCAAGAATTAGGGCGTCGAAACAACGACGTTTCATGTATAATTTAGAAACTACATAAATTTCACGGTTAGCATAGTAAGATCAAATTCTGCCAAAAAATTCTATTTAGATCGGGTTGCGAAAATTGCACACTTGCAAAAGTTTATGATTTTAAGATCACTTCCTAAGTTTGTGAAAAATACTATAATTAATCCAATGTTTATTCTTTTTAAGAACAATAACCCTTATTTAAACGTACATACTATATTTTTACAAATATTGATAGATATCAATAAAGAATCTGTATCTTTATATTTAGGTTATGTTTGATTCTAGAAAAACAAGGTAGCAGTTTCATAAGATGCATCCACTAAGGTGTCGTTCGATGACATGATTTATTATCATATGATTATTCTTCTAAAATTAAGTGGTGAGAACCAAACATAATATTTATAAATTTAATATATAATCTACCACGAACATGCCCTAAGATGAATGAAACTACAAGATTCGATGTATGGCCATGTTGAGCTTGTCCATAAAAATATCTTGTTTGAAAACGGCCATATGCAGCTTTTTTCTCTATTTTTCTTTTAACTCCCAATCTCTTGAAACAACTTATAAGCCCCCTCCAAAATAAGCTTATCCCTCTTCCTATATAATTTTTCATCACACACAAACTTTGATATTGTCTAGAATGGATCTGTTGTTAAACTCCAAGAAAACCAGAGAGCAGTAGACGTTGCTCTCTCTCTCCCTAGGAATATCAAGAATTAATAGGCGAAAGCAACAAGACCTGAAATTTGAAGAGGGTTTACGGTTGTGGTATCTTTTTCAGCATGATTTATATGAGAGCTGTGAAAAGTAGGCTAAGTAGGCAAAAAGATATACTATATGCATAATAGATTTAGCTTACAAAGATGCGTTGCATATTTTAGGCATGTTTAAAGCTGCAACATCATGTACCCACCCTAATTTCTCTCCATTTGTTTCTCCTCTTTATTGTGATCAAAATCAACCCATAATTGTACCTCTCTGTTTAGCCAAAACCAATGGCACTTTATCAACCAGAATAAGTATACCTATTGTATCTAATTTTGGCACTATTCTGCCCTACGTACCCTCAATCCTTCACCAAAATGATGTTTTATAATCTGATGTTCAGCCAAACTGTGTACTAGTTTTGTCTTCTAGATTTAATTGCAAACCACACAATTTTTATTGCTTTTTCTTTATTAATTTCAACCTCACTTTTCCTTATGTAATGTTATATTTTTATTTTTAAAAAAATAGTAATACAGGGGTTTTTGAGTTAGGATTCATCAATATTCAATTAGAATTTATTAATCTACAATTAGAGTTTATTAATTCTCGATGACGATGCGTTTGCTACTCTTGTCAATTAAATACACATTTTCTAATATCTGTTTGAGGTGGTTTAGTTGAGGGAGTTTATACATAGCGATACTCCGAGATGATACAACATTCAGCTTACTATAAAGAATGAATGAACTTATGAGGGATCAGGGAAACCCTAATTTCTTGAAAATGTAAATAATCTTATTAGTAAAACAATGGCATTCAAAATAAAGACACTCGTTGTCCATAAGCAGCTAGAATACCCTAAGGACTGAAAAGGATACATAACAAAAACTAGGAAATTAATTAAAAGTAATTCCGACAAAGTTGTGATTAAATTGTCATTTTCATCCCATAAACGATGTAGCGTGGCTGAAATCCAGCGTGCATCATAGCATAGCAATTACTCCCTCCGTCCACGATTTAAAGTCTCACTTTGACCCGGTACGAGTTTTAAGAAATATAAAGGAAAGTGAGTTGAAAAAGTTAGTGGAATGTTGATCTCACTTCATATATATTAGAATGTGAGTGTAATGAGTTAGTGGAAGTGGGGTCCACTTACCGAAAATGGAAAAGAGTAAATGTGGACATTATTTTATGGATGAACCAAAATGACAAATGTAGACATTATTTTGTGGACGGAGGGAGTATTAATATGATTCCCGAGCTCGATTCCCAAGCATCGTGCAGATTTCAAATCATTCCGAAATATAGAAAACATTTGCGACGCGTTTTTGGCATCTGTCACGTGACGTCTACTGTTGCAGGAATAATTAAACTATAATATGTTGTTTTTCTTTAAACCAATTTTTTTTAAAATATATTGTTAAACTGATAAATAGATTTACCCCATGATCTTGATAAAAAAAATAGAACAATCATGGCGAATCAATGTTGAGTATGAGAAACCTTGACTTATTAAAAAAATACACCTGTGAATGTGATGTTTTTTTTTGCATGATGGGTGATGTTTGTTTGTAGATAATGTAATGTATTTTGCAGTGAAACAGACGTATGCTTTAAGGTGAAAGAAAGGCATGAGAGTGTGTAATAAATTGGAAGCATGCCTGTGTTTCTCATTCATTGCAGCAGCTGCACAAATCCAATAACCTAGAGCACTACCCGTGACGTTTTCTAACTTAGCTCCCCTTTTTGATATATAGTATTATTTTTGTTTTTTATTAGTGTCAAATAAAAGAATATGATATCTATAGAATTGATTTGAATTTTAACAAAGACGTTTTCTTAAACAAAATTACCTTATTTACTATACCAATTGATAAATTAAGGTAGATATCGAAGACTTTAAAATTAGTACTTTTATAGTATACATGTGTTTTACTATCTCTTAAAAGAAACAACATTTATATTTACAAGGGTTGTACAATATATGGTCTTGGATCTGTAATAAAAAAAATCAACTATTTTGTTTTATTCAGTGTGTTTATAGACATGACTAAACCCTAAATTTCCTTCTCTCTCAACAGAAACCCTAGATGCCCAACATATGTCTAAATTATTCATTAGTTAATTTATTGAAAATGAAAACAACCCTTTAACTAGTGTTGCACAATAGTATTCACTATTCAACTACGGATTATTATATACATGCGCATTTGAGTCCAAATCAGCTACTATTATCAAACACTATAGAGCCTAATTGACCCAATTTTTTTTCTGGAAACCAGTCAGTTTCCTAGAAAGAATATTTTTCTTCTCACTTCTCAGATCAATTTCCTAATACACGAGAAAAGTGTAAATATACTCGAAAGGTGCAGTTTTCTTTTAACACTTTCAGACTTTCTGTTTGCATCAAATAAATCCAAAAGACAGCATCCATCCTTCAACTACAGGTGCCCACTTTACTAGTATTTCAAATAATTATTTCTTGTTTTCCCTATCCTTGGTCGATGTAATTAAGAGTATTTTATAACTTGTAAATGGGCCTTTGACAATTGCAAAAGATTTAAGCCGGCCCTATTATATGTGAGTTGGGTCCTCTTAATCTTGGATGGATTAAGTGGAAAGAGAGCTAGCAAGGCCCAGAGTAGTAGCCCGGCCTGAGACTACGTAGTAGAATAGGCCCAGGATTGGAAATTGAACATAAATTATCCGAGTTCAATAATCCATTTAATTTTGCAAATTCTAGGATTATTTATCATATGATGCACGAATTTTTGGGATACTAATATTATGGATAAACTATATGCTCTCTTCGTTCTACGTAGATATATAGCTCACTTTTAATTTTCATACATATTAAGAAAATATATTTGATGTAATTTATTAAGAAAATATATTTGATGTAATTTAGAAAATACTCCATATGTCCCACTGAATTTCTGTAATATAATTGACGTAATTTAGGGCTACTCTTTTTTCAACAGCATAGATTGAACTATTGACCATTTGATTAATTATGGATAAGTATCATTATCACTCTAATACACCTCTTGGGTTTACAAAGCTATATTTTACTCCCTCCGTCCCGCTTTAGCAGTCCCGGTTGATCAATTTCGGGTGTCCCATTTTAGGAGTCCCGGTTGAACTCGGTGCATAAAAATTGATGTCCACTACATCAATTTATTTATTACATCATTTAAAAGTGGGACCCAACCTCCACTACATCATTTATTTATTACACACTTAAAAGCAAAAAAGTAAAAAAGTTGTTTAAAAGTGGGACCCAACCTCCACTACATCATTTATTTATTACACACTTAAATACCCCTTAAAACATGTGTCCGACTCAACCGGGACTGCTAAAGCGGGACGGAGGGAGTAGTAAATATTCTTTCTATCTCTTAAATTTTGTCACATTTTTCTATTTCCGTCCGTCTCACAAAATTTATCACATTTGTTTTTACTATTTTTAGTAGTGGGCCCCATATTTCACTAATTCATTCCTACTCACATTTTATTATAAAACTAATATATAAAAGTAGGATTCATTCTCCACTAACTTTTTCATCTCACTTCCATTACATTTTTTAAAATCCGTATCCGATCAAAGTGTAACAAAATTTAAAGAACGGAGGGAGTAATATTCTAGAAATTTCCGTCTTCAACATCATGTCGAAATATACTTAGTACATTACGGGCAAAACCGATTTAAATAATTTTGGTGAAATATAATCCATACGTCATACCACAAATACCACAAATCGTGCCAAAATTCACATTATCATTCCTTTTTAATTATGTAACAAACCAGAATGCCAACAATCTTGTACACCCCAAATTAAATCTCAGATTATATCAGTAACATTTATTTATTTTTCGTCATTTTTAATCATTGAAAATTACTTACTTATTAATACCGAAAACAGTATTAATGAATATAAAAAATTATATAATTTATAAATACTTAAAATTGCATAATTCATATTTTAATGTTCGAATTATATAATATTGTGTCGAGTCCAACATTGACATCATTTTGTAAATAATTTCAGAGTGGCCTCTCAATCAATAAAATAGTAATATTCCAATTATACGCAGATGTCATTATTTAAAACAATAGTAGTATTATTTTTGGTGTTTGAAGAGTAGTTAGCGTGCAAGTAAGCGATTTAGAGCTTATTCGCATTTCTACAATAGGCAACCTCGTCTTGAAATATTCATCTGCAATATCGTCAAAAATTGATCAAAAAAAACAATACTGCATTACAATACAATTAACTTATTTTGCTAAGATTAATTAACCTCCAAGTACTGAACCAGTTTGCACTCACAAGCTGCTTTGATGCTCTCTCTTGCATACCTGAAATCCACACATTATTAGGCTTATTGATTTCTGATTTTTTTTTCTATTTTCAGTTTCTTAATTTTTTTCTAAACCTACACATTTGGACATGTTGCTGTCTTGCAAGCCTCCCATCTTTTCACTTGCTTTGCCCACAGCCTCTATTTAAGATCCCAAAAATAATTGAAAAATCATTATATGTAAAGCAATAAAATATACATGTGACTTATGTAAATGTGGATTTACATTTATTTTCTGTTGAATTTGGTTGATGAATCCATCTAGAGTTGTAGCAGATGCTCCTTTTCCCTGTGCACTTTTTATTATATCAGTATCCCATACCTGTTACAAATAATCAACAAAAAAGGTCAGATTTGGACTATGAAAATATGACTAATTTTTAGTAGTCCTATTAATTAAAATCAAAGTTAGCTCACATGATGTAGTTTCGATGCTCTGTTGAACCATCGCACTTTGATTGTGTTACCTCCTTTGTCCGAGGCAAATCCCGTGTGTAGCGGCTGCAAATATTCCATCATTTTTATAGCCAAAAAATTTTCAGAATTTGATATGTTAATGTAATTCCTTTACCTGATGAATGTCTCCTATAAAATGTGACAGGAAGAGCAATGCCTCTGTTATATTATCTAATTTAATTATGTTTACAACAATTAGATTTTCTTAAGGTTTAGTCGTGCAGTATAATTGCTGATTGCTCCTTCCATACAATTGCCATTCACTCCACCTCTGTCTTTGCAATCCCCTGCAATTTCATTTTTATTTTATTATCCTTTATTTTAAATCAGACAACCTCAAAAAAAGAAAAAAAAATGTAGCTGGTATATGAGTAGGAGCAAAGGCGTTCAGGGGTGTTGATGAAGTGTAGTGATGACGACCACCGGTAGCGAAACTTCACTGTGTCGGCCCATGGGCACAACGCTCTAAAATCGCCATTTATTGGCAGCAGTTTTGTAAGTGCTGCTAATGTTGGTTTGGTAAGCCTAGCCTGTTGCATATGTTATTGTTACGTGTGATTCGAAGAATTGAGAGAGGCGATTCGGCAGATGGCTGTGTGGCCTTCAAAGCCCCAACCATGTGCAAATGGAGTTGCAAGTGTGAGTGAGAATGAGATCAATAGTAGTATATGAAAAAGTTTACTATTTTCCATGGTCGAATTTTGCATGCGATATATCAATGTGTGTGTGTGTGTGTGTTTATAAAGATGTAGTAATGTTGTCTCCAATATAGTCTAAGGAAAGGTTGAGTAACTTTATGGCTACTGAGTTAGATAAATGAAAAAGTATTTTTGCCAAAATTTTATGTGAGGGGATATTTCAGTTATACTTCAAGCTCAATAATGAAGCTAAAAGGAATTGACTTCACGCATGTTTCAACATAGGAGATATCGATAAATGTTGGCAACTGATTTAGGTTTTTGGATGATTGGGTTTTAACCTTTTTGATCCTTATAAAAATTTATTTGCACTTATCATATTTGGACATATGATAACGGAGAATGAGTTACTGGAATATAGACCTCATTTTTATTTATTGGTTTTGTAATAGAATGTTAAGTGTAATGATTTAGTTAAATAGTGGAATCTACTTTTCTACAAAAAACCAAATGGAACTTTAATTCACGGACACATTGAAATACCAAAATGGGACATCCCTAAGTGAGCTCAGGGTTTTTACTTGAAGGGCTCGAGTACACTAAATAATTTCATTAAACATAAACCATTGATTGATCTTTAAGTCTGTTTTAGAGAGCACCAAAAAGGTGGTACACTAAATCAAATCCATGGTATTTTTTTTAGTGTTTGGATAAATTTTTAAGTTTTAGGTTATTCACATCTTTGTCTCAATACCGTCTCAATACCGTCTCATCCCTTAACTATTTATAGGTCCCATTGCACTTTTACCCCATCTCTTAACAAAAAGATAGCACCTGCAACCCTCCATCTCTTAACCATCTCATCTCTTAACTATTCATTCAATTTCATTTTTTATTTTTATTTCCAACAAATTCAATTAATATTTCATTGAAATATTAAATTAATACTAATAATTCATAAAATCATTAAAAACCACGAAAATTACCAACATCCGAAAATACGAAAAATACATAATTGAAAAAAAAATTATTTTCGATTTTTTTCAGAATTTTTTTTTTAAAAAATATTTTTTCAACGGATATAAACGACGCCCACTCGCGGGCCGGCGAGTGGGCGTCACGGCCGCACGGGAGCTCGCCAGCCTCCTCTCGGCACCGGGCTACACGACGCGACGGATGTTTGCGGTGCTGGCTCGATGCTGGCTCGTCTCGATGAGACGAGATCGAGCTGGCAACGAGCCAGCGCTGCGGATGCTCTTAACACTCAAAGGTATGAAAGGGTATTTTTTTTTACTTTCATAACATTAGGGTAGAGTTGTCATTACTTGATATGATATTTTTCTATAGTTTAGATATCTAAAATGATATTTACGTGGAAACTTCTCTATTTCAAATCTTTTTCCTTATTCAAGATAGTTTTTAAAATAATATCAGATTTACTACATGCAATGCATAACAGATTTAATACTAAAACATAATATCGCACGCAGTGCAAATAGTTTGAAATAATATCATATTAAAAAAGGTGAAATTGTGAATGGACAAAAATGCTCATCTCACTTCTGGGGGCATTTTTGGTTGAAAATAGTGCAAAAGTACCAATTAGGAACTACCGTAAATATTTTTAAAGTCTAGGGATTATTGATGAGATAAACCCATAATTAAGTGACTATTTTTGTAGTTCGCACTTTAAATAATTATTTAAAATTATTATATTTTAAATTTTCATGTTCTGTGAGGAATAGTTAATTTTTCAGAATATCCATTTGTACAACAACATTTTAAAATTCTTAGCACAAAAAGTTTTACTAATAGTTTTAAAAAATAGCAAATAAAATGTAAATATAATGAAATTATATATTAAAAAAATTTGTTAAAATAATTATGCTTAATATATACTCGCTTCGTTCCTTGTTAATAGAGACATTTCTTTTCAGCACAGAGTTTAAGAATAGTGTGTTAAATAGTTAGTGGAAAAAGTAAGAGAGAATAAAGTAAGAGAGATGAAGAGAAAATAAAAAAAAAAGAGAGAGAATTACTTTTTGTCAAAAATAGAAATGACTCAATTAACTTGTACTTCCTAAAATAGAAAATGACTCTATTAACATGGAACGGAGGGAGTATTCAATAAGCCAACCTATTTAATTTATTGTCCACTAACATTTTTGGTGGCCCAACTTATTTGCGTAAAATAGGCCCAAAGTATTTAAATTATTTAACCTGACTAAAGCAGAAGAAGATATACGATCGTCTCCTCCATCCTTCCAACATCAGTTTTCTCGCTTTCTGCAGCCCCTTCACTATACCTCTCCTCTTATCCCTCGGTCCCCAAATTAGAGTATGAACTTTGAGTTCGGTACGAATTTTAATGTATTATTGGTAAAATAAGAGAGAGATAGATAGAGAAAGTTTTCTAAGTATTGTTAGTGGAGAATATGTCTCACCTCATTAGAGAGAAGAGAGTTTCTAAAATTGGAATGTTCATACTCTTTGGGGACGGACGAAAAAGGAAATAGTGCATACTCTTCAGAGACGTGGGAGTATCTTTTAAGGACATAAAAATAGAGAAGCAATTACTTATGTTTTAATTTTTTTTAAACTATCACACCTTGTGACACAAAACAAAGTATCGAATAAATTATTTTAAACTTTGTTTTTTTAGGACGCTTAATTTGTATCTCTTAATTATAGTTAGGACAAAAAATGAGGATGTTTTTTAAGCATTATCTTTTATCATTTTTTTAGTGGTAATTGTAATAGAATCCTATCATTTTTGCTGGCCTAGCTTGTGATTTTAATCCATATTGTGCACGTCCCCTCATTTCAATATTTCATGCGACACATTCCATTAATTGATATAGTTAAATCTAATATAAGTGTCACTCGTTTAAAAAACTTTGTAGTTCTCCCTCCAATATTAGCAAGACTGATCTCACTAATATTGACCATTGGTCCATAAATTACAATTCGATACATCAATACTTCACTTAACATTTCTAATAATTGGTTTAGAATGCAATAATTTAAGTAGTACTCCATATACTTGATGCTATGCATACATCTCCATCAATGTATCTCTATATAGTAATGATTCATATTCACGAATGTTCAAATAAAATGCTACATTCATTGAGAAAAAGCAACCTCTTTTTGCTAGAAATGCAAAAGAAAAAAAGTATTGTCTCTATTTCTCTAACCAAACAGATTTAAAGTACTCTATGTCTATGGACACTCATTGTGGTAGCGACATCATTTTTATATGTTGACATATCATTCGTCATTTATAAAATTATTGACATTACTTAATTATTATTCCACACCGTGAAATTAAGTTATATGAATGGTCTGCAAACTATAGTTAATTGTACTCCATATATTATTGTCTTCGCATGTTGTCCGAATATTAATAAATTCAAAAGATTGTCTCGATTACAATTAAGTCTAAGTGGAGTCACATAGTTAATTACAATTTCGAAATCGAATATTTAATTTACTTTTAAAAAAACTCTTAATTCATCAATGCAGCTCGATAAAATATTTGGGGAATAATAATAATAATAATAATGATAATGATGATAATAATAATAATAATAATAATAATAATAATAATAATAATAATATTAATAATGATAATAATAATAATAATAATAATAATAATAATAATAATAATAATGGATGATTATTGAACCAACATAATGTACTAGAAATTAAGGTACTTGCGATTTTATGAGAATCAACTTACAACCAAAAGAAATAATAATTGAAAAACTCTCCTATTGGAAATAAGATGAATTAACAAACAAACAATAAAGTCGAAATTTGTAACTCAAATTAAAAAAAAAATGTTTAGTATTAGTACTTTCTCCGTCTTACTACAAGTGATGGATTCCTTTTGAACATAAAACTTAAGAAAATGATACTATGTATTGAGTTACGAGAGAGGAAAAATATAAAAAAACAGAATAAAGTAAAAAAGAAATATAAAGAAAGAGAGGATTGAAGTTTTAGTTTTAGCTTGAAAGGGGAAATTGATCAATTGTAACGAGATAACTCAAAATGAAATACTATCATTTATAATTAGAAAGAAATAATACGACTAAATAATATGCCATCCAATTAGACCTGCCCAAGGTTTACCGAACCGGCGGTTAAAACCGAAATTGTAACCGCCGATTACGGTTCCGAACCAAAACCATGATAATTTACCCAAATCAAAATCGTCGATTTTTAAACCGTGGTTCGGTTCAGGTTAAAAATTTTTCGAACTGAAACCATACTAGAATTGCCAGTTCCGAGCAGTTCCAAATCTGAACCTTGAAAAACCGCCGGAAAACAGTGAAACCAAGTTGGAACCGCAAAAAAGACGGTTAAGAACCTTGAACAACCGCCGAAAAACTACTGGTTCAGAACCGAAACCGTAACCGTAACCGCGAAACACCCTCGCGGTTCGACAATTTCAAAAATCGGAACCATGGGCACCTCTAGATCCAGGAAACACGTGCAAATACAATGGAATCCCATTCCTAAAAATATGATGTTAATAAGCTATGTATGCGTGTGATTATTTGCATTGAGACGTGGTTATCACCTAACCTTATTATTAAACCCAACATCATAACCACATTATCAGGCGGCCTGCCCGCCAAAATCACCCACTTTCACTTTCACTTTTACTTTTACAAAGCTCTCAACAGCTACAATTTGATGCCTTCCCCTTTCGGTGCTTAAATTCAATCGCTTTCATTCTTTTTCTTCAATCACTTGACACAAACAAAATGTCAATCTCCATGTCCCTCCTCTCTCCTACACCCACTTATAAATATCCTCACTTTCATTAACTCTTCTAATTCTATCAATGGCGGTCGATGTCTGCTCCGAATTCTCCACTCCGATTCTCAGCCCTAGGATCTCCTTCTCTCACGACCTCAACGATTTGGACTCCGTCCCCGTCGAATCGCACAACAATCTGCAATTGAATCCAACAATCGACTTCGATTTCTACATCGCCCAAAACCTCCAACTCTCCTCCGCTGACGAGCTCTTCGCCGACGGCAAAATCCTCCCCCTCCCCGTCCGGATCAAATCCACCGCTCCGCCAACGCAAATCGCCCCCAATTTTAGCAAAAACGACAAAAATTCGAACAAGAAGCGGCTCGTCGAGTTCCTCGAGGAAGAGGGGAAACCAATCGCCAAATCGTTCTGGCAATTCCGCCGCAGCAGCAGCGTCAACTGCGATCATCGTGGCGGCCTGCTGCGATCGCTGCAGTTTCTGACTCGGAGCAACTCCACGGGATCCGTCCCCAATCCGAAGCCCTCGGTGTTGGCCAAAGTGATGCAGAAGCAGAATTCGCTGCGGGAAGCGCCGATTAATCGGCGAAGCTCTCCGGCGCCGGGGCTTAATAATCAATTCTACCATTACAATAAGCCGTCGCTGGGGAAGAGCAGCAGCAGATCGTACAACAATGGAGTTCGGATTACTCCAGTTTTGAACATTGCCCCAAATTATACTGTGAGTTTATTCGGAATCGGCTCTCTGTTTTCCGGTAAAAAATCAAAGAAGAAGAGAAAATGATATTACTAACACTTTAAATATCTTTTATTATTATTATTAAAACTTGTACAGATTGTGAAATTTTGAATTTTCAATGTTCTTGTGATTGAATGATTGTCTATCCGCTTATCTGGAAACCAATGGCTTCAACAGTCACATGTAAAAATTTATGTTTTACTTTTTTTAAAACATAAACCATTAAATGCTGCAAACAAAAATTGAAGTTAGAGCGGTAAAAATTCAAAAAGAAAAGGCGTCCTAATTCAATGGGTTTGTCCATTATCATGTGTTTCGTTAATTTGAATCCTGCTTTTAAGTATGTGGTGTTGAAATAATGTAGCTGGCAGTTGTTGTTTTCTTCCTTTTGCTTTAATTTATGAGGCTTTCTTTTTTGGATTAGTTGAAAATATATTGGTTTGCTTCTAAGTGAGGATATGTATGTTTATAGTTGTGTTGTACAACAAGACAAGATTTGAATTGGATCCAATGAAAAGGTGTAAGAGAATATTGATCAATGATTGCAAAAGTGCTATCTCTGTAAATCACTATAATGTTTTAGGCCTTCACCTTTTGACCAAAAATATGTTAGGGTTTGCTAATGCCTAATTGATTAAAATGGATATGATTGATAAAGAATAGTCACAGTTGTAAAACTTAAATATTTTGTTTTTTGTGTGAATAAAATTCTAGTGATTAGGTAAAGAATGGGATATAATCGAGTTGGTTAAGAAGTCGTACCCATTTGGCTGTTTCCTTATTACCATAACCATTTAGTACTATAATATTTTAGGTGAAGAATGGGATATAATCGAGTTGAATAAAATTCTAGTCATTAGGTAAAGAATGGGATATAATCGAGTTGGTATATAATATAATATAATATTTCATCTGTCCGACATTAGGAGTCTCATTTCTAGGCGACATGTATTTTGAGAAATGTTAAAAAAAAGTGGGTGAAAAAAAAGTTAATGGAATACGGGTCCGACTTGTATATATTAGTTTTAAATGATATGTGAGTGAAATGAGTTAGTGGAAGGTAGGACCATATTACTATTTATGGTAAAAGTGAACTGTGACTCATATTCACGGACGGACTAAAATGGAAAAACGAGACTCCTATTCGCGGACGGAGTGAATATAATATAATATAATATAATCTTCATTAATAAATTGAATTAGGTTAAAAAAACTATAGCACATCATTAGCTAACTCTACAGGGTGCGTGCGCCTATTTTTGTATTAATTGCGGTACATTGTTAGCATTTTAGCATAAGGTACTACTATCAAAGTTAGGGCTGGGTAAATATACCGCAAAAACAGTATATCGATCGTATCAAATTTTTGGTATACTGAAATTTTTGATACGATACAATACCGTATCGTAAATTTTCGATACGATAACGATATGAATTTTATTATATTGCGGTATACCGTTTTATATCGAATATTTGATATATATCGATATTATCGGTATACCGAAATATATCGAAAATCAATAAGTGTTGAATTATCGATACATATCGTTTATACTAATTATAATAATAATATAATTTATTTTTTAAAGATTAAAACTTTAATATCATAAATAGATATCCATTTAATTTATTTATATATTCAAAAAATATTTATTGGAAACCCTAAAATCATAAATAGATATCCATTTAATTTCGATATACCGTTCAGAACGGTATACCGAAGTTTGGTACGATATACCGAAATTTCGATACGGTAACGGTATAGATATTATCCACACCGAAATTTCGGTATACCGAAATCCGATATACCAAAACTTTCAATACGGTAACGATATGAAATTCTTTCATATCTATATTTTGATATGATAACGATACAAAATTTTCGACACGATATCTCGTATCGACCCACTCCTAATCAAAGTAGATGAAGTAGTTATTGAAGATATACAAGGCATCTAACGTGACTATTTTACGTCAAATCACAACACCAATGACCGGTCAATTACAATGTTTTGCTACGTGACTATAATATATGTCCATGAATATTTTTTATTCCAACTTGGACTTTTAAATAATTAAACATAATTTAATTGGTAATATATTTTTATTTTAATAAATAGGTTGAAAGTTGAATCATCATTTTATATTGGATAAATGTCAAATAATAGGTCAAGTACAAAAGATAAAAATGGAATAATGAACTTGAGGTTTACCTTTGCTCATCTTTAATTATTTACATTAAATTTACATTTATTTTAATATAAATGTCACATTAAATTATAATTTTATATCAACCATTTACAAGAGTATACATTTTTGGTTGTGCACATGTTTTAATGCACAATTAGTAAAGTAAGAGAAATGTAGAAATAAAAGAGTAATTAAAGTATTATTAGAGCATCCACAACGCGCACCGCCCGCGTTCCGCGTTTCGTGCCGGAGGAACGAAACGGGCGCGTGATGCGTTGCGGACATGCTTTCTGTGCCCAGGCCGTGCCGTGTGCCGTCGTCGCGAGACGCGGCACGGCCTGCGTCGCTACGCGCTTCGGCGACGTGGCGCGCCCCTGCGTCGTGCGTGACGCCCACTCGCCGGCCCGCGAGTGGGCGTCGTCATTTATGACGCAATAAATCTTTTTTTTAAAAAAATTCAAATTTATAAAAAAAAAATTAAAAAATGTGTAAACGGTAATATTACCGTTTTATATCCGTTTTTCTTCTTTTTTTTAATTTTTTTTTAAATTTTTTACTCTATAAATACTCCTAATGCATCCTCATTTCACACACAGTCTATTCTTCCTAAAATCAACTTCATTTCCTCTCCAATTTTCATCTAACATCTCATAAACAATGTCCGGCGACGGCAACTTCGGCGGTGGCGGCTCCGGCGGGTGGGATCTCAACACGTTTACCGATTGGGATACCATGTACAACACACTTGATGGTTCCGGTTCGTCGACGCCGGGCACGGCGGGTTCGGCCATGCCTGGTGGGTACCAACCACCCACTTTCGACGTGGATGCATACGCTTGACCCTCCGCCCCGCGGTATTCGCATGGATTATCCCAGATTCGGGAGGATTTCCCCTTTGAACCCACTCTGGGAGGAGGCCGAGGCGGGCGAGGAGGAGGAGGGGGAGGAGGCCGAGGCGGTGGAAGCTCCAGGGCGGAGTCGGAGGCGGGCGAGGAGGAGGAGGAGGAGGAAGAAGTGGAGGATCTAGGTCGGCATCCGTACAGCAACAACGTAACGATGGCGGTGTACAACGCCTGGATCACCGTCTTGTACGATCCTATCGTCGGGAATCAACAAGCCCACAAGCGTTTCTGGGAAAAGATCACCGAGATCTACCACCAGATTAAGCCGAAAGGCTCCCGGAAGCGCACATATACAATGCTCCGCTCTCACTTTGGCCGAGTCGACAAACAGGTCAAAAACTTCTGCGGCATCTACTCAACCGAAGCGGCGCACTACCAAAGCGGAGCTTCGGGAGCCGACATTCTGAGGGCGGCTTTGCGCGTCTACAACCAGGACATTTACAAACAATTCAGATTTGTTGATGTTTGGCAGGCTGTCAAGTACGAGGAACGGTGGGTCGGCGGTGTCCGCTCCAGCTCGGGCTCAACCTCGAAGCGCACGAAGCACACGGCGAGTGGCCAATACTCGTCTGGTGACACCGGTGAGGGCAGCGGCGGACAAGAGGGTGCACCGCAGGAGTTTGCGGGTACGGTCGGCGATGACGGGGGATCCAGCCGTGCGCGCCGTACGCCGCAAGGGACGAAGGCGGCTAGAGCGAGGAAGGGCCGAGGCGAATCAAGCCAGGCGGGCTCGGGGGGAGGCTCGAACACCCTTATGGCGGTGTACATGACCGCCACAATGTCGGACACTTCCCGCTTCTCGCCCTCCCAATACGCGGCCTGGTGGAACGGAATTGTGCATATGGCAGCACAACTTGGCCTTCCGACTCCCCCTCCACCTCGACCGCCTTCGGGGGGTGATTCGCCGGCAGAGTAGTTTTTTTATTTTCTTTAAATTTGTATTTTAAATTATGCAACATTTAATTTTTTAGGATTTTAATTGTGTGTTTTTTTATTTTTTAGAATTTTAAGTTGTAATTTTTTTATGTTGTGTGTTTTTTAATGAAGTGTGTTTGTTTTAATTGAATTGGGTTGGAAATAAAAATAAAAAAAATGAAATTGAATGAATAGTAATTTAAAGAACGGTTAAGAAACGGATAAGGAACGGAGGGTTGCAGGTTCCGTTCCTTAGTTAAGGAATGGAGTTAAAAACTACAGTGGGGCCCGCAAATAGTAGTTTAAGGAACGGTGGGGGAACAACGTAGTGGATGCTCTTAGTATATGATGGATCCCACCTCATTAGAGAGAAAATAGTTTCCAAAATTATAAAGTGCATACTTTTGTTGAACAGAATAAAAAGGAAATAATGCATACTCTTATGGGACAGAGAGAGTATATTTTACTCAAAAACTAATTATGAGATTGATTTTAAGTTCCATTGGAGCTAATTTACTTAATTTTGAGTTATAGTTTACGATTGAAAAAAGTCTAAGTTTTAATTAAATTAAACGATCCTCCCTCTGTCCACAAAAATATAGACGTTTGAGATAACAAGGGTTTTACTGAAAAATTAGTAAAATATGATAAACATAGAAAGAAAAAATAATTATCAGTGGAGGAATAATTGCACAAAAATGAAAAGGAAAGACAATTTTCGTTTTCTTTTTGTAATTACTCTTATATATATTGGACCTCGGTAGCACTAAAATTGTGTATGGGATAAAAAGTTGAAGCCAGGCCTAGCTAGCATTGAGCCCCAAATCTACAACGGTGCACGCAAATCTTCTATGGTATATATAAATAATAAAGTAGTCGTATATGGTTTCAGACTGATTAATCACTCCGAATTTAGTTGTGAATAAATGTGCCTGAGAATAAAAATCTCATGCGAAGCTCCGGAACTTGTTTCGAACTTTACCTAATCTGAGGCTTCGAGTATTGTTTGTAGTGAAAAGATTTCGAAATATATCATCAAATAAATCGAATAAGTTATACATATAAGGTTTGTTTGTCTATGATGTATGATATACATGTAAGTAGGGATTTATAGATAAAGTTTGCCATACAACATTCTTGAGTAGGAACGTAGATATTCCGTCACAAAATAATGCATTTAATTCGTTCAAGATAAATGTCACCCTTTCCTCTTTAGTTTGCCACAAAATATGTCATATTTTTTATAAAATGTGATATCTCCATCCATAATTAGAAGTTCCGATTGCCATTTCAGTCCGTTCGCGATTAAGAGTCTCAGTTATTTTTTACTATAAACAATAAATATGTCTCACATTCTACTAATTCATTCAACTCATATTTTTTTTACTAATAAAAATTGGACTCACATTATATATTTTGTTTTCCAACTATATTTATTTATACGGAGTATTTCCTAAAACTCTGCTGAATTTAAATAAAATTCCTAAAAACAGACATTTATGGGCCGGAGTACAAAATTTTTTTGGAATTAATGACTGAAGAGGAAATATGTGACAACAAATACATAAGTAGGTAATCAAGAAAAAACACAATTTGGTCGAGTTTAAGTTTGAAAATATTTTCCAAAACCACGCCAAATATTTTTCATTTTCTTCTGTACTTTCACAAATAATCCCAACCAATCACTCATGTCAACTCAACTAATCAAGATCAAGATACATCTAAATTGGAATAGACAATAGGACTCCTAATAAATCTAGGGAAGGACGACCTGAAGTCCACCCCAAATTTATACCTCCAAATTTCAATATTCATAAAAATGATCTTAACTGAAAAGTTCATCAAAGAATCAGACAGAGAATGTTTTCACTTTCTGGCCTTGATCTGTGTTGCGGGCTGTGCTGTGATTTCAGAACATGATATCTTAAATCTAGTCATGGTCTTGGACCCAAGATCAGATCAATGAAGAAGCCAAATAATGCAGCAGATGCATCAAGAAACATAAACTGAGAATAAGATCAAAGCCAAAAAATGCTTTTGCCAGAAGTTTGAAGATGAAGTGGAAGGAAGAAACAGAGATGCAATGCAATGTCTTCTGAAAATCAAACTCTCGAGAATCAGAAAGCCCGTCTCTAACTTACCAGCACTACAAAACAAATGCTTCTAGTTCCAGATGAAGCTTCAATGTTGATGACTAAAACAATACAAAAGCACATAGTAGCTTCCAAATACACTTCCATAGTTTCAGTCAATCTGCCATTTCATCTCTGATTCTTCAGGATGGGTTTAGGCAAAAACTAACAAAAGAACGAGCTCGAGGCTTCTCCACCAGTTGAGTTTAATGTGCATTGCCAAGAACTTGAAGTCTTAGAAGGCCTACAGGAGTTATAACTTATACTACCCATTAAAATCAGCACTACTAAAGTAACATTCATCAATACTCCACAATCCAGCAGAAACCATTATATAATAATCAAACAGAGAAACTATGTGCAGAAATCACAGCTATCATCATCAAGTACAAAAAGATAGGAAACACTGGTGGCAGTTTGTTAAAAATGAGAATTTTGAGGTTGGATATATCATAAAGGATAAGAGTTCAATTGAGAGAGAGTAGAAAGAAGAAAATCCTTAACTTACTTTTCCACTATATGAATGAACTTTATTCCATGAAAAAAGAGAAACATATATATATATATATGAACAATTAAAACCAGTGAAAGAAGCAAAAATCAGAATCCCTAAAGCAAAGCAGCTATAAACATTTCCAACGCCACGAGGAATTTCGGCACTTGGCGCCAACCCCGAATGAACAATGGTGGTGCAATAAGCCTCTATATCAGTACATCATCCAAAATCAATCAGTAAAAGAGCTAGAGCAATACTATCTCCGTTGAAAAACTGCAAATTGAGCCATGAATCACACTCCAAAACAGGACTTCAAAAAAGGAAAAATCGTGACACTGAAACGAGAAGCTTTCAATTCACCTAATGAGGAGCAGCTTCAATAACCTTGTACATGTCTGTTGTAACTTCCGTCAGCCACAATCCGGGAAATAAGGTCTGCCAAAATTCAATTATTCAATAAATCATCAGAATCGGAAAAATATCAATCAATGGAACAGTGATGCACGATCAATCAAGCTATGAATAAATTAGGTCAATTCGGAATTTGAGGCTTACGTCCAATTGTTTCTGAACAATCCTCGGCCTCTTCTTCGGTCTGCGGGGCGGCCGGTGACCTACCATCGCGTAGAAATCCTCCTCGACGTCTCGCTTCGATAGCGCCCCTGAGAACTTCTCCCGCTCTCTCTTCTTCCCGCTCGCAGCCGCCGCACCACCGTCCTCACTCTTACGCATCGGCGATTTCTGCCCTGACCGAATCTGAGAGGATCCAGCCGGCCGCGGCAAATCGATTCTGAAACTCTTCCCGCCGCCGACGGCGGCGGAGTCGCCACTGGTTCTGCACGCAGCTCGGCGCGTCCGCAAATTCCAGGGGCAGGAACCCTCGGCCTCGGCAGGAGGAGGCGGGGACGGCTGAGGCAGGGAGGCGGCGGCGGAGACCTCCCCTTCCTCGAGGCCGTCCTTGAAGATCGCATCCTTCATCTTATCCGCCGCAGTCTGGAGATCGAGCATCACTTTCTCCCTGGTGGCCGCAATCCCGTTGTCGGCGTCCTCGGAGAATCTGCGGCCGCACGTTTTGGGCGATTCGTTCAGAAAGTCGTCCTGATTCCGCTCCCTGGTGGTGCGGCGCTGCTGGATTGGGTGGTGATCGGAGCCGGCGGCGTGGCGGCGGAGCGGGGAGGTTTGGGCGTCGGAGTTGACCCTCATGCAGCGGAGGATCCGGTGATTGCCCCAGCGGAGGCCGCACGGCATCGTGAAATTGTGCAACGCCTTGGATCGTTCCGTCCCCATAGCCATGAAGATTTTTTGTCACGATCTCGCACACATACAATACACACACAGTCGGGGAGATCTCGGAGCTTCAATTAATCGGAATTTGAGAGGTGATTTGAAGCACGCGAGGGTTTGTTTGCTTATATACGTGTGCTTTTTTTCTCTCGCAATTCTCCTAATTTGCGGTGGGAGCAAAATTATGGGAAAATCGCCGGGAACGGACGGAAGCAACCGATTTTATATACGGAGGTGGAGGGGCGTTTTCGTCATTTCATCGTGTCCGCCCTCTCCTCCCGTAACGTTTTCGAGTTCAATTTTTTTGAGTTGAGCAAATGGCTAGGGTCCGCGGCCTTTTTTGCTAGACTTTTATTCCCTATAAATATATTATAAATTATTAGGGATATGAATATATGCAAAAATGGTATCATACCAATAATATTAACATATATTGATATAAGAGGTAAATGCGCTACTCAAGAAAATTGCGTTCTACATTGAAAATTATATTATTAGATGAAAATATGTCAATAGGATGTCAATTGGGACTAACCCGCTCAGGTTCGGTCCAATCCACTCAGGTTGTCGGGCTATTAGGGTGCGGGTTGTTTGGGTTGTGAATTTTTCGGGTTATAAATTTTTCGGCCCTAACCTTAACTCTTCGGGTTTCAAGCTAACCCACGGGCTATTCGGGTCAAAAGTGATCTTATGTGTTACTTTTTATCCAATCCAATATTTTAACTTATAAAAGAACAAATTATCGCAAATAGTAAAGTACTGTCAAAGTGATCAAGAGAAAGAAAATAAGAGCATCCGCAGCGGTGCTCTTCCGCAAGGACGGCGTCCGTGCCGCTGGCACGGCACACCCATGTCCGTCGTTGTGCTCTTGACAACGGCACGGCTCTGCTTGATACATCGAGCACGTTCGTGCCACTGAGCAGGGCGACGTGGCGCGTCTCTATTGGCTGTTGGCATTTTCATTTTCTTATTTTTTTAAAAAAATCAAAAATAATACCAAAAACTAAAAAAAATACTTTCGGATTCCAAAAAATATAGCCGTTTTATTATCGTTTTTTTTGAAATTTTTTAAAATAATTTAATCCCAAAATCATCTATAAATACACACATTCATCATCCATTTGGGCGAAATTCGGCCACCAGTAGTGGGGTTTTTTAATTTTATGAATTTAATTATGTAATTTTTAATTTTTAGGATTTTAATTATGTAATTTTTAATTTTTTTGTAATTTGTAATATTATTCCGGGTATTTTTAATGCATTTTAATATTGTGAAAATGTTTTTAGTAATTGAAGTATTTAAATTAAATAATGGAATGGTGGGACCCTTGAGCATGTTCTTGCGGAAGAGCATGAATGTGGGTGTTGTGCTCTTGGGGAAGAGCATGAGTAAAAAAGTAATAAAAGTGGGTCCGGGCCCACATCCGTGCTCTTGCCAAAGAGCACGGATGGGGATGCTCTAATAGCGATTGAAAATTAAAACAAAATAGATAAACATATTGCTAATTAGTAGCACACGTGAATCTGACTAAAATTAAATGGAAATCATGCATTGCAAAGGAGTTGAATGACATTCTTAATTTAATTGTATACCCAAAAAATAAATTCTAAGTAGTTAAGAATTATAGTATAGATAGTAGTATGCCAAAAAATAGACTCTATGGAGTTGAATGGCATTCTTCTGCATCAATAACTTTTGAAGCTTCAACCGGATCATTGTCTTTGAGAGGAAAGACGTAATCACGTAATATTGCGTTTAATATGAGTACATATTAATAACATCTATATTCCATATAACCCTAACTTTCAATTTGAGAGAGAAGACATAATTACCATATATACTTCATATAATATTGTAATTACCATATATAGTACATAAAATTTTAGTTAAATTTTTATTTTAAATGCTCAACCCATGGGCTAACCCGCAACCCCCCTATGATTTTATCGGTTTATTCGGGCCGACCCACGATTTTCCAGCCCTAACCCTATAATTTTAAATTGGATCAATTGCTCTAGGGATGGGTTTGGATGACCGGCGGATCTAGGGGGCAGGAGCCGGCCATCACAAGAGCCTGATTATCCATTATTGTCACGCCAGAAATAACAAAATCGCCCCCTCCATGCGTAGAAAAATACGGATTTTCAATTAATATCATACTGTATTAAAGTTACTATCCTAGTGGTTGTGTTGTTCCACTTTTAACTAAGAAGTCTATGAATCAAGCCTCAAGCATTTTTTTTCTTTTTTTAACTAAGAAGTCTATGAATCAAACCATTCAAATACTTTATGGATTTATATTTTTATTTATTTACACATATTATCTTATTATACTATTTATTTTTTAGTTAAATAATTTTTTTAATATTTGATGTATTACATTTTACTACTTATTAATATTATAAATACTTATTTTATGTGATTTTTATTGCATAATACTTGTATATCAAAATAAACATTTGAAATACTTACGGAGTCTAAATGTTTACTATTTCACTTACATTACTTTTATATTATTATATTTTATTTAGTATATTAATTAATATTATCATTAAAAATTATATTAATTTTTTATATATATTTAATTCCGCCCCTCCATATTCTGGTTCTAAATCCGCCACTGTTTGAATCGTAATATTATGGCGAGTTGGCGACCCAGCTCGCGTGCACCCAGTGGCGGCTCTATGTGGGTGCATAGGGGTTTGTGGGACCCCAGCCATTTGATTATTTGAGGTAATTATACAACATTTTATGCAGTAATTAGCTAGTTTAGATTGTTGATCGTATCATCCTGGGTTCGATTCATGTTATTGGCTTATGTGGATTTCTAATTTTTGTAACTATTTTAATTCTAATTACTAGTTTTATTCTTTATGTATTTCTATTAACTAGTTTAATTTATAACAAAGTAATTATTACTGTTGTATACTAATGAATGGATCTAACGGTGAGTTGAGTTTGAGTTTGACTTTGAGTTTGTTTTGCTATATGCTGAAGGACAAGTTTATGATGATTATTATTTCTTAATCTGTATATATAAAATTGAGCACACGACATTAATTATGCACTGTTTTGATATATCAAAAGGTACAAGTTTTTCTTAATCCAAAAATCTAGATATTTTAGAAAAGTGGTGATTAATTTATAGAGATGTTAGGATTGTTATACCCAATATCATGTCCCCGGAGAGTACAATTTGATAATATCCTAAGATGTGTTCAAAACAAATTTTATAAAGCGAGTAAACTCGAGCATCTGTAACTTATTACCTGAATAATAAATACTTCCTTCTTCCTAACCTAAGTTAGACACGAGATGTAGATAATTGTGTAATATAGGGGTGGCAAATCATGCGTGTTGTGTCGTTATCGTGTCGACACGATAACAACAAACACGAACACGACCCGTTAATAAAACTCCAAACACAAACACGAACACGACCCTCTACCCTCAGGCATGAACACGACACGAACTCATTAACAACACGAACCACTTCGGGTCAACACGACACAATAACAACACATATATGACACAACAAAATAACGACACTATAATAATACGAAAAATGAAAAATCTATTTTCAAGCTAATACTAAGTGCTCCATTAGACTAAACCTAATTTAAATTTTAAAATAAATAAAATAATAATAATAATATATTAATATATTAATATTATTTCTTAACGTGTAACACGAACACGACACGAACACGATACGAAATTTTCGTGTCATTATCGTGTCGACACGATAAAGGCAAGAACCCAATAAGCATTGACACATACCCATTATTTTCGTGCGGGTTCGTGTCGTGTTATCGTGTCGTGCCAAAAATTATCAGTCCTAGTGTAATAGGTGTCTAGTTAATTAAATTATTAATGGTAAAGTTAAAGAGAGAAAAAAGTCACATAAAAGAGATAGTAATAAAGTAAAAGTGATAATAAAGTATTCCCTCTGTCACAACTAAGATGACACACTTTCCTTTTTGGTTTATCTCAAATAATATGACATATTTCTATGTTCGGAAACTTTCTCTATCCCGTGAATTCACTCCACCACTTTTTCTCACTCCAATTATAATGTACAACTTTCTTTCTCTCGACATTTAATACCCACACCTACTTTTTCTCTCTACAATTAAACACATAAACCAACAACTCCTAAATTTCATACCGACTAAGAAATGTGCATCTTAACCAAGACGGAGAGAGTAAGAATAAGAAAGAAAGAAAAAAGTATGAGAGATATGAGGATAAAGTAGGATAGATGACTGAGTTAATTATTGCTAAAAAAATAAAACGTCTCACTAAGGTTTAGACGTACCAAAAAGGAATGTGTCTCACTTATTCATGAAGTAGACCACTCTTCGATAAAAGATGTTAGTTAATTAAAGTTAGATAGCATAGTTAAATTAGTTAGCTGATATTATTATCTTTAACACGAGAAATAACTCAATTAACACGAGAAATAATTCAATTAAAGAGGAATCTCAAATCACTCGTAATTTTGGGATTGAATGGTCAGTCAATATTATTTTATGATAGTAAGTAGTAACTGATTATAATATTCTATTAAGATTGAATTAAAATTGAAACTCAAATTAATAAGTAAAAGTACGACCTAGTCCAACCTTCATGAATCTCTTGTAAAACCATTATAACTTTATAAATAATAGGTTAGACATGAGACACAAACTCTAATCCTATATAAGCCATAATATTTCAAGATTTCTCTATTGTAGTTGTAGGGAGAATTCGAATTCTTCTCTTATTTTTTTGTAGAAATCAAATTCTTCATCTCTTTCTGGAGCTAAAGTTTTGTCTCTATTACGGTGAAATCCTATGTTATTTGATTAGTTTTGCAACAAATAAATAGTGTGGGAAACATATTAAAAGAATTGCAATATCGTACGAAGACATAGCAGGTCATCTTCAATTTTTGGAGAATCATCAACTATATGTTTAACTAACACTAGAAATAGTGTATTGGGATTTAATTCAATTATGTGATTTATTACATTCTAGGGCATCCACGATGATGGACATAAAAACTATCCCGAAATTTGCAAGAATTTCCCTTGAGCATTTTAAATTCCAATCCCAACACCTGCAATAGTGTCAATCTCAAAATCTGCCTCAACTTATATTATTTCATTATTTTTCATATTTTATTATTTTAATTTTTGATTTAGAAAAAAAAATAACATGGATACTAGAATAACAGAAGAAGAATGTGGGTATTAAAAGATAGAATAATATATTTAAATTTAAAAAAGAAAAAGAAAAACGCTCTCGCACGCGCTGAATTCCGCCGCATGCAGCCGGCCGGAATTCCGACCCTATTGCGAATACTCTTAAGTAGTACTTATGATATTGATTGTTATGCATTACATCAATTAATTAGATAATCGATTAATCGATCAAATAGATTTTGCTTCGATGAATTTATTAATTTTGCTAGTCTTTTACTGCAAATTCCGATATGAGAGTCCGTGGTTGGCTAATTAGGCCTTTTAAAGTTTCAAGTTTTTGTGTAAATATGTGTTAATATTAAGGGTATTTGACGTTATAAGTATATAAATTTTACGAGTTAGGTATATGATGTAATAGTAATAGTGATCTAGATTAAAGTAATACTCCTACTATCTAGACAGCAAATTGGGATACTTTTTAAAGATTTAAACTGATAAACCAATTCGATGCGACTGCGTGTGGCTCATATTAATTTGCATTTAATTATACTTCCTATTTTTTCCAATTCTATCAATTTTGCATTAAAATAATGTCTATAAATATGGAAATATACTTGCATATAAAGAAAGTGTAGACAATTTCCATTTTTTAATGGAAAATGTATCTAATTCTTCTAAAAATTGCTCAATTCACCATCTTTATACAGTTACTAACAGAAGAGTGAATTATAAATTAGGTCGTTGTACAATAAGTTGTAACCTCTTTAGTTTCTGATGAGTTTCTATATCATCATGTATAGTATCTGAGACATAATAATGGGTTATCATATTTCAAGGACTTTTGCACTATTCGAGAAGCACACAATGCATATGAAAAATAGATTTCAAGGAACCAAACCACAGTTCGGGCTCTTCGAAAGATCCTAACTAGTGAAGGTCCTAACATTATATTTTTGATGGAGACACGCCTATTTTCACAACAAATGCAACATCTCAATCAAGTGAATTTCAAGATGGCTGGCTGCTTAGCTTACCTGTTGATTGTTCTGGAGAAGGTCGAAAACGGAAGGGAGGTCTTTGCATTTTATGGGATGAGGAGGTCAACTTTGAGCTTATAACGTTTTCCACTAACCATATTTTGGGGCGTATCACAAGTAAGGGGCAACAAGATTCTTGGATCTTCTCTGGGATTTATGGTTGGCCGGAAAACACTAATAAATGGCTTACATGGGCTTTGATGGAGCAAATAAAGAGAGATGCAAATGAAGCTTGGATGTGTTGTGGTGATTTCAATTAAATATTTTGGTCACATGAAAAAAGTGGTGGGTCTATCCGTTCTATCAACCAAATGAATCTTTTCCGAGAGACTTGAGTTTTATTGGAAATAAATTCACATGGTCAAATGGAAGAAAAGGTGAGGAAAACATCCAAGAAAGGCTAGATAGGGCGATGACCAATGATAATTGGCGTGATATTTTTCCAGAACACCAAGTGAGGCATCTTTGTCGTTTATGCTCGGATCACGCTCCAATATTAGTATGCTTTGACACAGTGGTAGCAAATGAGGATAAACGTGCAGGAGATGCAGAAGGTTTCGGTTCGAGAACATGTGGTTGCAACATCCTCAACTTGAAAGTGTAATTAGAGATACATGGCAACATCGAACATGGGGATGCAACTTTCAAGAGAAAGTGAAAACGTGTGGACAAGTGCTTACGGAATGGGATCGACATGAATTTGGTCATATCCGCACCAAAATAAATAAGCTTAAAGAGAATTTGGACAAGGCTCAATGAACAAGATCCGAATTTTGGAAGATGAACTAAACCAATGCCTAAAATTGGAGGAAATTTTATGGATCTAACGATTACGAGCACTCTGGTTAAAGGAGGGGGATAAAAATTCAAAAAAGATTCATGAAAAAGCCACCCACTGCAGGAAAAGAAACACCATAAAAAAAATTCGCAACAGTGGCGGAGTGACAATCACGAAAAGAAAAGATATTGAGAAGGTGATCTTGGACCATTTCCAAGCAATATTCAAGTCTGGTGGTTGCAAGGAGATATAGACAGCTTTGGAGGCCATTAACACAAAGGTTACAGAGCATATGAATGAAAGTCTCTCAAAGCCATATACAAAAGAGGAGATCAATTGAGCGCTTCTACAGATGCATCCTTCTAAAGCGCCTGGTCCAGATGGTATGAATCCTAATTTCTATCAAAAATTTTGGCGTGTGGTTTCTCATGATACAATTAACACAATGATTGATTTTCTTAATGGCACGATCGATCATGCCCCTTTAAATGAAACTCATATTGTGTTAATCACTAAAGTTCTTAATCCAGGATCGCCTAAAGATTACCGCCCCATAAGTCAATGTAATGTTGTTGTTCGAATTGCCACTAAAGTGTTGGCTAACAGACTAAAAGATATCCTTCCTTTTATAGTATCCGTAAATCAAAGTGTTTTTATTCTGGGCAGGATGATAACTGATAATGCCATGACAGCTTTTGAATTATTCCATTCTATGAAAAAGAAGACTAAGGGTAGAAATGGTATACTTGATCTCAAGTTAGATATGAGTAAAGCCTATGATAGGGTGGAATGGCCTTTTATAAAGGCAATCCTTACTAAATTGGGATTTTGTGACATTTGGATAAATACCGTTATGAATTGTGTCTCATTTGTTTCTTACTCAATCATTATTAATGGTGAACCTACCAATAGATTTTGCCCAGAAAGAGGTCTCCGATAAGGGGATCCACTTTCTCCTTACTTGTTTATCCTTTGTGCAGAAACTTTGTCTACTCTTTTGTATCAGGCCAAAGCACGTAATCAGATCCATGGTTTTCGGGTTGCACGCTCTGCACCACCAGTGTCTCACCTTTTTTTTGCCGATGATAGCATCTTGTACTGCCGTGCAAGTGAGAGGGAAGCTTTGGCATTGAAAAATATTCTCCGGATATATGAAAAAGCCTCTGGGCAGAAGATTAATCTTGACAAATCCGAGTTAACTGTGAGCAAAAACATTGATGGCCAAAGAAAGAATAAAATTCGTGAGATTTTGGTGGTTAACGATGTGCCTTTCCATAAAAAGTATTTAGGCCTTCCAGCTGTAATCGGAAAATCAAAGAAACAAGTGTTTGGGATGCTACTGGAGCGGGTACACAAAAAATTAAAGAATTGGAATGAAAATACACTCTCACGGGCAAGTAAGAATATACTTCTCAAAACAATCATCCAAGCTATTCCAACATATACCATGAGTTGTTTTCTTCTCCCAACTTCAATTTGTGATGAGATTGAAAAAGCCATGGCACGTTTCTTTTGGGGTGGAGTGCGGGAAAAGCATAAAATCCACTGGAATGCATGGAGTTGTCTAACTACATCTAAGTTTGAGGGAGGCTTGGGATTTCGTGATCTTCATCGATTCAATTTGGCCATGTTAGGTAAACAATTGTGGCGAATATTATAGAAGCCAGACTCTCTCATTAGTCAACTTCTTAAAGCAAAATATTTTCCAAGAAGAGATGTCCTCAGTGCTCCTATAGGTCATCAACCAAACTATTTATGGAGAAGTCTAATAGCATCCCGCGAGCTGGTAAGTGAAAGAATGGCATGAAGAATTGGTAATGGGAGAAAAGTTCCAATTATTGACACGAAATGGATTAGTGGTCTGCCTCCGACAGCACCAAAAACTTTCCAAGATTTAGAAACATCTTTCTCGTTGGTCTCTGATTTAATTGACCAACAAAATATGATTTGGAAAGGGAATGTAGTCTACCAGCTTTTTAGTAAAGAGGAAGCAGATCGCATTTGTGCTATGCCACTTAGCACTCGATTGTTGGATGATAAGCGAATATGGGGATATGACAAGAAAGGATTATATTCGGTCAAGTCAGCCTATCATTTGGCAGGCACACTTTTTGACAAAAGTCATGAATATGGAGTCTCCTCAAGTCAAACGGAAAAAGGTTGGAAAAAGTTGTGGCATTCAAAAGTCATACCTAGAATTCGACACTTTTTATGGAGGATCTGTGTAAACAGCTTGCCCACTAATGATGACCTTTCTCGTCGAGGAATTGATGCAGGGTATGTATGCGAGATATGTGGATTAAGCTGTGAATCAAGTGACCATCTTTTGTTACAATGCATTGAAGTGGCAAATATTTGAATCTCAGTTCCTCAAACATTTTTCATTTAAACAAGTGGTTTGGTCACTCTTGGAGAAATTACATCAAAAAGCCTTTACACTTTTTGCTTGTATTGCATGGAATATTTGGAAGAGGAGAAATGAATTTTACTTTATGCAAAAACCTTTTCATTGGAAAGAAATTCTTTTGAGGGCCCATAAAAGTTGGATGGAGATGTTTGATACTTTTGAACGAGATACGGAAAATAGAGCTGAACACCACACGTTGTAGAGATGGAAACATCCTCCGACGGGCACTTTTATTATGAATAGTGATAAATATTCTCCATGATGGTCAAGTTGGTCTGGGTGTGATATTTAGAGATGAAAAGGGGATGGTTATCTTCACATGCAAGACTGAAGTTAAAGAAGTTGGTTCGACAACGTTGATGGAAGGTATTGCTGTTCGTTATGGTTTGAATATGGCCCTTTTACAAAATATATCCAACTTATATGTGCAAAGTGATAACCAAAATTTGATAAGAGGATTACATGGGGATGTTGAACTTGATCCTTACAGTGAGGTGATAAAGGGTGATATTTTGGCCGTTGCGAGAAGAGTTCACGTCATCGATTTTAATTTCATCCCTAGAGCTTGTAATCGTGTTGCTCACTTGTTATCTAGGTGTCCAAATTTTGAAGGTGTAAATTTTATTCATAAAAATATTTTGACTATTGTATCTGAAGAAACATCTTAATATATTTGAAATTTTCTCTTTTCTCAAAAAAAATAATTAAGGTAATGTATTACTGTTGTAAATGCTTTTATGTAATCAAATGCAAACTCTAAATATTGTACAAACTCCAAACTATGATATGGATCGTTGGAAAATGTCAAAAGATAACAAAATCATAGCAACAAAAATATCAACACAGTTTCAATGGTTGATGCTGTGTTGACATTGTGTTAAAACTGTTTTGACATTCACTGCACCGTAAATGCTAGTATAAGGACATTATGCACTTGATAAATATTTGTATACGATTTATGAATTGATATATACAACTAGGGTGCGTTTGATTGCCCTGAGAGTATTGGGTATGATAGGGTTGTTGAATTGGGTTTTACACGATAGTGCTGATATACATATATCTCATTCAAATGTTCGGTTGCCCTGTTAGTGCACCTCATATAACTTATATTGTCTTTGATTGGGCTTATAGAAAATACTGATAGCAACGATGATTGACAAATATGCCCTCACACACATTTTGTATTGACAAGTTTGTCCTTGGAAACCATGTACTATACCCAACCAAAATCAAAATGGCGCCCAAATTGAAATCGCGCACCTCTCTCAAATTTTCTTCACCGAGGCTATGTCTGGATTCAATTAACATAAAGCAAATAAAAAACCCATCGTCGGAGCCGGACTTAACTACACCAGTAACTTTTCTTGTATTTTGAATACCGCTGCAAACCATTCGGATAGTTGGATTTGTTCGGATTATGTTGTGTGTGGTTGTCATCTGCGAATCACCATAGTCATCTGCAATAATGGTTAACCATTTTCTTGAACAATCACAATTCATTGAAGCAGATAGATTTCAAGCACCTCTTCACGGGAACGAGCTTTCCAATCTGGATGGGCGGCGAGCATCATCATGCACCATGATGCCGAGATTGATGTAGTCTCGTGGCCAGCAAGATAGATGTTCTTGTAGTTATCAACAATAAATTTAGTTGGAGTCTTGTCTGCAGGTATGTTATTGCTATCATCTCTTTCATTCTCAGTTGTAGCAAGTAACAGTTGCAGAAGGTCTTTCTTATCATTATCATCATCGCTACTGCGACTTTTGACAGCACCTAGTATCATCGAGTCAATTTCTGGCTCCAACCTCCATAACTCTCTGTTGTACTTAGTCGGGAGGTGCTTGTTAAGCGTTGTTTCATCATTCACCATGCAACGTAAACCTAGGAGTCGACATAACAAGAAGGTGTCTACCTCAACATCGCTTCTGTGGATTCAACCATCAAGCTCACCATACCCTAACACCACAAACCAATAAATCAGCAATATAGTTTGCTTTCTAGTTAGTCTAAGACCTTGACTTGTTGAAGGCTTTTTGCACCTCGACTCTCTCTAGATAAAATTCAGGTGCAACGATCTTCCTCTGATGCGCCCAGTAAGGGCCGTTGGACGAGAGGATGCCCCTACCAAGTAGAGGGCCGCGTTCTGTCGATAAATACGAAGGCTTGCCAAGGTTCAAAGAGGTACAGAGGCTAATCTCCTTCACCAACTCTGCATCAGTAATGCAGAGCAACCATATGGCGCCGGTAGAATACAAAAATGTAGATCATGCGATAGTAATTTAGCAAAGCACATTTAATCATATAACTCAATATAGAAAGTTCTTATATATGGGCTAGTAAATTTAGAGAAAGCAACTCAACATATAACAACCAATAAATCGACATTTCAGTTAAGGAACATCAAAATTGATGCTAGTTTGCTACTACAGCTTCACGAGAATCGTAGATCAATTCCTAGCGGTTGCGATTATTAGGGACATAACAGAAAAGTGAGGAATTAAAACAAACAAGTGGAATGCACTAACCGTATTCATTTCTCCACTGCTCGAGATGAGGGAAAACAACGGGGAACCAATCATGAATCATTTTCTCTGAAGATTTTTTCTCCATCAGCTTCTAAGATTCGGCAATTCGTTTTATTTCAGGTATGTTGCCATACAAATTAGAAGGAACGGGCCATCTGATCCCTTGCTTCACGATTGCAGATCTCAATCTCCTTGGTCTCGCGATTGCAGCGTCGAAGATTCTTAAAATCAGTAAAAACAGAGCTCCGACAACTAGAGAAAAGAACAATTGTGCCGCAATGACCATCATTTGCTCCATTGCCGCGTAATTGAAGAAACTGTAAAGCGTGGAATATCTACAGACTATCTTTACTCTACTAATTACCCTTTCTAAATTAAAATTATCAATGAAATTTGCTATTATGCGATACTTGAAATGAAATCGGATAACCAATTAACCATCGAGCTTCCCAGATGGGAGTGGAGCTTCCCAGATATTTCAAACCAGCTGCGTTTAATTAGGATTTGAATCAATAAACCGGCATAAACCATTCAAATTGATGAACAGTGACATAACCTGAATCGTAGGCGGCGGAGGGGAGCTGCAACGACGGCTTGCCCAAATTCTGTCTTAAATTGATGGAGTGAGGAGGAAGGGGATGGGTGTTTTAGACAATGAGGTGCTTACACCACAAGCTGGATCGACGAGATATGAGAATATCACTAGGGGTGGGTAGGTACGGTATACCTTACCGAAACCACCATACCGTATACCTTACCGTAAATTCGGTATGCGAAAAAATCATACCTTTATCTTACCAAAATTTTCGGTATACCGAACTTCGGTATACCTTATTTTCAGTATGGAGAATTTTCATACCGATATCGTACCTCATTTTCGGTATGTCGTACCAAAGTTCGGTATACCATACTTTTGCGGTATACCTTACTTTCAATATAAATGAAAATTGAATATTTGAGTTTTTAGAATACTATTTTTATAGTAATTTAAATAATATACATGGTATTAAATACTAGTATATTTTATTCATATTATATTATATTTCACAATAAATTTTATAATTTAAAAATATATAAAATACTTTATATATTATTATATTCATATTTTACGGTATATGCCTTAAATTACGGTATATGCCTTAAATTACGGTATATATCAAATTTTGGTATGTCGCGGTATATAAAAATTCATACCTTTACCTTACCGAAATATTTCAGTAAAGTATCATACCGTACCGAAAATCATGGTATAGCGAAAAATTGGTATTTTCGGTATTTTTCGGTACGATAAGGCCGGTATTTCGGCATTTCGGTATTTTTCCCCAGCCCTAAATATCACAGCCGAAAGCCTGGTTAGGCTTATATCCAATTCGCAGATATGTATCTTAAATGCAGCCGGGTCGGGGTTCATTCTATACCGGGTCATTGAGGAAGTATATCATACCAACCAAAGACTACACTACACAGAACCTAGATAGGAGGTCATATCTATGACTATCAGACCAATCAAACGAACCCCTAGTGTATGGCCTATAGCACACTATACAAAGTGGGTTGGGCCCAATCAATAATCATGTAAAACAAGCCCATTCCAAAATCTAATTGGAGAAGTTGAATGAAGATTTTTTCCGACATCTAATTCATTGTACCAGCAAATCTCACTTAGGTTTGAAAATGACAAATAACTTCTTATCATATTTAATTTGCAATCATTTGAGTTTTATCTCCCATCTACACATGATTCAATTAAATTGTGGTAGTACTAGTAGCCATATTTATTGTTAATAATAGAATTAGATGTCAGGTCTCTTATTTGCTCAAAACCAATTTAATGGTAGCTAATTACTAATAGGAAACCTCACATTCTCAATTAAAGTCTATGGATCGGAGGATTTATGAATATACGTAATAATTTGCTTGATTGATTCGTAGAGTAAAATTTCTATGATGAATAAGGTTTCAATTATCACCATACCGTAATTACAAACTCAAAATAAGAAACAGTTAAGTAGTTAGGTTTTTAATTTATTTAACATTATTATAGATCTATGTTTCCCGATTTAGCTAAGTTTTACTTATTTTCCCAATTTACCTACTGCATATCTAGAAATTATTTGGCAGTTTCTCATTAAGTTTAAGTTTTTATTATGTAAATATGAATCAATTTTAGAAATATTATTACTTATAATTTCTCACTGTCACTTGAGTTAGGTATGTGATTTACATTAATAATGTATTCATCTCATTTAAGATGTCATGTTTTCCCTTCATGACAGCAAAATTTTAAATTAATTTTTTATAATCAGAATCCAGAGATACCAATAGTAAACTAAGTAGTACTATCGAAAATTGTATAACAATACATTTGGATTTTACATCATACTCACGAAAACTGATTTACTAGCTATAGTTGGACTAAGCCAGATTTTAAAATTTTATCAATTCATTTATTTTTAACTAGAATATAATAACATTAATTCGACACCAAACTTTGGAAATAATTTAATTTATTTGCAAGGGATTAACTTATTTTTATCATAGGAAAAGTTCAATTTATAATTTTCATAAGAGCAAACTAACAGTGAAACTCTGTGTTACAATGAACTATTTATTTTGGTTTGGCATTTTGCCTTTATAAGTAGTAGTAGTAGTAATAATAATAATAATAATAATAATAATAATAATAATAATAATAATAATAATAATATTAATTTGATTATGTTTATTTGATAATGGACCCCCATTTCTAGAAAATGCTATGATTTGTGATAGTTACAGATGGGGTAACGAGTAACGAAGTGGAAATTAATGTGGTGGTATTTTTGGTCATCAACATCACAACACATCTTCTGGTGTAACCGTAGCCACCGTCATGGACCAGCTATATGACTTTTTTAAAATTCAACCAATTTCCAATCGTGCTTATTTGACTTTTAAAAAATCGACGATAGGATCGATAAATTTAAGATGGAAATTTAGTTAGACTCAATAATCATAATTCTTTTTTTTTCTTAGATTTTCATTTGATTTTCTTTAAAAAATATTTAAAGAAGACGAGGAAATAACCATCGCAAACTTTGTGTCTTTTTAGGACGTATTTTAATAATTTACCTATAGGGGTGGAGTTGTGAAAACTCCTAAGTTTTTGACACTGGAGAGTTCAAAAATCCAACAACATTTTACTGTTTAACCAGTTTTGACGTGTGTTTTTTTATTATGACATATTCAACTCGTGTAAACAACAAAGAAACCCTCTTTTCGTCCTTTTCCCTTTAACTAAATCATTACATTTTAATTGAGTTTGATGATAGTTCTAATAAAATTAACTAATACTGGTATATATTGTTAGTAGAAAATAGTGGACAATATAGTAGAAATGACAAATAAATTGATACTTTTAGGGTAATGTATATAAACAAAAAATGTATGGTTTTTGTGGACGTAGGTAATTAAATAAAAATAAATAAAAGGACATTCGAGAGTATTTAACTAATCCAAAGTTACTACTATGATTGGCCACACAGACTTCTTCTCTAATCCAAAGTTTGCTTTTCTTATCAGATACTTTGGAATAATTTCACACTTCAACCGACAGTTGGTGACTTGGTGTCGTATATTAATATTTACTATCATATTAGCAAGCTTGGAAATCTTGCACTATTAGAACATAAATTAAAATAATATATTGCAAAATCTTTGTAATATTGACCATGCATATGACATGCGATCGTTTTTTCTACTTATTAGTATGAAACTATTTTAAACAACACGATGTGTGACATATTAGTTCAACGGTTTTTATAATACATTAAGACATTGGTGGAGAGTCTTAGCATTTACATATGCACTTTTATTAGGAGTTTTTTTCTATTCAACAAAAACTCATATAAAAAAAGCAATTTGCTTTAAATGCATTAATATCCATTAAATTCTAATCCACACATAAGTTAAAAATCATTCCTCAAAACACACGAAATCTTTAATTATTGTATTGGTTAATTTCATATCATTATTAATTGTCTTTAAAATGTCAACATACCTTCAATGGTCAATATATAAAAAAATTGTCACTTCAACTAATACGACAACATTAAATTGTTGAGAACCGGCAAATATTCGGAATTTTTAATTAGCCTTGTTCCAATCCCATATATTTACACCAAACATGAGGCAAATTCGAAAACGATAAACTCAAAAATTGTGTGAAAAGTTATTAAATTTGGCAAAAGAAAGAGTATGGAATATTTGCCCATTGACAATGAGGGAAAAATAGAATAAATCAGTGTCCAACTTCTCTGACCAGCTAAGCCTTAGAATTTTCTTCTTTCCCCAACTCTTCTCTCTCTCTCTCTATATATATATAAGAATATAGTTTTGTTTTCATCACAATTTTCATTCCTTATGAAGAATCCACTCTCGGCCGCCGTGAAGCGAGCGAGCTTCCCGTCCCCAATGGCGAGCCTCCTCGCGCACCTCTTCTTCTTCATCGCCGGCCTCACATTCGGCATCATCGTCTGCTTCCACTTCAAGAGCTTCTCCTTCAATCTCCAAGTCACCAACGGCCAATTCTCCATCACCACCGCGCAGCCGCCGCCGCCGCCACCGAGCTTGATGCACGGGATGGGGGACGAGGAGCTGCTGTGGAAGGCGTCGATGGCGCCGAAGATCCAAGAGTTTCCGTTCAAGAGAGTGCCGAAGGTCGCCTTCATGTTCCTGACCAAAGGGCCGGTGGTGCTGGCTCCGCTGTGGGACCGGTTCTTCAAGGGGAACCAAGGCCTTTACTCGATTTACGTACACTCCGATCCGTCGTTCAACGGATCGGAGCCCGAGGGGTCCGTGTTTCGTGGCCGGAGAATTGCCAGTAAGGTCAGTTCTAATCATTTCCTTTTTTGGCAAATAACGGGATACTATGATTTTTGGCCTCGCACATTAATTCATTATTATTATCCCTAAACATCACAATTCACACACATACTGTTAATATTATGTTGGCTTTGATTTAATTATAAGACATTTTGTATTAATATGCTTCTGATAATTCCTGATTGTGAATATAGCAAATATGTTGGGTAAAAGATTCATCTCAAAATTGCCCTTTTTGTTACGCGTAGTGAGAATTTGTACTATTCAAATTCTTAATAAATTGAGGAAAGTTGTGGCAACTTTTTTTTTGTGGGGTAAGTTTTGATTAATTACATTCTAATTTATGGGTCGGTTTATTTATTAATTAACACGTTGAAGTAATTTGTACGTGGAAAATGTGGAAAAATGTAATGTGAAATTAGATGTTACATTGTTACCCCAATCACTACACTGCATTCATCATGCCAGATCACATAGTCAACCTAACGCGTCTAGGATTCAAATTTGAAATATATGTTGTATAAATTGTGAAATTAAAGAATAAGTTAGGTGTATTTAATTATCAACACCATTCGGATAATTATTAAATGTTACAGTTTATTTTTAAGAAATTACGAGTTAGGCTATGCCACCAGCCCATGTGTGATTTAATGTGATGCACAAGCAGCTATGATCTATGATGTTAACTAATGTTTTATGTCATGTGCTACATTTTGGGAAAGCTTAAATTTTGCATTACCAAATGCACAATTCAAGAATTGCTAAAATTTGTACAAGACCGTGGGTGATTTACTGACTTTAATTTATTTTTTTAACATGAATTTAGGAGGTACAATGGGGGAATGTAAACATGGTCGAAGCAGAGAGAAGATTACTAGCAAATGCACTTCTTGATTTCTCAAACCAATACTTTGTCCTCCTCTCAGAGTCTTGCATTCCTCTCTACAACTTCTCCACTATATATTCCCATCTAATGGAGTCTTCCCACAACTTCGTCGAATCTTATGATCTGCCGGGGCCTGTGGGCCGCGGCAGATACAACCAAGAGATGGGCCCCACCATCACCCTAGACATGTGGCGGAAGGGGTCCCAGTGGTTCCAGATAGACCGAAATTTGGCCGTGGAGATCATTTCAGACAAGACGTATTTTCCTGTTTTCCAAAACTACTGCAGCGGCTCGTGCTACGCGGACGAGCACTACTTGCCGACGTTCGTGAGCATGAAATTCGGGGAGAGGAACGCGAACCGGACGTTGACTTGGGTTGACTGGTCGAGGGGCGGGCCCCACCCCTCCAAGTTTATTAGGACGGATATCACGAAAGAGTTAAAGATGAGGAGTGGGAGCAGCTGCGAGTACAATGGAGCCAAGACGAATGTTTGCTTCTTGTTTGCAAGAAAATTCACTTTAAATGCTTTGGATAGACTGTTGAGATTTGCACCAAGTATTATGCATTTTGACAACTAGATATGTGCATACATATTTATAAATAGATTCTTTGCTAGGATGTCATTCTTTGATGTATATTCTTTAATTATATTATACCCATTTTTCGAAATCAATTATCTTACTATTGCACAAGTAATGAAAGTGAAACCATTTTTGTTCGAAATTATAAAAATGAAACAATTATTTGGAAACAAATTTGATTTTAAATAGTTCGGATCACCTATGAAAACACAATACAGAGCTTGATTTGATGCAAAACAGTCGAACTTACCTGTTCAAAATCAATTAAATTAATGTTGAATTAAAAGGTTATTATATGAGCTGTATAGAGTTGCATCATTCTTGCAGAATGTACACGCAATAAACAAGAATGTTTACTTGGAAAATGAAACAGACATGGCTGGTAACTTAAAAAGTAGTTGGTGATTTAATTATTATTATTATCATGCTCACTAAGTAAAGATAGTTAAATTTGGAAAGCACGTTTTACAGGTGGAAGTATTTTAATAATTCTTACCATTCTTCGGAAATAGCTATTGTTTTTATTTTCTTGTTTATGTCGCTTTCATAATTATAGTCTATGTATTATTTCTAAAATTTAAATTTGTATTATTGCATACTCATATTTTGGGTGAGTACAATTATGTGTAGTTTTACTTTTTGAATACATTGAATATTTTTCTTCATATATGGGGAAATAGAATGAGACTATACTTGTAGTATCTTGTAGCATAATTAGTTGCATTATTTTGTCTGTAACCGTAGTCCCCGTAGGTGCATGAACATTTAATAATACGAAAATAAAATCGATATCATGAGCCTACAAAATTGGAATTAAAGCTTTCAATATTTTAAATTCAAATATTAAATTTGAAATTGCATTACAATTCTATAATATGAATTTTATATGAAAACTAGATAATTAAAATTCTAAATAGTGATAAAGAAATGAACATCTTCGTGACCATATAATAAATGTTCCAATTAAAAATTATAATAAATAATTGTAATTTCAAATACTTGTAGGACTTAGGCCTAGGAACAAATTTTAATTGAGACAAGATGTTTATAGTAAATGTATATAATTTATGTAATGGTTTTGCTCCCCGGCCTAACACCATCCACAGTAGTGGACTAGCCGGCGCCCTAGCCACCGTATATAATTTATGTAATGGGTTTTGTTTCCTGGCCTAAGAGTATTCACAATAGCACGGACTAACCAATAGGCTAGCACTAGGACTAGCCAAAAACACCTAATGCCACATCATCAAGGACTTCCCACAGCCTGCTACATCATCTGGATTTCCCACAGTCTAGTAATAGACTAGCACTAGAACTAGCCGACGCCCTAGCCCTCCTGAGAAAAAAACACCAAAAACTAAATGAATTGGAGAAAAAAAACATAGAAAAAAATGAAATGGGAATATGATATTTTAGAAAATAAAAAATAGTAAAAATTTTAAAAGCAGGCGAGCGATCGGCTAGCCGCTCTTCTTCGCGCCCTAGCTCTATGGCGTTGGTTTTTCATCCGTCCTTCTAGCCTAACATAATAGCGGACTAGCCGAACGCCATAGCCGCACGCCGGTGGCTAGGGCGTTCGGCTAGTCCGCTATTGTGGATGCTCTTACAACTCATTGCACTTCATTTTTTTAATATATGATAAACACCAACAATTAAAATAATCGTATTTGTCAATTTATTTGTCGAGCTAGGGCATTTGCTAGGCTATTGCTAGCCTATTGTTAGGCTGTTGCTTGGCTAGGGCAATGGTTAGGCTGTGGGAATGACATGATGATGTGACAAATGGAGTTTTTGGCTAGACTCTTGCTAGTTCAGTAGCAATAAGTACTCGGTATGGATTTTGTAGGGAAATTCAACACCCAAACAGATCCATCTTTATTTTGGTGTTCACTAAGGCCCTACTTGGTATGGTGGAATAGAATGTCATTCCTACCTCTATTCCATTTCTTTGCTTGATAATTTTTTTCTTAGGAATCACCATTCCAAATGGAATGGTCATTCCATTCCACATGGGAATAACCATTCCATCCATTTAGCTAAGGAATGACCATTCCATTCTCATTCTGCTTTTTTCTTAATTTAAATTTTAACAAAATTCTACTACATATTATATTATATTTAAATTCAATATCATTCAATTTAATAATTTTAAAATTTTAAAATTTTATAATAAAATTTAAAATTTTAGAATTTTTAATTATTAAAAAAATCGAAATTACACATGCATTGCACACATTACACATTGTGCTCGCACACTATGCACACACACTTCACACACTACACATACCCACACTACATAATTCTATTCCATTTATATTCCTTACATTCACCGAGCACAAGAATGGAATGAAATCCCCATTTCAATCCCATCCTCATTCCATTCTCATCTCTATTCCATTCCCTCCTTATTCCGTTCCATCATATCAAGAAGCCTCTAATATAACTTCAAATTTCAATAAACGGAAGGGATAAAAATAGGAGTAGTTAATAAGCTAACATATGGTGCGGGTTTGATTATAGTCTGACAATCAAGGCATAATGTAAATCCGTCTTTCATCAAAGCTAAAAAAGGCTAGAGAATTCATTAAGTTATTTTTATAATTTTTTAGTTAATAATAATAATAATAATAGTTGCATAGTTCAACTCCATTAAATACATAAAATATAAGAATCCTAAAATTGGAAAAAATAGTACGCCTCACTCCTGATAAAAGTTAGGAGAATCCTAGAAAGTTGTATTACTATTTTTATTTTCCGTTTCTGATTACTTTCTAATTTTATTAAAAATCAGAATAAACATGAAAATTTAAAAATGAAATTATTTTTTTAGACAAAATTCTGACAACAAACATGAGATATATTAAATACATAGAGGTTGCGGTCTTGCGGATTCGAAACAAGCTTCGCCGCACAACTTTGTTGGCAACAGGCCGGGCCTAGTCTGGTCCAATCTTAAACATCAAATTTGGTAGTTGGGCAAGGCCCAAACTCGACCCAATCATAAAAGTAAACAAAAGCCCAAAGCTTAATTCACTTCCTCATGTATAATATAGCTTGAATTTCAAGTGCTAGGGTTTTAGCAAGTTCAGTCTCAGTCATTGGCAGATAAATTAGGGGTGTGAAGAGTGCGTCAACCTTTTCATCTGCAGTCATCGTTTCACCCCAACAATCAAGATGGTAATCCCTTTCTTTCCTTTGATTGTTTGTGAATTTTTGTTTGCTTTTCTCTTATTCAATTTTCTACTTTAAGGTTTACATAGAGAAAATGACTTGTGAATGGACTGTCTGAACTCACTCGGCTATAGCATCGGTTAAGCCAAAATATGCCATCATTTATAGAACAAATAACTTTGTTATTATCAGTTGAATTTCGGTTAGAGTTCGGACTTCTTGTATGACTAATTTGCTCTGCTTATTGACTCCGATGAATTTGCAAGCTTTGTGGACTTTTTTTAATTTGGAAACACTAGATATTCTGTAATGAGACGTTTTGGTAGTAGCATTGCAACTTAAGCATGGGATGTTTTGGTATTACTGGTGAACCAGATGGCCGCGGCGATAGTTTCTCTTTAGATCTGGCAAAAGCGAAAGAACCCCTAAATAATTCGAATGTAGGCTGACAGCTGAGCCCACCCTGGCCTCTAATCAGCGATTGTAAATAAGTATCTTTGGAGCCAAGAGGGAAGTCGTTTTTGAGGCAGATAGATAGAGTAAGGGACGAAGAGTTGCTTACTTGGTAGAGGGAGTTTGGGCCTTTGGGGAGCTTGACTAGACTGATTTTTTATCATTGGGGGGATTTTTAAAAAATCGAGTTTTAGCATTTATGGCAATGGCTATGGATGCTGCAAACAGTTTTTCCGTATTTGCAGCTGAAATGGGTTTGAAGAAAAATATCGGTTCAAGTAACTGCTCTTAAACATTTGCTTTATTCATTTAATTTTGATATTTGTTTACATGAAGTTAGTTAAAGCCCATAAAGATTGACTCTCTGAGATCCTATAGAATGCAAATGGCTAAAATGCAATATTTTAGATTTTCCTTTATTTTATGTAATTATACACTCCCTCCATCCAATAAAAATAGCACACTTTGGAATGACACTGGTTTTAATGCACAATTATTAAAGTATGAGAGAGATAGAAAGAACAATTTATTGAAGTATTGTGAGTTGAGAATGGGGCCCACCTCGTTAGAGAGTGAAAATAGAAATGTCTATTTTTATGCGACATACCAAAATGGAAAAACTAGTTCTATGATTTTTAGTATTTTGCACATGTATGGAATCGCTATTTTCCCATCAGCCTTTGGAAGACAATTACATGCTATTACCTCCTTAAACTGTTTTAGTCCCAGAAAGGGGTATATCATCATGACCAGGTAATTCTTGTTTTTATTCATAGTATGTTATTTGGATTATAGTGGTTTGATTGTTTGTTTGTGGCTGCTGTCATATATATGCTTATTGCCTATTTTATGGAGAAGAAGGTGTATGATGTTTTAAGTTTTTCATGATCTGATGTGATGTTAGTGGTATTCATTTCAGGCATCCGCCAAGCCAAAAGGTCATGCAAAAAAACCTGCTGCTGCAGCAGAAGATGAGGGCATGGATCCAACAGTATGTTATCCATATTGCATTAGTAATCTTGAGATTTTCTTTCGTTTCGTGGTATTGTTATGTTTAGAAGGGGGATATTAAAGTTATGAAGGGACTTTAGCTGTTCTCAGATGATATTTTATATATGCAGCAATACTTTGAAAATAGGCTAAGAGCTCTTGCAGCTCAAAAGGAAGCTGGCATCAACCCATATCCTCACAAGTTTGAAGCACAGTTGTCTATTCCTGAATATGTAAAGAGATACGAAAGTTTAAGCAGTGGGGATCATCTGGAAGATGTTGAAGTGAGAATAGCTGGTAATGGATTTCAAATATATGGATTGCATTTTTGGGTCAGCATAAACCTACTTCCTTTCTAACATTTGTGATACTCCTTTCAATAGGTAGGATTATGAACAAACGGTCATCGTCATCAAACCTTTTCTTTTATGATTTGCACGGCGGAGGTGCTAAAGTTCAAGTTATGACAGATGAAAGGTATTTTCGTAGTTCAACTTCAAGTTACGTGTTGATACATTGTACAGTTGAGAGTTCCTTTGTATGTGTACCAGTTTCTAAAAGTAGCGTATTTTCTTTTGAATTTGAGTATTCCAGATATAATAGGACTTCGGTTCAGAAAAAAGTTAGTTCTTTTGCCAAATTGTTTTATCATCCTACCCGAATCTCAGAGCTTAGAAACTTATTGGTAGTTCATTGTTAAAGATGATCCTTTACTTTATTCCAGCTGTCACTGACTCACCATGGGAAATTTACATGAACTAACTAACCATTTATGTGCATTGGTTGTCGTCTTCACCATGGATTTTTTATGGATGTTTGTAGGAAATCAGAGTTGAAGGGGGAGGAGTTTACTAAGTTTCATTCTTCTGTGAAACGTGGAGATATTGTAGGGACCGTTGGGTTCCCAGGTTTGTATTGTTTATCTTTGAGAACTATGGAGTATATGGTAATGTCAATAAAAAATTGAAATCGTACACTGCAATTCCCGTTAATCATGATTGGGATTTTCTTGATATGCAAACTTGGTTATGATTATAATTTTGCTTTGTTCAAAAACTCCTCTTATGGTTACTCATCCTTTTTTAGGTAAAAGCAAAAGGGGCGAGCTTAGTATCTTTCCGAAAACATTTATAGTGCTTTCCCACTGCCTTCACATGATGCCACGCCAAAAATTTACTCCTGGAGGAGGCGCAGAGAACACCAAGGTGATTTTGGTTCTTCTTTGGTGATTTATACTGACACTGTTGTGATTATTCATGATGTTAAATTTCTTTGGACAGACAACTGATGTTTGGATTCCTGGAACCGGGAGAAATCCCGAGTCTTATATCTTGAAGGATCAGGTAACATACAGCTGTCAGTAGATAAGTATACGAAACACTTGTGATGATCTTAATTGCTACCACATACAATGCCAAAATGTTATCCTGCATACCAGCCTATTGATCTGCATGTCCTACCATGGATTCTGAAGCTGCTTATTTGTCAAGCCATATATTTGGCAATAATTGCTTGAAGCCATATATTTTTCCATGTTATTTTGGAATTGCGCTTGAAGATATATAATTTCTATGTACCTTAAACCTCTTCGAGGATGCTAAAGACAACATTTCATTGTAGGAAACACGGTATAGGCAGCGCTATTTGGATTTGATGCTGAACATGGAGGTTCGAGAAATATTCCGAACGAGATCAAAAATTATCTCATACATAAGGCATTTTCTAGATGAACGAGATTTTCTGGAGGTATTTGTCTGTTAAACATTATTATGTAAAGCCTTCTAATACTTTTACTAGCTTATCAATATATTGCTTTCAGATTTTTTTATTATGCATGCTTAATCTTCTTTTTTAAAGGTTGAAACACCCATGATGAATATGATAGCTGGGGGAGCTGCTGCACGGCCTTTTGTAACCCATCACAATGACCTAAATTTGAAACTTTTCATGCGGATTGCCCCAGAATTATATCTGAAGGAACTTGTTGTTGGTGGCTTAGACCGTGTATATGAAATTGGGAAGCAGTTTAGAAATGAGGGGATTGACCTCACTCACAATCCCGAGTTTACTACTTGTGAGTTCTACATGGCTTTTGCTGACTACAATGATCTGATGAAACTAACTGAAGATATGCTCAGTGGTAAGTGGAATCTTTGTTCTAAACTAACTACAATAAAAATTTGTGCTCATTTTTTAAGAAAAATCTGTGCTGGTAGGTATGGTGAAGGAACTTACTGGTGGCTACATAATTAAATATCATGCCAATGGACTGGATCAAGATCCTATTGAGATCGATTTCACTCCTCCTTTCAGGTCCTGAACTTAAGAATTATTTAGTTATGCTTATACTTGTATGTTAATGTCAAATAAATGATTGTATGTCCTTTTATTCTACAGGAGGATTGATATGATAGATGAATTGGAGAAGATAGCAAAATTAAACATACCTAAAAACCTTTCCAGTGTGGAAACCAATAAATACCTGGTGGATGCATGTGCAAAATTTGATATTAAATGCCCACCTCCTCAAACAACTACAAGATTATTAGACAAAGTAAGATAGCTATCTTCGTTTTACTATTTTCTGCAAAATTGAGTTACATGTAATCAAATCCTGAACGTATACAATTTAACAGTGGGTACTTATTTATTTTGATTACTCCCGCCACTTTTCATGTTTGTGTTTCCATCTCCATGATTTTATCTCGCTCACCTTATATATTATAAATGCAGCTTGTTGGACATTTTCTTGAGGAGACTTGTGTAAACCCTGCTTTCATCATCAACCATCCTGAGATTATGAGTCCACTGGCAAAGTGGCATAGGTCGAAACCAGGCTTAACTGAGAGATTTGAGTTGTTCATCAACAAGCATGAAGTATGCTACTCTGAATACCCTCATATTTTTCCACTCTAATTTTGTGTTTTTCTACTATTTCTTTCTTTTTGTCTCATCTATTGAACCTGTTTCGTAACCTTACAGGTCTGTAATGCATACACGGAGTTAAATGATCCTGTCGTGCAACGCCAACGTTTTGCTGACCAACTCAAGGTATTGGCTTGGTAGTGAAGAATCATATCGAAGAGATTTTAAAATACGACTATGCCATGCTAACGATCCCTTGTATTGAAACCAGGACCGACAATCTGGTGATGATGAAGCAATGGCTTTGGATGAGACGTTCTGTACGGCACTTGAATATGGATTACCTCCAACCGGCGGTTGGGGTTTGGGGATTGATCGATTCGCAATGCTGTTAACTGATTCACAGAATATAAAGGTAGTCAACATTTTATATATTTCATCTACTTTCTGTGTTGCTGCCAAGAATGCTCTTCATAGCACACGGTTTTGGAATTTTCGAACTCAGTAGTGTATGTATGTGCAGGAAGTTTTACTTTTCCCCGCAATGAAACCCCAGGAGGACCTTAACAAAGAAAGGTACAAACAAAAACTATAGCTAATTATAATGAAATTATCGCAATAAGGTTCTGCAAAAATGTAAAATTAACAGATGAATTTATGGTTTGTCCTTTGCCAGCAACAAGAAAACTCAGGATGGACCTCTGGCTCAAGGTATGAAATCGAATATGATCTGAAAAGTCGTGTGTTTGTTAAGTGTAGAGTTGTCACTTTAAATAACTGCTACTTGGTTTTGCCCTATGCTTTTCTTAAGCAGAATTTGAAAAGAAAGCATCGGTGTCGTAAAGATTTCTCGAGTCAGTGAAGGAGAAAAGAACGATTATGAGTTTTGGGTTAATTGATTGATGTATAACAATTGAACTTCACAATGCTACTATATCGTTACCAGATTTATTTGGATTTATATTCCACTTTTTGTCACTTGTTTTGCTTTGTTTTGCGTTAAGTTCATACAACTGACCGTCATTTCTCTGCAAGTTTTGTTGGAAGTTTCGTAGATTTTTATTTTATTTAAATCAAAGGCCCTTCGTAAACTAGAATTAATCATATGGAACAATTATAAAGTATACTCCCTCCGCCTCATAAAAATATGACAAATGATATTGCACAGAAATTAAGACAAAAATGGTATAGTAATAGAGGTGAGGAGAATGTTAGTTAAAGTAGTATGCTAGTATATAGTGAGATTTATATATTTATATTGATATAACTTTCCAAAAATGAAATGTATATATTTTTTTGGGACGGATGAAAATAGAAGGGGTAAATATTTTTAATGACACTGAAAGTATAACTGAATTACTGCCAAAGAGTAGTTTTGTTGGAAATGTGAATTACTAGTATAATATTTTTGTTGAGACGAAGTCTGTATCTTAATTGCGTTTGCTAATTGGTACTCCTTCCGTCTAAGATAAAATGGTCTCATTATACTATTTTGGGATGTTCACATAAAATATTCCCATTTCAAAAGTGAAAATTTTCTCTCCTATTGTTATTCATTTTTTTCTCTTTAATTCTCTCAACTAATTTATGATTTATCTACTTTTTTTCCATCTTTCTCACTTTATCACATTTTCATTAAAATCCATCCTGTGGGATTATTTTTTGATGGTGGGAGTATGTGTGTTTTTATTTCTTTCTCTCTGTAAAAATGGATTTCTAGATTTCCATCATGGGGAACTTGAACCATTAATGAAGTGTATAGCACTCTTATGAAGATTAAATTGTAAAGTATGAAGAACTGAAGAAGACACAAGATATAATCCCCCGTCTATAAAATAATGTCTCATTTTGTCATGTTGGCGTGTCTGTGATTTAAAGTCTCATTTACCTTTTTTTCTGTTCTAACTAAATGGACCACGCGTTCACCCAAATCATTAATCACATTGTATTATAAAATCATATATAAATAATATAAAGTAAAATAATTTTTTAAAATTCATGTCAGATCAAAATAAAACTATAAATAGTGAACAAGAAAGTAATACAAAGTTGCGAGGAAAGTGACCATCATATATTACTGATCAAGAATGCTTTAATATCTATTCCCCAACGCGCAAGAATAGAGCTCAGGATTCTCGAAACAACAAACCCGAAAACTTTGCACCGGAATCATATTAAATATTAATTTCTTTTCTCTCAGTTTAATCATTTTATTAATTGATTTTTAAGGTAATGTCTAATTAACTATTTCACATCGTACAATTATCTTTTCCAAAGCCATAAATCTAATTTTATATCACGTGAATCAAAAACTTTTAGGTTGATACTGGAATTTATGCAAGTACTATATGACTAACGCCAATAAAAGTTTATTATTTCTTAATTACTAAACAAATAATACTGGAGTAGTATATTATGTTTATCGATAAACTTTTTATTAGCACTAAACTCTTAATTACTAATCAAATACTAGTATATTATGTTTATCGACAAAATAAATTTTGTTTTGATTAGTATATTGTTTTCAATGGCTAATTTTTTATATGGATATCTATCTTATTAATTTTCATCTATTGTCCACGATATTTCTTGTGATTTTAACTCGTTATTTAACTATGATCATATTAATTTTTATTTTATTTATGAGTTAAAATATGCACTATGTTATAGTATATCTTTATATTTATAAATCGTGATATGCTAAAATAATCATGTATGGAGTATATTATTTTTATTCATAATCATAATAAAAGGTAACCTTCATATTTAACTGTTGACAACAATTACTAAATTAATAGTGTATAAATGAGAACATTTCCTAAACTAAGTATATTAATGCAAACAAAATGAGTTATACACCCTTCATGGCCTCATGAGCGAAATAATCATTCAAAGCACTTGAAATGTGATTTTTTTTACTTGTCCAAAATTTTAAAAATATGATATTTGGAAATAGTCATTCAAAGCGCTTGAAATGTGAAATTTTTTTAACTGTCCAAAATTTTAAAATATGATATTTCATACTTGAAGGATCTAAAAGATGCAAACCTCGTATTGCAAGATGTATTATGAATTTCGTCCTTCAAAGGATATTCGGGTTTGCCCTCGGATTTCATATTACACTAACATCCATACTGTTAGACCAAAACTACTACACTAACATCCATACTAATTCTTCAGCTTTTTCTTCCCTGCCCATGGAATGGAGAAATGAAAATGTATAAACATATTTGACCAAAGAACTCTACATATATTTAAGGTTGCCTAATTAATACTACGTTGGAATTAAAACAAGTGGAGTATAATTAATTTTTACCGAATCTGTGCCAAACTATTTAATTTGCATCAAAATACATACTCACTTGATTTGGTTGCCTATTAGTTAGGTGTATTTGATTTTACTGGCAATTATTGCTACGATGTCACATGTCAATTAGAAAATGTACTATTTGATAAAGACTTGATTTTAAGATATTTTGTGATGCATTTCTACACCAGTTTAGGCCATCCATAATGGGGCGCCACGTCATCAGTTTTATCCTCCTACCCCCACCTGCAGTAGGGCGCCCTAAGGCGTGCCCTATGCATTTTTTAATTGAATATTTAAATAACTATAAAAATTGGGAAAAAACTTCATTTCATTTATAAAAATTAATACATTACAATACGAATTAAAAATATACGCAAACTCAGCGACGGCGGTTACGGGCCCACACTTCTTCAATCATGTCGTTCATGAGATGAGCATGGTCTTGTTGGTTGCGCATTGAGGTCTATCTAGATAGAACCTCATTGAAGCCCGGCGGTAATCCTCTAGCGGGGGGCTCGGTCACCGTGCTGGACGAGCTAGATGCATCGTCATCATCGTTCCACTCGGTGATGCTCCCACCTTCATGCTCAACTATCATGTTGTGCATGATTATGAACGCATACATGACATCGGCGATGATTTCCTTGAACTAGAGACGAGTCGGGCTTTTCACAATTGCCCACCGTGCTTGGAGCACACCAAAGGCCCGCTCGACATCCTTCCGCGCTGACTCCTGCTTTTGTGCAAATAAAACCCTCTTCTCACCAATTGGGCAGCTGATCGTCTTCACAAAAACAGGCCACCGTGGGTATATGCCATCGGCCAAGTAGTACCCCATGTGGTATTGGCCCTGTTGGCAGTGAACTCGATGACCGGACCGTTGCCATTGCATTGCTCGGTGAAGAGGGTAGATGAGTTGAGGACGTTAATGTCGTTGTTCGACCCGACTACGCCGAAGTAAGCATGCCAGATCCAGAGCCGATGGTCAGCGACGACTTTGAGGATCATCGTCGGGTGGCTGCCCTTGTATCCACTAGTGAATTGACCTCTCCACGCCGTCGGACAATTCTTCCACTGCCAGTGCATACAGTCGATGCTCCCTAGCATCCCAGGAAAGCCGTGCGCCGTCTCGTGCATCTTCAGCAGGCCTTGGCAATCAGTGGCAGTCGGCTTGCGCAAATATGTGTCGTCGTAGGCCTCCACAACTCCCCTACAAAATCTCCTCAGGCACTCCCGGCCTGTTGTATCCCCGACGTGGAGGTACTCGTCGAAGATGTCCGCTGTGGTGCCGTAGGCCAACTGACGGATTGCAGCCGTGCACTTTTGCAACGGTGTAAGGCCGGGTCTGCCAATGTCGTCTTCCTGATACGTCATGTATTCATCACTTGATGACAACGTCCGGACAATGCTGTGAAAAAGGTAACGCGACATTCTAAATCGGCGGCAGAAAACAGTCGGTCCCCACTGTGGTTGATCGGCAAAATAGTCTGCAACCGGACGTTGGTGAGCTGCCGCGTGGTCACGTCGGACAGACGTCCGACGTCGAATAGGCATGTGGATCTGCTCCGCCGCCGCCGCCTCCTCCTCCTCCTCTCGCTGCATTTCGACTAAGCATTCCGCCATGACCTCTTCAACGACTGCATCTAATGCTTCCGAGGTCGAACTACCTGACTCCGAGGAACTAGAACTAGTGGTGTCGTCGTCGTGGTTCATTTTGGTATGCGAGAGAGGTAGAAATGTGAGAGATGAGTGAAATGAGAGAGGCGAGATGTTCGTATGAACAAGTGAATGAGAAACGAGGTTTAAATAGACAAAATTCGGAAAAAATAAAAAACGCGTGCCATCGTCCGCGCCCATCGTCCGCCTAGCCCACAATGGGGCGCCCGATGGCGCGGACGATAGGCCATCGTCCGCGCTTCTTCCGCGGACGATGCATCGGGCGTGGGCGTAGAGCGCGGACGATAGCGGGCACCCACAATGGAGGCATCGTCCGCACCCGAGGACAATGGCCGCCATCGGGCGCTCCATTGTGGGTGCCTTTATAACCAACTAATTCATCATGTCCTTTAATTGGATCTCTCTATACTTGCAGCCAGTGCTCATTGTTATTTTGGTGAGACTAATTATGGGAGCTTATTAATTAATTGTCTACTTTTGTAATTTAAGTAGATGAGTTACCAATGAGTTAGTGTTTGGATAATACTATAGTAGTATTTATATACCTTGAATTGACATGCATTTTTACTAAATATGAAGAGAGATGGGCAAATTGTATCAAATGCCAATTTACTGTTTTTCGATAGATTTATCTGAAGGGGTTAGAAAATCATAGTAAGTACAAATAAATAAATAATGTAATAATCATAGATCTCCAAGACAAAAAATTGGAAAATAAATGTGGATAATATTATTTATGTCCTTTATTTGTGTCGTATTTCAAAAAATTTATTCCCATTCTTGTTTCTTAGTAAGATGTCTTCAACTTTTAACGTTTTCCATAAAAGTCTTGTTATACAAAAATTTTGTCATCGAAAAATTGATTCAGCTAGACACACATGAACAAAGTCATTTTAGTAAAAAAATAATAAGAGGGAATACACAAATTAAGGATCTACATGTGACACTTCGAACGTCACATGTATCTATGTTACCTGTACTTTTTTCACTATTTCGAGTATTTGATGTCTTTTTTTCTTCTCTTTTATCCATTAGAGCATAAATAACGAGGCTGGCCGGGCTGCAATTCGCGAGTCTCGGCTCGTCCCGCGCGTTAGGCGGAGGCAAGCCGCGGCTCAGGCCGGTCCCGGGGCCGCATTCCCGGCCTGGAGCCCGTCCCGCGGCCCGGCCTGGGACGGCGTTAATCGCGCGCCGTGCCGCACCTGCGAGTCCCGACCCAGTGTTACACGGGTCTCGGGCCGGGCCGCAACGCCAATATATATATATATATATATATATATATATATATATATATATAGGGATGTATTCATTTCCTTTTCCTATATTTCCTCCTTTTTCCTTCTTAATATCAGCCATTAGATTAGAGAAATTGACGGTCAAGATCAACATTGGGTAATTAATCCCGTGTTGCATTATTTGTCCTATTTTGTGCATTATGATGGTACAATAGTAATCTCATAATGGCTGAAAACCGCTACGAATAATGCACCACATGGTTACGAGTAATGCATATAATTGCCTATATAATGCACAATATGTGAACTGCAATGCATACGAACAAGATGTGTTGTGTTATGATGTTTGACACACGTTTCTTGTTTCCCCTAAGGGTTTAATAAGCTTAGGGGCTAGGGTATAGTACGTAGACATGTATGTAATATTCACATGGTAACGAGTAATGGATATATTTGACTATATAATGCACAATTTGTGAACTGCAATGCATACGAACAAGATGTGCTGTGTTATGATGTTTGACACACGTTTCTTGTTTCCCCTATGGGTTTAATAAGCTTAGGGGCTAGGGTATAGTACGTACGCATTAATAACAAATTATAAAATGATACGAATAATTCACCAAATTGTCACGAGTAATGGATGTTATTAACTATATAATGCACAATATGTGAACTGCAATGCATACGAATAAGATGTACCATGGTATGATGTTTGACACACGTTTCTTGTTTCCCCTAAGGGTTTAATAAGCTTAGGGGCTAGGATATAGTACGTAGACATTACTAAATGCACGTATGTAATCTTCAATCCGTTGATTAACCCATATACACAATACCTCTAATAATGCATAATATACTGAGATAATGACAATTAACAGCTACATAATGCACTACCTAAACCAAATAATGCACATACGTATATTCCAATAACAACAATTTGTTAGTAATGTCTACGTACTATACCCTAGCCCCTAAGCTTATTAAACCCTTAGGGGAAACAAGAAACGTGTGTCAAACATCATAACATGGTACATCTTATTCGTATGCATTGCAGTTCACATATTGTGCATTATATAGTTAATAACATCCATTACTCGTGACAATTTGGTGAATTATTCGTATCGTTTTATAATTTGTTATTAATGCGTACGTACTATACCCTAGCCCCTAAGCTTATTAAACCCTTAGGGGAAACAAGAAATGTGTGTCAAACATCATAACACAACACATCTTGTTCGTATGCATTGCAGTTCACAAATTGTGCATTATATAGTCAATTATATCCATTACTCGTTACCATGTGAAGATTACATACGTGTCTACGTACTATACCCTAGCCCCTAAGCTTATTAAACCCTTAGGGGAAACAAGAAACGTGTGTCCAAACATCATAACATGGTACATCTTATTCGTATGCATTGCAGTTCACATATTGTGCATTATATAGTCAATTATATGCATTACTCGTGACCATGTGGTGCATTATTTGCAGATACCAAAATGTGGCAGTTACTTTTCCGTCAAATGTCAATAATAACCTTGTAATGCATACAACCACCTTCTATAATGCAACACGGAACCAGTTTTATAGAATCAATCTGATCCGTTGATGCCTTAGATCTAACGCGTAATATTAAGAAGGAAAAATGATCTAAGATGTGAAAAGGAGAATAACGCTCCCCTATATATATATATATATATATATATATATATATATATATATATATTTTGATTTTGTGTCTATAAATACGAGCATTCCATTTGTGCATCAATCTTACGTGCATTCCATTTCAATCTCTATTATACACTTTGAATCGGCATTAATGGATTGGTTCAACAACAATGAACGTGAGATGGAGGAGTTCGTTAACTCGAACAATTGGTACATACCGGGGTCGCAACCATCGCAGCCGACGATGAGTCCGGGAGTCGGTAGCAACGTCGACATAACCTCGCTGGTCAACACGGAAGTGTTCGAATTCAGTGAGATGGAGCCCGCTCAAGTGCGGGGCAAGGAGAAGGTCGGCGAGGAGGATGGGCCGAAGAAGTACACTCCGCATGAGACAATGTGGCTTGCGAGGAACTACATCGACGTGGCCGAGGATCCTATCATCGGCAACCAGCAGAAGGCCTTCAAGTACTACGAGGTTTGGAAGCTTGTCGAGAAGAGCCCGAAGTTCACCAGCGGTGCCGAGCCGGCGGCAACTGGGGCGGCGAAGAGAACCAAAGTTTCCGCCTCCGAAAACTACTCTTCGAGCGAAGGAGGTCCGACAATCGACCTCAACGTGACGGACGACGACGTCTTCGTCTCCTCTCCTAGCATTCAGAGCTGCCCGATGGAAACAAAGGCGGCCAAGAGGAAAGCAAAGGGGAAGGCAACTGCGAGAAACTCCGCTATGGCGCCGACCAATCCGTCTCTGGATAAGATGTCTGACACTTTGGCGGAGATGAATATTACATGGCGGATGAGCCAGCTGACGGAGTTGACATCGAGGGATACATCGAAAATGTCGGACGAGGAGCTCGAGTTGCACCGTAAGATGATCGCCTACCTTCCCGCCCAAATGAAGAAGTAGTAGTCGTGGCCCGGGTTTCTTGTATTTTAAATTTGTTTCGTCTAGTAATGTAATGTTAATTTCTAATGAACAATGCATTTTCCCGGTTTTAATTGTTCAACGAATTGCGTTTATGAGTTAAATATGTTGAAGTTGTGAATAGTGTCATTTATTAGTTGTGGCCCGAGTTGCGGTCTGCAGGGTTAGAGGCTTTTGGGGCTGGGCCGCAACTGTAGAGGAATGATGACGTGGAGGGGACTTGGGGCCGGAACTGGGGACGGGGTTATTCATACTCTTATGCCACTTGAGGGCATTTTATTCTTGGTATTTGTGCTCTTCTCTTCTTCTTTCTTCTCATCCACGTACTCTTCTTATTTCCTAAAAATAGAAACTCTTTTCTTTTTTGCCTGTTCTCAAAACTAAAAAAAAAATTGTTTAAGAAAATTTCTTTCTCTATCAAGGTGAGACTCATTTTTTACTTTAGTTCTTTCTATCAATCTTACTTTATAAATTTTATTCTATTAAAATCTGAGTTGTTTCAAAAGTTGTTAGTTTCAGGGACGAATGAAGTATTTGTTAAAAGCTTTCAAGTTAGTTCCAATTTCACTTTCTGCATTTATTAGGATAAGTTTATTGTTATTAGATGGGTGAATTTTAGATATTTTTTATTATTCTCTATTTAAGTAGCCGTTTTACAATGCAATACTAGCCTTGCGTTTCAAGTAGGAAAAGGCGTCGTTTTTTGGGAGTAAAAGAAGAGATGGAAAGAAATCGAGCTGCAGGAGTTATTACTATTTTTTTTTTCATATTTTCCTTATTTTGAGTAGAAAGTGATATACTAGAAAATACTTCATCCGTTTTCAGAAAATATGAACTTTGAATTCGACATGAGTTTTAATGTAAAATTTGTAAAATGAGAGAGATGTAGAAAGAAAAAGTAATTAAAGTATTGTTAGTGGAAATGGATCACACCTCATTATTAGAGATAAAAGAGTTTCTAAAATTGAAAAGTGCATATTTTTATGGGATAGACGGAAAAGGAAAAAGTACATAGTCAGCCATGCACGTGCCATACCAATTAATTAGTCACGTGACATTTCTGTCAACCAATCACGTTCTCAGAATTCAATTCTTGCTCGTGTGGTCGGCTCGCATACTGCCGATTAATACTATCTCTATATCAAACTTACATAAATGCCCCTCGTTATTTCGGGCATTTGATTTGAATTAATTAATTTATGTTAATCCTATCAATACCAATTCAGTTACCCTCCACATTAATGGGCAACATTCATATCATATGCTTAAAAGTTTAGGAAATAAACCTCTAATTTAAAATTATGGCATGGCAAAGGAAAGTATGTGTAAGAGCATAGATGATAGAAACAATTGTTTTATCCCATCAAAATTTGTGTCAAATGCTCTGAAGAGTAAATATTTGTAAAATCGCTCAATATTTGAATTTTGGTTTGTGCTAGTTGAATTTGGACGACAATATATCTGATGGAGTATGTAAAATTGTAAATATTGGCTTTTTTAGATTTTAGAAAATAACAATTTGGGCAGCATTGAATAATGAATTTTATATTCGTTGGGATGTGAATATAAGCTTGTTAGACCATCTTTATCCGCAATAAAAGGCCGACCGCCAACTCATTCGCATATTAAAATTTTTTTTTGAAATGGTGGTCTTTCTCTCTCATAAACCAGGTCTGTTTCATAGCAACCTCTAACGGTCTCTAACTGTCTGGTTGCCTTATTATTTTGTTCCACCAGCCAATGAGATTTTGTAAAATGACACAATCTTATTGGCTGATGATTTTTATTTTAAAATTTATATATCTTTAATATATTATATTATAAAATTATAAAAATTATAGCAAAATTTATAATTTTTCATCCTTTATAAATAGAGACCACATTTGCTATAGTTTTTCTTGAAAAAAATCTCATTTTCTCTCCTCCTATGGGCTATAATCCTTCTTTGATACTACAATTTCATAGTATTTTTTAGTTTCCTTTGTTGCTAACTATGGAGAATGATGAGAATAATATATTTCCTGATTTTCTAAATTTCTATCCTTCAAAATATGTTTTTTATTTGTTTAATTTTTTTATAATTTTTAGTTTGTTATTTATTATTTTTTATAAATTTTATTGTACAATAATAAATATTTCATGTAATAGTAATATTATTAAAAAGTAAATATATAGTGATGTGGTTGGGTGGTTATTGATAAATCATAAAAATATGTAGCTGGGTTGATGAATATTGGTAATAAGGAAGATGATGTAGATGAGATAGAAATTAATTAAATATTAGAAAAGTGAATGGTCGGATTGAGTTGGATGGTTGCTGATAAACATAGCTTTAAATACAACTACAAACAGCTTTTCAAATCGCTAATTACATAAATATTGTTAATTGTGTCGGATCAGGACTAAATCGATTAATTTTGCCTGTAGCAAAAAAATGTGATTCTTGTGATGATATACACTAGTACGTTTCAGTCCATATATATGCAACCAAACTACGTTCTATAATTGTCATTTTCCTTAGATTGTATCTTGCCAACATTAATAGATTATTAATTAAAAACATAATAATAACAATTGTACATAACGCATAATTTTAGTAATTGGATCCTGATTTTATTAATAAATTACCTTATAATATAATGGTGTACTCCATAATAATAAACATAATTACTTTTAGAATAAAATTATTATTATTATTATTATTATCCTTATATGCTATTATAATTGAATAATTCAAGTTTCAAACTTTCTTATTAGTTATTAATTTATACTAATAAATTAATAATAATTAAAAATAAGTTGAAGTTTTTTTTATTAATTATTGCTTGTTTTCATTATTATTGTTAACAATAATTTTTTTGTTAATTTAAAAAATAGTTTTGTTCTGAGCACATTTAGAAGCTCATTCACTTTGCAATTTTCAAAAATGTAACTGCGATGTCAGGATCATGGGTAGAGACGGGTGATATTTTAGTAGGTAAATTAATGCTCCAAATGGTGAAAGAATCCTCGTATGCCCCCGAAGATAGATTGTTACGGGCTATACTCGGCATTCAGGTATCTACTTCAAAAGAAACTTGTTTAAAACTCCCTATAGGTGGTAGGGGCCGGGTTATTGATGTGAGGTGGATCCAGAAAAGAGAAGGTTCTAGTTATAATCCAGAAATGATTCGTGTATATATAATTTTTAATATTATGATTCATAATTTAAATAAAATTAATATAAGAGGAGGCACTATTAGTTTACTTAACAAGGCAAATGCATATTATCTATCTAAGTAAGCGCCAATTAAGTGTAATCTAATACTCGGATGGTATCAGGTCGGATATGGGTACATATATTATCCGATTTCTGCATTTCCATCCCTATAAATTATCAAGGGTAGAATAAATATGTCACAAAAACAAGGATACACCGTGCAAGTATTATAGTAAAACATAAACAAAAACTACTACTAAAATCTAATGAGGAAAATTGTGAGCTTGTGTCTCCATACAAGATTCTTTAGAAAAAGGTATGATGTCAATATGGTGATCAATAAAATTGTGAGCATTCACAATGGCGGCGAGCGGACCGACTAGCCGATTCCCGGCCTGGCCGGTCCGCTCGCCGAACCATTGCAGCCGGCCAGCGCCAAATCGGTGAGAAAATCGGCGAGCGCACGCCGATTTCCGAGCGCTCGCCGATCGGCTGGCCGCCATTGCAGGCTCCCAATCGGCGAGCGATCGGCCAACTGATTTTTAATTTTTTTATTTAATTTTCGAAACACTATATATACGCTATTTGCACGTCATTTTCATTCGCACCACTTGTTTTAACGAGTTTTCTCTCTATCTTAATTTCTGTACAAGAGCAACAACGCGAAATGAGTAGCGCGGGTGGTAGTAGTGGTGGTAGTGGTGGGGATGCTGAGGAGTACGAACGGCGAATGAACGAAGAGTTGGAGGCCTATACGTCCCGTGAGATAAACCGGCTGATACAAAGGGGCCTTACAGCCGGCGGTACCTCGATCTCGACCCGTTGTCCACCGCCGAGCAATGATTGAGCAGGATCACGTAGCTGCACATCAGCGGCTATATGAAGACTACTTCGCACCGGAGCCGCGGTTCAACGCCAACCTTTTCAGGTGGCGTTTTAGGATGAGCAGAGCCCTGTTTATGCGTATTGTTGACGCTTTGGAGGGTCGATATATGTGTTTCCGCTTCAGGCACGATGCGGCTGGCAGACCCGACCACACACCTATTCAAAAGTGCACTACGGCAATCAGGCAGTTGGCCTACGGAGGCGCGGCAGACATGTAGGACGAGTACCTCCACATCGGTGAGACGACTGCCTTTGAATGTATGAAGTATTTCTGTCAGGGCGTGGTTGAAATATTCCGTGATCAGTACCTTCGAAGCCCTACCCCCGAAGACTGTCAGGAGCTGATGCAGATGGACGGGGAGAAGCATGGGTTCCCGGGTATGTTAGGCAACATAGATTGTATGCATTGGGAGTGGAATAACTGCCCCGCTGCCTGGAAAGGGTTCTACACGACCGGCTACAAGGGAAAGAATCCCACGATGATCCTCGAGGCCGTAGCTGATTACCCGGCTGTGGATTTGGCATGCATATTTTGGGGTAGTCGGGTCGAACAACGACCTCAACGTCCTCAACTCGTCGCCCCTTTTCAACGAGTAGTGCCACGACGTCGGTCCGACCATCAGCTTTATCGCCAACGGAAACCAACATGATATGGGCTACTACTTGGCGGATGGGATATACCCTAGGTGGCCCGTCTTTGTGAAGACGATCAGATGCGCATCAGATGAGAGGAAGGCCTACTTTGCAGAACGGCAGGAGTCGGCGCGCAAGGACGTGGAGCGCGCATTTGGTGTGCTCCAGTCTCGATGGGCGACAATTAGGGGTCCAACGCGTTTGCGGCATGTCGACTGCATTGCTGATATAATGTACGCCTGTATTATCATGTACAACATGATTGTCGAAGATGAAGGTGTACAACTGACTAGTTGGGCCAACGACGATAATGAAGTCGGTCCAAGCCACGGCGTGGCTGCCCCAACGGACGAAGTGGGCTACCTCACGATGAAGTCGGCCGCCTCCAAGCACATGCCGACATGCGCCAAGTGGAAGCTCATATTCGACTCCAAAAGGATTTAATTGAAGAGTTGTGGGCGCGGAGGACTGCACGGCGTTAGTTTTTTTAATTATGTAATTTTTTTAATGTACCTTTTTTATTTAAATAAAATTATTGTATTTTCCCGTATCTGTGTCGTAAGTTGAATTCCGTATTTTGTGTGATTGTTATTTTTATAATTTTGTTTATTGTGGCTAGCCTATGGCTAGGCTATTGATTGTCCAGTTGCTTGTCCTAATGATGTGGCATGATGAGTTTTTAGTGCTGATGATGTGGCATGAGGAGTTTGTGGCTAGGTTATAGCTGGGCTATTGCCATTGTGGATGCTCTAAGCATCCACATCCCTGTTCTTGCCAACGAGCACGGATGTGGGCACGGTCCCACTTTTACTCCCTGCTCTTAGGCAAGAGCATAACACCCACATCCGTGCTCTTCCACAAGGACAAGCTCAAGGGTCTCACCATTCTATTATTCAATTTAAATAAAAATATTTCCACAAAATTAAAATGCATTAAAAATACTCGGAATAATATTACAAATTACAAAAAAATTAAAAGTTAAATAATTAAAATACTAAAAATTAAAAATTACATAATTTAAATCCTATAAATTTAAAATTACATAATTAAACACCTAAAAATAAAAATTACCCCGTGGATGTTCTTTGGAGACCTCGTATTCATCTGGCTTTACCCCCAATGTTCTTTGGAGACCCCGTATCATCACCACATGCGATCGAAGTTGCTCGGGGTCATAATAGACCTATCGGCCAAATTGAGTTGTGCCAAAATCTCCCACAACGAGTTGGTGGGGGGGGTTGAGGTGGCACATAGGGAGCGGGGGCGGATGGAGTCGCGGCGCGACGGCGGTTGGCCGCCGCCTTCTCCCTTCCTTGCGGCCGGCGTTGGGAATTGCTCGGGCCGACATCAGGGCTAACCAAATTAGCTCCGGCAAGTTGGCTAGCCACATCCTCGGAACCGGCGTCGAATAGGGATACCGACCTCGACAGTTTGGAGGAGGAGCTAGAGGAGGATGATACCATCTTGGTCGTCGATCGGGTAAGGCGGGTAGCCACCCGGAACTTGCGAACCTTGGGTTTGAGGAGGGGCCGAATATTCCGTTTTCGGACTAAGAAATGGCTGTGAACCGAACCAATCGGGGTTCCAACCGTGGGAGCCGGAGGGGTGATCGTCGGAGCCGGACATTTTTTGTTGTGAGTGAAAGAAAGATTGAGAATTGTAAGAATAGAAATGAGAGAATTTGGATGAGAATTGTGTAGTGCGGTGTGAATTTTTGGTGTGGAAGTGGGGTATTTAGAGCATGCGCAGCGGTGGCGTCCGTCGCCACCGCCGTCCGCGCCGCTGGCACTGAAGCCATCCGCCGCCGCTGCGCTCGCGCCGCTGGCACATTGCTGCTCGATGTATCGAGCACGTCCGTGCCAGCGGACGCACACGTGGCGCGCTCCCATTCGTCAACGGCGTAGCCGTTGCATTTAAACATTTTTTATTTTTATTTTTTTAAAAAATCGGTTTTTTATTAAAAAAACCGATAAAAAAAATTCACTTCCCCAAAAAAATATATCAGTTTATAACCGTTTTTTACACCTTTTAATTTTTTTTTCATTTTTTTCACCCCAAAAATACACACTTTCATCTATAAATACCCTCAATTTCACCCCAAAAATTCACATCAAACTACACAACTCTCATCATCATTCTCCAATATCCATTCTCATCTCCATTCTCTCTTATCCATTTTCATCTTCATTCTCTCATACCCTACAACATCACTATGTCCGGCCAAGACGATAACCCTTCGGGCTCCCACGGTTGGAACCCCGAATGGTTCGGTTCACAACCGTTTCCTAGTCCGAAAACGGAATATTCGGCCCCTCCTCAAACCCAAGATTCGGCCGTTCCGGGTGGCTACCGTCCATACCCAATCGACGACCAATGTGCCTCCGAAGGGCGCTACGGGTGGACACCGGAGCCTAGGCCTCGCGCCCCTTCCCAAATGCCGACTCCTCCATCTCGCGCCGGTGTCCGCACACCGTACTCACCGGCGGAGATGGAAAGATTGTTCAAGGCGTACTTGGAAATCTCCGAAGATGCGGTGGTTGGAACGAACCAATCCGACGATCACTTTTATTGGCGCGTCTCTAGCCGGTACAATGCAAACCGGCCGCCGGGAACGATCGAGCGCAACGAGAGTATGGTGCGCAACTGCATCGGCCGAGCCAACGAAGAAATTGGCAAGTTCAACGGCTATTTCATCCAGGAGTCCCGGAATGCCGGGAGCGGCCGAAGCGAGGTCGACATCATCACCGCCGCGCTGAGCACTTACCAATCCATGAACGGTAAGTCGTTCAAATATCTTAACGTTTGGCAGGAGACGCGGACGCACCCGAAGTATAAGGGAGGCATAACATCCTCCTCTAGCGGCTCCTCCAAACGATCAAGGTCGGTAGCCCTATCCGACTCCGGCTCGGAAGAAGTGACTAGCCAACTCGCCGGAGCTAACTTGGGTAGCCCCGACGCCGGACCGAGCGGTTCCCAACGCCGCCCCCAAGGAAGGAAGAAGGCGGCGACCAACCGTCGTCGCGGCTCGACTCCCGAAGCCACTCCCGAAGCCGCTCCCGCTCCCTATGTGCCACCTCCACCCCCGAACAACTCGCTGTGGATGCTCTTAAGCCAACTCAATATGGCCGATAGGTCATCTATGACCCCCACGCAACTTGAAACACACGAGACCATGATAAAGGTCTCCAATTGGGGTTGATCCCGCCGGATGCGTAGTCTTATTAGGAGTTTAATTATGTAATTTTTAATTTTTAGGATTTTAATTATGTAATTTTTAATTTTAAGGAGTTTAATTATGTAATTTTTAATTTTTAGGATTTTAATTATGTATTTTTTAATTTTATTTGTAATTTGTAATATTTATTGTGGTTTTTAAATGGATTTTAATATTATGGAAATGTTTTTGTTTAATTGAATTTTATATTAATTGTGCTCGTCCTCGCGGAAGAGCACAGTTGTGGGTGTTGTGCTCTTGCCAGAGAGCAGGCATGAATAGTACCGCCCGGGCCCACAACCGTGCCGCTGGCAAGAGCACGGTTGTGGATGCTCTTATAGATGAAAATGTGTATTTTTGGGGAAAAAATTGAAAAATAAATTAAAAGTGGGTAGAAAACGGATATAATTTTTTGGGAAGTGGGAAAATATATTTTTTATATTTTTAATCAAATTTTTTAATTAAAATCCGATTTTTTTTTTCAAATAAATGAACGACTGACACGTAGGCTGCTCGCTGGCACGGACGTGCTCAGCTCGTGCCAGCGGCAAGAGCGCAACTGCAAGCCGCGCCGCTGGAACGGACGGACAGACGGCTGCCTTTCTTGCCATTCTCTACACATACATTCTGCATAGCGATTTTGATCTCACTTGACATTCCAACAATTCGTCGACGTTAATCGCAGAATTTGATCAAGCCGCGGTATTGACTCATCCGCCATATATTAAGATAAAACTCGAAAATTCCCATACAATCTTTGACGGATATATATCGCGGAGAAAAGGTTTTTCCTTGTTTTGAGCTTCGGCTCTATTTTACAGACGCAGATAATTGCGTTTCGGTAAATCAGGGTTTTTGGTCTCATTTTAGTTTCGGTTCGGCGATATGTTGGGGCAAGGCTTGCACTTCAATAGGAGTAGTAGAAACGGAGAAGATCGGTTTTCCAGCGGTGCTAGGGCTCAGAGTGAACCGCTGCCGGAAAAGTCCAACGCAGAAATTCCGGCGTCGGAGCCCTCTCCCTTGTGTAATCTCGAGAGGTTTTTGGAATCAGTCACGCCATCGCTACCAGCGCAATATGTGTCCAAGGTTTGCCCCTTCTGGATTATCGATTTGATTCAATTTTGAAAAACTCTAAATTACTTCATGGATGGAGATGGTTTATGGTTGGGAATTCGATTTTACTTTGAATTAGTGTTACGATCTTACGCCGCGATCGTCCTATCGTAGCTCGTCACTGCCGAACTCAATGACTTCTTCGCGGTCGGCTGCCGAACTCCGTGACTTCTTCGTGGTCGGCCTATCTTAGCTCGTCACTGCCGAGCTCAGTGACCTCTTCTCGGTCTTCCTCTCTTAGTTCGGCGTTGCCGAACTCAGCGATAAAACGCCGATCTCAACACTTGAATGATCAATAAAATGGATTGCATTAACAATGATAATGTTCTACAATCGAATAAGAAGCAAAGAGGAGCTCGCGATCCACGATCGGAGCTTAACAAACATACAACTCACAGTATTCACGACGACTCAAAAGAAAGAACAACTACTGCTATTTATACTCTCTGTATCTTAGCTCACTTCCTTCTCATTGGCTAGCAACACGTCACTGCCCTCTTCTTATTGGTTGATACCTCTTAACTAATGCCACGTCACCGCATGCATGTTCGCTAATGTTGCATGCATGTAAGCTAATTACGGTTTATACTCCTGCATGCAACAATGCTCCCCTCTTAAGGTTCCTTTTCCACAAGGAACCATGGAAATCTGGCTTGAATCACCTCCGCAAACTCCCATGAAGCATCTGCCGGCGATTTTCCCTCCCAATGGATGAGCCATTTAGTAGCCGCTTGATTATGTCTCTTAACCATTTTTCTGTCGAGTATCGCCTGAGGAATAGCGTCATTTAAGTGAGATATCTCTGGTAGATCAGTTACGGGGCCTGTTGGAGGTGAAGCTGGTTTCAACAATGATACATGAAACACATTATGAATTGTAGCCGAGGCTGGTAGATTGAGTTTATAAGCTACTGCACCAATCCTATCCAATATCTGATATGGACCAAAGTATTTGGGCTCAAATTTGTGGTGTTTTCCTCGGATGGATCTCTGCCTATACTCTCTCAATTTCAACCAAACCCACTCCCCTATCTCAAACTCCTTATCACTTCTGTGTTTGTCCGCTTGTTTCTTCATTCTGTCAGCCGCCTTCTGGACATTTCGTTTAAGTATAGGAAGCATCTCTTCTCTGTCTCTGAGAGCAAGATCGACTGCTTCAATATTGGAATCACCCGGTAAATAAGGAACATGTAAAGGAGGTGCAAAGCCATATAGAGCTTCAAAAGGAGTCATTCTAATACTCGAGTGATAGGTAGTATTGTACCAGTACTCAGCCAAACTCAACCAATGGAACCAAGTATGCGGTTTCTCTCCCATAGCACAACGTAAATAGCATTGTAAACTTCGGTTGACTATTTCAGTTTGCCCATCCGTTTCTGGGTGATAAGCCGTGGAATACAACAACTCAACCCCTAACAAGCTCATGAATTCTTTCCAGAAACTTCCCACAAAGATAGCTCCTCTATCACTCACAATCTTAACTGGCATTCCATGCAATTTAAACACAGAATCCATAAACACCTCAGCTACTTTCTTTGCTGTAAAGGGGTGTGAAAGAGCCATAAAATGTGCATATTTACTTAGTCTATCCACCACCACAAATATAGTGTCATAACCTTGAGAGCTCGGCAAGGCTTCAACAAAATCCATTGAGATATCTGTATAAATTGCAGTAGGTATTGGGAGAGGCTGTAATAATCCAGACGGAGAAGTATTACCAGGCTTGTATTTTTGGCAAGTAACACATAGTCGCACAAACTCTCTGACATCTTTTCTCAGTTTCGGCCAATATAACAGGGCAGCTATCCTCTTGTAAGTTCCCAATACTCCTGAATGACCAGCCAAGGCAGATCCATGGAAAGTAGATAAGATCTGAGCCTTAAGTAACACATCATTTCCCACCACCAGCTTGCCTTTTCTTCTCAGTTCTTCCCTCTCCCAACTAAATTTTGGATGAGACACTGTATTCTGCTTTTTTTCTTCCAAAATTTTCTGGATCAGAGTGTCTTTTTTCCATGATTCCTTAACTTTTGCAATTAACTCAAGAGGAATCACAAAGGAAGTTAGAGCATAAGTCATCACTTCTGGAACTCTAGACAAAGCATCAGCCACTGAATTCTCAATGCCTTTCTTGTATCTAATTTCATAATCAAATTGCATTAGCTTGGTCATCCAAGCTTGTTGAGTAGGTGTAGTCAGCTTCTGATCCATCAAATATTTCAAGCTCTGATGATCAGTCAGAATGATGAACCTCTTGCCTTGCAAATAATGATACCACTTCTTCACAGCCATTAAAATAGCCAACAATTCCTTCTCATATACTGATAAAGTCTGATATTTAGGAGATAGAGACTTACTAATGAAGGCTATGGGGTGCTTATCTTGCATTAGCACAGCTCCAATTCCAAATCCCGAAGCATCAGTCTCTATAACGAACTCTTTAGAAAAATCTGGCAAGGCCAACACAGGAGCTGTTATCATAGCCATTTTCAGCTTTTCAAAGGCTTCTTGTGCTTCATTTGTCCACTTGAATGTATTGCCCTTAATCACCTCTATCAGTGGTCTAGCTATCACTCCATAATGATGCACAAATCTCCTGTAATAGCCAGTTAAGCCAAGGAAGCTTCTCACTTGTTTGACAGTCTTAGGCTGAGGCCAATGTTTCACTGCTTCTATTTTTCCTTCATCAGTTGAGACCCCTTCATGAGATATAACATGACCGAGATACTCCACTTTCTTACACCCAAAAGTACACTTGCTCCTTTTAGCTAATAAGCTATGTTCTTTCATCAATTCCAGAACCACTCTCAAGTGTTGCTCATGGGCCTCTTGGTTGCTGCTGTAGACTAGAATATCATCAAAGAATACCAGTATAAATTTCCTCAAATAACTTCTGAAAATTGTGTTCATTAGATTCTGAAATGTTGCTGGAGCATTTGTCAAACCAAATGGCATGACTAAAAACTCATAGTGCCCGGAGTGAGTTTTAAAAGCAGTCTTATGGACATCCTCCGGTCTCATCCTTACTTGCCAGTAACCTGACCTTAAATCAATCTTTGAGAACCAAGCAGCCTTACCCAATTCATCTAGCAACTCCTCAATAACAGGTATAGGGTACTTGTCTTTGACAGTGATAGCATTCAATGCTCTATAATCCACACACATTCTCCAAGTAGAGTCCTTCTTTTTAACCAACACAATGGAACTTGCAAAAGGGCTCTCACTATGTCGAATAACTCCAGCCTTAAGCATATCTTCAATCATAGCTTCAATAACATTTTTCTGATGTGCAGCATATTTATAAGGTCTCATGTTGATGGCATCTGCTCCCTCTTTTAAAATAATTTTGTGATCCAGTTCTCTCTGTGGAGGTAGTGTTTTCGGCTCCTCAAATATTCCAGCAAACTCTTTAAGAATCATATTAAGCTTTGGCCACATTTCCTCAACACTAAGCTCATAACATAAATCTGCCTCCAACTCAACAGCAGGTATCCACTGACTGAGCTTTCTCTCATTAACATCAGCTTCATCTGGATTCATTATGTGTAGAAAATTCAATTGCTCAACCTTAGGTGACCATCTCTCACCTTGTAGTTTCACTTCCTCTCCATTCAACTTGAAGACCATACTGAGATTGTTAAAATTCCACTTAATCTCGCCCAAAGTGGATAACCATTCTCCACCCAATATCAGATCATAAGTCTCCAGAGTAATAAGATAGACTTCACTCTGAAATCGGGATCCTTGCATCTCCCATTCCAACCTATTGCATTTTTGGGTACATTGCAGAATCTGCCCATTAGCTACTTCCACAGCTTTTGAATTAACAGGAAGTAGTTCACAATTGATTTTTCTAGCCACTTTCGAGCTTAAAAAATTGTGAGTGCTACCAGTATCTATCAATATTCTCAAGATCTTACCCTGACATTTCCCTCTAATCCTCATTACTTGAGGTCCATCCTTTCCCCACACAGCATGTAAGGAGAGCTGCAGATCAGATTTCTCATCTTCTTCTTCATCCTCACTCACTTCCTGCACCTCATTACTTCCCACTTCTCCTACCTCAAGTAGCTGCACAACATATGATCTTCTCTTACTACACTGGTGGTTTGGAGTGAATTTCTCCGTGCACCAGAAACACTCTTTTCTTGCCCTCTTTTCATCCATTTCTTTTGGAGTCAAATTGGTACTAGCTCTAACACCATTCGGTCTACCAACCTCCTTGTTACTTCCATTCCAGTTATTCAAGACTCCAACCTTATTAGTAGCAGTCACAGCCAAAGGTTTGCTATTAGAATAGTAGCTACTGCTCGCTTGAACATGGCTCTGACTAACCTTTGTTTTAACACCTAGAGCTCTCACAGTCAACTCTTGTAGTTTAGCTAAAGAGTAAGCCTCAGATAATGCCTTAGGTCTAAACATACGCACAGGCATTTGTAGTTCATCAATTAATCCAGATAAGAAGAAGCTCAAAGCTTGATCCTCTCTAATTCCAGCTCTAGGATATAATTCATCAAAGGTATCCATGTAATTTTGTAGCGTACCTGTTTGTTTGAGGTTCCTGAGGTCAGCTAATGGATCCTCATATGCGTGAGCACCAAAGCGAGCTGCCAAGGATGAACTATAGCTCGACCAATCCGCGTACGCCATATCTCCATGTAAGCTTTCAAAACCTCGATGCCACAGCAAAGCCTTCCCTTCTAGATGAATTGCAGCCACTCTAACCTTATCCTCTTCAGGTACCTTAGCCACTTGGAAAAAGTACTCAGCTCTCATCATCCACCCTTCAAAACCGTCTCCATCGAATTTAGGAAATTCATATCGCGTCGATCTTCCTCCATTTTCATACCGATTCCAACCAGTCTCCATTTCATTATTTTTCTGATTCTGCAAATTAAGCGCAGCAATTGTTTGCGACATCTCCATCATCTCGGCCTTATGCTCTTCTCGCATCTCTTGCAATTTCTGCTCCATCGCCTCCAACATTTTCTTCTCCATTTCCGCACCTCGAGTAACCGTTCCGACGTCCGGAGATCGATTGCTCTGAATACCAATTGTTACGATCTTACGCCGCGATCGTCCTATCGTAGCTCGTCACTGCCGAACTCAATGACTTCTTCGCGGTCGGCTGCCGAACTCCGTGACTTCTTCGTGGTCGGCCTATCTTAGCTCGTCACTGCCGAGCTCAGTGACCTCTTCTCGGTCTTCCTCTCTTAGTTCGGCGTTGCCGAACTCAGCGATAAAACGCCGATCTCAACACTTGAATGATCAATAAAATGGATTGCATTAACAATGATAATGTTCTACAATCGAATAAGAAGCAAAGAGGAGCTCGCGATCCACGATCGGAGCTTAACAAACATACAACTCACAGTATTCACGACGACTCAAAAGAAAGAACAACTACTGCTATTTATACTCTCTGTATCTTAGCTCACTTCCTTCTCATTGGCTAGCAACACGTCACTGCCCTCTTCTTATTGGTTGATACCTCTTAACTAATGCCACGTCACCGCATGCATGTTCGCTAATGTTGCATGCATGTAAGCTAATTACGGTTTATACTCCTGCATGCAACAATTAGCTGCCTGACTCATTGAAAAATTTAATGTTTTGAGTTTTATGAGGGTTCTGATTGGCAGTGTGTAAGTTGTAAATTGGATATTGCACTCTCTGGACTTGTTGAGCTAGAGAAAATGTATAGGTCTAAAATCTGAACTTTTAATGTTTTTATGCTCAACCTATGCTTGATATGAGAAATTACTGTAAATACATTTTCTTCTCTTTCAGAACCTGCATTTGGTATAGAAACTTAGGATACAGACTACACTCTACAGTCTATTAGTGAGATATATATTGTTATTAGAACGATAGTTGTTGGTGATTGCACACATAGCAGTTGCGGTGCTTGTGTTTGTCTTTGTGCTTTCACCCTGGTGTAAACCCTATAAAAGATGAAAGCTTTTACATGAAGTTCTCTTTTCTTTTTCATCCTTGTTCGAATATATTGTCAAATGTCACAGATGAAAGCGAGGAGTTGGAGAACATGTAATGGAGTAGAATCTATGCCCTTCTTTGTACTGAGTGATTTGTGGGAGTCATTTAAAGAATGGAGTGCATATGGTGCCGGGGTGCCTTTGGTACTTAACGATCGTGATGGTGTTGTTCAGTATTATGTTCCGTACCTGTCGGGCATTCAGTTGTACGCTGACCTTTCAAAGAGTACAACCAAAATAAGGTATCTTTCTTTCGGCTAATGATGTCGAACAGCAAAATTATGGTATCTGTCTTGGCTTATGATGTATTTTGTTTAAGGTAACTTGGAATTTGTGGTTTTTACTTCCATGTATGGATGTATCTTAATTGGTTTCATCAAGGACAAATTTCAATCGGGACTTTTCCAGTGAGTGTTCTGCACTTTCTTCATGATTTGAATTTGCAATTTGGTCTCACCTCACTATGTTGTTACTAATATATTTGAATTAGTTTAGATCATATTACATCAGACTCATGGCTAATATTTGCAACAATATGTTCTGATGCGTGCTCATTCTCTATTAGCGACTTGGTTTTGGTAAGTCCTTAATGTAGATATTTTCTTGAAGTGGATATCAACATCTAAATGCTCCAATACTTGAGATGAGCAGACCTCTCTGTCAAACCTGTTTCTTTCGAAATGGATGCACTTTATGCCTACTCTAAGTGCTTGTTTGGTAGCCTAGATAAGACCAAGATATGTGAGTTATTATTTGGCTGTTTGGTAGATAAAATAATGTACATGTTAGGCCATCAAAGCCCATCTTGGCCCGCTGAGGCCCGGAGAGAATTAGTTCAAAAGGGTGGATTATTTAGCATCCCAAAAGAGTGAGATAGCATATCCTTATCTTAAAGCCCATCTTAATTAATTATCTTGTGCTAATTTAACATGCCTACCAAACATGCACTAAAAGGATAGCTGTGTAAATGATGGAAAGGGTGAATGCACACACGAAAATATATCTGTAAGGTGTTCACTTGGAACTTAAATACTACCATGCATTTTTTTATATGCTAAGATCTCTGAAAAATGGTTACTGGATATTATCTACTTATGAATGTTAGTCTAGCAAATGAAATCTTGTACCTAAGTTGATTTGTAATGTCATCCTCTTCCTGTCTGTCTTTTCGGTGTAGAGAGTTTCCTTGTTATTTTACTTTTTTACTGCATGTACGATTTTTAATTTTAAACATTCACTTGTTGCTCGTTGGAATGGAAAAGTAACTGTCACATATTGTAGTTGGTAGATTTATTTATTTATTTATTTATTTATTACTCACTGTTATATTCTGTCTATAGCAATCTTCTGCCATGTCTGATTTTATTCATCTCATTTTAGGAGACGTGGTGAAGAAAGTGATGGTGAATATTTTAGGGATTCAAGTAGTGATGGAAGCAGTGATAGTGAACAGGAGAGGTGTGGCTTGAGCTATTCTAGAGAGCAACCAAGTTACTACAAAAGCAGTAATAGTCCCCTCACAGTAGATCAAATGGCAGTGAGAGAGCAACAAAGGGCATTTCAAGAAGGTTTCTCTAGCGATGAAGGGGAACCTGAAATTTCTCAGGGATGCTTGTTATTTGAGTATCTCGAACATGCTCCTCCTTATTCTAGGGAGCCTTTGGCAACCAAGGTGCATTGTCTATTTCATTCTATATATTTTTTACCATATCTGCTTGAGTTCTGTATTGATGCACAATACATCTTTGCTGAGAGAGGATTCAACAATTCATCTTTACAGATATCTGATCTTGCTCTCCATTGCCCGGAGCTAAAAACACTGAGGAGTTGTGATCTACTTCCATCAAGCTGGATTTCTGTCGCCTGGTATCTTTACTAGAAAATGCATCATTATTTCTTGATTCTGCCCATTTTTGTACTTATCTGATGGAGAGTATTGTTACTGTAGGTACCCGATTTACAGAATACCTACGGGTCCAACTCTCAGAGATCTAGACGCTTGCTTCTTGACCTTCCATTCTCTTCATACACCCATGACAGGTAGTTGAACTAGTCACAGCTCTCTCTTATGATTTCAGTTTTTAAGTCCGACTCACTTCTTTGCTTGTCACAGGAACTGAAGTCGTGCATCCCCCTGTTGTGACATACCCCAGTGATGGTGATGGCGCTCCTCAAGTTTCACTTCCAGTATTCGGGCTGGCTTCGTACAAATACAAAGCATCGCTGTGGACTCCGTACACAGGACATCAGTGGCAGCTGGAAAATTCTCTGTTGCAAGCTGCGGATAACTGGCTAAACTTGCTCCAAGTCAATCACCCTGATTTCTCCTTCTGTCGCAGATAAAAACTATGTTGCCCATTTCACCTTGGATTGCTTTGCTCTGTTATGATTTATGTGATGAATATATAATCCAAGTTAAAAAGAAAAAAGAGTAGCGGAGAGGGGTTGTAGTTGGTGGTGATGTTAAAAAAGTCATAACAGAGCAGGATATATTTGGTGTGATGAATCTGGTGTAGGTTGGAGCCTATTCGCATGAGGATTTTGGTTGATAATGTCATGTTATGTATACTAGTGGTAAGTTTGACAGATATGGAAAGTAGTGTTTAGTTTAACTTTACCGTCTTATCCTTATATTTTGCAATCTTTGAAAAAAAATTAAAAATGAAAAGCATTGTTGTAATAATCCATGTTCATCTAGTAAACTAAAGGTACGATACGAAGTATACTTCTTACTGCAAAGCAGTTGGATAGGTCGTAGAGCATTTTACACTCTTTCTTCGGCCTTCCTCCACAGCTTCATTGCGGTCGTCAACGTCTTTGCCATCGATGCAGAGATGAGCTCCTTCACGTCGAAAGTCCACGATTTTGGCATTGTTAGGATCCCATCCCGCAGCCTGGCAAAAAGTGTAGAAGGCAGGGGTTCATCTTTTGAGAGGGTAGAGAGACAATGTAGAATAGAAAAGATTGGAGCAAAGGATGATGAAATATTATATGAAGTGAGGGTATTTATAGAGGAAATTTTTTTTTAAAATAAATGAAAAACAAAAAAAAAAGGATTGCATATTTCCAGCTGATTCCGTGGGCCGGGGCCATAATAGGGCTCAAAAACCCGCCAGAACGCCCAGCCCCTCGCTGCTGATGGGGCTGAAATTGCTCAGCCGCCGAACCCCCCATAATAAGACTGGAAATTCAGGGGTATGCGGTGGTCGGAATTTTCCGACGCTATTGCTATTGGCCTAAGAGCCAACTAATTAGTCCCAATAAAAACATGTTAATGACTGTAAGGGCATCCGCAATGGCGTTCGCCCAACAATAACCTAGCCACAAACTCCTCCTGCCACATCATCGGCACTAAAAATCCTCCTGCCACATCATCAGGACAAGCAAATAGCCGAGCAATAGCCTAGCTACATCATCCCTAATTATATAAAATAAATAATTGACAATCACACAAAATACGGAATTAAATTTACGACACAGATATGGAAAAATCTAATTATTTTATTTAAATTTTAAAAAAAGTACATTTAAAAAAATTACATAATTAAAAAAAAACTAACGCCGTGCAATCCTCCGCGCCCACAACTCTTCAATTAAATCCTTTTGGAGTCGAATATGAGCATCTGTTTGGCTCATGTCGGCATGTGCTTGGAGGAGGCCGACTTCATCGTGCGGGTCGTGGCTTGGACCAGCTTCATTATCGTCGTTGGCCCAACTAGTCAGTCGTATACCTTCATCTTCGACAATCATGTTGTGCATGATAATACAGGCGTACATTATATCAGCAATGCAGTCAATATGCCACAAACGCGATGGACCCCTAATTGCCGTCCATCGAGACTGGAGCACATCAAATGCGCGCTCCACGTCCTTGCGCGCCGACTCCTGGCGTTCCGCAAAGTAGGCCTTCCTCTCATCCGATGCGCATCTGATCGTCTTCACAAAGACGGTCCGCCTAGGGTATATCTCATCCGCCAAGTAGTAGCCCATCTCATGCTGGGTCCCGTTGGCGACAAAATTGATGGCCGGACCGACGCCCTGGCACTGCTCGTTGAAAAGGGGCGACAAGTTGAGGACGTTGAGGTCGTTGTTCGACCCGGCTATCCCAAAATACGCATGCCAAATCCTTAGCCGGTAGTCAGCAACGGCCTCCAGGATCATCGTGAGATTCTTTCCCTTGTAGCCGGTCGTGTAGAACCCCTTCCAGGCAGCGGGACAGTTCTTCCACTCCCAATGCATACAATCTATGCTACCTAACATACCCGGGGACCCATACTTCTCCCCGTGCATCTGCATCAGATACTGGCAGTCTTTGCGAGTAGGGCTTCGAAGGTACTGATCACGGAAAATTTCAATCACGCCCTGACAGAAATACTTCATACATTATATGGCAGTCGGCTCACCGATGTGGAGGTACTCGTCCCACATGTCTCCCGCGCCTTTGTAGGCCAACTGCCTGATTGCCGCAGTGCACTTTTGAATAGGTGTGTGGCGGGGTATGCCAGCCGCATCGTGCCTGAAGCGGAAATACAGATATCGCTGCTCCAAGGCGTTAACAATACGCATAAACAGGACTCTGCTCATCCTAAAACGGCGCCTGAAATGGGTGTCGTTGAACCTCGGCTCCTGTGCAAAGTAGTCTGCGTATAGGCGCTGATGTGCAGCTACGTGATCACGTTCAATCACTGTTCGGCGGTGGACAACTGGTCGTAGTCGAGGTCGAGTACCGCCGGCTGCAAGGCCCTCTGCATCAGCCGATCAATCTCACGGTTCGTATAAGCCTCTAACGCTTCGTTCATTCGACGTTCGTACTCCTCAGCATCCCCACCACTACCACCACTACTACCACCAACGTTGCTCATTTCCCATTGTTGATCTTGTACAGAAATTAAGATAGAGAGAGTACTCGTTAAAACAAGTGGTGCGAATGAAAATGACGTGCAAATCGCGTATATATAGTGTTTCGAAAATTAAAAAAAAAAATTAAATTCGCTCGCCGAACGCTCGCCGGTCCCGAGCCTGCAATGGCGGCGAGCAGACCGGCGAGCGCATCGGCGAGCGCTAGCCGATTTTTTCGCCGAAATGGCGCTCGCCGGTTCCAATGGTTCGGCGAGCACCGGAAATCGGCTAGCCGGCCCGCTCGCCGCCATTGGAGATGCTCTAATGGTAATAATTCTCCGAAACCGATCTTAAACATACATTAACTACAAATAGTGCTAGATTATTGAGTTGTTAATAATTCGATGCCAAATTATGTTTTGATCGACCATGTTTTGGAAATTAGTGTGAAGATGGCTGACGAAGAAGATAAAAAACTGGAGCAATTAGCCGAGTCATGGCTGATACGCTTGTGCAAAGCCGGGTGCGGTTCGTGGGACTCCGACCCTGAACGAATCGCCAACTTCCTCCAGAAAGAGGGAAACGAGAAGCTCGGCCTCAACATCCCAATCGACATCGGCCAAGCACTTCTTCTTCTTCTTCTTCTTCTTCTTCTTCTTCTTCTTCTTCTTCTTCTTCTTCTTCTTCTTCTTCTTCTTCTAGAAGTCGGACTAGGGGGCTCTGACGGAAGAAAGGGAAGGTTGCGGTGGAGGTGGTGGATCCTCGGGGGCGGAGGTACGGGGTGAGCTTGAAGCGGACCATAGCCGGCCCTAAGAGCTGCAGCTACACCATCGGGAAGCCGTGGAATGCTATCAGAGAAGGGATGGAGTTGGAGGTTTGGGCTCTTAGAACTTAGAAGGGAGACTGCCCAACTCTCTTTCCATCTCACACCTCACCCTTCAAATTTCTTTCTACTTGGGGTTTTTTATTTGGGTTTAGGGTTTTAGGTGTTTCCAACGGATTTTTGTTTATAGTTGGATTGAATTTGTTTGTCTAAAGATTCAAAATATTATTCATTTTTAGTTATATTTATTATATCTGTTAAAAAATTAATTGTCGTTCTGATTTTTTAATAACTTCGTTGTTTTCACGTGGAAAATAATTTATTGAAATACATTAATCATAGTTCAATCTAGGTATATTGACAACGATATATGAATATGATGAAAAAAATACTAACTTTTAGCTAGTGTTTAGTCAATCTCCCTCGATCAAGTATTTCAGTCAAAGTAAGTATATCTTACTCTCCTGCAGTGATAAAATGCATACTCTATATATTATACAAACTCCGAACTTATCAATATAATATAAAATTTCAAGATTTTGATGTCAACACAATCTCAATACAATGTCAATACGGTGTCAGCCGTTGATACTGTGTTGTTATTTTTTGTTGATGCTATTTTGTAATCTGTTGACATTTTTTAACTGTCCAGATTATAGTTTGGAGTTTGTACAATATATAGAGTTTGCATTTGATTACATTCCTCCTACTCCATATGGTTCTTTGTTTCAGTTTTTTAGCTTATGAAAATACGTTGTTTATTGCTTATCTAAATATAGAATTTTTCTTTGATAATCGACACATCATGTGCGATACAATTTTACGAATTTGAATTTTACGGGAAATTGACTCTACACTAAAAGTTTGTGTGTTTTTACCATATTCAAAGTTCGTGGTCAATTTCTTAATTGACCTATAGTTGTGTATTTATTCACTACGGGTGTGATCCGTTGCTAACTTTTTTAAGTTGCTAACTTGTTAAATCATCAATGCAATGTATTAAAAATGTCAATACAATGATAATGAAATGTCAACATAAAATTAAGTTGATATTTTAATACATTATGTTGACATTGATATTTAAATGTCATTACAGTTTATTAAAATGTCAACATAAATATGTGTTGACATTTTTAATATAGAGGGAACATTATTTTTGGTCCACGATCTTTGCCAAAGTATCATTTTAGGTCCGTGAACTTTGAGTTAGTATCATTTGAGGTACTTTTTACTATTTCCAAGTTTTTTTGGACGAAAATACTCTCAATACCTTAAAGTATATATATTTTTAATAAACTTATCATATACTCATATTTTTTATAAATATCGTTACAATATATTTTTGACAAATTTTCTAAATACAATTTGACCTTAAATATTATCACTTATTGTGACATGCAAGTAAAATTGCTTCTTCAATTTTTAATATTAATTTTTTTTAAAAAATTGAATAAAGAACTTTCTTTAATAATAAAAAATTGAATAAAGATCTTTTTATAAATATCTTTACAATATATTTTTGACAAATTTTCTAAATATAATTTAACCTTCAATATTATCATTTAATTTTGTGACAAGCAAGAAAAGATCTTTATTTAATTTTTTATTATTAAAGAAAAGTTCTTTATTCAATTTTTTAAAAAATTAATATAAAAAATTGAAGAAGCATGTTTACTTGCATGTCACAAAATTAAGTGATAATATTTAAGGTCAAATTATATTTAGAAAATTTGTCAAAAATATATTGTAAAGATATTTATAAAAAAATTATGAGTATATGATAAATTTATTAAAAATATATACACTTTAAGGTATTGAGGGCATTTTCGTCCAAAAAAACTTGGAAATAGTAAAAAGTACCTCAAATGATACTAACTCAAAGTTCACGGACCTAAAATGATATTTTCAATGTTCACGGACCTAAAATGATACTTTGGCTAAGTTCGTGGACTAAAAATGATGTTCCCTCTTTAATATATTACGTTGATGAGTTAGCAAGTTAACAATTTAAGAAAAGTAAGCATTTTAACGCATCCCTTATTCGTTATAAGTAAATAACTAACTAAAGGGATGTATTATGGTAAAGACAAATGAACAAACCCTACTGTACCAGTAAATCTGATTACAAAACAATAATGAAATAATAATTAAATGGTCTTAGTTTGGCTCTTATGGGCCTAGTAGCGACGGTATGTGGGCCTTCCACAACCTTTTGTTAAATGGTCTTAATATGGCGCTTCATGGGCCTAGTAGTGACGATATGGGCCATCCCAACCTTTTGTTGCATTAAAGCCCAATAATAGTGTCCGGCCCAAGAATCTATCATCACCCCATCAACCATATACCTTAATAATTTCTCAATTTCAATTGAAATTCAAAATTTTTAATATCTGCATCTCATTATCACTCTTCTCAACCACATTCACCCAAAAAATGATGAGAGAGACCCTTTCTATTATCTGCAATAGTACACTGAAATTTCTCAAAAAAAAGATGTATATAAGTATAAAACAAACTAAAGTTGTTTTGGAGCTGTTTTCTTAAATCAACTTTTAGGAAATAAGATATGGGGTAGGCACAATTGGAATATTTGAATGAGTATGTCGCATGGAAAGATTAATCACAAATGACTTGGTGTACCTCATCAATAAATGCTTGACAAATGGAAATAAAAAGGACTCATATGCCACATCAATTAAACACCTATTCACTAAACTAACGGTTAAATTAAGCCAGCCGTTAATTGTTTTATGGAAAGTGGGCAAAAATATTAAATATGGTGGTAATCACCAAATGGAAGAATTTGTGTGCCATATATATGTATATAACACGTGGGTAGTGATTTAGAGACATAATGTCTCCAAGCCATAATACCCTTATGTCTCTTTGACATAAGATTAATTTAAATATGGACTAATATACCCTAATTGGATTATACCTACCAAATCAAATTAGATATATATCCGTATAGATTTTAACTAAATTGTAACATTCCGTTTGCATTTGTGCATTAGATTAGACTTTATTTTTACAAATATTAGGCAGATTTTTATTTTTTTTAAGTAGTAGTATTAGGAAGCTAGTATATTTTATTACTATATTAATTTTATAACTTAATTATATTCGTAATGTGCTTTGTATAAGTTTGATTTTCTTTCTATTTTTTATACTTTTTATATACTATTAGTTAGTTTGTATTTTAATTTTTATGTTATTTGGTAGTTTTAATTTGTTGGTATGTGTTTGAAAGTACAATTTGTCACTGTATATTCATTTTTAGATATAATATTGTTTATTTTGTGATTATAATATTGTTAGTTTTACATAATATGACTTGTTTTCTTAATTGTGCTATAAAATAAGTAACTATTTTAATTTTATAATATGTATGACTTTGAAATTGAACATTATGGTGATAATAACTCAATTTTTTTATTTTAAAAAATAGTAAATAATAAATGAGTTAATAACATATGATTATATTTTTAAATTAAGATATGACTATAGCGTTTCCAAAAATGAAGAATTAAATGAAATTAAATTTGGGATTGTAAATACAATAAATCTATGAAATTCGTAAAATCAAAATCTCAAACTTAATTTATACCAATATATCACACTTATATCAAATATTAATTTATTTCACCATAATGAATTGAACTAAGAACTCTAATATTTTATAAAGCATATGAGAAAATATTTAATATATAAATTTAAAATATAAAATAGATGTGTTTGGAACATGTGATTATTTCTATGGTTGTTGTTCCCTAACATTTTGTCCATTAATAAAATAAATAAACTTCAAATCTTCATTTTGATGCTCTAAGAACTCAAGCAATTAATTGATTTATTAATTTTATAAATATAAATTATAGATTCAATAATGTTTTGTATTAATAAAATTAAGATTGAGTATTAAATCTATTAACCTATAAGTTTAGAATTTACAAAATTTAAATAAAGTTTAAATTCATTATATTAGATTAATTTTTTTTAAAAAAAATCGTGATTTAAGTTTGAATGAAAATTCAAAATTTTAGCATCCATATATAAATAAGGGTAGGTTGTGTGCTTGAAGTTAGAATGAAAAAATCGTGATTGAAGTTAAATTGTATGCTTAAATCAAGCCATCCATATAAATACACTCAAACTTTCCTAAGTAAATTCTTAAATATAAATAAATGTTTTTATATGCATAAGGGTAGTATGATATATGTACAAAACATATATTTAAATAAAAACATAAAATAATCTAAAATGACTATTTTATCCCCGTTATGGCTTAGACATTATGTCTATAAATCATTTCTCATAACGTATATAGGAGTATCTCTCTTATAATATAAAAATATTCTCATGCGTATCAAATTTTCTATGTCTATATAACGTATCTCTCTCATAATATACAAATATTCTTATGTGTATTGAATTTTAATTCGTTCTTTTCACTCATAAGATGATATATTTTTTTTAATTTTTATTATGTTCTTCATTTATAATTAGGTATACATTTATTTTATTTTATTTTTTGGCTTTGCAGGGTTATCAAGGTGATTCAAGTGTACCTCAAATCATGTTTTCGAGTGATTGTTCCCCTTGATTTTATCTAGAGTTGAGAAAAGTAATTTGGATTGAAGAAACTTTTTTTGAACTGGTTGTTAGAATGTGAAGAAATAATTTTTGAGAGATTTTTGTGATAGCTTTAATTTTGAACGAGTAAATGTTTCTTTTTGTTTATGAAAGTGAGAAATTTGTTGGTTGCTAGAATATGAAAGAAATAATTTTCAAGAGATTTTTGTGATAGCTTAATTTTGAACTAGTAATTTTTTCTTTTTGTTATGAAAGTGAGAAATTTGTTATGTACTAGCTCCCGAGTAAGTTTGATAGGATTATACTTTTTGGTCATCTTTAAGCTATTCTATTTCAAATAATATAAGAATATTTTATTTTTGATATTTTTATTTTCTTGTTTTATTTATTTATTTTTTGATTTTTTAACATTCTTTTAAAAACATATTGAAAACCATTACTCAATATGCTAACAAGTATAAGTTATGGACAAGAAAAAAATAATACCCATAAAATTCCAAAATTGTAGTAATATCAAAGAGAGAGTTGTAATAGGACGGTACAATATTTTTTCTTAACATGAAAAGTAATGTATATGATTACTTTTTTATGTATAAAATATTACTATATTATAAGGCCAATTACATATAAATTGTAGTATATGGAACGTAAATTGTGATCATCATATTTAATATTTTTTCCCGCTTTCCGTAAAACAATTAATGGATGGCTTAACTTAACCGTTAGTTTAGTCAATAGGTGTTTAATAGGTTGTTAATTGATATGTCATGTGGGTTTTTTTTTATTTTCATTTGTCAAGTATTTATTGGTGAGGTACATCAAATCATTACGTCACTTTAGTGTGGATTGACCATGAAATTTTTACTCAAATATGAAAGATAAAAAGGGTAAGTCATTCATTAATAATTTAATACTCCCCCGTCCCACGATAATTGTCATTCTTTTCTAGTTCGGTCCATCCCACAATAATTGTACATTTCCAATCAATTTTTCTTTACATTTCTTAACATCCATCCGATAATAAGAGTAATAATTATTATGGGATGGAGGGAGTACTATACAATAATTAAATCAGGAAACAAAATCCTCCGAAGTTTTTTCTGTATCGTTTGAATACAAAGGCCATCTTCACACATTCTCTAGCACATGGTGTGCAATGTCATCTTCTCTAATTGATTCTCATCACAAATACCAAGAATTGACAACATGTAAGCTAGCTTATTATTCTTGGGGCCCCCTTAATCACTTTTTCTGAAAATAATTTCCTCATGCTCTGAAAATCATATAATCTTGAAAAAATAAATAAGCTAGCTTATTATTCTTGCCCCCCCCCCCCAATCAATTTTTCTGAAAATAATTTCCTCATGCTCTGAAAATCATATAATCTTGAAAAAATAAATAAGCTAGCTTATTATTCTTGCCCCCCCCCCAATCAATTTTTCTGAAAATAATTTCCTCATGCTCTGAAAATCATATAATCTTGAAAAAATAAATAATGTGTGTGGGACAAAGTGTAGGACAGAGAAGGACAGAAGAGATAATATATCTAAAAAGTGAAGACAAAAGTGCCTTGGGCTGTCATTACAAAAGCTTGAACAATGAACATAACAACAAAAACACTACAGGAGAAGGACAACTGTATTTTTTAAAAAACAAAGAAAACACCACTTTTTTCTCCCTAACACCTCCAAGAATCAATAGTGTTTGCTTCCTTTCAAAAACCACTTTTAATTCAAAATTTTCATAAAACATTCCATCTAGTGGAGTGTAAGAGGCTAATTAATGTGAGTCATGCCTCAAGTGAATAGAGAGCACAAGAGAGGCAGAAAACAAGAAAGGAAACAAGAAGTAACCAATGGAGCTGAATCAAGAACCCCTTCCAAGAAGAAGAGGTTCATGTTTGTGAAGCTTAAAGGGCTGGGTTGTAAAGGGGCGCCGATGACAGCGCCGGCGATCATAAGGTCGGCGGCTGAGTGGGATGCTAAGGGTGCAAGGAATCAGAAGAAGAGGAAACCTTTGCATAATCGACGGAATCTGGATAATGTTGTTGTCGATGTTCCTGATGTGTGTTGTACGCCTCCAGGAATCGGCATTGCTTCGGATGTTGCACCTCGAGCTAGGAATCATGCACCACACAGAAAGGTATGCTGGATAGTGATTTTTTATTGTGATCATCAAGCTGAAAAGTATGTGTTTTTGTTGTTTCAGCATTCGCGAGAAGCACGAAGAAACAATGACGATGCAGCTGCTGAATTTCCGGCAGTTTTATCAGTTGGGATCGGGTCAAGAACTTCTCATCGTTCTGCTGAAGCAATCATTGAGGTATATAGTACTCCCTCCGTCCCGGCTAAGATGACACATTCCTTGGCTGACACGGGATTTTATGAGTTATTAGTTAATGTGTTTAATTAGAGAGAGAAAAAGTGAAAGTACGTATTAAAATAGAGAGAGAAAAAAAGATGAATATTTTAATAGGAGTGAAACAAAATAGTTGGGTGTATTAATTGGAGAGAGAAAGTTTCCTAAAAAAAGAAACGTGTCATCTTAGTTGGAACAAACTAAAAAGGAAAACGTGTCATCTTAAGCGGGACGAAAGGAGTATTATGGTTCTGATTAAGACCGGCTGGAAACTAGTTTATCCATTGACACTAATAATGAACACTGCAGATGCTGATGACCCGACAAGCTCTGCTGCCGGGAAGAATACTCCGGCAACACAACCAATATCAGGACTGGAGGCTCGACGTGGATGATATGTCGTATGAAGAGCTACTTAAATTGGGTGACAAGATTGGATATGTGGGCACTGGGTTGCAGGAAGCAGAGATATCCAATTGCCTGAAGAAATTCAAACATATCAACAAAGATTGGGAATGCAGCATTTGCCAGGTTAACACACTAACACTTGCAATCTCTCTCATCCTTTTCTCCCTCCTGTATTCATGTTCGAATTGTGCAGGAGAAATGCAAGGTGGATGATGAAATAGGAATGCTTGAATGTGGTCATCACCATCATGTTGAATGCATAAAGCAGTGGCTTCTACAGAAGAATGCATGCCCTGTCTGCAAATCTGCTGCCCTGCGTGACAAGTCTAATTGAAGAAAGCCGTTTTTCGACCTTTTTCTTGAAATTGTGTGCAACAAAGATTTCTCACCTTTTTCCCATGACTTTTTACTTGTGTGGTTCTGGCAGAGCTTCAGATCCTGGTCCAAGCTCTGGTATTGCCTATTGTAATGCATAATTAAGCAGATTTTGCTCCATAATTCAATATTTTGCAGCAAATAATCTCATCGGTACTTGTTAAATATCATTAGATAAAAACATCGATCATAAATATAAGAGATGTACATCATTTACAGATATCGCATGCTCCATTCTAGTTCACACTGGTCGGCTAAAAGGGGAAACCGAAATCAAGTACTGATTTTGAAGGAAAGAATTGAAAGCATGACTACACACTAGAAAGTAAACCACAACAAAAGCTGCAGGTAATTTGTTTCATATGAAATTAGTCGGGTCTCAAGCATTCAGAATCCTCTAGCAAGAAACAGCATACCACAAGCCACTACGTCGTGTGAGATGGTGATGAAGTGTGTTGCTAGGAAATCTCACCAGCACGGTTAAGTTAACTTCGCCCAAGGGACCGCCAGAACCAATGACTTCCAGAAAGATGATTATAATAGTGCCAGAGAAATGTGAAGGTTGCTTATGACTACTGATCCGAGTCATAACGGCTAAGAAATTGGATTATACAGGGGTATATTTGTTCAACGGCCTGCAGGTATTAGGTAAAAGTTTAAGCAATTAAACCCGACTCATGGACTTACGAGATAGACACCTAACGAATAAGTGAAGATGACAGATTAGTGTACAAACCAGTCGTCCTCCCACCAGATCGTAATGAGCATAGTGTGGACCATTAGGTTCTCCAAATACTTTATAGGTGACTAAGTGCTCAGGAATGGTCTTTACGGTCTCTGCATTATATTGACAGGTATAAGTAAATGCATATGGCAAGTATGATATGTCTGCCAAGATAAGAAACTAACCATATACAGCTTCTGGTGGACAGATCAAGTCGCGGTCTCCAGCAAGCGCTAAAACAGGAACTTTGCTGTTAGGGAGATGATCCTTGTAAAAAAATGTATTGTTTCTATTACGGAGCCCTCCTTCTTTAAAAGCAGTAGTTAATTGCAACAATAGTTTAGCTGGAATAGTACCTGCCAGCAGCGATGAAATTCTATGAGATGGTTGAAAAGTTACTGTGATACCAGCCACCGAGGTGTAGGTGATGCGTTTGGCTTTTTGCTTTACAGGTAATCTCTTGTAGTGTAAAGTAATAACAAGATATTCAATAGAAGTCTAGATAAACCAGAAGCATCTAATTATGGGAATGAAGAATAATTTTAGGCTTTTATACAGGAAATCTCTCTTGCAGTATAAAGTGATAACAATTTATTCAATATGAGCCTACACAAGAAGCATCTAACTACAGGCACAAAGACTAGTTCAGAAGGCCAATTTTATTACTGTATAAAGTAAAACGAGAACTTCGGAAGAGTTACAGCGACTCACAAAAGTTGTTAAGAACGAGCTTCTTTAACAGCTCAGGGTGCATCATGTCCTGGGCTGATATCAGGTCATTCATCCATGATAATACATAAGGCGGACTAGAAGTAAGAGGATAAGCTGCAGATAGCAATGCTCCTAGAGGAACAGCAGGCACATTGAGAACCTGAGCAGGATCAGCCTGCAGCACAGTATCATGTGTAAGAAATAGAGGATGAGGTAGCGACTCACATCCAATCAACAACTATGTTACTTACAAGAGGAATAAGCAGTTTGAGAGATGATTTAGAAGAAGTGTAGTCGAGTGACGAGGCCAATGTAACAACAGAAGCTAATCCGGGATCTCTTCCTTCTGAACCTTTGAAAATCAGTAACTAATGAATTTTTTACCGCAACACCAACAACAAAGTGTATATCATAATTATGTTATAGGATTATATATAGGTGATGAAACATCAAACTGTCACACATGTTGAACATCTACGAAAATTAAAGAACAAGAATAAAGCATCACAAAAACTACCCATGACTATAGACAGTCCAATGAAGGGGTTATCCCCAAGTAATTCATGAATAAAATGAGACCCGAAGTTATTTTAGTATGAAAGCGACTGAACAACAGGCTAAAAGGGGCATGTGTCATGTACTCCTGAAGATGCATAGAGCCATGATACTTTCACAATTGAAATTGATTGACAAACCAGATTATACTGTGAGTATGTCTGTTGTTATTAAATATCAGGATATATATCATACATCATCTATGCATCAATCTAACTTACTGTATCGTGCTAGCATGGCATATAGTAAAATTCCCCCCATGGAATGACCAATAGCAAGTATCCGGCCATCCTTTGGTTTGCTTTGGGCCCTTATGTATTCCATCTGCGCAAATAGGCGACCAGAGAAAACATAGAATTTTTTTTAAATAAGAAAACAAGATATAGAAACTAAAGAAACAATATAAAAAATGTCACCTCACCGCAGCAGGAACATCCTCTTCCAGGTAATGATCGAAGTCCCAGTCATATTTGACAATTAAGTCCAACTGCTTCTCGAGATCTTGTAAAGTTTTTGTTAGACGCTCTGAAAGATCAAAAAGTTGAGGCGAAACTGAACGCTGAGCTTCATCAATGATATCAACTAATTTTTGACTTAGATCTCTAATCTGGCTAGCAACACCAGAGTTTTGCCTCCTATCCAGCAAACTCATAATGTTTTTCCTTACTTCACTAAAACGGTCATATATAAAGGAACCCTCCAAGAGATCTGATATTCCGTCAAAGAATTTCGCTGACATGATCTTTGATTGACTCTCACTAAGAAAGCCAGAAAGTCTTTCTGACAAGCGTGTAAAAGTTTGTGTCAATTCTGTCACCAGTCTAGATTCATCCCATGCTGTTGCAAGCCCATTTAGTTCTTCATTGATCACAGAAGTCTCAGATTTTTCCGAGCTACTCTGCACTGAGGTTGATTTCTGGCTGGCAGGGAGAGCACCATTAGTATTCTCTGCAGTGGTTTCCATTTGTTCAGATATTGCATGAGAAGTCTTACTCTGCACTGTCGTAGCATTAGTCATTCTCTCTGCAGCAGCTTCCATTTGTTCAGATAATGCATGAGCTGACTTCTCAACATCCTCAAAATCCAACCCTTGGGTGCTCAATCCTGCCCCTCGAACTTCTAGTACCCAGGTGTCAAATCCTTGGTCACACATATAACGGGCAAATGAAGACTGCACGAATGTGTTTTTTAAGTAAAGGCATTAGTTTTCATTTCTCTTACACTTCTCTCATTTTCAAAAAACCTACTGTATATCCTAACCCTTCTTAATAATAAATGATTACAGTAACAACTAGAGGAGATGATAATGAATCCTGCCTACTCATATGTAATAGTAACTTTTAAATATAGATCTTAGGGTTTCAATGAGCAAATCAGCATTTTCCATATTTCAATCTTATAAGCATTCCCCCTAGAAATCAGAAAGAAGGTTACCCATGCAACCTTTCTCCTTTCAACTGAAACTGTACATGTCATTGTGTCATAATTCAAACATTAAACCTTCAAGGATATATTTTCCAAAATCTGCCTACAATATCCATATCTTACCAACAGTCAGCAATACCTAACCACAATGATATGTCACGTAGATGAACAAAAGAGAAGTAAACTAACCCCAGGAGAAAGATCATATCCAATGGCATTTGTTCCGACACCTGATAACAGCAGAAGCGGATGATTTCTCGGTGGAGCCTGCTTCCAAATAAAATTAACTTGAACTTAAATTCCATTCTAACTTTCTAAGACTGATAATCTCTTCCATTTCAGTACGTATATTACCAATAAAAGCCAAAAGCTATCGCAATTCCACTTGCAATTTTTAAGATTCAACATAAAATTCTCCAACTTCAAGGTCAAAATCTGCACTACTTCACCTGTAACTTAAACTAACCGCAGCACGCCAATCTCAATCACAATTTCTGCCTACTATCTTAAACCAAGGAGAATCTGCTTAGAAATCAAATCGTGGATCGACTGAATTCATGCAGAAGCTCGCACACTCAAAACAAGCTTTTCAGTACACACTAAACAATGAGGCGAGTACCTGCGGCGACGGGCTATAGCGCCAGAGCGCGAGCTTCCAGTCCGAGTTTTTTACCGTGACGTAATGGAGCTCGTCGGCGGTGCATATCGGCGGTTTGTTCGGGAGCTTGTCAACATCGGCCGGCTGAGCCTGGTTGGTGGAGATCGCTCTAACTCTGGTAGATACGTGCGAGAGGCGGCGGAAGCAAGTGATGCTCGGTGATACGAAGCAGTGGCGGAACTGGAGCACGCGGCAGCGGTGGTGGTGGCGGAATGTGGCGGCGGCTAGATGGATCGCCGGATTCATGTTAGGTTGAGCAATCGGCATGATTGATTATTTCTCGAGTAGAATTTTCGAATTTTCGTTGCGAATTTATGGCGAAATTTGACCTGAGATGCGTGGTTTCACCGATTCCAGTTTCTTTCACTGTAGGAGCTTCCTTGGGAAGGGGTGACAGTGGGATTTTCCTTTTTTTCTTCTTTGTTTTTTAAATTTTCATTTGTTGAAGGGGATTGGATAAAGGCGCCACGTCAAAACAAATGGATACACAGTAATTTAGCTTAGATAACAAAATACCGAAAATACTTCCGAATCAGACACGTTAATTAAAAAATTCTATAGAAAAATAAAAGAAAATAATAGAGTATGAAAATTAAAGAGAAAGTAAATATGCAATGAAATACTAATAGTGATTGGATGTTTTATTTTTATCAAAAAATATCACTTTAGTCGGAACATCTTTAAAATGAATACAACTCAAATCTTAGTTTGACTAAGGAAATGACGAAAGCTTATGTGAGAATTCTGAAGAAGAAAGTAAATCTGAAAGATATTCCTAGAAATAGCATAGTGAAATTTCGCTATTTTATTGATTATTAACAATCTATATTACTCCATTGCTAATACATATAGTACTAGAATACATATAGTAATAGTAGTACTAGATAAGTAAGCTGGATTACAAAACTTATGTTTGAAAAACGTGATACAAAATTTGTCCGGCGAAAATTACACGGAAAATAAAGGAAAATTACAAAGAAAATAACTGAACAAATTACACGGAAAACTTGTGGAAAGTGGTAAGTCGAGTCGAAGAGTCCTCTTTCCACAAGATGAGATACGTCCCGGTAGTGCTCTCGGTTTAGCGTGTCGTCCCCAAAGATAAAACGGCTTCGTCTCTGAAGTAGCAGGCACCGCTAGCAACAAAGCTCCGACGAACGGGAGTAAGGCGGGGGCAGAGCTTCGACGGGAAGATTATGCAGAGAGGGAGAGAGCGTGTATGCAAGTATACTTGTGTATGTTCTGTGTAGAATGCAATGGATGCATGCCTATTTATAGGCCAAGTCCATCCGCTGGGGCATTGATGGAGTCAACAGCCATTATGTGTGCCGTGATGGCTTGACTGTAACCGACAGAGGTTATTGACTGGTGTACTAGCCATTGGGAGCGGAAGAGACACGACGCACCTGGACATGCTACATGACGGGATATACCATGGACCGTCGGGACCTTTTGTCTCCCGTTATTCGTCGGGGTCCAGCGGGGACCTGACGTGGACCAGGACCCGTCGGGGATAGCGTGAAGTTAGGGGTGGTCTAAAAAGAACAAGTGGGGCTCGAACCGGGAATCGGATTTGAGAAAATGAATATACTACGTCTACGGTCATCTACTCGGAACGTAGATCGACGCTATTGCATTTAATTTCACAAAATTAAATGTCTTGTAACATTTATTATTAATCAAAAAATCATTTGACCAAGCACGATTCCAACAACTTAATCACAACATAAAAGACTAAGCAATCTTCTTCACTATCCCATTCATCAACATGTCTCTCCAAACATCTCAACATTGCAAGCTGGTGCACATACTGTTTTGGCCATCTCCTGTGCTCCAATCAACTTCACGTGATCACCTGCCACGAGCACTTCATGCACTCCCACATTGCATGCGACCTTAATAAAAATAAAATAATTTAATTTTTACTCGGCAAGTTTTCATTTAGTTTGTGATCACATGTTGTGATGTTTGATTTCTCATATTTATTTATTTATTTTAAAATGTTAGGTGAATGCAAATTGTGTTGCTTGGATTCTAATCTATAGTTAGTGGTAAAAAAAGCAAGCTATGGAGTTGCCTGGATAACAAAATTCACATCTAGTGTGGTCAGAGATGGGAAAAAGAGTGTATCATCTGGTGCAATGCATTATCTTAGTTTATGTTCTTGTTATAGTATGCATTTTTGTTTTGCTAAAATGGATGCATGCATGCATTTTGTGTTTATTTATTTCCAGTTTGTCTGCGCCTGTGAGCTGAAATGAAAGGCCACACTGACTGGATTCTTGATTACCATGATATGCTAATATGGGGGCATGCGCTTGGAACCCATTTGCCCATGAATTTCACTATGGACTCTCAAACCAAAATGGCGGGCGCTGTTGCAGAAGAACCAAACCCTGCTCTTCTACTTGCTTTATATGTCACGTTTCTGCTCTCTACAAGCGTGCAGCTCATCATTGTTTCATGCATTTTCATAGAATCATGTTTCTCTTACTGCAACCTAAACTACATTTCTTTAATCTCTATACATACTATACACGTTTTTATTTTAAAAATTAAGGTTTAGCATTCGATTCAATGAATGATGTGTCTGACCAAGATCATTCTGTACCATTTTTTAAGTTTATAGATTATTATTGAAACATATGTACTTGATGAAAGGAAGAAGAGTTGTTTTAAAATGGAGTTGACTTAATATTGAGTTTTTGTAAAGGATAAATTGCCAAATAATTTGTTACGAATAATCAATTTTTTGTCAATTCCTTAATTTTCTAAATCTAAAAAATAAATCATTAATTTTGAAATTTTGCAATTATCTTATCGCGTAAATTTCCAATTACTAAGAATGACTAAATTTTAGTCAATTCCATAATTTTCAAAAAAGTATATCACTAATTTTGAAAATTTTGCAATTATCTTATCTTATATTTTAAATGAAAAACTTAATGATATGGTAATCAAATTTGTTGACAAGGCAAGGCGTCTTAGGTGGACAATTTATTAACAATGCGTATCAATTGATCACGGACTTTAATTTATGTCCAAATGTTAATATAACATACTACATTATCTACTGATATACATGTAATGCTTGATCAAGCTTTTGTTGTCTCTTCGTTTGGTTTCCAACATTTTCAAAGTTAAGGCATATATAAGTAGGCATGTAATCAAATGAAAACTCTAATTACTGTACAAACTTCAAATTATGATTTGGACAATTAGAACATGTCAACAGATGATAAAATAACAACAACACAAAATGTCAACACATTGTTAACAATTGATGCTGTGTTGACATTATGTTGACATTTTCTAATAGTTCAGACAATAGTTTGGAGTTTGCATTTTATCACCACTCTAAATATGTTCAGGAACTATTTTAAAACTAATTCGATTGCAGTTTTAGCATTTGAATGATTTGTTATGCTTATTCTTCACTCTAACTTGCAATAGTACTAAAAAACAGAACAACATAAATTTTGAAACTCAACCTGAATTCTGTCGAGAGATTGGCAGAACAAGGAATTAAAAAGAGCAATCAATTATACAGAAAATAATTCTTGAGATCACCTATGCATAGGTGATCTTCATTGGAAAATAAAGAGTAGTCGATTTTCAGATTGCACATCCCATTTATTTATAAGGTAACATATTCCGTAACACTGTTGAAACTGTATAATTTACAACATTCCGCTATTCACGAGCTAAAAAAAAGGACGAAGTTTACGATATTTTACAAGGCCTCCGTCCTACCATTCTCCCTTCCTCGCGCTCAAGAGGTCGTTTCATGATTGCACTGACTCGGTCGCCTTAGGCAACGAGGTGAAACAGAACCTGCAACACAAACAGTGATATTGCACTTAACTAACCAGTGACATAGTACAAGCTCCTGACTTGAGATAGAATAATTAAATTTTCATAGATGGATACCTGATAAGCTGCTTCTGAGCCGGCACTTTTGCTGCTGCAGACGCAATTGCAGTTGATACAGCCAGTTCCAGCGGCTACATACAACACGAAAATGTCTCAGCCTGAACATAAAAAAGAAGAAACATGAAATGCACGAGAGCATAAAAAGGTCAGTTTGCAAGACCTCTAGCTCCTCTAAGTCGGCCTTGCCTTGAAATTGAATAATGGAGGTGGTGCCGATTGCTACTTCTACAGCCTGCTTGTCTGGGAACAACTCTGGTTGTGTAACTCCTTCTGCCTCCTCATTGTTCTGGGTTTCATTCTTCAACAAACCTTCGAGCCCATCAAATGCTTCAGAAGAATCCTGGTGAATGAGAGGAATCTGTGCAGAAGACTGCTCCATAACATGTTTCTCTATTGCAATTGGAGTAGGGAAAGCACCAGCAGAAGCTGAAGGTTCAGCAGCACGCTCGCTTTGATCAAGTCCTGGAATTCCCTGGGCAAGTGGAGAGAGGTTCCCAGCAACTCCATCTTCGCTTTTTGGGGCACTAAAATTGGTTTCGATTTGTTTCTTCAAAAATGAAGTTGCATCACTGGTACATGCACTGTTGCTTGAAGACTCTGTTAAGCTAGTTCCTCTATTGGGGGGTTCATCTAGTTTCCTCCTCTTCCTGCTGACAGCAGCATCAGTTTGGACAGGGCAGGATGCAAGCGATTTCAGAATTGTACGACTCTCAGATCTTTTTCTAGGGGGAGAAGGCCGGACTCCACCGGGGAAGACAAAGATAGGTAGGTCCTTCCGCTTAACATGGCACACATGGATCAACATTGCCGGCTTCCAGAATGAGTATGCATATACATCGTGCTTAAAATCCTCAACTGTCATCCTTAAATCAAATGGTTGAGCTTCTTGAGGGTTAGCACCTTGCTTCCTCCGCAACCCCATGAAATAACTATGGTGAAGTGGCTTTGATTTATCAGAAATTTCACCAGGGTGTGGATGGCACTGAAGGACGCCATTTGTGTCCCTTTCAATCTGAATCATTCACAGCAAAATTAGTAAAGAGATGGAAAACACTGGTTACTCAAAAGTACTGATTTAACATCAAACAACTATGAGAACAAAAAGGGAGACAAGTACAACAGCACCTTCAAGGTAAGCAAACGTTTCCTGGACTCAACCCAACCTTTCCAACTCATCAAGTCTTCATCAGTCTCTGCTGCTATGTCCATCTGCAGATAATTTGTGTACGCTTCAAAGAACAAAAATGAATCAAAGAGAGTCTCCCAGTTAAGCTTGTTTGATTCTATTTCCTGCCATACACAATTTGAGAAAACTTCAGTGACGTATAACACAGAAGAATACATCGAAACATAACTAGGGAAAAACGAATTAAAATACCTCGCATATCTCATTTCCCCTATGAAATTCTTCCATCATGACTTGCAATGTACTTGTTGAGACATTGTAGCTGGAGTTCATGCAGGGATATGCAGGGGTTATAATGGGCATCAGGTGTGATCTGTCCTTGTAATTTCTTCTAGGATCCCAGAATGAAAGTCCTAAAGATCCTTCTTGAATTGGACACAACATTACAGGATTTGGCCACCGCCACAAATTGTATACCCTAAAAAAGCGGGATACCAACATGCTTGGCAGAGCATTTGGGTACAGCTGGCAGATGCGGGCAACAAGCAATGCCCAATTGATACCACCAAGGAAACCAGTAACCTGTTAAGAGAAAGACTACACAGTAAGCCAAATGCTTGCATACACTATATAAACACAAGAGAATAAGAAGGGAAAAAAAGCAAGCACAATTTAATTTCCTCACATTTGAATAAACTCCACGCCGCTTCGCCCACAGCCTCATACAGCGCAGTGTAGTACGAAAATTCTAAGGATGACACAACAATTATAATTTATTCTCAAGGAGATCATTTCAACAAAAAATCCAAAACTGTACAATTCACACACCTGTATATTTGGGACCAGGCGCAAGATTTGATCTGTTACTCTACAACCATTGAGACTTCGAACAGTCTGGTCGTCCACATTTTGGAGAATAGATTCTTGAGAAATATCCAAATCCTGAAAGCATTAGCATGAGATAGAAACGGATCAGATTAATTCAGAAAGGCACTTCAATAGTCTTTCACGAAAGATATCAATATCAAATTTTAGGTATCAACCAAATGCTGTTCAGAGACATCACATCACCAGAACAAACACAAGACATAGAAAAACTTGATTGCAAGAATTAAAATAAAAGAGAAAGCAAAAACTAAGTACATACTGATTAAACCAGAGTTGTTTTAGACTTTTAGTTTGTTTTAGTGCATCAGGTCAGCAAATATATACCAATTAAAAGAACCACATGACATGCTAGAAGGCATCAAATGAACATTGGCCAATTAACAACGGTTTAGGTTCAAGGATCCCCATACAGGATCCAAACTATTAGCTACCATGGAAAATATCAACTGCCAATAGCACATTCCAGAATCCAATTCTAACTACGTAGTCATAAGACTTCAATGGACGCTAACAAAAAAATGGTAAGCTAAGAAACATAAGATAATCAGAGGCAAACAAACTCACTGATACATCTGTCATCATTATATGTAAAACTGTAAGAAAAGAGGACAAAACAAAAAATTTATGCATAATACAAACTAGTTATGAGAAGAGAAGATCCATACTTCAGGGATAATCCGCAGGGACACATTTGCATAAAGTAGATCTATAGAGACACCATTGAACTTGAACCTCATCACCGGTACATGGGCATCTGGTACAGAATGCAACTCTTGTACTTCAGGCATCTCTGATAGCATTCTGTGAAGTTCACCGAAGAAGTCTTCCTGCATACGACAAAGGTATCATCTTCCTTTCAGAAAGCATACATTAACAAGATGTCAACCGAGAATCTTACATTTCGAGTGGCATATTTTGGTCCGACACACAACGTATCAATATCAGCACCAGGGCCATGTACCTTTAAGTAGAAGAAAGATGCCAAATTTAATCCTCAAAGGCCTGTCTGGTAATCTCTTGAAAATTGCAACAATAATCTCAACAGTAAAATTAGATAAGAATTCATATAATCATATATCCTCCTGAGAGTGTAATGTAATTGGTTTCTCTGCAGTAATGTTTAAAAGCTTACCAAATTATCAAAAAAATCCATTGAAATCACCATTTAGCCACAAAAAGATCATATATAAACTCTGTTAATACTTAATGAAAGTATAACTTCTACATAGAACTTTTACAGTTCTAGCGGATCATGTTCTTAAGATTCTTGGTAACCAGAACAACATCCGGGCAAAAGATTACATTAACAAACTTTCATTTAACTATTAAAGTTTTCATCTTGCCCAAGGATTTAACAGGCACTTTAAATTTGGGTTCTTTTACCCTAAAAAGTCATCTCAGATTAATTAGGTCAAACTGTTTTCCACTTAGAATAGTGCATAACGCTAAGGCAATTGTTGAATTTGAAGGAGAATTGAAAAAAGAGAGAGAACAAAAATTAAAAAAGCACTTAAAGGGATGGAATTCATACGCCAAGCCGGTAAGAACCAAATGTGAAAATCTTTGCATTCGCCTCTTGGATTACTGATCCATTATAACCTCTAATACGGCTAACATTCTTCACCCATGTCTTCACAATCTGTGAATTAATCCAACATCAAAATTCATTCTTAACAACTGGAGGTCAAACAAGTAAACCATTTGAAGTTTATAAAAGGTGACCTGGTCTAATCTGCCAAGAACTTCCTCTCTTTTGATAGCTTCGTCGCGACTTTCATACAATCCCGCATCTACAAGAAACTGGCAATTCATACACAAGAGAGAGCCATTAGGATAAATTAATAAAAGAAAAAGGTAAAACGGAAAGGAAAAAACAAGTACATGAATGTTCAAAGAATTATACAAGTTGTAGAATCTAGTCTAGACTATAGAAAAAAAAGCAGCCAAGAACAAAACCAGCTAGCTTCTTTCTTTTTACCCTCAACTAAAACCATCAATTAGAGTTTTTATGAGTTCGATTACTAATATAAGGTTTGAAACTAGAAATTCCCTCCACAAAATACAAGTACTGATGCAGAATAATGTAAATAACCAACCTTTCCTAAGTCACGAGTCTTAGAAACATCAGATTCCGAAGGGCCACCAGTCGAGATGGGCTCCGATAATCCCACACGAGATGCAATAGCCATAGCACTTGATCCTGGGCTACCCATTCACCTGTTCCTTCACTTGGCTTTTTTTTATATATTTCTTTTTTTTTTCTTTTTCTTATTTTCAATAACAATTAACAATCAACACTAATAGCCGTAAAAGCATAAACAACAATTAGGTCATCGAACGATCAATCAACTAGAAAAAGTAAATAAAAATAAAAGCAGTATTCCTCAATTTTTTTATTGAATTCCGGATATGCTACAAGGGGCGAGAAAGATACAAGCAGAACTGGAGTAATAGATAAACTTCTCCCTCTAATTTTTCTCTTTCTAGTACAATACAAATATGCTGCGACTGAAATTGAAAACGAGCGAGACCCCCGTAATCGATTTTATATCACGATGAGGCCTTCGGTCTTCTGGAAACAGTATAAATCCCTAAATTCGATTGAAAACTCTGGACCTGGAAACCAACCGCACCAACAATTTAACTGCGCACGCCCGTGTGTATGTGTGTGTGGAGAAGAAGAGCTGAGAGAGAGAAGACGCTTGAAGGAAGGAAGGAAGGAAGAGAGTTGGGGAGAAAGCAGCGATAATCGGCGATTTATGCACAAATAATTGGCGTCGCGTGATATATAAGCGGACATCAACTGTTTCGTATCGGCCCATAAATGTTAGTGGCCCATTCCATATGTTTCCTAGTTTTATTACTTTCTCCGTACACGTTTTATATAAAGGAATATGACGGGAAAGAGTTTTAAAATTTAAATCTCATTATAATAAAATATAGACTAAAGGCAACATATAGATTTTATGATTTTGGTCCAAAATATTATCTTTTGAATTATTTGGTCTCTCACAAATAAAAATGGGTCACCTTTAATCCGAATTGGACGAAAATGGTTAAATTTAACGGTCAACGAATATTAATTGAATTTTGACCGTATTAATATTCAATTAACTATCGCCACCCCTTTCTGGTTCGCCGGCATCGGCATCGCCCTCGAATTAAAAAAATATTTATTGATCAACCAAATTCTGCCCTTGAAAATTTGAATGACAAATTACAAAATTAAAAAAAAAATATTTTTGCATGCAACCAAATTTGGGTTATAACTAAAAATAATTAAAATTTATTGATCTAAATTATTATTTTGTAAAAACTTTATAATACTACTTCCTTCGTATTCAAAAAATAAAAACATTTGAAACGCCACGGGTTTTAATGCACGGATGGTAAAGTAAGTGAGAATGATTAGTAAAGTAAGAGAGATGAAAAGAAAATTGAGTAAAGTAAGAGAGATGAAGAGAAAAAGTAGTAAAATTAGAGTTATGAAATACTAATTGATTTAAAATTGGGGGTAAACCATAATTTGTCCAAACTTCATGGATTTTTTACCATTTACAACTAAAATTTATGCATAAATTCATCCCACACAACGTAGAAAATTTTGAAACTCTCTCCATCTTATATCTACAAAGACTAAAATTATAGTAATAACGACTAATTGTTGGAATGGAGAAATTAATTAATTGGAGAACGAGGAATAAGAGATGAAGTTACGACAATAATAATGAAGGAAATTAATTAGAATTATGGAAAATCAAATCAAGAAGATATTAGTATAATTAGAATATATTTTCCATGCATAGCTAGAATTAGAGCCTATAAATGGTTGTGTAACCATTGAAGGAAATCATTCAAGTCTAATACAATATAGTCCATACAGCTTTTAGTGTCTTTTATTTTTTGCATTTTACTTTTCAACGCTAATAAAAAATAATAAAGACGAAAAGAACTAACAGGTCATAACTGTTACATGTGTGCGTCTCACAACATCAAATGCAGCAAATTGAGTGTGCATGAGATGGGGTTGAGCTGAGGGTGTACGTGAGCATTCATGAGGGCTCGTGTGCATGGGATTATGCACACCCAAGAATCAGTTGAATGTTGGGTATAAAAGCTCATAACATCACACACATGTGAGATATCAGTTGCAACAGAATCATCTTGAATCAATCTAAAGAGAGCGAGTGAAACACCCAGATAAGTGAAGTTAGGGGCTCAAACATTCAATCCAAGTGGTGATTGATCAGTGATCTCGGTGATCAAGGAAGAAGTCTCAGTTCTAGTTCGTGGTGTTGTTGGTCTTTCTTGGTATAAGGATCTCATAGTCGAGTTTCTTGGGAGATTCATATGAGAAGAGCATGTTCTTGTTGTAAGTTTTGATTGAAAGATAGTTTGTAATCTCGTTTCCATATTAATACAAATCGCTCGAGTTCTCTTGTGGATGCAGGCTGATTTTGGCCGAACCACGTATATCCGTTGTCCTTTCATTCCAAGTTAAATTTCTTGCTTGAGCGTTTTCAATCCGGTGGATAAGTTTCACAAATTGGCGCCGTTTGTGGGAAGTTCTTGACGGCGCGGCTAAAGCAATGGCTGGAAATCGATTTGAGTTCGAAAAATTCACGGGGAAAAACGACTTTGGATTATGGAAAGTGAAGATGAGGGCTATGCTCGTGCAGCAAGGCCTTTGGGAGGCTATGAAGTACGAGCAACCAGACAAGACAGCCGATCCAGATGACAAGGAAGTGATCAAGAAAATTGATGCGATGGATAGGGCTCATAGTGCTCTAATGCTCAGCCTTGGAGATCGAGTGTTGCGAGAGTCTGCAAGGAAAAGACCCATTCGGACGTATGGAAGAAATTGGAGTCCATATATATGACTAAGTTTTTGGCTAATCGACTATTCTTGAAGCAGAGGCTATACTCGATCAAGTTTCTTGAAGGGAAAGGCATTATGGAACATATGGATGATTTTGTAAAGGCGGTTGATGATCTTGAGAGTGTGGATGGTGAAATAAAAGATGAAGACAAGGCTATAATGCTCTTGAATGCTCTGCCAAGGAGCTATGATCAACTCAAGGATGCTCTCTTATTTGGGAGAAGCACTTCACTCACATATGAAGAGGTGCTAACTGCCTTAAAGGCCAAGGAATTCCAGAGAGTGTCAGTGAGCAAACCTCTGGATCCGGCTGGGGAAGTTCTCAGTGTGAAAGTGGCTGACAAGAAGGCAGGCAAGAAGAAATGGCAGAAGAAGGGAAAATATGACAAGAAGGAAGAGAAAGAATCAAGATCCTGCCACTATTGCAAGAAGCCAGGTCACATTAAGAAAAACTGTTATGCATTCAAAAGGAAGAAAGAAGAAGAGGCTGCAATTGCTGATGTGGCTCAGGAAATAGATAATGCACAAGTTTTGATTGTGGCTGATGTTGAGATCTCTGAATCCTGGATAATGGACAGTGGATGCAGCTTCCAATGAAGTCAATATAGTAGATCATCAGAGTCCAGAATCCTGGCACTTGAGGTTGGGCCATGTCTCAAAGGATGGAGTGAATCGGTTGATAAATGATGGAGTTATCAAAGCAACCTCTATAATGAATTCAAGAGACTGTGAGGTCTGCATACTTAGCAAAAGCAAGAAAATGGTGTACCCTGCTGGGAAGCATACATCCTCATCAGTTTTGGATTATGCTCACAGTGATATTTGGGGGCCTTCACAGGTAGCTTCTATAGGGGGATGCAGATATTTCTTATCAATCATCGATGATCATTCCAGGAAGCTGTGGTTGTATTCTATGAGAGAGAAGTCAGATGCTTTTAGCAAGTTCAGAGACTGGTGTAAAGAGGTGGAGGTGGAGAAAACAACCACACTCAAGTGTCTCAGAACAGACAATGGGTTAGAATTTTTATTTCATGAATTTGATAATTTCTGCAAACTCAAGGGGATTAAAAGACATAGGACAGTACCCAATAACCCACAACAAAATGGAGTTGCGGAGAGAGCTAATAGAACCATTCTTGAAAGGGTGAGATGCATGCTTATCTCATCTGGAATGCCATCAAGATTCTGGGGAGAAGCAGCTGCTACTTGCTGCTGTGTTGATGAATAAATGCCCTACAACTTCAATAGACTATCAGACACCTGATTTTAGATGGTATGGGAAGCATGGTGATTACAGTAAGCTGAGACCTTTTGGGTGCAGAGCATACTCACACATAAAATAAGGGAAGCTCCAACCAAGAGCTTTGAAGTGTGCTATGCTTGGATATCAGAGTGGTGTTAAAGGATATAGACTATGGTCTATGGAGGCTGGTAATCAGAAGGTTGTGATAAGTAGGGATGTAATATTCAGAGAACAGGAAATGCCATACAAGGATCTTGAAAGGGCAGAGATATCAGAAAAGGTGAGAGTTCCAATTGAGGTGGAGCTGGAAGTGCAAGCTGACAATGATCAAGTCTCAGAAGAAGGAAGTTCCTCAGACTCAGAACAAGGAATCCATGAATCCAATGAAGAAGTTGAAAACACTGATCAAGGTAATCAAAATGAAGAAGACCTCACTGATTATCAATTGGCAAGAGATAGAAAAAGGAGGGAAGTGATCACGAGACCTGCCAGATACAATAACTTAAGTTTAGTGTATTATGCTCTCTGTGTGGCAGATGGGGTGGAGTCAGTGGAGCCCAACAATTATAATGAAGCAGTCAAGGGGAAAGAAAAGGCCAAATGGATCAAGGCTATGCAAGATGAGATTGACTCCCTACTGAGAAATAAGACATGGATTCTAGTCACAAGAAAAATGATACAAAAGCTGAATTGGTTGTAAATGGATCTTCAAGAAGAAGATTGAAGCATTAGAGGATAATAGAATCAGGATAAAACAAGATTAGTGACTAGGGGATACAATCAGAGAGAAGGTATTGATTTCAATGAGATATTCTCTCCAGTTGTGAAACATAGCTCCATCAGATTACTCTTGGCAATGGTTGCTCAAAATGATTGGGAGTTGCATCATATGGATGTAAGGACAGCTTTTCTTCATGGAGAGTTGTAAGAAAGCATCTACATGGAGAAGCCTGAGGGGTTTGTGAAGCCCGGGGAATGAGTGCTTATTGAAGAAAAGTATCTATGGACTGAAACAATCCAGTAGGCAATGGAATATTCAGTTTGATACGCATATGGAGAAGATGGGATTTGAGAGCTCGCAATATGATAGTTGTGTATACATGAAAAATAGAGATGGCAAGCCAGTGGCATTCTTACTCTTGTATGTAGATGATATGCTAGTAACAGGATCAGACATCAATGAGATTTTGAGGGTAAAGCATGACCTAAATAGCATATTTGAAATGAAGGATTTAGGTGATGCTAAGAGGATTCTGGGTATCAGTATCATTAGAGACAGAAAGAATAGGCTTCTATGGCTAAGTCAGCAGCATTACATTGACAAGCTACTCAAGAAATTTCAAATGAATGAGTCAAGAATAGTTTCTACACCGATTGGACAGCAGTTTGTGCTATCAGCTGCTCATTGTCCCAAGAGTAAGGAAGAAGAAGAGCAGATGAAGAAAGTCCCTTATTCCAACATCATAGGGAGTGCCATGTATCTCATGATTTGTACAAGACCTGACTTGGCTCATGCAGTGAGTGTCACTAGCAGGTATATGAGCAATCCAGGAAAAGTGCATTGGCAAGCATTGAAGTGGTTGCTAAGATATCTTGGTGGAACTACAGATTATGGAATATTATATAAAGGAAGTAATGACTGCATCAAGGATAGTTTGGAAGGCTTTTGTGATTCGGATTTTGCATCCAACAGAGACAACAAGAAATCACAGACTGGATATGTGTTTACATTGTTTGGTGCAGCTGTAACTTGGAAGTCGAACTTGCAATCAGTAGTGGCTTTATCCACAACTGAAGCCGAGTATATTGCATAGACTGATGCAGTGAAGGAGAGTTTTTGGATCAAGGGAATCCTGGAAGATTTGGGACTGATACAGAGGAAGGTGGTGATAAATTACAGCGCTATATGTTTATCAAGACATCATACTTTTCATGATAGAAGCAAGCACATAGATGTGCGTTTGCATTTCATCCGAGATAAAGTGAGGAAATGAATGGTATAAGTGAGGAAGATTGCAACTGACCACAATCCGGCTGACGCTTTAACTAAGAGTATACCAGCGTCCAAGTTTGTCTATTGCTTGGAATTGGTAAGTGTTGTTAGAAGATGAAAGTCAGAGGAATTGGAGGATAAGGACAGTGTGATATTGATGTTGGAAACGAGGTGGAGATTTGTTACATGTGTGCGTCTCACAACATCAAATGCAGCAAATTGAGTGTGCATGAGATGGGGTTGAGCTGAGGGTGTACGTGAGTATTCATGATACTAAGACAATATCACCTTCCATGCAGGTATCAGGATACTGTGGCCTTCTAGTGGGAAGTCCCGTAATCCTCTACGAGATCATAGCCTTTATTCTCCCAGGGTTGACAAAGGAAGAGAGAAGATTCCTGGGGCCAATAGTCTTAGGCTCCTCGATTCTTTTTTATATAGGCATCGCTTTCTCTTGCTACGTCCTCACCCCAGCAGCCCTGACGTTTTTTGTTAGTTACGCTGAAGGGGTTGTCGAGTCATTGTGGTCCATTGATCAATACTTCGAGTTTGTCCTCGTGCTCATGTTTAGTACCGGATTGTCTTTCCAGGTAAAACCTTTTTTTGTGCATCCCTTTTCCTTGGTAGTAGAGACAACGAAGAAATTATAAGCTTTACGGTGTTTATTTATCATCCATGTGCTCAAATCGGGCATATATTTCACAGTTTGACTCATAAAAAGCTGACAACTTGGTTTCCCATATTCAGGTTCCAGTTATACAGCTGCTTCTTGGACAAGTTGGGTTGGTTTCGTATGAGCAAATGTTTTCGATATGGAGATACGTGGTGGTGGGCTCAGTGATTGCAGCTGCTGTACTCACACCATCGACAGATCCTCTTACACAAATGCTCTTGGCTGGGCCCCTCATGGGTCTTTATTTAGGTGGCGCGTGGACGGTTAAGCTTCTTGGCCGATGATTTGTCAGCTCACATAACTTAACCTTAGTTAGATATCCCAGAGTTATTTATGCCTCTAATTTTCTTGTGGAATCATAGTTTGTTGTAGTGTTATTATTAGTTTAGAATTGCAGTTGTTCTTGTCCAAGAAGTTGGTTTGTATTCTAACAAATTTGCCCCCGAATATTATCTTTAGAGCCTCTTTTTTAATAGTATGAGTACTATTTCTATAACGTTTTATTTCTGGTTAATTACAGCTGCAAAGTGTAAAATTTATATAAAATTTATGGAGGAAGAAAGAGTACTAAAAACTGCAAGATCTATCACTATAGATAAGTTGTTGAAAGTTGAAACAAATTAAATCAATTCACTTGTAAAAAATAAGGCATGTTCTTGCAACAGGCTAATAAACGTGGCGCTCCTATGGAAAAACACGAATGCGCATACAGTATACGCCTTCCTTGCAAACAATGTCGTGCTTTAGGAACACTCGACGGAAGACTGGTTGGGTAGAAGCTCATCTCCCTTCTTGCTAGCTTCTGCAACAAGCTCCGGCTGCTGCTCTTCATCTTCATTCTTTTCTGGACAGAAATTGAGAGGGAATTTCGTAACTCTAGGTTTATCAGCCAAGATGTTTCTTTGGACCTTATCGAGTAGAACCTTTTGAGGCGGCTCTGCTTTTAGCTGCTCGTCCTCATAGTCGTTGTTAACGTAGTATCCTACTCGGATAAATTCTTGGCCCTGATAGGAGCAAGTCAAGAGTAGCACAGTGACTCCAATAATATCTTCCTCTTGAATTTTGGATGGGTCCGGAGGGTCAGCTTTGAATACGAAACAGTAATTACCAACGTTAACAGGCCCGACAAGCACGCTTTCCAGGACTTGGTCGTATGTTTCATCCTCAGCTGATCCAACATAGATGAGCTTCCACTCTAGATCTGAAACAGATGGTAACAATATCACAAGTCTGAGATATCATATCAAGTTTGTTGCAACAGCTGAAGAAGAAAATTGACTTAATTATAAAACAAACAAATTGATCCATGGCAATCTTCTACTCTTTATTAATGACATTAATCATCACATGAAACGATTGGAGCAATTCAGTCATAAACAGGGATTATTGATGTAAATACCATTGATTAGATTTTACAGAATCATCAAAGGATATGTAAATGCTTCTAGATTCAACAAAAATGTTTGGCTTTTCTTCACTCTATTCAGATTTCCAACCGAATTCATCAATAAACCAGAAGGATCGACCTACTAATTTTGTGAATAAAGAATTTTAGAGAAAAAGCTTTCACCAGCAAAAAATATAGAGAGAGAAATGGTAAAATTGGAAAAATTGGTGTACCGTCTTCGAGGGGAGTGGAACATTCGTGTGAGATCTCGAATTGGAAAGGATCGACGAATGGAGCCGGATTGCTCAATACGGTGACGTCTTTCAAGTTGACGGCGCTCATGGTTTATCGGCGGCAAGTTTAGCTTCAAGTTCAATCCGAGCGAATTAGGGGAAGAAACTCTGATACGGAACCCTAGAATTTGAAAAGTAAACGAAAGCAAAGCAGAAATCACAAACAAGAATAAGCTATTTATACATAAACAAGAATCATTTATTTATTCACAAGCGCGACCAAGTTTCTTTTTGGCGGGAAAATTTAAAGGACAACCGCGAAAATCAATCGAAATCTGCCAACTGAATTAATTTGGCGGATCACTTAATTTTGAATTTTTTTTGTGTTTCTGAATTTGGGAGTATTTGGTAATATTCAGATTTTAACTTAGGAATTAATTTTTGGCTGCTTTGTCCATGACTCACTTGATAGAATGCCATTCATGTCTAAAATTGATACTATCTCGAATCAACGTTTTCATTGATTGCGTATAGGGATGTCAGTGCTTCAGTAACTCGTGGGCTAATCCGAATAGCCTATTAAATTTGAGGATTATGGCTGGAAATTTCTAGCACGATAAAATTATAACTCGATTAGCATGCAATCCGAATAGGACTAATCCAAAAAACCGATGGGCTGGTGAAGTAGCTAGAAAGAGCGTGTGCAATTAAAATTTCTCAATCCAATAGGTTCAGAGGATTCACTACATCACAGGGTCTAGGAGATCATGAATCTGTCAGAAATAGTCGTTGGATACGCTTTTTCTGCTTCAAAACCTCAACCCACTATACTATTGGCTAGTATAGGGAAGTAAAGGATTAATCCCACGAGGACGAACGTGCTACGAAATTGCATTCAAGATGTTTTGGGAGGGTTTGACTGCTGCCACGCAACAAGAAGGTCGAGTATTTTAAACTACTGGACTTGGGAGCGTACGGCACATGACTCAGAATGCAAAATTAACTTGAGAAACAAATCAACAAACTGGAAACTAAACCTGATTTTCCTAAAACGGCCAAACAAACTAGCACAGACAGTGGAGGCCAAATTTCCCTAAATGACCAGGTTCTGGAAAAGCTGCAGAAAAGCACAAAAGACAAGCAGAAAGCACAAACATGAGCAGATCAGATCCTGACTACTAACAAACTTCGTCTTCTTCATGAATCAAACGGGAATAACATACTGAAACAAAGCATCAGCCACCATGAAAACAGAGCAAGATCCAAATATGAAATTAAACAAGAACCTTAAGACTAAACTCGACAGATTTAAACTACTGGGTCTAGCAGATATGAGAACAAACAGTAAACAGTCATAATCACGCAGAATTTAAACAACAACTCCAGATACACCACGATTCACGAAAATCACAAACGTCTCCATAACCGGATCCAACAAATCCAACAACAATCCAACAGATCCTAACTCCGAACATCCAACAAACAACAAATACGAAATAGAAAACCAGCAAACAAACATCAACTACACGAGATCCAACAAAAATAAATAGAAACTTCCATAATATATACACTAAGCTTGATTCCAGCAGATCCAAGTCAGAACAAAAATTACTAAACTAAAAACCAACAAGTACTTAAGAAAATGAAAGCTAATCCAAGACAAAATGTAAAATATTGTTTCTTCGCCCACGTAGGACGGTGTTACACAGCAGCAAACGAACGAAAACCACCACGGTAGCCGGAAATCACCCCATATCCAAGTGCACAGCAACTGAAATGTATTCCTGAAGTGTGGAGCTAAGTGAGTGAGCTAGGAGCCTCCCTAAAAGTGATCTAAAAGCGTATATCCCCCTTCCTCAATGTTGAGTCTTTATATAGGTAAGACTCTGATCCCTAAGGCATCTTCTTGGTGAATTGACGTTTGTGCCCTTGAATATGATCTTTTAAAGTCAGCTCTTTGCTCCATTATGCTCCTGTCGCCAACTTCCTGATTCTCCTAGGTCCGAGCGACGACTTCTGATGTTTCACTCCAAAATTCATCTCTTTTGCATCTGCCAGGTCAATTAACACAAACTCCTGGGTCCGGCAGATTTATTACGCACCTGAACTTAGAAACATTCATTAGTGTTCCAAAAACACAGAATATAACCCAAAACCAATGCATGAAACGAGCCTTATCAGCTGGCCTGAAAGCCGATAAAATTTTTGTCGTTCTGTTTGTTTGACTCATAATTGACACTTCAATGATTATTTTTATAATATAAATACAATAACCTTCAATTTTGTATTAAATATACATATGACTACTTCCGCCTCTTAAAAAATAGACAAATTTGTAAATGACACGAGTTTTAATATGCAATTGGTAAAATAAGAGAGAAGTACTGAAAAATATAGAAGGGGGGAAAGTTAGTGCAAGGAGTGTCAATGAATTGTAGGATCCACATTAAAAATGATGCGTATGATTATTATTTGTTGAAACCTTTCCATATTTCGACTTAGTTTAATTTTGGAGGACAATCCAAAATAGTAAAACTCGTCTAATTTTTAGGAACCGATGGAGGATATGATAAGTTTTTTGATATAATAATATATAAACAAATTAGAAACTTCAGATTCACTAGAAAAATATTTAAATTTCTAAACATGCTTTAAAAGTTTTGAATATATTTATGTTTTATTTTATTTATACAAATCGTAAAATTAGCATTTGATCATGTTTGAATTTGAGCATATATCTCAAATTTATCATAACTAAAAGTTTTACCTCCTACAAATATAACTAACTTTTATTGAAAAATCGTATGTTAATTTTATCAGTAACCCGATTAGCCCGAAGGATAGAGGGAGTAGTAAATTGTGCTTTAAAATATAATAAAATAGCAAAATTTAAGAAACTTCAAATTCACTAGAAAAATATTTAAATTTCTAAACATGCTTTAAAATTTTTGAAATATATTTATGTTTTATTTTATTTATACAAATCGTAAAATTAATATTTGATCATGTTTGAGTTTAAGCATATATCTCAAATTTATCATAACTAAAAGTTTGTCCCAATGTGTCTCAATGTGGGACCCTTATTCCACTACACACATCGATTTAATATCTCTATTTTAACATTCAACCCATCAATTTCTTAAATTCTGCTATTTTATTATATTTTGCTATTTTATTATATTCAAAAACAAAAAAGATATATAAAATATTTGTTAAAAAGATAGGGTGAGTTATAAGGCGGACTATAGTCCATCCCATTGCAAATGAATGGGTAGGACTATAAAATGTTAAAGCTGATCGGTTTATTTAATACTCTATTCTCAACGATTTAGAAATAAATAATTATGGAGACGTCATTCTTGATTTATCCAGCATAGAAGTATTTGCATCCTAGTGATAAAAATGTAATCAACTATTCAACGTATTAATTTTATAAGTAGAGGGTCGACTGAAGTTGGGCTATATAATGAAGGACAATCTGAATTGGGATCCTCAATGGAGCCAGCAAATTACAAATCATGTATTGTGTACCAATTTAGGTCTTAGTTTTTTAGGGTGTCCACAATGGGGGAGCCGCGGCCCGCGGCTCGGCGCGCGGCCCCCCATTGCAAAGGCCGAGAGCCGGGGCGGAGAGGCGAGAAGCGTGACTGAGCCACGGCCGCGGCCTTCACGCGGCTGATCCGTGTGAGCCGCGGCCCTCCCATTGCAAGCGCCGCAAATCGCGGCTGTGCCGCGGAATATAAATTTTTTTTTTTTATTTCGAAATTTTTTTATAAATATACACTCTCATTTCCATTTTTTCACTTCATTCTACACTTCAAATCCCTTCATTTTACACTCTCAAACACTACAAAAAATGCAAGGTGGAGATGGTAATTCCCCGGGGTATGGAGACTCGGGATACGGCAACTTCCCCAATCAGACGTGGAGTCCGCACTCGCCCCAGTTCCGGGTCCAGCCATCCCAGCAGAGGAACTTGGTTCGCCAACCATCGGGGTTCGGGGACTACCGACCGAATATGGACGCGATCAACAACCCATCCCAGCAATTCCAATCCTCCCAATTCCAATCCTCCCAATTCCAATACTCCCCGTCTCATCTGTCTGAATCTGATAGATTCACATGGGAACAGTTGATGGGTACATCGAAGACCCCGACATCCGGTAGTGTGGAGACGGAGGCCACCACCGAGGGTCGCCGAACCGGCGGTGGTGGGGGGCGAGGTGGCAGCGGTGGGATGGGAGGCGAGGCGGCGGCGGTGGGAGTGGGAGGCGAGGCGACGGCGAAAGGCGAGGCGGTGGGGGGCGAGGCGGCAGAGAGCATGGGCCCACCAGCAGCGGGCGAGGTGGAGACAAAGAGCCGGCCACCGGCGGTGGCCGAGGCGGTGGTGATCGGCGTGGCGAGAAGTACAACGACGACGAATCCCTCGCTGTTGCGCGGGCTTGGGAGGCGGTCACGACGAATCCGGTCATCGGCACGGATCAGACCGACATTTGCTTCTGGAGGCGCGTCCTGACGGTGTAGAACGGCTTCAAACCAGAAGGCAGTGCCGGACGTGATGAAGGCCAGATCTGGAAGAAGTTCGGCCGGATCAGTAGCGCTGTGAAGAGGTTCAGGAACATTTACGAGAGACAGCTCCAGAATGCCGAAAGCGGCCGCAGCGAAGGCGACGTACGGGCGTTATCGTATCAGTTGTTTAATACTGAAAGCTGGCCCAAGTTCACCTACTGGAATGAATACATGCTTCTCCGAGACTCCCCTCAATTCAAGGCGATCTGCGACGATGAGACCGGTCCTACTGGGAAGCGGACAAAAATCGGGGCCGACGGCACGTACAACAGTGGTACCGACTCACGTGCATTCGACCTGAATGACGATGTGAGGGATGAGCCCCCCTCGACAATGTCGAGGCGCCAGCGCCCGCAGGGCAAACAATCCGCCATCCGGGAAGCTAGATCCGCTTCCCAAGTCTCTCGGGCGAGCGCGGCGACACCACACCCTTCAACACCGACCGCGGCGTTGACTCAAACACTGGAGGTGCACTCCAGGATAACTTGTCCTTGTACGAGAAGTCGACGGACCCTATCACCAAGATGATGTACTACGACCTCATTCTTAGGTTGAGGTCGAAGTTGGGCTTCTCCGATGGGTCGGCGACGGGCGAAGCAAGCGGCAGTGGGGCCGGTGTCGGCGGCGGTGGAGGAGGTGAAGAAGATGTGCCGGATTCCGATGACGCCACCGAGTAGGAAGCGGTGATGTTTTTTTCTTTTTATTATTATGTTGTATTTTTAAAATATTTTCGTTGTAGAATTTTCCCCTATTAATAGTACGACGAAAATTTGTCTCTACTTCTCTCTTTATTAAATTATTTTTATTATCCAAATTATTAATCTACTAAAATTTAATAACATTAAATTAAATTAAAAAATAACATTAATAAAAAGCAAAAAAAAAATTAACATTTTAGAGGGCCACATTTGGTGGCCCTTTGAATTTGCATTGACTTTTTTACATTTGCCATTACAAAGGCCACATGGAAGCCACAATTGGTGGCCGGGCCACAAATGGTGGCCTTTGAAGGCCACCATTGTGGACACTCTAAGGGTGTCCACAATGGGGGAGCCGCGGCCCGCGACTCGGCGCGCGGCCCCCCATTGCAAAGGCCGAGAGCCGGGGTGGAGAGGCGAGAAGCGTGGGTGAGCCGCGGCCGCGGCCTTCACACGACTGAGCCGTGTGAGCCGCGGCCCTCCCATTGCAAGCGCCGAGAATCGCGGCTGGGCCGCGGAAATTATTATTATTATTATTTTTTAATTTTTGAAATTTTGTGCATAAATATACTACATTTCCACTCCATTTTCCAACTCCATTTTACTCCCATTTTCCTCCAATCTTCCCTTCCAACTTCAATTTAACCTTGCAATTATGGATTCCGACGATGAACAATTCCAACAAGCGGTAGATCTAGAGTTCCAAAACCTTGTTGCGGCGGTGCAACGTGAAGAGGAAGAGGCAGAAGAGGCGGCGGAGGCGGCGGCTGAGGCGGCGGTGGCAGTCGGCCGGCCATTCCATCATCGGTGATTTTTCGATCGTGATCATGTCGGGGCAGACCGCAGGTTGATGGAGGACTACTTCAACGACAACGCCCGTTATCCGCCAGAAGTTTTCCGTCGGCGATTCAGAATGTCGAAAAATCTCTTCGTCCATATAGCGACGTGTTTGGCGCAGCGGTTCAGGTGCTTCAACTTGCGATATGATGCCACCGGCCGACCCGGCTTATCGACTTTCCAGAAGTGTACGATGGCAATTAGACAGCTTGCCTATGCCGGGCCCGTTGACATGTTCGATGAATACCTACAGATGGGCGAAACGACTAGACTACAGACGTTGAGGCAGTTTTGCAGGGGGATCAAGGATATCTTCAAAGGGGAGTATCTACGGAAGCCATCGGCCGATGATTGCCAGAGATTGATTGCTATGCACGGGATGAGGGGCCGCAAGTGAGATTCACGGCCAACGGAACTCAGTACAACATGGGGTACTATTTGGCCGATGGGATATACCCTCGCGGGCCCGTGTTTGTGAAGACGATCCGACAACCCGTTGGGCCGAAGCAAACCTACTTCGCGAAAAAACAAGAGGGTGCTAGGAAGGACGTTGAGCGAGCTTTTGGTGTACTGCAAGCGCGATGGGCCATTATACGGTGCCCGACTCGACATTGGCACGAAAATGATGTCGCAGACATCATGACTGCATGTATCATATTGCACAATATGATAATAGATGACGAAGGATTTGCTGCAGAGCGATGGACACCCGAAGAAGGTGCTAGTACGAGCTCGGGTATTGCCATGGAGCCCATACAGATGGGTGTACCACGTAGTAATGAATACTTGATCCAGAGGTACACCGATATGCAGAGCCAAATATCGCATGATTCACTGCAGGTTGATATGGTTGAAGAGGTCTGGAACCGTAGAAGGGGCGCTGCAGAGTGATTTGAGTTTCCTTTCGTTGTATAATTTTCCTATTTCAATATAATACAACGAAGTTATTGTTACATTTTTTCTAGGTTGTGAATTTTCTAATTTACAATCCACATTAGTTTACTTTAATTAAATTTATAAATATCATAAATTTAAAACTAATAAAATTTATTAGACTTAAATTAAAAAATAATATTAAAAAAATAAACAAATTAATTTTTTTTAAAGAGGGCCACATTTGGTGGCCCTTGTTATTTTTGATAGTTTTGTTGACTTTACCATTACGGAAGCCACATGAGAGCCACGAATGGTGGCCGGGCCACAAATGGTGGCCTTCAGGGCCACCATTGTGGACACTCTTAATCACATTCAATTTTGTAATTTGGTCGACATAGGTCAACGATCTTACCAGTTACTGAGTTACGAATAGGCTTGCATTTTTGTGGTAAAAATTTCTATGATGAGTTTGGTATAGGTTATAACTTGATATACTCTTTTTTATATCTTAAATCATACACCAACATTAAGTCTATTTAACTTATTCTTTTTTTAAAAAAAAATTATACCTTTATTTTATTATTTATCAATTATTTTGATATTATTTGCATTTATACCATTTATTATGTCTATTTCACTTATTTTTACTATTTCTTTTGAATTTACACCTAATTTAAAATTATTGATTATTTCTTACACCATATATTAAGTATGTTTCACTAATTTTTATTCTTTTGAATCTACATATAATTTACACGTATTCTTATTTTTTTGAATATACACTTCATTTTTTACGTACTCCATCACTTATTTTTATATTATTTGAATTTAAACTTATATTAGTCTACTTCACTCATTATTATTTCTTTTGAATTTATACAATATTTAAAATTTATGAAGCGTACTTGACTGATTTTTTTCTCTCATTTGAATCTACGCTGTAATTTTAAGTTTATATATATTGTCTAATTCTTACACCATAATTTATACCTAATTCTCATAATTTATGTCTATTTCTCTTTACCTCATTTCCTAATTTTATTCTTTTCATTTATACTAAGTTGAATGTTCTCCAATCCATATTTCTTTTGAAATTTACACCATGATTTATATCTATCGATTATTTCTCTTTACCTCTCTAATTTTTATTTTTGATGCTGATATTGATTTGCTCAACAACTATATTGTATCTATCTTTAGTTTTTATCACTCATTCATTAGTTCATTTTGTCTTATTACTACCTCTCTTGAGCAAACTTTACCACCAATGCTACAATTGCTTTAAGCAATGCCGACAGAAAAAAAAAATCTTCGCAAGTATTTACATTATTTTGAATACAATCGCTATTTCGATATTCAGTATCCACAATTTTATACCCCTATTTCTAGTTTAATTCTTTGAATGTGCACAAAACAAACTAGCAAAACCCCACACTACACACTCATATATAGTTATATATACGTATAACAACCTAGATTGACAGATTGAAAACAAAAGTATGAATATAAAGTGTCTCAACTTTTCTTTTCCGCCTGTTCATGACTAAGTGTCATATTTACTTTTTTATACTATTTTTAATAATAATGAACCACACTTTCACTAACTCATCTCACTCACATTTTATTATAAAATTAATATATAAAAGTAAGACTTACACTCCATTAATTTTTCAATCTAAATGCCAAATCAAATTTGTGTTGACATACTCATGTCATTGTGTTAACATTTTTAATACACAATATATTAAGTAGGTAGCAAATTGCTCATTAAATTAGTTAGCACTTTAACAAAAATCTTTTAATGTAATCTACAAAAGCATGAATAGAGCAATGGATTTCCAAGTGCATAAGAAAAAGAGAGGCAAGTGTATAAACACCTAGGAAGAGTGTCATCCCACAATTGGTTTACTTTTATCTAACTTGCCATATTAGTCATTGTTAACTTTAAAGTTTTTTTATCATAATTAATGACGAAGTCTATCCTTTTACTTGAGATAATATAATTATATATATAAACTGTACATGTATTAGAAATCATTACAAAATCGGATGCACTTTATTAGGTTTGTTTCAACTTCCATTTATATAAATGGCATATGGGGTACCATTTAATTTTAAAAATGCTTTATAATAGTTAGAAATATGTTGTGCAGTGCTAATTTGTAATTTGGTTCATTGGATGTATCCACCCACGTTATACTACATGCAACTCTTGGTGCAAAGAATCTACATGTAAATTTAGTTTATATTAAAAAATTAATAACCACGCTATTCGTGATATTCCTAGTAGGAGTAATAGGTATAATTTTGTTGCTAAATAAATTAAAATCTCTTTCAAATTAATTAATAAAGCTTTGCGATGCTTCAATTATGAGAGACACCCCGGGAAGATGCAAAAAATATTTTTTAGTAGGTGTTCTTGCTCTAGTATGTATCTTCTTCCTCTTCGAAACAGTGGACGTCATTGTTGTTTTCTTCTGCAACTTAAAAATATTTGATATAGCCCTCTTATTATCCCATCATTTTCCTCTCCCAAATATTTTTTTAAAAAGTAGACTATTATTGTCTTTTTTTTTTGCGTTTTGATTTGTTATATTTGTGGGATTAAGAAGTTGTTAGCTGACCAAATATGAGAGTCCATCCCAAAAGATTGGGGGAGAATTTAACCGATGTCGGACAACTTGCACTGATTTAATGAGAGCATTCGCAGCGGTGCTCTAATGCAAGAGAACCCGTCGTGCCGTCGGCGCGGCAAGTACTGTGCTCGCCGCTGTGCTCTTGCCGACGGCACGGACGTGCTCGTTGGCAAGAGCACCGCCGTGCCGAAGAGCACACTGACGTGTCGCATCCCCATTGGCCAACGGAAGAATTTCTATTTTTAAATCGAAAGTAATTCCAAAATCTAAAAAAATATTTTTGGGTTCCCAAAAATATAGCCGTTTTATTACAGTTATTTTTTTATTTTAAAAAATTATCCCAAAATTATCTATAAATACACACATTCATCATCCATTTTTTACATCAAAATATCTCTCACTCATACTTCTCTCATATTTTTGAATTTCTCTAACCTACATCTTCCTCTCTCACTCAAACACTGTCTAAATTAAAAAATGGCTCCGAACGAGATCATTGCGGAAGCGGAACGCGAAGAACAAGAATACTATCAACAATATTGTGCCGCCTATGAAGCCTATGTCACCGAGTAGTGGGTTTTTTTAATTCAGCCACGAGTAGTGTGTTTTTTTTTAATTTTATAAATTTAATTATTCAATTTTTTTATTTTTAGGATTTTAATTATGTAATTTTTAATTTTTTAGTAATTTGTAATAGTATTTCAGGTATTTTTAATGCATTTTAATATTGTGAAAATGATTTTAGTAATTGAAATATTTAAATTGAATAATAGAATGATGGAACCCTTGAGCATGCTCTTGCAGAAGAGCATGAATGTATGTTTTGTCCTCTTACATAAGAACACAGAATTAAAAATGAATAAAGGTGGGTCCGGGCCCACACCCGTACTCTGGGCAAGAGCAAGGATGTGGATGCTCTAACAATGTTCTCGTTAGTTACGACCAGATCCTTGCCCAGAATGGTAGTCTACCAATCTGAGTAGCCAAACCTCCCAATAAAAGAACTAAAATTACAAACTAAACAAGAAACTCTTACAAATAACTAACATATTAGGAGAAAGAGTCTATATATAACAAAAACACATACATACGTATATTATTTTAATTAATGGCTTGGGAAAAAATGAAGGAAACTAGGAATATCGAAAGAGAGCCAGTGAGAAAAACAAGGACAATGGCTGTGCAAACTATATGGGCAAGTTGGAATGAGGTAATAAGAAAATTATGCATCTTGTGTTTGTGTACGACGTCGTATTTGGATGTGTAGTTCCATCCATTTTTCTCCATCTTGTAATGATATGTGTTGAGCCTTTCCTTCATCCTCAAATTTTCCACTCTCCTTATCAAAACACTCATGTTCGTATCCACTGCCTTTCGAGAATTTCCTGTCAATTTAGATATTAATTAGAGAGAATTTAGATATTAATTAGAGAGAAAAAGAAGTCAATATATTTTTGAACATCAATTTAGACATATAATTATTTATTTTATATATGGATACATGATTATTTTGGATACCACAAACAAAACCAAATTAATCATCCAATTTCCACTTTATGTGTGTGTTGATATATGAATCACAAAATAAAGCTCTCTTAATTATTTTCGTGTTTGAGATTTTCCACCAAAAAATTGTTCAACAATAGAAATTAGGTCAAGTTGTAGATCAAAGTACAACATTGTAAAGTATGAAAGATGCCTTCTTCATCTCCAAAATTCTGGAATCTAGCTTGTGGAATAAGTTGTACCTTGCTCCTGCAGGAGAAATAGGGATTGCTTGATTTACAAAAACTACTACAACCGAAAGAGGCCATCTATGAACTAATACTACATCAATCTAACTCTTTTAATTTTAATATTGGGAGCATTTTAATAAGTTTCTACACTGTTTGCTCTACGTACTATATATAAATAGGGTTATATGTAAGGAGTTTGTGATTGGGCCATCTATTTAGTTAACTTTATATCACATGGACAGTTGTCTAATTAACTAAATGCTTCCTCTTCTACCAAATTATCATAAATTTCAAATTAAAACTGCTATTGAATTTTCAGCCAATAGTTTTCAGCACACTTTGGACTTTTGAAACTGCTGGAACACGAGGCATAGAAAATCATGGTGCAGTACTGTTAAGGGACACGTCCTCCTTAACGTCGAATTCCACACAATCAAGAAACACACGCCGGAGTTGTCAGCGCCCAAGAGGTTTGGGTCGGCGATTCTTCCGGCGAAGGGGGTTGCTGAGCGTGAGAGAGATTTTCGTCGGCAGCGATAGAGAAATAGAGTTTTGTGATTCAAGCCAAGTTGGGCGAAATACCGATTTTATTAATTGACTGAATGAATAAAATGATAACAACATATCCCTATTTATAATACTAGAATACTAGCTTATGGAACAAGAAACAAATATAAGAAAAGATATGCAAATCCCTAATATATCTAAACTAAATAATAATAGTATAAGACTCGTATCAACTCCCCCACGGTTAAAATCCACCTTGTCCTCAAGGTGGAAACCATGAAGCAAAAAGGAGAGTTGAAATCCGAAGCTTCGGCGAGACAACTCCTCCTGGATCAAACATACACCGAACAACTTACGGCAGCTAGTTGTGCCGGGCAAGACGAACGAACCTTGAGACTGGGAGCAACAACAGGAAATGTCGTTGTGCGGTGACCCAACGATCGGTCGCACTGCGGTGGCTGGTACATAGGTTGCGCGTGCAGCACTTCCGGCGAATCCCAACAGGTAGGCAAGCATGGAGGCTGGTCCGGAGTTTGATTGGTCACACGCGTGGGCTGATTGTATAGGTCCCGCGGTGGCTGTTCGGTGGAGTAGCGGGGCCGGTGGGAGGCGGGCTGGACTCGCAGCTCTCTCACCTTCTCCTGAGGGTGAGGTCGGTCCCAGCACGTCTTTGAGCGTCGGGGCCGGTCAAAGGTTAGGTAGCCGAGGTCCTGCTGTTGCGCCAATGGGTCCCAGCAGGTCGGGCAGTGCCGCTGTGTTGCGGGTGTCGGGTGGCGATCAAACCCTAATTGGCTCTGATGATCTCCGCGATCAGATAGGTGTCCACCCCTCTCGACGTAGCCACCGCGGTGTCGGGGCCAAGCGTCTTGCGCGCGATCGCGGTACCCGATGGGCTGGTATCTCGGCCGTGGGCGACGATCAGGTGGATCCAAGTGGTGTGAGACGTAGGGTGATTCTGGATCAGGCCACGACGACGGACAGAGTACTTCCACCCGGCTACTCGGAGGGTCCCAACTGGTTACACGGCGAGGTTGGACGGGCTGGTAGGGACGGAATGGCTGTGTGGCCTGAGGGAAGTCGTATTGACGACGGCGATAGCCGGCGTAGTTGTATGACGTGTCAACGGACTGAAGCGTGATTGTGGTAGAAATGGTGGTGATGCGGCTGGGGTAGGAGACGAGAGGAGGTGAGTGTTGGCAGTAGGCCTAGATTGAATTTGCAGCCTAGCACACTACCCGTGATTGAGGTTACTGCTCCGGAGAAGCCTAAGGCTGAGATTGCTTCTCCAGTTGTTGTTACCGTGAGGCCGGCAGGGAGCAATCCGTTTGGCCAGGCGAGGCCAAGAGAGGAGGTGTTGAAGGAGAAGGGCCAAGATTGGAAGAAGATTGAGGAGAAGCTCGAGTCTACCAAGATTAAGGAGGTTGTTTCTGATGGACCGGATCCTCCTAGGAAAAACTTTTGGAGTGGAAGAGAGAGGCGGTAGGCGATGGTAGTGCTGCGGAGGGTGAGCTCTGGATGAAAGCACCAGTTGTTAAGGGACACGTCTTCCTTAACGTCGAATTCCACACAATCAAGAAACACACGCCGGAGTTGTCGAGCGCCCAAGAGGTTTGGGTCGGCGATTCTTCCGGTGAAGGGGGTTGCTGAGCGCGAGAGAGATTCTCGTCGGCAGCGATAGAGAAATAGAGTTTTGTGATTCAAGCCAAGTTGGGCGAAATACCGATTTTATTAATTGACTGAATGAATAAAATGATAACAACATATCTCTATTTATAATACTAGAATACTAGCTTATGGAACAAGAAATAAATATAAGAAAAGATATGCAAATCCCTAATATATCTAAACTAAATAATAATAGTATAAGACTCGTATCAAGTACTATCTCAATTATGATGATCATCATCATTACTAGTATTATTTATATTACTCTTATTAGTATTTTTTTTTGCGATGAGAACATTTTGTAATGATTTAAAACGTTTTCTTGCATGTGTTGGGAAAAACATTGTGCGACAATCTCAACTGAAAGAAGTCATTACTTAGATTTCAATTAATGTCCTTTGATTATGATTTATGCATGCATGGTTACCGTCGTCCATTTAAGCACTGGGTCATTTTTAACTAACTTACTTAGAGCATCCACAATAGTGGACGAGTCGGCGGACGAGCGACCGGTGAGCCGCTCGTCCGTCGCACTCGTCCACTATTGCGACTGGCGAGAGCGTCGCAAAGGAGCTACGCGGACGACCCCTCGTCCATCAGTTCGTCCGCCCTCTCGTCTGCTATTGCTGCACCCAAGGGACGAGCGCACGGACGAGACGGTTTTTTGATTTTTTTAAACTCTATATATACGGCTCGTTTCGGTTCGTTTTCATTCACACCACTTGTATTAACGAGTTTCTCTTCTTTCACTCTACAGTTCTCGACATCCCGAAATGGATAGTGATAGTGGTGGTGCTGATGGTAGTGGTGCGGGTGGTGGTGGCTGGGATAGTGAAGCAACGCGGAAAATCCGCGAACAGATACGGGCCTATACGTCCGCTGAGATAAATCGCCTGATGAGGGAGGCCTTGCAGCAGCAGCAGCCGGCGGTACCTCGCCCCATCCAGCATCGAGGTGTAGTACACCGCGACCACGTCGCTGCACACCAACGGTTGTTTGACGACTATTTCGCTGAGCAGCCGCGATTTGGGGACAACTTCTTCCGGCGGCGTTTTATGATGCACCGGGATCTATTTATGCATATCGTGAACGCTTTAGAGCGTCGGTACAAGTACTTCCGATTCAGGGAGGATGCGAGTGGCAGACCCAGTCACTCGCCTATATAGAAGTGCACTGCTGCAATTAGGCAGTTGGCTTACGGAGGCGCGACCGACATGTCGAGTATCTCCACATCGGCGAGACGACTGCCCGCGATTGTCTCAAGTATTTTTGTCAGGGCGTCATTCAAATATTCGGGGAGAGGTACCTGCGAAAGCCTACCCCCCAAGACTGCCAGGAACTGATGGATATGCACGGGGCGGTGCACGGGTTTCCTGGGATGTTGGCTAGTATAGATTGCATGCATTGGGAGTGGAAGAACTGCCCCACCGCCTGCAAGGGTCACTACACGACCGGCTTTAAAGGCAAGAATCCCACAATGATCCTCGAAGCGGTAGCTGACTACCGGCTTTGGATTTGGCATGCATATTTTGGGGTAGCCGGAGGGAACAACGACGTCAACGTCCTCCAGTCGTCGCCCCTTTTCAACGAGCAGTGCCAGGGCGTTGGTCCGACCATCAGTTTTGTCGCCAACGGCAACCAACATCATATGGGCTACTATTTGGCGGATGGGATATACCATAGGTGGCCCGTCTTTGTGAGGACAATCAGATATCTGCTCGAAGATAAGAAGGTCTACTTTGCGAGCCGACAAGAGTCAGCGCGCCAGGATGTGGAGCGGACATTTGGTGTGCTCCAAGCTCGATGGGCGGCGGTGAAGGGTCCAACCTGTTTGTAGTATGACGACTGCATTGCTGATATCATGTACGCATGTATTATGATGCACAACATGATCGTCGAACAAAAAGGTCCAGAACTGACTGATTGGACCAATGAAGATGTCGTCGGGCCAAGCCACGGCGTGGCCACCGCCAATGTACGAATGTGGATACCTCATGATGACGCTGGGCGGCTCCAACCCAATGCCGACATGCGCCAACAAGAAGCCCATATTCGACTCCAGCAGGATATAATTGAAGAGTTGTGGGCGCGAAAGAATGCACGTTGATATTTATAATGTAATTTCTTGAAATTGATTTTTTAATTGTACTTTTTTATTGCTTTTAATTTAATGAAATTCTGATTGCATTTTTTTCGTATTGGTGTCGAAATTTTAATCCCGTATTTAAATTCCGTATATAAAATGTGAATTTGTTTGTTGGGAAGTCCTAGTAGCAGTCCACTATTATGCAGTGGGAAGTCCTAGTGATGTGATAGTGGGGTGGGAAGTCCTAGTGACGTGGCAGAAGGTGTTTTTAGGAAGTCCTAGTGCTAGTACGTGGGAAGTCCTTCCTATTGTGGATGCTCTTAAATTGGTATGGTGACCTAACTTTAGTACCAGCATAAATATCAAATATTAACTTACTTGCTAGTAGGTTGTTAGCATATTCACTTCTATTATTATTTTTCACTTTTTTCTTTTAATTTGCTCATGCAAGCTAATACTCCCTCCGTCCCCTAATAGGAGTCGTTGTTTGACCGGGCACGAGTTTTAAGAAATGTAAAGAAAAGTTGATTGAAAAAAGTTAGTGGAATGTGGGACCCACTATTTTATATTGATTTTATAATAAAATGTGAATGGAGTGAGTTAGTGGAATGTGGGACCTACTACCATTTATGGTAAAAATGAAGAGTGACTCTTAATGGGGGACGGCCCAAAAAGGAAATTAGCGACTCTTATTTGGGGACGGAGGGAGTAATATTTTGTAAAAATGGTTCAAACGAAAACCATTAATTCTCACGAGAACAGGGAACTAATTTAATATCAACTCTTTAATTGTAAAAGTCTGGAGGTTCAAAATAATAAAAATCTAGTACTACTATAAATTATGAAAATTCCTTCTTTATAAAAATTTGAATCATTGACATATTTATAACTATTTTAGATTATTCAGATTATGTTTGGCTCACAAAAAGATTTTTTTTTGGTCAATCTCCCAATATATACTATTAATATATACCTTTTAAAGTCATTTCAACTCACATGATATGCTGCCTTCCAATTAATATATAGTATATACACACATTATATAAATTAATAAAATTGAGCTATTCAGAATTCCAAACACTACCATAAACAGCATGGGAGGAATATTTATACTACTTGACTATATAAAGTAAATTAATTATTAATATCGAATGTAAGTAAAGCTTTTTACAATCTAACCCAAGTATCATGCTAATCTTCGACGATGTATTTAATTATTTATTGTTGCTATAAATTGACGTGAGAGGCACATGTCTATACATGCAAGGGTGCGCCCATATAAACAATTACTAATATATTTACAAATCATGAAAACTATTAGCATTAATTAGACATGATCTCACGATTCGTGAGTCACCAATACTTCATTTGGCGATAAAAAAAGTAGGCGATCTGCCTAAACCACAGAAGAATTAGGTATATAGTAATCATTGACATAGCTATAGTGGTTTTTCGCCTCCCAATAATTAAAAAATAATTGCCATTTTCATAATTTTATGTTGCAGTAATAAATTACTAAAATATTATTACTATTATTATTAGTAATTGGTTATATTTGAAATTTTAGTTTGTGGTTTAATAGAAATAAGTCCAATCACTAGTAAATACAAAGACTATTTCTATATTTTAACTATACTTATAATTTTTAATAAAAAATATAGTAGTACTAGTATATTTTTTTGTTGGAATTAGGCGTAGCAAAAATTTCATACTTGAAAACTTGGTTCTTCGAAATCTAATGTAAAATTTAAAAGTATTACAATTACAAATTAAAGCTCTTTATGGAAGCTTTCCAATTTTACTTATTGGGCTTTGGCTATTGAAAGTATTCAAAAAAGGCTAGAGACATGTTTCCGTAATTTTTTTTCTCTTTTTATTGAAATTAAATTTGATTTATATATTGCTAATGTTGAGAGATTTTAAATATTGGTACATTAGAATTTCACATAGAACTTCGAAAAATTATCAATTGAATTTGGACAAAAATACTGTAAACACATGTTTTCATGATGTAGGGGCTAATCAGTTCCAATATATCATGCTTAAACTCTAATGAGATACTTACTCAATTTGTTAAAAGCATTTCTTTGTGGCATTCTTGATCAATTATTAACTAAAGCAAAAAAGAAAAAGTTACTAAGATGAATTAAAAAGTTAATTGAGAATCAATTAGTGCAGATTTATCGAACTGAAAGTGTAAATTAATCACAAGTGGCACCAAATAAAATCTAATCATTGTGGAAACATGCTAAAAAAATTACTATATGGTTGACTCAGAACAAAGTGTTATCAGCCTCGTAGTACCATTTTGTAATACCCTCATATCTCTACAGCATGCTATGAATTGTTCCATGCTTTATAATTTATATGTTATTTTATTAGCATCACGCAAACATAATTATAGTAAAGAGAATCAAGTATTAAATGCTATGAATTGTGGCTTTTTGCATGATATAATTCGGGTTTTCGGGTTTGGTTTCGTACAAAAAATTATGTTTTGAATTGCTTATATTGTAAAAAAATTATTTTTTTTATTTTAGTAAGAAAAAGATTATTTATTGAGATATATGAGATATTAGCTTACAATTTGAAGCTTTTTTTTCTTTTTTCTAAATAAACCTTTTGAGTATCACAGATCACTTTATAATTTCCTAAAACTTACATAATTCCTATATTTCACAAGTAAAGTGCCTTTTCCCGGCCTTTGCGAAATTTCCAAAAATAGTACTATTACTCCTTTCATCCCGTCATAAGATATTTGTTTCTTTTAAGTAGAGATAAAATAAAATAAGAGAGAAGAGGGACAGCTCGATTTACATGGGGCATCCATAAAAAAACGAATTGCTTATAAGAGAACGAGGAGAGTAGTAAATTTTTAATTAAGAATGTTAAGTTACACGACTTAGCTAGGAAACGGGAATAAATTGGGCTTTTTGATATTACGATAACTAAATACTCCTTAATACAATTAAAAAAAACGAGTTTGATAATATTTTAGTGAGGATAAGCCATAATCAAGAAACAACAATCACTTAGGATTATGATCGGGCCAATGGTTAAATCGTAAATCAGCCCAGACATGAAAATTGTATTTGTGTACTCCATACACAAATGAAAATCATATTTGAATCATTAAAATTAATCTCTTCGAGCGTGTTCGGTTTACAAGATACTATTCTGAGTTTAAATATATAATGTGTTTGGTTCATGAGATTTAATCTCATATCTCAATTCTAGATGGATAATCATGGGATAATTAGTCATGATTAATCCTCTTAAACTAAAATAATCTCAAAACTCAATCATAGATTATATTTTAATACTATTTTATCTAGGAAACCAAATATCAACCGAGAGTGTCTTATAGTCGATTGAGAAATTTGTGATTAGAACTCGACTTCAGTGGGGACTGGGGTGCTTTTTGTTTATACTATATAACTTTGTTTAATGTCGGGGCATTAAAATGTGAATTTCCAATTAGTTTTTAATAATTACTATTAGAAGTCTATAACATTTATTGATATTGATTATGTTCATCTCCGTTGTCTCATTTCGTCACTTTTTGTGTGGATGACATTAAACTACAGAGTTACTGAGTTTTCAATTTTCATATAAAAGAAAACGATAAAGTTGGATCATCTAACTTACCTGCTCAAATTACTAAGGTTATCTGCCTACCATTTTTTTCCACGTGGAATACACGTATCACTTAGGAAATTATTTGGTCCAACTATAAAACTTCAAAATAATCGGTTTTCCTAATTTAGGAATCTCGAATTATTTAATCACCACTTCCACGGTCAACATCATATCTACGATATTGTCCAATTTAACTCTAGCAGCAGATTCTATATTGGTTGTTCAACCTATTATATATTGGAGTTATATCTTAATTAAAACAACCACTTCTAATGTTATTTTCATATTAACAGACTAACAGTACATAATCATATAGATATAATATGTGAATAAGTGTAGAGTAATTACTGTTTACCTATTTCATCCTTTCTTATGCCTCCTTTATGTTAAGTTTTTGAGTTTCACTTTCAATCATATCTTAAAAAGGAGTACATAACTAAAATTAAATATGGTCAATTAAAGTTAAAAGATGGAAAGTTGTATATTTTGTTGGTTCGAGTGCTATACAAATACAAAAATAACATCACATTGGTAAAAATATCCAACAAATATTTACATGCACAATTCGAAATATACTTACATATTATCATTTTGATATTATATATGGGATATTGAATTTAGGTTATTACTTACATAGTACATTATATACACTCACAATAGCGCCCATATTTTCGCCCTAAGCAATCGGCGGGTTTATAAGCACTATTGCATGGGTTCGCCTAGTCGTCTGCCCTTAGGATAGGGTGCGCCGATCGGCTAGGACGGATTGATAGGTGCTCGATTGCGCTATTACAGCACATTCGGCCAAAAATTCCATCGATTTTCATTTATTTTTATTTGTTACACTATTTTTATTTTATAAATATCCTATTTTTCACCCCATTTATCGCCCCTTCACTTCAATCTCTTCTCTGATCTCTCATCTCATTTATCATTCTCAAGAAAGAAAAAAAAGAAGCTTGGTGATTTTCCAACAAATCCCAACGAAACTCCGATGTTCCCTGCCTTTAATTTATGTTATTTTTCTATTTTCTTTTATTTTATAACACCAAAAAAATGAAAAGTAGTGGTGAAAATTGGCATGGGCTGATTTTAAGGGAATAATTTATAGTACTATTGCAATTGTTGTGACTGGAAGATAAAAGCTGGCATGGCAGGGAATCAGGGATAAACGGATTTATAGGGAAATTTTTAAGGACACTATTGTAAATGGCCTTATGCCATCGTGAACGTTGTCCCTTATCCGTCTCTTAACCGTCTCATCTCTTTATTATTCATGAGCCTCACTGTACTTTTCATCTCATCTCTTAACTAAGAGACAACACCTGCAACCCTCCATCTCTTAACTATCTCATCCCTTAACTATTCATTCAATTTCATTTTTTATTTTTATTTCCAACAAATTCAATTAATAAAAACACACTTCATTAAATAACATAAAATTACAGCTTAAAATTAAAAAAAAAATACATAATTAAAATCCTAAAAAAAATAAAAATTACATAATTTAAAATACAATTTTATAGAATTTATAAAAACTACTCCACCAGCGAATCATCCCCCGAAGGCGGTGGCGGTGCAGTCAAGCTACCTAGAGGCGGAATACCAATTTGTCTTGCCATAAACTCAATTCCGGCAAGATGAGCTTGATATTGGGGAGGCGTCATGCGGGAAGTGTCAGCCATCGGGGAGGTCAAGTACATGGACAATAGGGTGTTTGAGCCCGAGCCCGAGCCAGCCTGGCTTGATTCACCTCGGCCCCTCCTCCCTCTAGCCGCCTTCGCCGTCTTGGTCCCTTGCGGCCGACGGCGCCCACGGGAGGACCCCCTGCATCGGTGGTCGTGCCCTCAACCTCTTGTGAGGAAAACTCTTGTAAGGTGTTGTCTGACCCGCCCTCACTAGACGAGTATTGGCCACCCGCTGTGTTCTTCGTGCGTTTCGAGCTCGAGCCCGTGCTAGACTAGACATCGACGTGTTTGAATTCTTTGCAGTTGTCGTCAAAAAAGACTCGCAAATCCGCTCTCAGAATGTCGGCTCCACTGGCTCCGCTTTGGTAATTCGCCACTTCATTCTTGTAGATTCCGTAAAATTTTTTGACATCTCTGTCGACTCGGTCAAAATGACTGCGAATCATCTTCATGGTGCGGCGGCGGCCCCTTCGGCTTGTTCTCGTTGTAGGCGTCGATGACCTTTTCCCAAAAACACTTGCGGGTTTGTTGATTCCCGACGATGGGATTGTACGAGACGCTGACCCAAGTGTTGAATAGAGTCATCGTCTCCTTGCGGCTGTATGGATGACGACCGATATCCTCCTCCTTCGCGTTCTCCTCTTCCTCTTTCTCCACGGCGTCGAATGCGCGACCCCCGGAGCTTCCACCGCCTCGTGCTCCTTCCGGAGTGGGTTCATTCAGAAAATTCTCCATAATTTGGGATAATCCCTGCGAATACCTCGGGGCGGAGGGACGAGTGTATGCATCCACATCAAAATGGGGTGGTTGGTACGCCTCCAAGATCTCTACTTAACCCTTTGGTTAAATGATCGGCTAAATTGTTATGAGTTCTCACAAACTCCACAGATATCACACCATCCGTAATAAGTTCACGAATCATGTTATGTCTAACACCTAAGTGTCTTGACTTTCCATTATACACTTGACTATATGCCTTAGCCAAGGTAGCTGCACTATCATATCTGATAGATATAGGTGATATCGGTTTAGGCCACAATGGAATTTCATAAATTAAATTTCTTAGCCATTCATCCTCTTTACCAACTGCTGCTAATGCCACAAACTCTGATTCAATTGTTGAATTAGTTAAGTTTGTTTCTTTGATGCCCAACATATAGCACCACCTCCAAGACGGAATACTCAACCACTTGTGGAAGAATGATCTTTCATATTGGTAATCCGACTTGCATCCGAATAACCTTTAAGAACAGAAGGAAATCCAGAATAAGACAAACTATAATACATGGTTCCTTTTAAGTATCTAAATACTCGATTCATTGCTTGCCAATGGATTAAACTTGGATTGTGAGTATATCGACTCAATTTTCCAACTGCAAAGGCTATATCGGGTCTAGTACTAATCATAGCATACATGAGTGATCCAATAGCCTTTGAATATTCAAGCTGATTCACAACAACTCCTTTATTAGGCACGAGTTTTGCACTAGGATCAAAAGGAGTCTTAATTGGAGAACAATCTTTGAAATTAAATTTTTCCAGCACCTTCTCAATATAATGTGATTGAGAAATGGAAATTCCTTGTTCTCCATGTGTGATCTTAATTCCAAGAATCACATCAGCCTTCCCCGTGTCTTTCATCTCAAACTTAGATGACAAAAATTCCTTTGTTTTATCAACTTGATCTTGGTCAGTACCAAATATCAACATGTCATCTACATATAGCCAAATGATCACCCCTTTACCAGTAGTATCAAATTTGCTATATACACACTTGTCTGCTTGGTTTAATACAAAACCATTAGACAACACCACGTCTTCAAACTTTTGATGCCATTGCTTGGAGGCTTGCTTTAATCCATAAAGAGATTTTACCAATTTACATACCTTAAGTTCATTACCAGGCATGACAAAGCCTTCTGGTTGTTTCATGTAAATCTATTCATCTAATTCACCATTCAAAAAGGCAGTCTTAACATCCATTTGGTGAATTATAAGATTATGTATAGCAGCAAGTGCTAACAATAATCTAATGGTGGAAATCCTAGCAACGGGAGCATAGGTGCCAAAGAAATCAATTCCTTCTTTTTGTCTATATCCTTGGATAACCAATCTGGCTTTATATTTGTCTATGATTCTATCCACCTTCATCTTCGTTTTGAAGATCCATTTACTATCCAAAGGTATACACCCAGGTGGTAAATCAGTCAGTTTCCAAGTATTATTTTGGATTATAGAATCCATCTTATCTTGGATTGCCTCTTTCCAAAATGCAGCATCCCTCGATGCCATAGCTTCTTTGTAGGTTCTTGTATCATCACCAATATTAAAAAAATATTGATATTGAAAGTTAATTTCATTCCTTGATCCTTCTACCAAGTACAATTGGAAATCATCACCAAAAGACTTAGCTTTTCTTGCTCTTACCACTCCTCCTAGCCTCAGGAGGTGCATTGATCACTTTATTAATCACATCAGAGTTACTAGAGCTTGCGATCATGCCTCCAGGTTTAGGTAAAGACGTGAATCTATCCTCATTGTCAAAATCAGCATCTCTTGACTCAATAATAGAGTGCACAGATACGTAGTCGTTAGGTTCTATTGTAGTATAAATAGTGAGCTTGAGCTCTCTTGTTTTTTGATTGAGATTTTATAAATAATATTCTATTTTCTCTCAATTCTCTTTATTTTCTTATTATCAAAATGAATCGTGTGATTTAGTTTTTGTAAATTTCACATGGTATCAGAGCAAAATTGCTTCCGGTTATCATCATCTTCTTAGTTTTTTGTAATGGCGGCTCGGAATCCTCGTGGTGCTAATGCGGCTCCAATTCCTCCAATTGAGGATAGCTCGAGCCCGTATTACCTCCATCCAAGTGATAACCCGAGTTTTCAGCTAGTTCCTCACGTTCTAATCGGATCCAATTACATCAATTGGAGTAGATCCGTCACCAAAACTCTTTTGGCGAAGAATAAGATCGCCTTCGTCAATGGCACTCTTCCTCGGCCGACTGAGGACGATTTGTTATTTTCAGCATGGCTTAGATGCAACAGTACGGTTGTATCATGGCTCAGAAATTCCATGTCAGCTCAGATCTGCTCGAGCATCATGTATATTGATAATGCGCACGAGATCTGGTCCGATCTACGTGATCGCTTTTCTCAATTGGACACAGCTAGAGTTTATCAACTGCGACAGAAGATAATGTCACTCACGCAGGGGAATGAAGATGTTAACACATACTTCACTAATCTGAGGATACTCTGGGATGAGTATAGGCATTCTTAGCCTATCACTTGGTGCATTTGTGGCACTTGTCGATGCAATAGTGCATCTAAATGGAACACCTATCAGGAAGAAGAATAATGCATGCAATTTTTGATCGGCCTCAACTCCAGTTTTTCACAGATCCGGTCTAGCATATTGTCTATGATTCCAAAGCCTTCTTTATCCAAGGTGTTCTCTCTTGTTTTGCAGGAGGAGAGGCAGCGCACAATTGATGGAAACTCATCTTATACATCAGTTGTTACTCCTTCAGTGAGTGAACAACTATACTCTGCTAATGCTGCTCAGTCTTATAACAGGAACAGGATATGCTCTCATTGTGGTAAAACAAACCACACGGTGGATAAATGTTTTGTTCTACATGGATTTCCACTGAGTTTTGGCAAAGGCAAAGGAAAATTTAATGCTAAGGATGGTGGAAGTTTCTCCAAATCTGTCAATTATGTGGAGAACAGTTTTGATGAATGTGAGAAGAGTTCTATCTCCACCAGTGTTGCTGTGCCATCTCCTGAGCAATGCCAGCAACTCATTCATCTACTGCAAACTCAGCTTGCTACAGCTGCTGCCACTCCCTCTCCACTACCTTCAGCCATACCAAATAATCCTCCTACTACAAACTGTGCCTCATTCACAGGTACTATCTCATTCACTCCCTTTGTTGCTTCTGTAATCACATCAAAGGCTCATTGGTTGCTAGACACTGGTGCTACTCACCATGTTTGTTGTGATTTATCCATGTTTAGCACCTATTCATCCACTAAAAATGCCTCTGTGCACCTTCCTAATGGTGCAGCTGCTCCAGTCACACAGATTGGATCCATTATCTTAAACTCATCTATAACCCTTGCTTCTGTTCTTTGTGTTTCTAGTTTTAGTTTCAATCTTATCTCCATCAGTTCTTTGACTTCCTCACTTCAATGCACTGTTGTCTTTTGATGTAAATCAAATAATGCTAATTTTACTCCAAGATTTCTCCTAATTTTTATATTAAATCATATATCAATTAATCATTAAAGATTCATTATTATTTAGTAGTTGATATATGTACATGTAAGTTGGAGATATACGTATTATACAGTGCAATTTGAGTTTTATTTGTTTTGATTAGCTATAAACTTGGGGCCTAGCAATTAGATAGAATTAAAAAATAAAGTAGTTAGGATTTGGAGAAAAAAAAAGATGGCGAGACATACTTGGGCAAGGAAAAAAAAATATAAAAGAGGAGTCAAAGGCAGACGCCATTTTTTGGAGAGCATGACACAGAGAGAGACGCAACTTTTGATAGAAGAAAAACTACAGAAGCTCTGGAGGAATATTGAGCGTGAGGAAATTAAGAGAGAAGAGAAAGGAGAAAATTCCAGCCATCATCTACTCTAAATTTACTCCATGGTTTCTAGGGTTTTATCTCCATTTATCATTGTTCTTGGTTTAATTATGTTAGGCTAAGAATCTTGTGTTACTCCAAACACGTAGTATGACATTTTGATTTCGTGATTTATTCTATACTCGTTTTTATCTCATGTTCGTTATTACTACTTATTTAATTGAATGAATTTATTACTTTAGGTGCATCTTTAGTGATAATTCTATAGTCTTGATTTAATGCCTCTTTAGCTTGAATTGGGATGGATTGTGGTGGTAATGAATTATCAATTGGAATTGTTTAGATGATAACTTGATAATGGATTTTGATCTTAATTGCAATTTTACTTTGAATCTCGCGCTTCCGTAGGGTTCTTAGGATTATTGAATTTGTTTTAAAGAGTAAGTGTTTAGATATTCTTTGACTAGTTGATGCTTAGCATGTTTAGTGCTTGCAAGGTGAATAATTTTAAATTGTCCCAAACGTATGAGATAGAATTGAATGCATATGATTAATCTGTGTCTTGTCAGCAAGTGTTTGGAGTAACAATTGTCTCACTTGTGTTAATTTGAATTCAACTTTATTTTTCATTATTTTCAGAAAACAAACTTCAAACAAAAACCTTCATCTTTATTGTTATTTTTATTTATTTGGAGTTAAACGAACTTACCTTCCCTGTGGATCGACACCTTAAATTACTACACACGAAGCTGTACTCTTGTAGTGAAGTGGTAATATTATGGGTAATTTTGTGAACTTGAGTGCATATCTATTCTGATTTAAAAAGACCTAAAATTACACATCAAGTTTTGGCGCCGTTGCCGGGGAAGGCAATAGGTTGTTTTACTTATCTTTTATTTTTATTTAATCTTTTTAATTTTATTTTATAGGTACTTAATTCGTGTTCTTACGCGTGATAGCCATCTACCACGTCTGGACTCGAAGACGAAGGAGTGTTTTATTTGTGGTAGTATCTTTCTAATTTCTTGTGTTTTATTTTAAGTTTGCTAGTACACATTCAAGCACACAATTTTTCTAAGACTAACCCCGAAGTTCTCGAGAGTCTCGCTTTCGGTAGAATTGGTATATTTGAGTTGTGCTTGGTTTCTTTTCTGTTGTGTAGGTGTTGTAGAAAATTAAAAACAGAAAAATAAAAAAAACAGTGGATGCGAACCAGATCTAAGGGTACACCGCAATTTGGGTTATTGATACATCATAGAAGAGGACAGAATTCAGTTGTGGTTGATACACATCAGGACTATCAGAGTCCAGTGAGAGAAAATCCACTTTTTGAGACAAATTTTGAGAGTAGTAGCAGTGATTCAGAAGCTGAGTCGATGGCCGAAAACAATAACAATGCTCCTCCTGTAGAAAAGTTTGGCGATACTGTCAGATCGGGAGTTGATCACCCGGGAAATTTCGCCTATGCTACGGATAACATAAGCATCCCACCTCACTACATCAGCTTGGTGAATGGTGGTACCTTGTTCCATGGCCGTGAAGACGAAGAGCCCATAAGCCACCTCAATGCATTCTATGAGTTGACCATGAACCACATACCTGCGAATGTGCCACATGATATTATCAAGAGAGCTCTCTTTCCTTTTTCGTTGAGAGACAAAGCACGAGAGTTGTACGACTCACTTCCGGGGTACAATGTGGCAACCTTTGAAGATCTGAAATCCAAGTTTCTCCTGGAATATAATTCACCAATGAAGATCGAGAGATTGAGGGATGCCATCATATCTTTTCGGCAGCAAGAGGATGAATCTTTTGCTGAAGCATGGAAAAGGTTTACTGAGATGTTGAGAAAGTGTCCTAGCCATGGTTTTGCTCTTGGCCGTGATCTTGTCAAATTTTTCCAAGGCTTAAACAATGAAAGCATGGGACTTATAAATGCAAGTACTGGTGGAGATCTTGATAATAAGACACATGAGGAAGTGAGGACCTTGTTTCAAAAACTAGCAGATAATCAAAGAAACTGGTACAATCTAAGGAGAGGGGTTGAGAAGAAAGGAAATACCTTTGGAGCTTCAGTAGAATCTGAAAGAATGACAGCGGTTGAAGCACAACTAGCTAATACTAGCACTCAAATGTCATCGGTGGTTAAAGCAGTATCTTCCATGCAGCTGAACCCACAACCTCAAGTTGTTGCAATGGTTAAATGTGGACTGTGCCAAGGTGGGCATCACACAGATCAATGTCAAATGATCCAATCCCAAGAAACAGTCGAAGATGTGAATTACATAGGCAATAACCGCCAAGGTTTTAGCCAAGGAGGTCAATTCAACAACAATAATCAGAACTGGAAGTATCAACAACAAGGGAATTGGAATCAAGCTGGGTCAAGTAACAATGGTGGGAACCAATGGAGAAACAACTCCCAACCCCTTAGTTTTGATAAGAAACCTTCACTAGAAGATCAGATGGGACAGATATTCTCTTTCATGTCAAAGAGTCAACAAGAGAATGAGTTCTTCAAAGAAAACCAATTGAGAAGTTTAGACAGCTCGAGGCTTCTATGAGGAATTTGGAAACACAAATAGGGCAGCTTGCTACAGCTTCTCATACAAGAACTCCCGGCACCATTCCAAGTGATACGATGCCCAATCCCAAGGGAAATGAACATTGCAAAGCAGTCACCCTGAGAAGCGGAAGAAATTTGGATTCAATGCCTTTAATGGACGACCAATGTACTTCCGACATCTCGCACGTAGGGGCGGATGAGATGTTAGGCTTGCATTCCTCGCACGCAGGGGCGGACGAGGCATGGAAGGGAAGTCCTGCGTTGGTGCAGGATGCCCAACATGGTCAAGAACAGGCTGCATCTGGCAGCAAGGAACAAGACGATGAATCTAAGTTAAATGGAAAACTTACAGCAGGAGAGAAAGACAAAAAGGCCAATGAGACAGAACCTAAGAAGAGCAAGTCCAGTATTCCTAACGACATTCCACCGCCTCCATATCCATTCACGAGAAAGAAGCGAGTGCGGCAAGAAAAGAGTTTTGAGTGGATGATGAATGTGATTAGAAAGGTGAATGTAAACATCTCATAGGTGGATCTTTTCACCAATTTTCCGAGATTCTCCAAATTCTTCAAAGACATGATGGCAAATAAGGAGAAACTTCAGGATGAGGGGATTGTGGCATTGAGCACGAATTGCTCACAGCTGATATCTGGAATCATGCCGACGAAGAGAAGAGATCCAGGAGGTTGCATAATACCATGTGAAATTGGTAACACAATTTTCACAAAGTGTTTATTGGACCAAGGTTCAGGGATCTCACTGATGGAATTGAAAACTGCTCGTACCATTGGTTTGGTGGAAAGAATGGAGTCTATCGACATCGCTCTACAATTGGCTGATCACTTCATAGTGAAGCCCACTGGAATTGTTGAGGATGTCTTGGTTAAAATCGATAAGTTCATCATTCCCGTTGATTTTATTGTGCTCTACATGCCAGAAGATAAAGAAGTGGCAATTTTATTTGGTAGACCATTTCTAGCAACAAGAGATGTATTGCTTGGAGCAAATGATAACTCTGTTACATTCAGAATTAATGGTGAGCAACTGACCATCAATGTTGAGAAGGCCTATGTTGGTGGTGAAAGTGATAATGAAGCAAGAGAGGTGGTCACATTAGAGAGTCCGAAGTGTAGACCGAGGATGATGAAGGTCGAGCCAACGACTATAAAAAAAGGCGTTGATTGGGAGGCAACCCAAGTCTTTTATTGTTCTTTTGTTTTTGCTTTCATATATTGGGGGTTTTGTTTGCTCAATTTTTTCCCTCAATATTTATTTTGAATTGAGCATTTTTTATTTTTTATTTTTGTTTGTTTTTGTGTAGGAGTGAAGATGGAGGTCGTATCTCTGCTGTTGGAAAAAAGAGTCGCCCGACCCACCCTCCCATGAGCTTCACAATGACAGGGGAGTATCTTTATACCTACCTTATATTTGTCTTCTACCTTGGGGACAATGTAGAATTTAAGTTTGGGGGAGGTTTGAAATTCTGAATTCTGTGTGTGCATGTTAGAATGATTTCTTATGGATTGTTACTTGATCAATAGTTGTTGGGAGTCACTAAGTGGACTTAGCTTTTCCTGTGAACTAGTGCTATGAACTTAGTTGTCACTTACTTGCTTCTGGAGAACAATGAGTCTTACTTGTTAATTTAGGAAATAATAGTGTTCTTTGGTGTCCGATTTCTTGAGCTAAGGAGAGAGAACTATATCGGTTTTGAAAATGAGTTAAAAATATCTATATGGTTAATTTGCATAATTTGAGTAGGACTTGAATATATTTGTTGATGTCGATGCACAAAAATGATCTAGGCATTAGGACTAAAAGCCTCATTGCCAAAATATCACATGTCTGACCCTATATGAACCCCTAGCGAGCCAGTTTGAGCCTTATAGCCTATTTTCTTTGTTAAAATTTTGAAGTCACTATACTAGCCTACATGATATTTCCTTTTGTTAGCCCTTCTTTTCAGTCCTTGTCACTAAAATTGAGGTGCTAGCACATCTTTGGGTAGTTGCTGTTGGTGGCAAGAAAAAAGGCCATAAGTTTAGATGCTTGTTATGTAATATCCAATTTATGCTTGAGAAATAAAGTGCAAAGTTGCTAAGTTAAAAAAAATAAAAAGAATAAAAAGAAGGCAGCCTGTTCATAGAGAAAAAGTCAAGGCAAAAAAAAAACTCAAATTAGTGCTCGAAAGAAAGAAAAAAAAAGTAGTAGCTTGATTTGTTATGTTGAAAAATCTTAAGTTTGGGGGTGGTGAGCTGTGGAAATTTCATGCTTAATTATTATGAAGCTTTGGGAGATGTTGTCCTATGGGATGTGCTAGTATTCTTGATTTTGGTGGAATGAGCTACTAACTAAATTTGATATCCCACCTTAACCAAAAGCCCCATTACAACCACAAATAAAGACCTTTTGATTTGTGCAAAGGTGTTGATATTTTGTTGATGAGTTCTGCTTTGAGTTTTGTGGAAAGACCTTATAGATTTAAAATAGAGAATAGCCGAATGAACTTCTTTTGACCATTTAGCAACGATGGTTTGAGACACTAGAGTCATTGCTTGGACTTGGATTGCTTGTTGGATAACTAGATCTTAGGAAGCTAGTTTGTGTTCATACTTCCATTCTAAGTCATGTTCAAAGGAGAATGTGGAGTTAGCTTTGTTAATCTCTTGACTTGTGAGAGTTGTTATGATACGAATTTGGGAGATTATGAGTCTTGTTTTGAAGTGAAAACCTTTGTGCTTGATTGCTTACCTTGCTCGAGGACGAGCAAAAACTTAAGTTTGGGGGTAAGATTTCTCCTAATTTTTATATTAAATCATATATCAATTAATCATTAAAGATTAATTATTATTTAGTAGTTGATATATGTACATGTAAGTTGGAGACATACGTATTATACAGTGTAATTTGAGTTCTATTTGTTTTGATTAGCTATAAACTTGGGCCCTAGCAATTAATTAGAATTAAAAAATAAAGTAGTTAGGATTTGGAGAAAAAAAAAGATGGCGAGACATACTTGGGCAAGGAAAAAAAGATATAAAAGAGGAGTCAAAGGCAGACGCCATTTTTTGGAGAGCAGGACACAGAGAGAGACGCCACTTTTGATAGAAGAAAAACTGCAGAAGCTCTGGAGGAATATTGAGCGTGAGGAAATTAAGAGAGAAGAGAAAGGAGAAAATTCCAGCCATCATCTACTCTAAATTTACTCCATGGTTTCTAGGGTTTTATCTCCATTTATCATTGTTCTTGGTTTAATTATGTTAGGCTAAGAATCTTGTGTTACTCCAAACACGTAGTATGACATTTTGATTTCGTGATTTATTCTATACTCGTTTTTATCTCATGTTCGTTATTACTACTTATTTAATTGAATGAATTTATTACTTTATGTGCATCTTTAGTGATAATTCTATAGTCTTGATTTAATGCCTCTTTAGCTTGAATTGGGATGGATTGTGGTGGTAATGAATTATCAATTGGAATTGTTTAGATGATAACTTGATAATGGATTTTGATCTTAATTGTAAATTTTCTTTGAATCTCGCGCTTACGTAGGGTTCTTAGGATTATTGAATTTGGTTTAAAGAGTAAGTGTTTAGCTATTCTTTGACTAGTTGATGCTTAACATGTTTAGTGCTTGCAAGGTGAATAATTTTAAATTGTCCCGAACGTATGAGATAGAATTGAATGCATAGGATTAATCCGTGTCTTGTCAGCAAGTGTTTGGAGTAACAATTGTCTCACTTGTGTTAATTTGAATTCAACTTTATTTTTCATTATTTTCAGAAAACAAACTTCAAACAAAAACCTTCATCTTTATTGTTATTTTTATTTATTTGGAGTTAAACGAACTTACCTTCCCTGTAGATCAACACCTTAAATTACTACACATGAAGTTGTACTCTTGCAGTGAAGTGGTAATATTAGGGATAATTTTGTGAACTTGAGTGCATATCTATTCTAATTTAAAAAGACCTAAAATTACACATCATCTTTACCCATAATTCTTTTGAAATTCAGGGAGCTCCTCGGGAAACTGTGATTGGGAGGGGCCGCCGAATAGGAAACCTATACACTCTAGAGACTTCAGATCATGAAGAGCATCAAGGATCTTCTGATTCATCTGTTGTTCCTTTATCTGTTCCTTCTTTTCCTTTAGCTTCAGCTTCTTCAGTTTCTACTTCTTGTTCCAATCCCTCTGTAATGCCTTGTGCAAATATTGTCACTGGAATTGATGTATGGCATAAAAGGTTGGGACATTTGTCCTTTGATAAACTGAAATCCATGTCTGATGTCTTATATTTCACACATAAATCTTCTTCATTGTGTGAGATTTGTCCCCTAGCCAAGCAGAAACATCTATCCTTTGAGAGATCAGACAGCATTGCTGCTGATTGCTTTGATTTAGTGTATTGTGATACCTGGGGGCCCTTCAATACTTCCACCAATCAAGTTTTCAAATATTTCCTCACTTTAGTGGATGATTGCTCTAGATTTGTTTGGACTTTTTTTATGCAATGCTAAGGCAATATTGCCTCAATTCTTCAATACTGTCTTTACTCAGTTTGGCAAGAGAATTAAGGCCATTCGATTTGATAATGCACCTGAATTCCATATTCCATCTCTTTATTCTTCCTTTGGCACCATTACACAACACTCATGTGTTGAAACTCCTCAACAAAATGCTAGAGTTGAAAGAAAACATTAACACTTGTTAAATGTTGCTCGAAGCCTACTTTTCCAATCCTTCTTGCCTATCCAATTCTGGAGAGACTGTGTGCTCAGTGCCTCTTACCTCATTAATAGGCTCCCTTCTTCTATTCTACCAAACAAATCAACTCTTTTTGAGATCCTATTTTAGAAAACACCATCTTACTCACACTTAGGGTGATAGGGTGTTTATGCTATGCCTCAACTCTTCAACGAGGCAGAGATAAATTCTCCCCTAGAGCAACAAGGTGCATTTTGCTTGGTTATCCCTCTGACTTCAAGGGATATAAGCTTTTGAACTTGATGACTATGGAAGAGTACATTACAAGGGATGTAGTTCTCCATGAGAATGTTTTTCCTCTATCTCACTTGGGTCCATCTCTTTTCCCAGAAACTTCAGAAACAGCTCCAGAAATTCCCTCTCCATCTAATAACACTCCTTCAACTCCAGAAATAATCCCAGAGATCCCCTATTCCTCTGATAATTCTCCATCGGCCAATAATAATCCCTCATCATCATTATCTTCTCCAGAAAATAACTCTTCTAGTTCTACAACTTCTAGAACTGGCAGATCAATAAAGCCACCTTCACACCTAACTGACTTCATTTGTAACTCTGTCAGCTCCACTTCTCCATATCCAATATCTGCTTTTTTCTCTCTATCTAAGCTTTCTCCTGAGTATCTCAAATACATTATCATCATGTCTGCCATATATGAGGCCACAACATACAACCAAGCATCTACATACCCTGAGTGGCAGCAGGTTATGCAAGATGAGCTTGCTGCATTTGCAAGAACTGAAACCTGGTTTATCACTGTGCTACCACTTGGGAAGATACCAATCGATTGCAAATGGGTATATAAAGTCAAGTATAATCCAGATGCATCAGTTGAACGCTACAAAGCAAGACTTGTAGCCAAGGGCTTCACTCAACTAGAAGGTGTGGATTTTCTGGACACATTTTCACCCGTGGCTAAACTCACCACAGTTAAGCTCTTATTATCCCTTGCTGCAATCAATGGTTGGTCACTTTCTCATCTAGATGTTAATAATGCTTTCCTCTATGGAGATCTTGAAGAAGATATATACATGCCACTTCCACCCGGTTATAAGGTTGATTGGCAGACTGTTGAAGGGGCAACATCACAATCAACACTTGTTTGCAAGTTGAAGAAGTCTCTTTATGGCTTAAAACAAGCATCTAGATAATGGTATTTGAAGCTTTCACAAGTCTTGAGAGGATTTGGTCTCCAACAGTCTGCTTCGGACCATTCATTCTTTTTCAAGAATGGCCAAGATGGTTTCTTTGGAATTGTTGTATACGTTGATGATATCTTAGTGGCCACTTCTAATCCTCAGATAACAAAATACTTCAAGGACTTTCTATCACAACACTTTAAGTTCAAGGACCTAGGAGTCGCTAAATATTTTCTTGGAGTTGAAATAGCAAGAAACAAGAGAGGAATTTTGATCTCCCAGAGAAAGTATGTGATGGATTTGCTGAGAGACACTGGGATGCTAGGATGCAAACCCTCAGCAGTACCCATGGACCCATTGAAGAAGTTAAGGATGGACTCAGGAAAGCCCATGGAGGATGCTTCAAAATATAGGAGACTTGTTGGCTGACTGCTATACTTGTGCATCACTAGGCGGGATGTAACCTTTGTTGTCCATAAATTGAGTCAGTATGTATCTAATCCCATTGATGAGCATTGGGAGGCTGCAGAGAAAGTGTTGAGATACTTGAAAGGAACCCCAGGCCACGGATTATTCTACTCAAGCAACTGCAAGATCAGCCTTAGCATTTTTACTGATGCAGATTGGGCTTCATGCCAAGATACAAGGAAATCGATGACATGATATTGTCTATATCTTGGAAGCTCTTTGATATCTTGGAAGGCTAAGAAACAAAACACCATTTCCAGATCATCAGCCGAAGCTGAGTATAGAGCAATGGCACAAGCTACGTGTGAAGTGGTATGGTTCATAGCTCTACTTGCTGATTTTTGGAATCAAAGTTGAGAAGGTTGTACCTCTGTATTGTGACAATCAATCGGCCATACACATATGCTCGAACCCGGTATTCCATGAGAGAATAAAACATATTGAAATATATTGCCATACTGTGAGAGAAAGGTACTTAGAAGGAGTTATCAAACCCCTACACATTAGAAATAATTTGCAGGTTGCTGATATCTTCACCAAGGCTTTAGGACCGATGGCTTTTCACTCTATACTCAACAAGATGAATTTTGAGAGCCTCTACAATCCATCTTGAAGGGGCATGTGAAAGTTGAAAAATGCAAGTACATGAAGAAGCTCGCATGAAGCAGTTTTTCCACGTCAAGATAGAAGTGAAGAGGTGAAGAAGCATACTCATGCATGCGATGAAATGGACGTTGGAATCTCACCGTTGTGATCATATGAGTGCTGACTCATAGCCTTGTCAGCGCTTAGTCAGCTTAGAAGCGGTTAGGAAGTTTGTTGGAAGTTAGTTGTGCCACCAAAATATCTTCATTGTAGTATAAATAGTGAGCTTGAGCTCTCTTGTTTTTTGATTGAGATTTTATAAATAATATTCTCTTTTCTCTCAATTCTCTTTATCTTCTTATTATCAAAATGAATCGTGTGATTCAGTTTCTGTAAATTTCACAATCGTATCTAATGAAATACGAAAGGTGACCAACCAAACCAATGAAAAAGCTATTATCAAATCGTCATAACAAACCAAACCCTCAAACTTTTGAGTTTCGAGTGCGATGGTTTAAATTTTTATTTAATTTCTAATTTTGTCAATAGTAATTGTCCCAAGTGTTCCAACCAAATCAACTTGCACACGTTTACCTTAAGTTACATGAATTATGAATCATCGTAGTTTTTATTTAATCAGTCATAGCTTTGTGGCAGAATTTGTCTGAAGAAATTGGAATTGTATTTGAACCAATCTGCTCAACATATTATTCCTTTATTAGATTTGAATATGGTCTTCACTCTTTGAAAAGATCAAGTCCTTCAATTTAACCGATCAACTTACATGTCACCAACTAAAATATGACTTATCAAATATATTCTTCAACTTCTCTTATGCCTTCCACCCCTCTATCTTAAGCTAAAATCTCATTATAAAATTTTGTAAACAATGTTTTATGTTTAATTTGATACTCACATCAATGCTTATAATAATAAATCTAAATCTTCATTTAATTATAAAATGTAGTTATTTCATACGAAGTTTTAGTTTTATTTTAACAAATTTAAACTTTCTATATATAGGGGGCAGTTCTAGTGAAACCTTTGAGAAAAAAAAACCATATTATTTTTTTTGATACATTATTATTAGTTGGCATCACAAAACATATCGGTTTTTAATATTGAGTCAAGAATTGCTATTCGTAGACCCACGAACAAACATGTTTGTGATTCTAGCTGATATTAATCGATTTTTGAACTAATATAATTTTGTATTCTTATTTTAAGAAAAATGTTGAAATGAACCATCTCCTATATATATATTTCTATCATCTAACATTTTATATAAAACTTGAACTACATAAAATCCGTTAAAAGGAATATTTCCGATATTACAAAAAAATATCCTTAAAATTAAAGATGTCTAAGGGAATATTTTTATTTTAAAAGACATTCTAATAAAGAGAAATGAGAGGATAACACGAGAATGAGATTAGAATGATTAAAAATGGTCTAATTTGTCATTTAGGCCGAAAGGATATAATGAGAAAGATTTAGAGACTTCTAGTTCTAGTGCAATTTATGTTTCATGAAATATTGTAAATATGGATCTTACATTCATCATATACCAAATATGCAGTTCACTAGAATTCTGGAAATGAAAGAGATAGATATAATTTAAGTACAGTATGTTATATCAAAATCTTTTTAAGCAAATTTATTATTAAAAAATCATTAAACTGTAGTTTATCAATTAATAAAAATAAATTATTTATCATAAAAATGAATCTTCGACTTTAATAAAAGATGAAATTAATTGCTAAGTAAACCACCAATTGGCTACTAAAAATGTAAACATAATGTCAGATATATTTCGAAAAAAAAATCGGACAAAGTAGCTAGTTGCAGTACCCAATATTCAAATAAAATTAAGTTCAAGTATGCAGTTCAATTAATAAAGTAACCTCCTAATCAATATTAATAACTAATGATTAATACTATTTCACTTTATTAATTAATCTAATAGCGATCTTCAATTAAGCATCTGGATATGACGTTTCATTAACTCCGCTTCATAATTAACTGATTCAAGGCTTAAAAAAGTAACGGAAGGTGAGAGCAATCGTTTCGCTGCCGTTAATTTTTAAATTGAAAAATAATGATTTCGATTCTATAATCATTCTTACTACAAATTTCACTGGTACAGTAAAAAGTAATGGTTAAACCGTTAAAGAAAAGACACTGTACTATTCTCGGACTGTTTGCATTTTCCCTCAAAAAAAAATTCTGTACCTCAAAAAACTCTCTCATCCCCCCTCTTCTCTCTCTCTCTGCACGCGTGTATATATATATATATATGTTCGATGCCATGATTGCATACAACAAATTTGTATTTGAACAATACATATTTTTGAATTACACTCAATCCGTTGCTTTAGCTAGAAAAGGAGACATTTCTTAGCTTTCAGATTATTCGATACCCTTCTTGTAAGTCTCTCTTTCTATTATATGTATATTCCCCCTTCACTTTGTATCTCAATTTTATTCCAATTACATCATCACCTTTGCTTAAATTCTCACAATTTTTGGGGTAGTTTAAGAAACTTGTTGAGATACACTGCACTTGATTGTATTCGCTTAATTCCAATTCCATCTTCGAATTGTTTGTTTTTGATGTTTTGGTGTATTGGGCTTTTGTTATTTTTGGTGTTTTTTTTTGAAAATTTGATTCCAAGGGTTCGTTTCTCCTTTTCCTCTTGAAGAAAAGAAGAACCCTTTTTTAAAGACTCTCTTTTTGTCTCTAATCTTGAATTGGGATTCCACCTTTTGACATTATCTTCAAAGGGTTTGCCAGTATTTTTTAAGATATTGTTGTTATTCATTAAAGACTTAATTTTTGTTGACTCACACCACACTTTGAATTCAACCTATTAGCCCTTTTGCACATGTTGCCTGAGCTAATTTGGTAATGTTGAAGCTCTGGTTCTGTGATAGGTGAGAGCTCGTCGCGCAAAACATCCCTTGTTTCGGCTTTAAAATGGGGGATCACTTTGTTTTGCTCGTTGATCGTTTGCTTACTGAGTCGACCCTCGAGGCTGCAATCGAGAGTAGATTGAAGCACGTAGTCCCCATCACTGTCGAAGAAGTAGCAATCGACTACTCGTACCAGAAAGATTCCGAGGCTAGCTTGTCTCCGAGGAAGGTGGTCGAGTGTAGGATATGCCAGGATGAAGGTTTTGATTCAAGCATGGAGGCTCCTTGCTCTTGCTCTGGAAGCTTGAAGGTTTGTTGCTAATTACTCTGTAATTTATCACTTCATATTCACTTTACTTAATTACATTTTTGTTAATTATTTTTTTTATGTTTAGAAGATTTCCAATTTGAAATTCTTGATCATGATTTATGCATTTGTTGCTCTGTTTTCACTAGGCCTTAATCTTGATTAGAGCTTACTAACCTAATCGTTTATTCCCTCGTTTCAAAACTTAGACGCGCGAACATAATTTCCATATAAAGGAATTGAAGGCTTAACTGAATCTTGTTGTCATTTGACACTTATCGAGTGCTGGAGATGTAACATGTGTGCTCTTATCGGCTTTGTTTGTCAGTATGCTCATCGTAGATGTGTGCAAAAGTGGTGCAACGAGAAGGGTGACACCATGTGTGAGATATGCCATCAGGTTAGTTAATATCTTCTTGTTTCTTGTTGTGTTTGCTTCTCCCGTTGCTTTCTTGCGCTAAGTGTCACTTTGTATTGCAGCAATTCAAGCCAGGATACACTGCACCACCGCCAATTTTCCGTTTTGGTGGACTTCCGATGAACTTGAGGTAGTTCTAATTCTTATCCTTGCGTAGCTTGAAACAAACAAGGATCAATCTTATGCACTAATAATTTCTTGCACTAATAAAGATCCATTCTTATCAGGGGGAATTGGCAGATTGCAAGAAGAGATTTGAACAATCCGCGCATTATTGCAATGGTTGCTGCTGATCATAGCCTCCTCGACCCAGAATACGATGAGTATGCTGCTTCCACATCACGAAGCATAGTCTGCTGCCGCACATTAGCACTAATAGTAAGCCCCTCTCTCTCCGTCTCTCTTTCGCAGAAAAAGTTGAGAAATTGAAAACAAAATGGACTACTTGAATGCTATACTGATTCATAATAACATGCTCTTAAACAACATTTTGTGGTCTTGATTCATCTTGTTTGTTCAACTTGATGCAGTTCATGGTGCTCCTGATTATACGGCATACTCTTCCAGTAGTTGTGAGTCGAGCTGGGAATTATTCGCTCTCACTGATCATGGTAAATTCTAACATATATGAGAATCAGAAATTGCAAAGCTGCATTCAACATTTCCTCAATTCTCTCTCAACCTATGAAACAGCTTTTATTGCTACGCGTTGCTGGGATCATTATACCGATCTGCGTTATACTCAAAGCAGTCACCTCCATCATACGCCATCGACATGAACAGGCGACGCCTGCGCCTGATGAAGAATCGAGCCCGTTACCTCTGAATGAGCAAGATTTGAATGCAGTCAGCTAAAGGGCTAGAAATTAACAAGAAATTTGCCAAGGAAGAGCAACCGGTTTCGCCTCGGCTGAGGTGAAATTTGCCATCTGTCACATTTCTGTTGTTATAATCTAGTGTAAATTGACCAGAAAAAAAAAGATAAAAGAAAAGAGGTAGGTTAGATTTTGAGGTTGGATTTAGAAAGTAGTTATTGACTTTGGGAAAAGCCTAGTTGATGACCTTGGAAATCAATTGATGATCCTGCATTAACTAAACCAATTTGCTCATTAATTTTGTATGATTACAGTCATTATAAGTAGTAATTTAAAATCATTCAAAAGACCCCATCACTTTTCCTATGCAGTTGATGAAACAATTGAGGTCATGCAGTTCCTCCAAATCCATCATAAAAGACAATTCAAGATTATCAGTTTTGTCCAATCTCATGTCTTTCAAGTGAGAATGATCACATTAATGAATCTATCTTAAACCATATATACACACGGGAAATTAAATGATATGCTACATACTTTACCCGAGCTCCTTACGTGAGCAACATTTTTGTTCAAACGCACGTTTAAAATTACTTATTTTATTTTATATATTTAATTAGCTTGATTGCAATAGACCAATACATTAGAAAATGCCATTGAAATTATTAATTTCACTAAATTAACAAAAATCAAAGATTGATTTGCTCGTTTTCTCAATAACTTCAAATAAATGAATAAAATAATAAATTAATAATGAAATTAAGTTGATTTACTGTCACGACCGCCCTTACTAAGGATAGTAAAGACGAGGAAATCGTGACTAGGGAAGGAACTAAGAAGCGGGGAAGAAATGGGGGAAACAATAAAGGCAACATTTAACACGAAAATCGATCAAATTTCAAAAGAAATATCTTCATCATTTAAACAGTTAAGCAGCGGATTCATGTCTCAAGGTTATTAATGTCATAAAACAGTGTGGGGCACAACGAAAGACTTTAACAAGAACGATTCGAAACACGGCAGCGGAAAAAACAAGTATCAAAGGAGAGTCATAGGATGACGTCCATGTATGAAGACACGACGCATCCGGAATTCTTAAGGCTCGACTCAACATCCACCGCAACATCACCGCTCAACCTGCACATAGGGAAAACACATGCAGGGTTGAGTACTTAATATACTCAGTGGGCTCATGCCGAAAATATTTGATAAAAGTTATGTCATCCATATCATAGTGAACTCGAGTTTTACATTTAGAAAAGAAATATCATCGAGTATCACAATAACAATTTCATAGACTAGCCAGTCAAAACAATCTCCCCACTTTCTCATCAATCAAACAATCACATCATCTTTCCATAGTGCGACGAAAGTGTGGCCACACTATTCGCCCACGAGACCGGCCGACCAGCAAGGACGGCTCACGATCCCCTCTGTGTACACAGCCTGATAGGGTTTGCGGCCCTACTCAGACCCGAATTCGTTTAACATAGCCCTATAGCCTAATGGAGCAAGCTCAACAAACTAGGCATCAGACAACAATCTCATCATCAAAACAAACATGGCATGACATAACACTTTAAACCACCCTTATCACACCATAATCATACTTTTGAAAGCGTAAAAGAGTTTAGTAAAAGAAAACCCACCTCGTTCGCTTAACAATTCAAAATCCAACTTATGGCAACTCTCGTTCCTCGAGCTCACATATACACAAACTCTCTTCCTCTTTCTCGGCTACTTTCCTAGCCTCTCCATTCTCTTTCCTTTTTTTTCGCTTTCCTTTCTCCCCTCTTCTTTTTAATACATCACGTAAATATTTTATATGTATAAGCCGACTTACTTCTGATCTATCTAATATGTATTAAAATACAATAGCCGACCTTACATTTTTTTTTTAATTAGAAAAGTGATGATTAAGAAAATTGGACACACATACATCTACTATTGTGACATCTATCATTATTTCATTTCTATATTACTATTTTAGGCATACACACGTTACAAATCTATTTTGCATGTACTATTTATTTATTTGAATTAAACTTAATAGTTAACACAACATATACATATACATAAACTTAATGATTGTGACGAGATCACCTAATTTTTAATAACACCTAAGCACAACTTTCATGCATCATTTCCCTTAATTATATGTGTACCCCATTCCACATGTATAAAACCCCAATTTAATTCTTTTAAAGCATTAGCTATAAGTATACAGTATACAATTTACAAAACTTTAGTAACTAAAAGATTTCATAGACTTATGCAAAAAGTTATACAAATATGTACATATTGTACGAGAAGTAAGTATATATACTTAGCGCACACAAGAAATATTATTATGCAAAATGATGCATGTTTCGAGTTGGGGATGTCACATGCATGATCCTATTTAATTAAATCCCCCATTGGAAAACATATCATATTATTTCACATAACTCTCAATCATTAATTTCACATCGTTAACACAACCACATAGAAATAAAATTTCATAAATGCATTTCCCATTCAACATCGACATCAATAAAATAAAATAAGTCACAAATTTTCGGGGTGTTAAATCCTTCCCCTCTTAATAGAAATTTCGTCCCGAAATTTGGTCGTCTCACATAACACACATTTATAATATCATGTCACTCATGCTCATGTTTCAACTTAATAATACCATCACATTATCATATTCATACATATTTTCATACACATGTATACTCTTGCCAATACACCCTTATCATATCATCATCAATTTCATATTCTTTCAATAACTTAAAACATACCTCACTTTCTTGTGGTTGAGCGTGATGCTTCGGATGTTGAGCCTTCGTGACACTTTTAGTCTAGGGGTACGAATCTAGACTTAATCTGAAAGAAGACTCTCGAACCAGAGCGAAAGAACGAAGCTCTGATACCACTTTGTCACGACCGCCCTTACTAAGGATAGTAAAGACGGGGAAATCGTGACTAGGGAAGGAACTAAGAAGCGGGGAAGAAATGGGGGAAACAATAAAGGCAACATTTAACACGAAAATCGATCAAATTTCAAAAGAAATATCTTCATCATTTAAACAGTTAAGCAGCGGATTCATGTCTCAAGGTTATTAATGTCATAAAACAGTGTGGGGCACAACGAAAGACTTTAACAAGAACGATTCGAAACACGGCAGCGGAAAAACAAGTATCAAAGGAGAGTCATAGGATGACGTCCATGTATGAAGACACGACGCATCCGGAATTCTTAAGGCTCGACTCAACATCCACCGCAACATCATCGCTCAACCTGCACATAGGGAAAACACATGCAGGGCTGAGTACTTAATATACTCAGTGGGCTCATGCCGAAAATATTTGATAAAAGTTATGTCATCCATATCATAGTGAACTCGAGTTTTACATTTAGAAAAGAAATATCATCGAGTATCACAATAACAATTTCACAGACTGGCCAGTCAAAACAATCTCCCCACTTTCTCATCAATCAAACAATCACATCATCTTTCCATAGTGCGACGAAAGTGTGGCCACACTATTCGCCCACGAGACCGGCCGACTAGCAAGGACGGCTCACGATCCCCTCTGTGTACACAGCCTGATAGGGTTTGCGGCCCTACTCAGACCCGAATTCGTTTAACATAACCCTATAGCCTAATGGAGCAAGCTCAACAAACTAGGCATCAGGCACAATCTCATCATCAAAACAAACATGGCATGACATAACACTTTAAACCACCCTTATCACACCATAATCATACTTTTGAAAGCGTAAAAGAGTTTAGTAAAAGAAAACTCACCTCGTTCGCTTAACAATTCAAAATCCAACTTATGGTAACTCTCGTTCCTCGAGCTCACGTATACACAAACTCTCTTCCTCTTTCTCGGCTACTTTCCTAGCCTCTCCATTCTCTTTCCTTTTTTTTTCGCTTTCCTTTCTCCCCTCTTCTTTTTAATACATCACGTAAATATTTTATATGTATAAGCCGATTTACTTCTGATCTATCTAATATGTATTAAAATACAATAGCCGACCTTACATTTTTTTTTTAATTAGAAAAGTGATGATTAAGAAAATTGGACACACATACATCTACTATTGTGACATCTATCATTATTTCATTTCTATATTACTATTTTAGGCATACACACGTTACAAATCTATTTTGCATGTACTATTTATTTATTTGAATTAAACTTAATAGTTAACACAACATATACATATACATATACATATACATATACATATACATAAACTTAATGATTGTGACGAGATCACCTAATTTTTAATAACACCTAAGCACAACTTTCATGCATCATTTCCCTTAATTATATGTGTACCCCATTCCACATGTATAAAACCCCAATTTAATTCTTTTAAAGCATTAGCTATAAGTATACAGTATACAATTTACAAAACTTTAGTAACTAAAAGATTTCATAGACTTATGCAAAAAGTTATACAAATATGTACATATTGTACGAGAAGTAAGTATATATACTTAGCGCACACAAGAAATATTATTATGCAAAATGATGCATGTTTCGAGTTGGGGATGTCACATGCATGATCCTATTTAATTAAATCCCCCATTGGAAAACATATCATATTATTCCACATAACTCTCAACCATTAATTTCACATCGTTAACACAACCACATAGAAATAAAATTTCATAAAAGCATTTCCCATTCAACATCGACATCAATAAAATAAAATAAGTCACAAATTTTCGGGGTGTTACATTTACAAGCATTAATTTTCTTCAAATTTAATTTGATTATATATTGCCGAAATAAAGCTAGAGGCCAACTTCAAATTTGACTATCAAAAAACGCTATTTCACTATATTACCAATTTAGCAAATTTTACAATCTCACATTAAGTTTTGTTCTTAAGTAGACACGCGTTAAGTTTGGAATATGAGAATTAAGTTTCTAATTAACAATTATATTTCAAATTTAATAAAATCTTCTCATGGATTTAAATTTTTCCTAGATCTTTAATTGAAAAAATATTTACAAAATTTATACTATGTATTAGAAATAAAATTTGAGAAACCGGTCCTCTTATATTGCTTATAACATCATATCCAAAATCAAGACCAGATCTCCATCCTTAAATTTTAAAATGAGTGGATGAGATTAAATCTTACGAATCTCAATAAATAGTAGACAAATTATCAATACAGTTTTATTGAGATTTCACATGCATTATATTTTGATTTTACCAGTATTATATTAAGATTTTATATGCATTATATTGAGATTTTTTATGTATTTGTTGATAAAAAATTTGTTTATCGGCATATACGAAAACTGAAATAAAAATAATCAAATTTCATCATCCGAACGTCGTCGGAACATATGCAATTGAGATCTCGTTAGAATCCTTATAAAATTATCTTTAATTTGATATATTTTTTGTGAAAAAATAATTTAAATTGAGAGAGTTACGTAAATTTAAAGTTTTTTAATAAGAGATAATTGACATTAATACCCTTTAATTTTATTTAATAATTATTTAAATTTAAAATATAATTCACTTGACATTATATCAACTACTAGATCTCCTAATCTATGGTTAAAAATTGGTCTTGATTGTTGACTAGTTAGCAACTGATCACCTCCCTCTTCATATATATTTAGTTTTATCAACCAATTAAAAACTTTTTGATGCCTAAAGAACTTAGGAGTATATATTATTTTATTACTTATTCTAAATTTCGATCTACTACTTTCTAGGGGTGGGTAGGTACGGTATACCTTACCGAAACCACCATACCATATACCTTACCGTAAATTCGGTATGCGAAAAAATCATACCTTTATCTTACCAAAATTTTCGGTATACCGAACTTCGGTATACCTTATTTTCGGTAAGGAGAATTTTCATACCGATATCGCACCTCATTTTTGGTATGCCGTACCAAAGTTCGGTATACCATACTTTTGCGGTATACATTACTTTCAATATCAATGAAAATTGAATATTTGAGTTTTTAGAATACAATTTATATTTTATAGTAATTTAAATAATATACGGGGTATTAAATACTAGTATATTTTATTCATATTATATTATATTTCACAATAAATTTTATAATTTAAAATATATAAAATATTTTATATATTATTATATTCATATTTTACGGTATATACCTTAAATTACGGTATATACCGAATTTCGATATGCCGCGGTATATAAAAATTCATACCTTTACCTTACCGAAATATTTCAGTAAGGTATCATACCGTACCGAAAATCACGGTATACCAAAAATTTGGTATTTTCGGTATTTTTTCGATACGATAAGGGCAGTATTTCGGCATTTCGGTATTTTTTTCCAACCCTACTACTTTCTACGTATACTCTTTTCTTTTGGTTTAGCATGATAAAAATTATAATTTTTTATTTAACACAAACATTTCTGTAAATGCATGATATTTAGTTATAAATAAAAGATATCACAAATCTATTATTTGGATTAGATTGCATTTAAAAGCGATTGGTAAATATTAGACACATGCATGATTGCATAACGTTCGCTAATCTTTAAGATTATCGTCTCTCCCTCTCTTCCCCCATTGCTATTTGCTAATGTCAGATTTAATCGCCATTTCTTTTTCAGTATTTATAACTTTGAAGATCACAATTGCGTTGTGAATAATATAAATAATATTTGCAATTTGAGCTGGAGACGCTTCCACTACTACATTATTCAATTGATTAAGAGGTGATCGATCATCGCTTCATTTTGTTCTAATTATTTTCAATTTAATTCTTCGCAATTTATTTGAAAGAAAGATTTGTGGCAAAGTGAATGCGAGAGATTGTTTTTTACGTGTGATTTTGTTCGACATTTTATGAGTAACGCAGATTTGGTTTTTGTTGAATGTGATAATCTTTTAATTTTGTTTTGTGATCTCCGTTTTGAAACAATGGCGGTTGAATAATTGGAATTTTGATGTTTATCTTATGTAGTTTTGGAATTCAGAACTTAAAAGGAGATCCTAGAAATGGCTAAGGAGGCATCAAATGGTAGTCGTGTGTCGACCAAGCCACCTCCCGAGCCTTCACCATTGCGAAGAGCGAAATTCTTTCAGGTACGATATCCATTCCCTCACTCGAAAATCGAGTTTCCATGTGCTCAATTTTGTCGGGTTTATAGTAACTAATGTGACCATACATCTTGGACTAACTAACCAACCTGACAGGCAAACATGAGAGTTCTGGTTACGGGCGGGGCTGGATTCATTGGCTCTCACTTAGTTGATAAACTCATGCAAAATGAAAAGAACGAGGTAGGACATAACAATGCCTTTTTAGACTGGCTTCATTCAAAAGGCAAGCTATGTTTGTCTCTCAATCGGTATCGTTTGTATGAAATTGTTGTTCAGGTGATTGTTGTGGATAACTACTTCACTGGTTCAAAGGATAACTTGAGGCAATGGATTGGCCATCCAAGATTTGAGCTTATTCGACACGGTGAGCATTCTTTATGGTTCAATAGTCACTCCCTTATGATGCAATTGTTCATAAATTGATTTATAATGGTGTTATTGTGTCTTGAACCATCTTGTTTCCTACTTATCAATTCTTTTTGTCTGCAGATGTGACAGAGCCTTTGTTCGTTGAAGTTGACCGGATCTACCATCTCGCTTGTCCTGCTTCGCCAATCTTTTACAAATACAATCCGGTGAAGGTCAGTCAGACGTCATGTCATGGCTCTGTCCCTCTCTAATCGTGTGCCTATAAAGCTCACGTCTTCGTCTAAGGAAAAATGATGCAAGTTGATTGATCATTTTATTTTTATCTTCTGATATCCATTGTCCATGCCATGATACTTGACAGACAATAAAGACGAATGTAGTAGGCACACTGAACATGTTGGGACTTGCCAAGCGAGTCGGAGCAAGGTATGTCTGCTGATTTGGATTCTCTTCCAATTTTTGTTCATTTTGGATGTTCTGACAATTTTGAAGTACCTCTTAGGATTTTACTTACATCAACCTCGGAGGTCTATGGTGATCCGCTCGTGCATCCTCAGACAGAGGATTACTGGGGCAACGTGAATCCTATAGGTAATATTTTGCTACCTTAAAAACTGCAAACAGTTACTAAGATGAAATTATGGGGTTCAACTTTATATAAGGCTATTGCAGGAGTGAGGAGTTGTTATGATGAGGGGAAAAGAGTAGCAGAGACGTTGATGTACGATTATCACAGGCTGCACGGAGTTGGTAATATCTGTCCCTACACCGGACATTTGAACATAACAATTTCGTATTGGAGTTCCCTGACCATTATTATCAAATGATTCAACAGAAATAAGAATTGCAAGGATCTTCAACACTTATGGACCGCGGATGAATCTTGATGACGGTCGTGTTGTCAGCAACTTCTTAGCGCAAGCCATACGGTAAATGCTCTTTATCCACTCTTCCATATTAGATTCCAGTCCACTTTGATGCTTCATTTCACTTTATTTTACACTGCTACTTGCAGTGACGAGCCTTTGACTGTTCAGCTTCCCGGAACACAAACAAGGAGTTTTTGCTATGTTTCTGAGATGGTTAGCGATTACATTCATCTTGGTGCATGACAAAAAACCTCTTTTCTTGATTCAAAACTTTGCTTCTTTTGCCAATGCCAAAAAAGGTTGATGGACTTACGCGATTAATGGAAGGAGATCATATAGGGCCAATCAACATTGGCAATCCAGGTCAATCATCCTATTTTTCCTACTTATATTGGTTTCTTCCATTTCTTTTCATTTCCATCGCAAATATCTAACTCGTTAAGATTTATTATCAGGTGAATTCACAATGCTCGAGCTTGCAGAGACTGTGAAGGAGGTAAAATCTTCACCTCATATTTGTTCGTATACATTTGGATGATTTGATCACAAACTCAACGCAACACGGGTGCTATCTATTCTCTATAATGTAGATGATCAACCCGAAAGTGAAGATCACGACTGTCGAGAACACCCCGGATGATCCTCGCCAAAGAAAACCGGACATAACGAAGGCGAAGGAGCTGCTAGGGTGGGAGCCCAAGATCAAGCTCAACGGTGGCATCCCCCTTATGGAGGAGGATTTTCGAAAGAGGCTTGGTATTTCGAGGAAATGAACTCGTTTTTGCTACCGATGTTTACGTTCGATCCATATTTTCAAATCTTGTAGATCCCGAAATCATGAATCTTAGGCATTCTTGACTATTGATCAATGTATTTAATTGGATCCAGTTTTTTGGTATCAATAAAGTTTTAAGGTTTTTTTTTCTCTCTTGTTAATTGCCTTTTTGAGTAGTTTGAAATCAATGGCGATGAAATTTGATACTATATGTTGTGGTTGGTGCTTATTTTGACGATTTACAATATTATAGAGAAGATTTCAATGGTACAACAATGGATTGGGAGATATGATTTGATAAGAATCTCAAACAAAATTGTAAATTGAGCTCAAAGAAGTAAACAAGCATAAGAATTTAAACTATTTTTGTTCTACTCTAGTTTGCTCCGACTAAATTCAATTCGAGCTCCATTAGCAGATAATCAAGGAAGCTGAAACATAAATTTCAAAGCTTTATTTTCTAACAATAAGTTTGAATAAATTGCAAGCATATCTTCAAGCACCGATCTATAGACTGATAATAAATTTCTGTTAATTATTGTTACAGGTTACAAATTAGCTCTATTTTCGTCTTGATCAAATAGTATTAACTTATTATCAACATTAATATCAACTGCCTCCGTAGCATAGTGGTATTGCGTTCGCTTCGTAAGCGAAAGGTCGCGAGTTCGATCCTCGCCGGGGGCTATTTTCCATTAAATTTTTGTATTGGTGCTCACTTGTTCCTATCATAATAAATATCATTTATAACACTAGCTAGTTAAACTGTAAGATTATATTTACTCATAATTTTTTTGAGGTATAGCGGCTGCGTTGTTGGTCGTCTAATTTAAAACTTTCAATTAGGTACATTATAAATTTTTTTCAAAAACTTTTTCTACGGATATGCAATTCAATACACTATGAATTACGGAGTATTATTTTGTAGGAGTAGTAATAATTTAGTTTTACTGTCATCAGTGGCACAAATTAAAGACAAGTTAACTAATTTAGGTTGCAAATATTCGCAATAATAATACTAGTGAATAATTCTACAAGGGTACAAATTAAAGAGCAGCCATCATATATTTTCTCATCATCATTAATGAATAGTTGAAAATTACTACACACATACAATATCTATATTTCGAGAGGTCAATGCCATTTTGAGCTTCTACTTTGATCAACAATGCTATTATTATGGACAGTGCTAGAGAATTCAAGAAACATTTCTTAAACTCAACAACAATGTTTCTCAAGAAATCAAAACATAAGTTAATCTTGTAAATTAAAGAAATTTAACAAATATCAAAACGTCCTTCTTTATAACATGAGTACATAAGTATATATCACAAAGTAATACAAATTTTGGTTTTCCACGACTCTTTTTTGTTCAAAAATATACATGAATTTCTAATTTATAAAATTTGGCTTATGTTCAAATTTATATTCCAATGCCCATTTTGGGAGGGGATAGGATCCTCTGCAGTGTGAAGGAAAAACAGCACCGTACTGTGCAAATAAAACGACGTCGCTTTACTTTTTTATGCTGTTTTTTTGTTCCTTTTTACATTTCCTTTCTATATACAGTACTTTAGTATACTAGTAATAGTTAATTAGCGATTCTTGATAACCTGAATTAATAAAAGTTAGTTTAGTATATTATACTAATAGTTAATTAGTGAATCTTTGATAATTATTTTTTTAATTAGTTATTTTATTATTATATATTTTATAACAAAGAAACAAAAGTTAATTTTTTTTGTTTAACCACATGTGTACCGAATTCGCCTTTGGTTGAATTTGACTAATCATACTCGACTGGGTTTGTGGATTAAGGCCGAAAGTCTCCCAGCGGGTGGTGGGGTTTGAACCCGTGACCTCAGGGTCACCACAGCTCCGCGATGCTGATGATAATTGCATTATTTATAATATACCAAATAATTGAACTGAATTTAAAACTAAAAAGGAATTATGGAATTAGAGCATCCGCAGCGGTGAGTGGACACCCGTCCGTGCCAGCGGCGCGGCACCGCCTGCTCGCCGTTGCGCTCTTGCCGCTGGCGCGGCGCTGCTCGATGCATCGAGAACGTCCGTGCCAGCGAGCAGCTGACGTGTCGCGTTCTGATTGGCCAACGGCATTTCCGTTGGAAATTCATTTTTTTAAAAAAAATCGAAAATAATACCAAAAATAATAAAAAAAAAAATCAGATTCCCAAAAATTTGGTCGTTTTTTTACCGTTTTCTGGAATTTTTTTGATTTTTTGATTTTTTTATTCCCAAAATCATCTATAAATACACACATTTATCATCCATTTTTCACATCAAATCATCTCCCATTTTTCACATCAAATCATCAAATTATGAAATTTTTAATTTTTAGGATTTTAATCATGTACTTTTAATTTTTAGATTTTAATTATATAATTTTTAATTATTTTGTAATTTTTAATAGTATTTCGGATATTTTTAATGCATTTTAATTTTGTGGAAATATTTTTATTTAAATTGAATAATAGAATGGTGAGACCCTTGAGCTTGTCCTTGCGGAAGAGCACGGATGTGGCTGTTGTGCTCTTGCCTAAGAGCACGGAATAAAAGTGGGTCCGGGCCCACATCCGTACTCGTTGGCAAGAGCACGGATGGGGATGCTCTTAGGGATCCAATCCTTTACTTATATTTCAAATTATAATTGGTCAGAAAATTAATTAGTTGCTCAAAGAAATACTTATAATTTTTTTTACTAAACACTTAATTTAATTTGGTTATAGCACTTTGGAGAATAAATAAATTTGTTAAACCAATAGAAGCAGAAGTCCCTATGTTAGAACAGTGAATTTTTTAAAATTCTTTTTCTATGACTTTAATTTATTAAATTTAAATTTCAGATTAGTATTTTAATATATTAAAAAAATATTTTGCAAGCTTGCATTTATCTATTATAAACAAATGTTGTAAAATGGTTAGTTAAACTTTAATATTGTAAACATATACATGAGAAGATATTATCAAACAAACTTTCATTTCCTTGTAACAAATAGTGCATCACAACTTTAATTATCAATGAAGCAGAAATATAAAATAGGAAGTATTTTATAAGGAGAATATACATATTTTTATGGGACTGAGAAAGTATTTCCGACGTCCAAAACCCAACATTTTGAGTACCATTCGAAAGCTACCGTCGATATCTTTAGCTTTTTTATAAGGAGAACTGATATTTTTACCATACCATAAAACAAAATCTAAAATATTGCTAATTAATTAATAGTATTCCCTGCGTTCAGAGTGGCGATATTTAATGGTGGATAGGAATTAGGATATCCCTAAATTGCAATATGAGATATTTGATGAGTAATATTTTAAAATTTATAATTAAAAATAAAAATTACTCCATTACTGAATTACCTTGGAAAACTTTCATAACTGTTAGGCCCCCAAGCCCCAATGTGGTGAGTAACAAACTCTTCAAACAATCAATTAAACTTCATGTTTGCTAGAACTGTCTGTGTTCCTATCCGTGGACCTGCATTGCACATGCCAAATTACTCACAAAAACACACTTCAATGAGAGAGTGAGAGAGACAGAGAGGCTCACGCGTGAGGAGAGGCAGAACAGACTCTACTTTTCCATCCGGAGCAGCAGCAAGAAGTCGAGCACCAAGGATGCAAGTTAGTGCAGCAGCTAGGGCAGCTTATGCAAGGATTGGAACACCAGCTAGGGCAGCTTATGCAAGAATTGGAACAGCTTGGCCAACGAAACCAAGAGCTGCAGCTGCAGTTTGGCCAACTACAGCAGCTACACATCCTAGCACACCACAAGCATTGACACATTGGACATCTTGACTCACTTGTCCTGTGCCATGTACAGACAAACTCATACAACTCATACATACCTCAGAAAGATAACGAATCAAGAACAAGGGCACTCACGATTTAGAAAACTCATTGTCACTATCATCGTGGGATTGGGGAGTATTAGACCCCGATAGATTTTGGTCTGTTGGGACACTTGAGGAAGCCTCAGGAGGGTAACCTTTCCGTTGTTCAGAAGCATACTTTGTGTCTTCTTTCACAGCCCTTCGCGCTTCCCCTAAAGCTTTTGCTGCTGCTGCAGCAGAGGAAGTGTATGATGTGTCTACAGACTCCCCTGACTTGGGAGATACTCGAGGCAGATATGCTTCGGATAAAGATAGCTCCCCTATGTCTCCACTTATACGCAACGAACTCTCCATGTGGATGCTGAACAAAGAATCCCCTGATTCAACACTCCACTGGCTTGGACTATCTGGATCTGAGGTTTTAGGCCTCTCCATCACTTGGATGGAAGGGGATTCAGTCAGCATGGATGGATCACGAGCAACACCTGATCGCTGATTGAATGATCCTGGAGAATCAGTGGAGGAGTTATCCAAACTGGACGAGGAAGAGTCTGAGATTTTTGCAGGGCTTCTTCCATTTTCTTGTTGCTTGCCCTCACAGATGCCTATTCTTTCAGAATTCGACGTAGGCTTCTCATTCTGGTTATCTAATCGCCTCCCATTTTCACCGGCCATACTCCATAACTGAAATCGAGGTTTTAAAAACACCAAATATCATGTTTTTGAGTTCCAAATACACTTTTAAGAAACATAAATAGATTACTAAGACGATGATAATGGATTTAAAGCATTTAACAGCGATTTCGAGCCCACCACACAGCTAAAGTAGTTGTAAAAGTTCTTAATGATAAGTAAGAAAAGCAGCATTGCTTAAATAAGAATTCAACAATAGACTTGATATTTGATCTCAATCAATAGATGAACAAATAACTCGAAATTACTGTCATCAGCACAAAAGCTCCAGAGATATATCGAAATTTCCTGCAGTGAAATTCAAAATAGCTAGAATCCTACAATGAATTAATTAAGTTTGTGATTAGTTTTCACAGAATCCTCAATTGCATTAATTGGCAACAGCAGACCAACATAAGCCAAAACCATGAAGCAGGATGAAGATATTCAAATAGAGAGATGAAAGCAACGTGGCAAGGGCAGATTTTTTGATGGAATGAATCACAAAAGCATATCTAATCCATGGATTTGTACCTTACGTTTCAAGGAAATCCTCGGTTAATGATTGATTTGGAAGCAAAGAAACGTGGAAAACACCGAGGATGGAGAAACTGAGTTAGGGCTTCTGGCGGAATTGAATTGAGGCGAAAATGAAAATGAAAATGAAAATGGAAGGGAAGGCGAAGCATTCGGATTGTGATTTTCTTTTTTGTTTATACCAACCAACTTCTTTGGCGCCATATTACCTCATGAGAGGCACGTGGACGAGAGATATAACTTTTTATAACAATATTTTGTTTTTATTTTATTTTATTTTATTTTATTTTTTAACATATTTTGTTACCTTCATAAAGATTTCATACAGTACATATTAACAACCCCAAAATAGCACATCAAGTGTGGCACTATAACAAGCAATTCCCTCAAAAAAAAAGAACACGAGGAGGCACATACATGCTTATATTTAATGTGGTTTTGTTTATAGCTCATGCAAATGCGCTGAGAATTACTATCTTCTTTTTTTGGCATAAGTATTAACGACATGACACTGCAAGGTGGTATTAGAAATTTATGAACCAAATTTTTGACAAAAGTTCCTCGACTTGCCTTTGAAGTTCCTGAGTTTTTTTCGGATTGACTTTGTATGTGGCTCAATTTAGAAGTGACTACCTCTATACCAAATCAATTTGGTGCTCTATGACTCGAAATTGCATTAATTTACTTGGTAACTCTTCTAGAAATACGTCCTAAAATAGAAAGAACATAATTTTAAGGGACGAACTAAAATGGAAATAGTTGTTATTTTTAAGGGACGGAAAAAGTATGAATTTTGAGTTGAAAAAAAATAAATTTCGGAGTCGTAAAATTTAATATTGTAAAAAAAATATAATTTATGTTTTGAGATAACTCACCGGCTACAACATTAGCATTAATCAACTACAGATTTTTTGGAACCACATGGAGCATGAGCTATTAGTTATTTAGTGCCCATTGCGGGATTGTGGGTGAGAAATGTATTGTCTCTGTTCAATAGAGAGAAGGAGTTTTGAGACATGGGCAGAGAGAGCCACCTTACTCAATATAGGGAAAATGCCCCTCCCCAAATATCTTAACATACACTATTTTATTGTTCAATTTTGCAAAATTATCTTATACTTGCTCATTCTTAAATTCTCAAAAATTTCTCATATATAATTTGGTCCCCTTTCAATTTTATTCCTGGCTCCGTCCCTAGTTTGGGTATCGTAGGGAAGAAGAAGAGAATTTTGGGCTGGGGGATTTTCAATTTTGAATTATTATTACTATTATTATTATTATTATTATTATTATTATTATTATTATTATATGAATTTGAATGGAAAATAAAGTAAATTTTAGTTTTAGGTAGAATTTGTAGTATTTGTATTTTTTTATAAATTTTAATAAAGTAATTTGTTATTTATGCTGTTATAAATTTCAATTTTACAATTATTTGAAGTTAATAAGTAGTACTCTCTTCATTCCGCCATAAGCGAGCCACTTCTTGCACAAGATTTAATGAATTGATATTTAAAGAGTTAAATTGGAAAAAGTAAAATATATATGAGAGAGGGAAAAATAGAGGAGTGGAAAGGAAAAAAGTAGGTGAAAAAATAAAGTAAGAGAAATATTTTTTTGCTTAAAATGAAAATAACTCAATTATACTAGGACGGAAGAGGAGCATTTTACAATTTTAATTTGAAATGTAAGTATAGAGGAATAACACATTGCGGGAAATAGTGGGATAATAGGAGTTATGATATGATTCAGAAAAAGAAAGAAATAATTATATGGAGATGAAGAGGCATGGCTTGTGGGATAGGAAAAGGCATCCATTGCCTATACTTTTAACTTTTAGAGTGAACTAATTTATGATCCTTAGACTATGGGTTTATCTCATTCATAGTCCATGACTTTAAAAATATTGTCACACATTCCTAGACTAAGGATTTATTTCGAAATTGGTTCTTTTGCCGTTTTTTTATACGAAAATACCCTTTTGAGAGTTTGGACAATTTGGTATTTCTACACTTTTTAGCATTTTAAATCTGATATTATTTCAGTGATATAATTAATCTGATATTATTTCAAAATTATCATTAAATTCCCTATTAGGGTAAGAAGGGGCACAACAAGCATTGATGAACCGCAGAGTCTCACACTAGCACTATGGCCGGTGTCGCCCGAACCGGTACTTCCTGTTGGGGCCAAGCTCCCGCCTTGGAAAGTGATGTTGCCACCACCAGTGGTTGGAGTCGGAGTGCCGCCGCCGGTGCTGCACAGTCGTCAACAAAAATGAGTGAATATTATTATCCGATTATATCATAAGTGCATAATTAATTACGTGTAAGTTGGCCTAATAACAAAGTGGTAATGTTTAAAATCAAAGGAGTCGAATTCGAATCCATGACATTATTATTCATTTGCCAAAATAAAAATATGCATAACCACACCTAATTGAATACTATAACAAACATTATTGTCATTTGCCAATAATAAAATGTGCATAGAACCACACCTGATTGAATGGAGTATAATAAAGGGATCTATAGGATGTTTAGCCCAGGATGGTACAATATTAGTAGTACAAGACAGCTCATATAAGTCCAATTCACTCTTTATTCTAGATTATATTCTTCAACATCAGAGACAGCTCATAAAATAAAATTAATTCTTTATACATTTTTCACTTGTTTGTGTGCTTATTTCATCTCCCCATAAAGCATCTTTTCTCTAATCAATAAAACATGAAAAACCTACTCCTATTTTCTTAATCTGAGTAGAAGCTTCTAGATATTGTTCTGGTAATACAATTACACATTCATATTTTGGTTTATATAATCATGGCAAACAGTAAATCCATTTAATGTATGAGTAGTTAAGTGAATGATGACATTTATGGGTACAAAATTAAATATAATTAAATTCCACCTCACGAAACATGCTGTTTTTCTCAGTAAAAAATCATTAACTATTGTTTTCCTAATTCAACAATTAAAGCTTGAGCAGACATTCAAAACTGAAACAACAAATTCTGTAAAAACTGGTTTCTTAAAAGGAAAATAGTGAAGATCAAACCTTGGGCTAGCCTGGTAAACACAGGCAGAGGGCATACCTACAAAAATTAGAAAAAAAAATCAAATAAAATGAAGTAACTAAAATTAAAAAAAAATAAATGAAGATGAGAATTGAGAAGTTAGTTACCAGTGGGTCCAGTTTGAGAAAGAGTAGCACTTCCTTGAAAATCACAGGTAGCACCAAGCTGAGATCTCCTCTGAAAATAGCTGTTAACTGCATAGCTGCAGTGATCCTTGACAGTGTTAGGATTGTAACAAGCCCCATTTTGAAGGATTGCTGAGCAATCAGCTCCGTTTCCGCATGAGTAATCGATGTTTTTCTGCAAAACGGCGTCGCTCACTCCAGCCTTGCACAGGCAGTAGGCCGCATCTGCAACAGAGAGACAGAATGAGAGTCAAATTTCATCCAAGTAAAGTTCAAGACGAATGGAAATTTAATTAGTTTTTAGACCTGAAGGGGCTGCCACCACTAAGGCTAACAAGATCACAAAGCTCCGCATGAAATCAGCCATGATTATGACTCCAACAAAGTGAAAAGAGATGCAAGAAAAGTAATAAAAGGAAAATAGTTTCTTGAAACAATAGAAGACAGGGGGGGGAGAAAGAGATGTCATGTAATTGTATGTATTGTACACACACACATATATACATAAAAATAGTCTTAGGTATAGATAACTCCAATTGTAATATAAAATTAATAAAATAATAAAAATAAAGCAAAAACATGGTTGAAGTGTTGTTAGTAGAAAATACTCTGCCTCAGTAATGAGTATAAAATTTTTGGATCCAGAGGTTAAGAAATTGTATTAAAAAGTATAAGAGGGGAATAAAGTAAGAAAGATAAATAAAGAGTAAAGTAATTGATGAAATAAAATAAGAGTAATTGGATGTTTTATTTTGTTTAAAAAAGAAATGACTCAACTTTGTTAGGACATTAAAAAAAGGAATATGACTCAATTTAGTTAGGACAGAGGGATTACTTCCTCTAGTATAAATAAATAGAGATTAATTTGATTTTAAAAATGGTTTTTTTGGTATGAACAGTATATTTGTGTGAATTTGGAGTCAACATTTTATGTATTTAAGTGTAATAAGGCTCGTTTCATGCATTTGTTTTGGATCTAAATTCTGTGTTTTCTATGGTGCTAACGTGTACTTATAAGTCCAGGTGCGTGAATATTCTGTCGGACCCAGGAACGTGTTCTATTTACCAGGGCAGAGGAATTAAGAGCAAAAAGTGAAGAAAATGAGCAGAATCCTCAATGGCACAAACGTCAAATCGCAAAGACCGTTGCCCTAGGGATTGGAGCCACGCCTATAAATACGAGGAAAAATATTGAAGAATCATCTCTTTTCTTTTGGGGTCCCGAGCTCTCTTTTTAGTTAGAAAACTCCTTAGGTGTTTCGGCTCTCTCTTCATCTTCGCTCACTTAGCTCACGCATTTGGTTTCATGGGTGATTCGGGGTAGTGTAGTGTGGTGTGTTTGTTTTGTTGGAAGTGTAACACCGTCCTAATAAGGGCGAAGAAACTATCATTTAATTTTTCCGCACGTACTCTCTCTCGCCGGCTTCCTTGCCGGAAGTTCGACGACTATTTTGTGTTAAACTCTGACGTTTTATGGTTTAATCTAGTTCTATTTTCCACTTTCACTCTGATTTGTGATGTTCTGTGTTTACTTTACTGATTTGGATGCTTTTCGCAATTGAATGTTCGTTTGAAGTTGAGATCGGAGAGACATAAGTGGATTTGTCGGTTGTTGGTTTGATTCGGAGTTGAATCGGGAGTTAGAAGTTGTAGATCTGGTTTTGTTGGTGTTGAATCTGATGGATCTAGTGTAGATTTCCTTTTTAATGTTTAAATCTGAGTACGTACTTTTGGATCTTTATGGAATTTTCCGTTATTGTTGATTTGCTTGACCTGGTAGATTAGATCTGGCGATATTTATCTTAATCGTCTTGTTTAACGTTCGATTTGAAGTATGCTCTGTTCTATGCTCTGTTTCGTTCTAGTTCATGTTTGCTTACTGAAGAAGATGAAGGTAATCGGTAGTTAGAATCAGATCCGCTTTAGTTTGTTAGTTGCAGCTTTCTTGTCAGTAGCTATTTAGGGAAATTTGTTCTGTTACTTTTTCTTATGCTCTATTGTCTAGCTGTTTTAGGAAACTTATTTTGCTTGACCCAGGAAATTTGGAGAATGATTTAAGCACTACAACAAAGTGAATTTCACCACTTTCGACCAGAAAGTGTTTATCGAAAAACTTACCGATGGTTCAATTGACCGCCAGATGAAATAATGTACAGAAACAAGCAAAGGATACAAACAGAAAGCTCTGTCACACACCCACCAACAAACACTATGGTCATACCACTATTTTTTTCAACACAATTAACCAATACACAAACCTAATTTCATAAAAACTAAGCAGCATTAACAAAGGATTCATCACCTACAATCAGTGTTTTCATTAACGCACAAACCCTAAGAATAATGATCATAAAATTGAGATTTACAAAAATACAGAATATAACGTTGAGAAAACGTTGTCGAAGCTTCACCACTTAGCCGAAATCATCGGCTTTGGTTTAGTTTCCACCGAATCTGCACTGCCAAAGCAACCGTACAACGACGAAGAAGGCTGAAACGAGTGAGAAACGTAGAGTCGAAGGCTTTTCACGGAGAGAAACGCCGGGGAGAACTGTTTTTGTGGTCCCTTTCTGGCGGCTAGGGTTTTGAATGAAAGTGGAATTGGGGGGAGGGGGATTTTGGAATGATAGAGAGATAGTGTGGAAGGGAATGTCAATCGGTTTCCCCAAAAATCGCGCTTAATTCGGACTTGCAGTTTTAAAACGTGTGATATTAATGATTTATTTACATTTCTACCCCTATAATGTACCAATTCCAACTAATAATGTAAAACGGACCCTCATCTCCTACTAATCTAATCCGTCCATCATCATATTCTAATGGCTAGTATTAAATTGGAACTTAACACTAAGGGGGCAATAGAAGCTTAATGCACCCCCATAATATATATATATATATATATATATCCCCTATATATAGGAATGTATTCATTTCCTTTTTGCATATTTTCTCATTTTTCCTTCTTGATCTCAGCCCCACGATTTTGTCATCCGACAGTTAGATTAATGTCACGTGTCATTTAATAATGCAGATTTTCTGTTGAATAATGCACACCGACTAATAATGCACCATTATAGTGTAATAATGCAGATTTTCCGTTGAATAATGCACACCGACTAATAATGCACCATTATAGTGTAATAATGCAGATCATCTGTACCGTTGATGAATGAGATCTAACGGCTCATATTAAGAAGAATAAAGGATCTAAGGGATGAATAGGAGAATAACGCTCCCCTATATATATATATATATATTATACTCCCTCCGTCCCGGGCTACTCGCTCATTTCATTTTCGGCTCGGAGATTAAGGAATGAGTGTATAGGAAAGTCAAAAATGACGGCTGTAGGTGAAATTTTTTACTAAAATGGAAAGAGTGCAAGTAACTTGGGACGCCCAAAAAGGAAATAAGTGCGAGTAGTGCGGGACGGAGGGAGTATTTATTTATATACATAATCAATAAGAAAAAAGATAATCATACCCATAAAAGAATACCCGCAGTAACATTTAATTTTATTTTTATCAACAGTACATATAAGTTATTATTATTATATTATGTGTAGTATGCATACATATATTTATTTATATATGTATATAAAAGCAAGAAAAAGAAAATCACACACATAAAGTAATATTAACAAAATGATGTAGGATTACTTTTTTAATTGCGGTATGGATATTATTATTATTTAAGTGTAAATATAAATATGAAATATATGTAGAAGCTGAAAATTTATTGGTAAAATCCATATTTATATTATGCATTTTCCATAAAAGTGGTATAATAATGTTTCCCAAATAATTGCATGTCTAGTTGGATATATGCCATTTTAAATTCCTATTTGTAAATATATAATGGTTGGACACATCACCTCATGGTGCCATGGTGGTGTGGAAGGACCATTGAATATTTTCTCGTATGGTAGGCGATAAGGAGATTGTTTTTTCGGTTTTATTTTGTCAAACTTTAATAGAAAAAGATTGAGCGACGTTTCTTCACAAAGATGCATCATTATTACTAGGCATTGGTCCAATGCCCTATAACTATTAATTGTATTGAAATTTATACTCTCTCCATTCTAGTTACACAGTAGTGGAAGCATTTTTTTCACTATAAAGATTTTTAAAAAGGCGTGTGATATACTTTTTATGTCCCATAGAAATATGTCATTTGGTATTGACACGAGTTTTAATAAATAATTGATAAAGTAAGAGAAAATGAGAAAAAATAGTTGTAATTGTATAATGGATAGTGGAGTCCATAAATAATAAAGTAAAAGAGAAGCAGAAAAAAATGTTGTCATAAAATGGATATGGACTATTTGTATGAGGCGAACAAAAAAGTGGTGGCCTATTTCTATGGGACGGAGAGAGTATTAAATAAAAAGATAATAAAGTGAGAAAGAGGAAAAAGTAGAAAGAGAAAAGTAAGAGTGAAAAATGTGTTACATTTTACTAAAAAAATGAATGAGTCTATTACTATGGGCGGAGGGAAAATGGATCCCCTGTCGGGCACATCAGGTGTTGTGCCATTTCCTACACACACAATTAATTAAAAAAAAGATAAAAACAAGTATACTTGCGTTTTATTCATAAAATGTTGTGTTTTAAACACAGCCCTCTGTTGTGCACAACAGTGGATCCTCATCCGGGCGGAGGAAGCAATATTTTACTTAATGATTCCTCGTAAGAGCATTCACAACAGGCGGACTATGGCCCGTCTCATGCATCGTCCGCCCACCTACAGCGGCAGAAGTAGGTGGACAATAAAATCGTCCTTATCGTCCGCCAACTTCCGCCACTGCAGGTGGGCGGATGATGCTCCTGACCATAGCCACGCCCTTAACTTAGTCTGCAGACTTAAGGGGAGCAAGCATCATCCAACCTATAGTTCGCCCCATTGCGAACGTCCGGACAATAGGTCGGACAATGCTTATCCGATTCTTTTTTTCATTTTTTACTCTATATACCCTCATTTTTATCTTCATTCTCACATCTTTCACTCCAATCTCTTCTCTCATCTCATTTTCCGCTTTATCAGTAGTGCACTTTCCCCCCCCTCTTTTCCTATGTTTATAATTATTTTTCTAAAATTAAGTAAACATAGGTTTTGCCTTTAATTTGTTGTGTTTTGATATTTTATTTCGCTATTTTAAATATCTGAAAACATAAAAATTTAAAATGAATGCAAAATAGTGTTAAAAATATAGAACGGGTTATAATCCGCCCCATTAAAGGTGAATGGATATGACTATAAAATGTTGTCATGAAAGACTATAAATTGGTAAGATCCGCCCCATCGTGAATGCCCTTGTCACCATTTATTTCATTCAATTTTCACCTATTTTGTTTTGACTTTTTTTCCTTTTTTTTACTACCGTTATTTGTCCACCTTTCTATGCATTCAATTTTTTTGATAAGCTCTTATGAAAATATACAATATGCCTTTTATTTATATATATTATTTTCAAAAAATAATTTATTCATGTAATTAACTTGGAAAGATTTAGTGCGGATGTTGTTGTTGGGGCTTGCCACAACTAGCACTACGTACGTACGACCTACCTAGTAACTTCGTTATGCACTCAGCCCAATATTTGCATAAGTGATCATAGTTACATGTTTGTGTTGTAGTCGACTTTAATTCTTGTATTATTTTCAATCCTCTCCTAATATTTTTTATTCTTAGTTGTTTTGAAAGAATAGGGTCATTTAAGACGTCAGACATAGATGGAGGCCAACAATGTCGACTCATCAGAGGAGTGCTTTTTGGCGTCGCTGCTTTCAACTCCCTTTTTCTTTTTCTTTTGCGAGAGGCCTTGATGGTTGTCGGTGACTTCATATATCTATTTGCATATATCTAAAAACTACATAAAAAATGGAAAATATTAAGTAAAAATGAATAAAATATTAAGTAAAAAACTTCATATTTATCTATTTATAATAACAATTCAACAAAAGAGGTGGAGAGTTGTAACGTTATAGTACTACTCTATAAGAGAATGACGAAAAAGTGTTTACATAGAATAATTGTAACATTATGATTTGCATTTGATAATATATTTAAAATATACATACTACATTATTTTTTATGAACAAATGTAAATTATGAGCCCCCACGCCCCAAGATACCTCCGTTGCTAGACGTGGGTCGAAACATATAGTACCCTTATTGTTTGTTTACTATTTAATCAATGGACTCGTAATTTATTGTCCACTCAATATTCAAGCCCTAGTAGAAAATAAACTAACTCCTTATTTGTGATATTTGCATTCTCGATAATGTGACGACATGGCTTTTAGATAGATTGGCGACTATTCCAGATAGAACAACAACACAAGTCTTTTGTTTTGTATCATGTATTGTACTCACTCACACGCTCCTTGACAAACTTATTTTTACTTTTACCACTGCCCATTAAATATTTTACCCTTTTTTGTTATTTCTTCTTACCCTACATTCATTTTCTTATTTTATTGTTGAAAAAGTGCATAAATAATAAAGATAATAAACGGGTTCTAATTATTTTCCTACTAATATGTTAGTATTATGGCTTTAAATTTGCATTATATTTTATTTTTTGAATCAAATGTCACAAATATCGAAGTAGTATTATGGTCAAAATTTATGTGCCATTCAATTTAGTTATTGTCAATCGTACTTTGTGAATAAATTAATATGAAAAGTATAAATGTATAGTATTTCACTAAAATATATTCATAGTTAATATATTCCCTTGACAAAAACATATAAGTGGAATTCGAACTAGTAACGAAATTGTCATTCCACTAATTATATCAATTGTTAGAAACATATAATCAAACCATTCATAGAATACAACTACGGCAAAATACAATTAAACTGCACGTAAAATTAAAGACATATTGCTTTTCTTTTCTTTTGCATATTCCATTTCCCCACATCACTCCATGTTAGGTCAAAATAAAGTAATATTCAATACAAATTACTTTTGTCCATTGAGAATACTATATTGATGAATGAAGTTCTCAGACATTTAGAAAAATCACCTAATTTGAATGTGACAACATACAGATATGGAGTAACAACTTTGGCAGGCACCTAGCCTTTTGATTAATAAATTCGTCAAGAAAATTATGTTTTCTTAACAAACCTTGTCTCTCTACGTACTAATTTTTTCTTAGTACGTAATCATTGATTAATAATTACCTGCAAAATTCCAAGATTTGTTAGTTACTTTAACTAACTATATGGCTACCTTTCCTGTCTTGAGCTCTGTCTATTTTATTTGGCACGACTGACATTCAATTATGTAAATATCACCTATATACACTAATTTTAAAACAAAATATTCAGCCAAAAAGATTAACATGCATTTAGTATAATCATTGGTTTGGTTGGTAAATATTTTATTTAAAATGTAAAAATCTTTTACATATTATAGTCTCATTTTGACTCGGCATCGGTTTTTAAAAATTGTTTAACTTTGTGAAGAAAAATATGAAAATGAATTAGTAATATGTACCTCACTTTTATATGGAATAATTGATTTATTAATATAATGAGGGTGTAATAATTTTGTTGAGTGGTGGATTCCACTTACTTAGAATGAAAAAAAGGTAAAATGAGACTTTAAATGGTAGACACTCTAAAATGACAATATGAGATATTTTTCCACAGATTGAGAGAGTATTAAAAAATATGAAATTTATATCAAAATTCATTATTTTTCATCCTCTATAAATAGAGATCACATTTGCTATATTTTGCACATACAAAAAAGCTCCTTTCCTACACACATAATCCTTCTTCTTTGACATAATTTACGTTTTTTGTTTGTTTGTTTTATAATTTTCAGCTTGTCATTTATAGTGCTTTTTTTTATAAAATATATAATGATGTGGTTGATGGTTATTAATTAAATATAAAAAAATTATGTATGAATTAAATTAATAATAATAATATATATAAATAAAACTAATTTCATATTGAAAATTTGTTGATTAGATTAATTGTTTTCATGCCCAAATTGTGGAATAGAGTGTAAAATGGAGTGGGCCGACATGGACTCATAGACGCTCAACAGTAGTTTTTCATTGAAACCAAACCAAATCAAATCGGGCCTTTAATTTATGCACGTGTTACTAGCCGTCTGTCACGTGCGGGTCAAATTCCGGGTCATCGCATGCGGATCCTCATCTTCTCTACAAAAAAAAAAGACGCGGTCGTACCAATTTTTCCCCCAAATTCCTCCGATCTCATCAAGTGGATTCTCCAAATTTATTTTATTTTTTAGTTTGACATACAATTCGATTTATTTTCTATTCAATTCGTTCTATCCTCTTTCGTCTGACGCCTCTCTTCTCGGAATTCTATTGATTCCAAAAATTCTAGGGTTTCACTGTGAATCCGTCGATGCGTTAGATTTATTCATCGAAATTATTTTGCATTTTTTTGGATTTATTATATAGAATTGATTTTGAAACCCTAATTTTATCCGGAGATTTTCGGATACCTAGGGTTTGCGTATTCTTGGGGATTGTTCAATCTCAAAGCTCCTCGGATCTGCGAATTGATTTAGGGTTTTGGTACGTTTATATCTTAATTTGATTTTACCTTTTGTATTTTTTTGGGGGCGGGGGGATTTGTACATCTACGGTTAGGTTTGGGTGTGAAATTGTGGTTTTTTTTATAGCTCTGTTTTTATCTCAATAGTTGTTGCAGTCAAGTCTCAGATGGTTTGTGTCATGAAAAATTATTTATCTTTAGCTTATTTAGTAGTAGAATTTTATTTTAGTTTTTGCTAGTTAAACCAATGATACGTGCATGCGTTTTTTTTTTGCATGGGAATCTTACAAAGTTGATAAAGAAAGTAATCTATTGGCTGATGTTATTTAGTTTTATATTCATAGCTTAAAGTATTTGTCAATAATGCCTTTTGTGTTGTTCCATGTAATCAGTTGTTGTTTTGTGTAGAAAGTTGGTGAATGTTGTTCATTAGTCTATACTCATTTAATGTTATTTCATCTCTTCAGTGTAAATCTCTCCAACCACCTTTTAGTAGCAAGGTGACTTTATGTCTTGCACTGGTTGTCATAAGTTGTAGTTGGGTCACTTGGTGTTTGTTGGATCATTGGATGTTGCAATCGAAACGTATCTATTTGCTTTATATGTTTTTACAAGTTTTGTAATATATACTTCCTAATTTCCTTCCCTTTTGTGGCACGGGCTTAATTGACGTATAGTTTGCATACATAATAAATTATGTTTGTCAATTTTGTTATTTTCTGTTTCCTAGCTTCTGAGATTGCGTTCATACTTCATTTGCTTGCTTTCTCAAATTTTATTGATTTCTTTTGCTCTTACTAACATGTACACTGGGGTCCCAAAATGACGTACATTAAAGGGCCTTTTGAGTTTTTACTATGTGTATGTTCTTTCTTTGCTAAGAATTAAATTTGATGTCCCCTTTATTCTTTATACAGAGAATGGGGATTAAACGTCCTTTTGAAGAGGGAGATTTTCCAGAGACCTCTTTCAGGCAACCTAAACGACAGGATTATGCCAGAAAGTTAACCTTAAATGCAGAAGAATATCACATAGCGACTCTGGCAGTTCAATCCCCTGGTGAGTTTTCCTATTTGATTCATTTTGTATTTACAAATTTCAGTGGTTTCTGTATGTTTGTGCGTTGATGAGCTTTTTGATACTCATGATGAGCGTAGTGCTGAAAAAGCTGCTTTAGCTACATACTCCATCAGTCCCTTAAAAATATGAAATTCTGAAGGGGCGCAGGTTTTAATGCACAATTGTTAAGTAAGAGATAGATAGAAAAAAATGGTTGAAGTATTGTTAGTGAAGAATGAGCCCCACCTCATTAGTAAGAAAAAGTTTTCTAAATTCAGAAGTTAATAATTTTAAGCGACAAATTAAAAAAGAAATATTTCATATTTTTAAGGGACGGATGGAGTATATGATTGGTCTTTCAATTGTACATCTGATATTCATGATGTTGCTTATTCTAATTTGAAAGAAGCAACTCATGCTTATGCTATCTGGTTACGTATTGCACAATCTCTGGTCTATCTGGCATTGTTCCCCCAACTGATGCAATATAGCATTTCAGGTGAAGCAAAGAGCATGTTTTATCAGATGCATTTTGAGCAGCTTGAAGATGGCGACAGTGATAATGCTTTTGTGCCTGACAAGGAACTGGAAGCAAGTACGCCCTTGTCTTTGGTCACCAGTAGCAGCAGCGAGGAAGATGTTGTGATTGACGGAACCTCTGACTGGTCTTGTTTTCCTGGATATACTGATATTAGTATTCCAAGGCGTCCCCTGAATCAATTTGACGATCCGTACATATCTTTGTTTAACTCTCCTCCTAAGAAACTAGTTCCTCTTGGATCTGATCATCAAGCTGAAGTCCCACCATGGGATCCAAATGCCAGTTACTTGTGTGGTTGTGACAGGGAGGGAAGGCTAGTCGGAACCTGCCTTATTGCAATGCCTGACAATGATTCAACCATGGAAGGAGTAGGAGTTGGGCGTGGCAGAACAGATTGTAGTTGCCTGGATATGGGATCCATGAGATGTGTGCAGCAACATGTGGATGAAGCTAGAGAAAAGTTACGGGAGACTATTGGTTACAAGAGTTTTGTGGAGTTGGGTTTCTGTAATATGGGTGAGGAGGTCGCATACCAATGGACCCGTCACGATGAACAAGTCTTTCATGATATTGTTTACTCTAATCCTGCTGCACATGGTACAAGATTTTGGAAGTACTTGAGTGCTGCATTCCCAACTCGAACCAAGAAAGAACTTGTCAGCTACTATTTTAACGTCTTCATGCTCCGGAGGCGGGCTGTTCAAAATAGATCTTATTTGTCAGAGATAGATAGTGATGATGATGAGGAGGAGCTGGGTGGTGTCTGTGGGGACTCCCATCAGAACAGATCATATCCATCATCAGATCAGGAAACAGATATTGAAGACCATCAAGGTCTGAAGGGGGAGTTCTATCTTGTTGAAGGAGAAGGCAAGGACTCCATGGTTGAGTCGTTCAGCGGCCAAGATTTAGACGTGAGCTGGGTGGATGACTACTGGTCCGAGTCCCAAAATGGCTGCGGAGAAGATGAGGCGAGCAATCTAAATCGCGGTTTCTCTGAAGGTAAAGTGACGAAGTTAGATGTTGTCGAGATGAACGGTGGAGAAGATGATGAGACGTTGCTTGAGGACCCTGGGTTGTATACTTGAATTTTTGTCGCCTTGAAATCCTGTACAAAAAAAGTAGATATCTATTGGGGCGGAGGAAAGTGAAGGCTAAATGTTGCCTGGCCTCAAATGCCCAACATAGTAAAGTGAACCAATTTATTTATATACATAAGCTCTCACTTTAGTGTGTGAGAGTTGGCCAAAAGGTGAAGTGGTAATGTCTGATGCCAAAGGTGTCTTGGGTTTGGGTACGAGTCCATTGTAGCGCGGTCTTTTTATTCATATTCATTTGGCCATTAAAAAAACTCTCTTATTAATTTGAAACTGACTCCTAACATTCATCTTGTCCTCATACTCGCTCTCAAATATTTTATTATTGTTAACCTAGAGTTAATAATTTTATGTTAAATTATAAATACTCTTCTCTTAGGTTTTGTAAAAACACAATGTACCATTCGACTATTTGTTACATAGTTAAAAGCATTATAAAAATATTACTCCATATTAAAGTAAAATGATATGGATAAATGATAATAATTAGAAAATATTCAAAGCCAATTACATTCGTACCATTGAATTCTAAATATTTAGCTTCTTGTATACCAATAAACTTATACAATCATAAGATAAAAATATGTTCAACATAATAAATCATGACCTTGTAGAGTATTATTTCGACTTACATAATATGTTAAATTTGAATTCTCGTATCAATATAGGAATGTAGATGATTTTGCTTTCTTATTGATGTAAATACATTCTCTATAAAGAACAATGTACTCTTACATAGACAAGAAATGAAAACACTACTATCATTTATTAGTTCAGTCTCACGAAAATAATAACCATGACCTTGACTGAGTAAAAGTTAATGTTATTGTATTAATACACTGGTTGAAATAAGTGGGAGATTATAATTTTGAGCTAAAAATTAAATCTTTACTAAGAAAAGGGCAAAATCACGTTACAATCATTTAATTATTGACCTTTTCAAATTATGCTCCAAATAGCATTTAAATACTTCAACTATTAATAGCATTAAACATTTGTACTATTAAGAGATTACATTCGATTCAATTTAATTTTCAGCGACGAATACCATATGTACCTCACTAAATAGTGACTTGAACTTTAAGCAAGGAGAAAAAATGAGAAGAAATCAAACGACATGATGCATTTCGCATTTGTCAAAAGTTTATGTAGGAATGTATTTGTTAAAATGTCTATAACTTGTGTATTAAAGTGTGATTATTAGTTGAGATAAAATGTGATATACAATGCTATATATTTTGAAATTCCAAAAATCTAACTCCCCAATTTAAATTGATTAGTTATTTTTGGGAGAAAGTGGCAACTTAGAGAATCAATAGAGGAATGATAACGGCTGGGGACCTTTTTTAAGAAGGTGACATTTCAGCAAAGAGTTTTTAATAAATGAAATCAAATCAAATCATTGAATAAACAAATCTGAAATTTTGTTTTACCCAAAAGATCCACACCGTCCGATTCTGCAGCAACCAACACTCCTCGCAGCTACACGTGCCCCCTTTGAATTTACTCACTCTCTCTCTCATGGTTTGCTTCCATGCATGTAATTCTCCACCTTACTATAAAGTATAAACACACACAAACATATGTAGATGTGTGTGTGTTGAGGGAGAAAAATAGGGAAGAAAGAGTCTTTGGGTTCTGTTTCTATCTCTTAATCTTGATAGGCTGTGGCTAGTTCAAGCCCATCATTATCTGTTCAAAAGTTTGATTCTTTCCACATTAATTTCTTCTAAATCTTGCAAGATTAATATAGGATTGGGGTTGTCATTTACTCATATGCCTTTTTCTTTTCTTTTTTTTTGCCTTTCTTCTCTGTTGTGTGTGTTTGTAGAGATTTCACCGATTTGGGTTTTCTCACTGTCACATCTCACTAGTGTGGTTTGATTTCACTAAAGGTACAGTCTTTGTGATCTATGCCCATCCATACTTGAGGATTTTTCCATTTTCCATTTTTGGGAGTTTGTTTTTGCACTTTGATGTTGCTAGATCAGGGAAATGTTGTAGAAATCTGAGTTCAGCTAAATCTTGATTGTTTGTATGTGTTTCTTGATTTAGTAGTTGGATTGGAGGTGTTTGAAGTAGGATGGATGAGAATCAAGAATTGAGGTTTGTTTGTAAGTTGTGCTTCAAGAAATACCCTTGTGGGAAGTCTCTTGGAGGCCACATGAGGTCATGTGTAGTTGCAAATGCAGCTGAATCTGATGACAAACTGATTGATCCCAACTTTAAGAAATTCCCATCATTTATTGTTGTTGGTGGTGGGATGGAAAGCCCAATGAGTGATTCAAGAATTGGTGATTTAGGAAATGGGCAGTCTAGCTATGGCCTAAGAGAGAATCCTAGGAAGAGTTGGAGGGCTGTGGATTCAACCTCCCCTTTGCCACAAGAGAAGTTTTGCAAGCAATGTGGCAAAGGGTTTCAGTCAATGAAGGCTTTGTGTGGGCACATGGCTTGCCACTCTGACAAGGATAGGGGCATGAAAGATGATCATTCTTGGACCAGTGAGAGCCAGAAGCTGGTGATGGACAGCCATTCCGACACGGAGGGTGAGGACCGGGCAATCAGGACTAGGTCCTCCAAGAGCAAGAGGTTTAGGAAGATTGTAGTGAACTCCCCTTTCCCCAATGGCTCTTTGTCCGTCTCTGAGATTGATGGGGAGGAGCAGGAGGAGGTGGCCATGTGTTTGATGATGCTGTCTAGGGATACTGGGAGTAAAGGCGAGAGTTCTGATAACAACTCTGTGATCTTGGAGACTAAGTCCTCCTCCATTGATATAAAGAATATGAGAAAAAAGTGTGATCTTGTCAAGAATGAGAAGAAAATTGGAGATGTTGTTAAGGGGGAGAATTCAGACTCGGATTATTTCTTGGACGAATGCGCCAAGGGGGAGGAGTCCGATGTGTCCATGGATGGGTTGCGTAGGAGCATTGGTGTGGATGAGTATGAGGAGTTTAGGCAGAGCTTGAACCGAAGCCGGAGCTATAGAGCTGAGGTGAAGAAGGTATTAGCGAAGGAGAATGAGTATGATCATGGCAATGCTAATAGTATAGCAGCTAGGATTGAGCAATCAAGAAAGAGGAGATATGCCATTGAGAATTCTGAAATGTATAATGACTATGATGATAATAGGATCAAACGGGGCGAACTCCCTAGTGCGGAGAAGAGGCAGAAATACGAGTGCTTCAACTGCAAGAAGGCGTTCAAGTCGTACCAGGCTCTAGGGGGCCACAGGCCATGCCACAAGAAGATCAACGCGTTGTATGAGCCAAGATACGAGACTGGAGAGAATAGCGTGGATGATGAGTATGTGGCTAGAGGGAAGACGGTTGAGTCCACTAGCAGTAGGAAGCCGGGCAGCTCGTGTGACAAGAAGACGAAGGCTAAGAAGAGCAAAGGCCATGTCTGCCCTTTCTGCAACAGGGTTTTCAAGAACGGGCAGGCGTTGGGCGGCCACAAGAGGTCACATTTCATCGGTGGCCATGAGGTGAACACGCACCCTAGCCCGGTCGCCAAGCTGGACTTGCTCGACCTCAATCTGCCCGCCCCTCAGGACGATGAGGATGATGGGGACGACCAGTACTCGCCTTGGTAGGGCCGGACGCTTGAGAAACTCGAACACATACATTGAAATTGGTGGAAGGCACACCACATTGTGCTCCTTTCTTGCTAGCCTCCTCATACCAAAAAAAGCAAAATTTAAAAAAAAAACAAGGAAGAAAACCTCATGCAAACTAGAGGTTTATTTTTGTATTCCATTTGCATTATTATGTCTAAAAATGACAATATTTGTTGTTCTTTGTTATCTAGAATATGATCAATACATATAAGAGAGGCAGGCTCTTTTTCTCTTCCAAGTTCAGCTTTTTCATATATATATGTGGGTGATGGGAATATCAAATTTGCATTTTTAAAAGCTCTGTTTTTACTATTTGTTACTCCTCTTTATGATTAAACTTGCAGATTAGACGAAGAGTCGGTGGATTATTTATTTCCGACAAAAAGTTTTTAAATTTATAAAAGTAGCTGTCTTTACTTTAGTGTTAGGTCCCTTAAATTATAGTGATGCCTAGAGATGAATTTGAACAAATATGATCCATCACAATCACCATCACAGCTCAACCTACCTTAAATTCTCAACTAGAAAATCGATCTCTTGTGTCTCACATTTTATTTGCGTCTTAATTTGGCTTCTTTCCTAACTTATGGAAGAAAATGGTTAACAAAACTTAACCTTTTTTTGTGTTGTTCAAATAGAATTTAAAAGGTTAAACAAAAATGTTGCATATGTAGTTATGGTTTCATTAGAAACAACAGTTTTTAATTTTAGCTAGGCTTTGTAGAAATAATAGAATAAAATATGCCCGGTCAATGGATTTTGACCAAATAATAAATGTGACGAGACATCTAATTTTGTGAAATTAAATGATACAACGTCGATCTACATTTTACGCAGATAAATGTAGTATATTCACTTTCTCAAATCCGATTTCCGGTGAGTGATAAATAGTGGATAAAAGTTGGGCATGATTAGCTTTTAATTAAAGCTTGAAGTTTGAGTTTAGGGAATAATTAACTAGTGTTAATTATCCCACATTGGAGAAGTGACACATCTTATAATGTGCTTAAATTAAGTGACTTTATGTTACTTAATAATTATAGTGGAATAAGATGGTGAAAGAGCCCACACGCGAGCGCGCCGCTGCCCGCCCCGTGCTCGCGCTCGCGGTCCTCGGGCCCGGTCTCGGTCTTGGATCTTGGATCTTGGTCTTAGGGCTCAGGTCTGGACCCGTAGTAATCTTTTTAGACCACCGCTGAGTCAGCAATCCAAGTGGCTTGACACATCGTCAAGCGTGGCACAGTCAAAGCCTACACGGCTGCCACGTGAGAAATCCACACGCGGAAGGCACACTCCTGCCACAAGCTTGTAACCGCCGACGGTTACGAATGAGCCATGATGAGCCTTCATGGCTTGGTTGACCCTGCATGGTGGCTTGGCCTATAAATAGACTAGCCATTCCATTGCATTTTACATAACATTCACAAGCATTTGCATCATAAGCTCTCTCCCTCTCTGCATTGTCTTTATGTCGAAGCTCTGCCCTCTCCTCCATCCAGTTCGCCGGAGCTCTGTTGATTGCGGTGCTGCTTCACTTGAGACGTAGCCGTTTTATCTTTGGGGACGACACGCCAAACCGAGAGCACTACCGGGGCGTATCTCGTCTTGCGGAAAGAGGCCTCCTCGACTCGGCTAAGTTTATTTTCTAGTATCGTTTCGTTGTATTTTCAGTTTCTGTTCTTCTTTCTTGGGTTGTATTACGCCCGGTTTTTATTGTATCTCTTGTAATCCAGAAACCAACAATCGCAAGACGAGATACCTTGCCTTTGAAGGAATTTGGACTATAAACTGAACTTAACACTTTCGAAACATTTAACACATTTGCTGGAGATGTCGACTGAATCCAACACCGCTGCTGCCACCCCCCTCCCCCCGCCGCCATTTCCTCCACCATGGCAATCACTGGACCTGTCAACACTTCGTCGATTCCCTCGATGATGCCAACCCCCGGGTTCTATCCATCTTCATCAACAACCCCTTGGGAGTTTGTTAACCTTCATGGGCCCACTGGTGGATCCACCTCGAGTGGATCGGTTGGTTCCACTTTTAGTGGTTCCTTCGGATCCTTTAATGGATCGAGAGCTGGGGCCATCGGGTCTCACGCGGGTGCTAGTCCCTTCGGGGCCGGTACGACCATGGCAGGCTCTATGCCCAACATGAATGGTGGGGGCTCTATGCCCAATCACGTTGTTGGCTCCTTCGGGGGCAACAGAATTGGTTCCTTCCATGGACCAAGTACGACACCTTTGGCACCAAGAATGATGCCACCTGCCGAGAAGCCACCAAAGTTTGGAGAATCTGACTTCAAAAGGTGGTACCAAAAGATGTTGTTCTACTTGACAACATTGGGCGTCGCCAACTTCCTCACGGATAACGAGCCGCCCGCGCTAAGCGATCAAGAGTCTAGGCTCGAAGTCATGGCGGACTATGAAGCTTGGAGAAAAGGGGATATCTATTTAAAAATTTCATTTTAAGTGCATTAGATGATAGCCTCTACAATGTATACTCTAATGTAACCACATCTAAACAAATGTGGGAAAGCCTAGAAAAGAAGTATAGCATAGATAATGCTGCAGGTACTTAACAAGTTGTAGCATCCAAATTTATGGACTACAAGATTGTCGACTCTCGACCCATCATGGAGCAAGTTCAAGAGCTCCAAATGATCATCCACGCACTAGTGACTGAAGGGATGACCTTGCCCGACAAATTCTTAAGGTGCACGATCATCGACAAACTTCCTCCTAGTTAGAAGGACTTCAAGAGCTATCTCAAACACAAGCGAAAGCAGATGACCCTTGAAGACTTGATAGTGAAATTGCACATTGAGGCTGATGTGCGCAAAAGTGACCAAAAGGCTAAGGGCTTTAGCCCACTTGAAGCCAAAGCCAATCTGTTGGAGCGGCGCGGTCCCTCCAACAAACGCCCTCGCCCAAGTCAAAAGGATAAAGGGAAGGGAAAACAGCCTGCAAAGAAATTTGAAGGTGAATGCTTCAAGTGTGGCAAAACTGGCCACTTTGCCAAGGACTGCCGCAGCAAGAAGAAGAAGCCGGCAGCCCACGTCGTTGAGAAGGAGTTCAAAGACTGGGACGAAAACGACCTCATTGCTGTGGTCACTGAAGAAGTTAACCTTGTTGATAACAAGGGTGGCTGGTACATCGACACTGTCGCTACTGCTCATGTCTGCTCAGATAGGAGCAGGTTTGCCTCCTACACTGTTGTTGAAGGAAGGAAGATCAACATGGGGAATCAAGCATCGTCCGAAGTCCTCAGCTTTGGCAACGTGATTCTCATGATGACGTCTGGCGTCACTATCACTTTGAAGGATGTGCTGCATGTCCCGGACATCCGCAAGAACCTAGTGTCAGGATCAATACTAGTTAATAAGGGGTTTAAACTTGTATTTGAGTGTGATAGGTTTGCATTGTACAAGTTTGGAAAGTCACTCGGAAAAGGTTATGTAACCGATGGACTTTTCAAGCTCAGTGTGGCAACTCGCAGTGTTGCAAAGCCGTTGGCTAATAATAAAGCATCTACTTCCTCTTACTTGACTGAGTGTTCAAATTTGTGGAATTGTAGATTGGGACATGTAAATTCAAAAGCAATTAAAAGATTAGTGAATTTAGAATTACTAAAGGCCAATGAAGTGGATACCCAAGATAAATGTGAAATTTGTCTTGAAGCAAAAATGACTAAGTTGCCATTTCACTCGGTTGAACGAAGCACAAAACCCTTTGAATGAATTCACACTGATGTATGTGATTTAAAGATGGTGCAAACTAGAGGTGGTAAAAAGTACTTTATCACTTTCATAGATGATTGCACAAGGTATTACTACATTTATCTTTTAAGAAGTAAAGATGAAACAATAGAAGCGTTCAAAAATTATAAGAACGAAGTTGAGAATCAACTTGGTTGTAAAATCAAAACGATTCGAAGCGATAGAGGAGGCGAATATGTAGCCCCGTTTGAGGAGTTATACAACGCAAGTGGTATAATTCATCAAACAACTGCTCCATATTCACCACAATCTAATGGTGTTGCAAAACGCAAAAATCGAACTCTAAAAGAGATAATGAATGCACTGCTTCTGACTTCAGGATTACCACATAACATATGGGGGGAAGCTGTTTTGACAGCCAACTATATCTTGAATAAAATCTCCCTCAAAGGAAAAGATGTTACTCCTTATGAGTTGTGGAAGGGAAGGAAGCCATCCTACAAATACCTCAAAGTGTGGGGGTGTTTGGCAAAGGTGATGGTTCCTCCGCCCAAAGAAGTTACAATCGGACCTAAAACGGTTGATTGCATCTTCATTGGATATGCACTTAATAGTAGTGCATATCGATTTGTTGTTCACAAGTCTGAAATATCGACTATTACTGTAGGAACAACAATTGAGTCAAGGAATGCTGTATTTCTCGAAAATACATTTCCTTGCGAAGACAAGGAAAAAGTCTCAACCAATTCTGATACAAGAATTGAAGAAGAAGCCACCAGTTCTAAACCAGTGGAAGAAGAAGCCACTAGTTCTGAATCAGCAGATGAGGAACCTGAATCGCGCAAGCGTGCAAGGCCCGATCCAAAGGATACAATACTAAGATGTGGTAGTAGGGTCAGAACACCAAAAACATTTGGTCCTGACTACATTGCTTTTATGTTAGATGAAGAACCAACATCTGTAAAAGTAACCTTCGATGGCCCAGACGGGCTACATTGGAGAGAAGCTGTTCAAAGCGAAATTGATTCAATTTTGCTAAACCACACATGGGTGTTGGTAGATCTACCTGAAGGTGCAAAACCTCTAGGTTGGAAATTGGGTACTTAAAAGGAAATTTAAGGCCGATGGAACAGTGGATAAGTATAAAGCCCAATTAGTAGTAAAGAGTTTTAAACAAAAGGAAGGGCATGACTTATTCGATACATATTCACCTGTAACTAGGATTACATCTATCCGAGTGCTTCTCGCTATTGCTGCATTGCATAATCTTGAGATTCATCAAATGGATGTAAAGACCGCGTTTCTAAATGAACTAGAAGATGAAATCTATATGGAACAACCCGAAGGGTTTGTAGTACCTGGACAAGAGAAAAAGGTATGCAAGCTCGTAAAGTCTCTATATGGATTGAAACAAGTTCCATTGCAATGACACTTGAAGTTTGACAATGTGATGTTATCAAATGGATTCAAAATCAACGAGTGCGACAAATGCGTCTACATCAAGAGCACTAATAACGGCCATGTTATAGTGTGTCTATACGTTGATGATATGTTAATCTTGGGTAGCAACACTCAAGTAATTAACGATACAAAGGCCATGTTAAAGAGAAACTTTGACATGAAAGACATGGGTCTAGCCGATGTAATTCTTGGAATGAAGATACTAAGAACGTCTGATGGAATCATCTTAACACAATCACATTATATTGAGAAGATATTGAATAAATTCAAAGCCTATGATGGCGCGCCGGTTAAGACTCCAATTGAACTCGACGTTCACTTGAGCAAAAATAAAGGCGAGCCCGTTGCACAAGAAGAGTATGCACGAGTCATCGGATGCATTATGTACTTGACTAATTGCACTCGACCTGACATTGCTTGTGCCGTGAACAAGTTGAGTCGTTATACGAGCAATCCAAGCAAAGAGCATTGGAGAGCTCTTGTGAGGGTTTTGAGATATTTAAAATATACTCAAAATCATGGGCTACACTTCTCGAGATACTCCCGGTACTTGAAGGGTACTGTGATGCAAATTGGATATCCGACAATAGAGACTCACTTTCAACAAGTGGGATACGTCTTTACTATTGAGGGTGGTGCTGTATCATGGAAATCCACAAAACAGACATGTATAGCCCGATCAACAATGGAATCGGAGTTCATTGCCTTAGATAAGGCTGGTGAGGAAGCCGAGTGGCTTAAGAACTTCCTTGAAGATATTCCATGTTGGTTGGAAGGGCAAACAATGGCTTCTATAATGGTAAGTCTCGACACATACGTCGACGACATAACACCGTGAGATATTTGATCACAACATGGGTGATTACAATTGACTATGTGAAGTCAATAGATAATCTAGCGGATCCACTAACCAAAGGGTTAAACCGTCATCAAATGAATAAGTTGCTAGAGGGAATGAGTTTGAAATCCACAAACTAAAGAATTGTCATAGTGGTAACCTAACCATGATGATTGGAGATCCCAAGAACTTGGTTCAAAGGGACAACTAAGCTATGAGAGTTCATGAGAAACACTCAACTATATCTATTCCCTCGAGAGCAATAGAATGTTGGAAAACTTGCCTAGTGGTGAGGCTAAGTCTATGACTTTTAATGACTCCTAAGGATCTCGAGGAGATTGAGTTCTCAAGGAGACCGAGTAGGGCAAGATAATCGATTAGGAATCACCTATATAAGTGTGAAGTGTGGCCGCTTCAAATAACACACTTATGAATCCAAAGTGGTGTCCAAGACCGCTAAGGACACAAAACGTGAGAACGGATGAGGTTGAGGTGTTTAAGTGTTAACACCATTGTCCCGATGCACGCCGTGGGGGATTAGTTCAAAGCATCGCGCTACTACGCCGCCTGTGTATCCGATGGTGTCGACTATGGAGGGTTCAAAGCCAACAACTACCTATCCTTATGCGTATATACCTCTCGAGGGTTGAGCTTGTGTCTGCATGTATATGCATTTGGCTATTTCCACTTATGTGGGGGATTGTAGAAATCATGGAATAAAATATGTCCGGTCAATGGATTTTGACCAAATAATAAATGTGACGAGACATCTAATTTTGTGAAATTAAATGATATAGCGTCAATCTACATTTTACGCCGATAAATGTAGTATATTCACTTTCTCAAATCCGATTTTCGGTGAGTGAGAAATAGTGGATTAAATTTGGGCATGATTAGCTTTTAATTAAAGCTTAAAGTTTGAGCTTAGGGAATAATTAACTAGTGTTAGTTATCCCACTTTGGAGAAGTGACACATCTTTTAATGTGCTTAAATTAAGTGACTTTATGTTATTTAATAATTATAGTGGACCAAGATGGGTGAAAGAGCCCACACGCGCGCGCCGCCGCCCGCCCGAGCCCGTGCTCGTGCTCGTGGTCGCAGGCCTCGATCTCGGTCTCGGTCTCGGTCTCGATCTTGGACTCGGACTCGGACTTGGATCTTGGCAATTGGTCTTTGGGTGGTCTTTGGACTCGGGTCTGGACCCGTCGTAATCTTTTTAGACCACCGCTGAGTCAGCAATCCAAGTGGCTTGACACATCGTCAAGCGTGGCACAGTCAAAGCCTACACGGCTGTCACGTGAGAAATCCACATGCTCCACACGCGGAAGGCACACTCCTGCCACAAGCTTGTAACCGCCGACGGTTACGAATGAGCCATGATGAGCCTTCATGGCTTGGTTGACCCTGCATGGTGGCTTGGCCTATAAATAGGCTAGCCATTCCATTGCATTTTACACAACATTCACAAGCATTTGCATCATAAGCTCTCTCCCTCTCTGCATTATCTTTCTGTCGAAGCTCTGCCCTCTCCTCCATCCAGTTCGCCGTAGCTCTGTTGATTGCGGTGTTACTTCACTAGAGACGTAGCCATTTTATCTTTGGGGATGACACGCCAAACCGAGAGCACTACCGGGGCGTATCTCGTCTTGCGGAAGGAGGCCTCCTCGACTCGGCTAAGTTTATTTTCTAGTATCGTTTCGTTGTATTTTCAGTTTCTGTTATTCTTTCTTGGGTTGTATTACGCCCGGTTTTTGTTTATCTCCTGTAATTCTAGTCACTGTACCAACAGGCTTTCATTTTGCACTTGATAAACTTCTTTCATGTCCATAAAGTATCTCGGTTATTATGATGATTTTGCATAAATTATCTCTGTTAGACAAAAAAAACATTGTAAACAACATTGTCATGATTTTAATTAAAAATAAAATGGCTTAAGATCACACCATTTATCAAGTGCAATTATTGTGGATTTATGAGTGAATTTTAAGTTTTTAACCGATACTCCATTTGTCCAATTAAAAATGAAATGTTTTCCTAAGTTATGAAACATATCCCCAAATGCAAATATAATCATCTTTACTTTATTCTCTCTTCATTAACTCACAACTAGGGATGTCAATTGGGCTAACCCGCCCGGGTTTGGGCTAATCCACTCTGGTTTTCGGATTGTAAATTTTTCGGGTTATAAATTTTCGACCCTAAACCCTAAATCTTCAGGTTTCGAGCTAATCCATGGGCTATTCGGGCCAAAAGTGATCTTACTTGTTACTTTCTATCCAATCCATTATTCTAACTTATAACATATTGTCGCAATAAAGTATTACGAAAGTCATCAAGAGAAAGAATATAATAACAATTGAAAATAGAAACAAAATACATAAACATATCGCTTATTTAGTAGCACACTTGAATCTGACTACAATTAAACGAATACTCTTATCATGCATTTCAATGGAATTGAATGACATTCTTAATTATATACCCGAAAAATAAATTTTAAGCAGTTAAAAAATAGTATAGATAGTAGTATGTTAAAAAATAGTACTTCATATCAACCATATTCCATATAGCCATAACTTTCAATTTGATAGAGAAAACATAATTAACATATATATTCCATATCAGTATTGATATTACCATTTATACTTCATATAGATATATAACCCAAAATTTTAATTATATTTTTATTTTAAATGCTCAACCAGTGGGCTAACCCGCAATTCACCCAGGCCAGCCCGCATAACCCGCTAACCCGAGCGGGCTAGCCCATGTAGCCCTATTCTACATTTGGGTTCTGATTTTCAGGCCCTAACCCTATAATTTTACCGGGTTATTCGAGTCAGCCCGCATGTTTCGGACTAGATTGACATCTCTACTCACAACACTACATAAAATTTGTGCATAAAAGCAAACATTTCATATTTAATTGGATGTAGGGACTATTACTGTACATAATAATAAAACATGTAAAATGAGGGAAACTTTTGATGTGGCCAAACCTTTGGCTTTTCATCTTGTCTAACCTCCAAATGAATTATGGGATGCCTTAATGCCATGACTCTTAATGTAGGCACACCCATCCTATAAATAGATGGAGTTTTGGGAGATGAGAACACCAACAACAAATATTCTCTCTAGTCTATACATTCTAGTGTGCTTCTTAGGAGCATTGGATTGCTCGGTTCTCGCTTCCAATTCAAGTTCGCCGGAGCCTACGAGTTTGAGGTGCTTCAACTCGATAGGAGGAAAGTCGTTTCATCTTTGGGGACATTACGCCAATCCGTGAGCATTAGCTGGGGCGTATTTCGTCTTGCGGAGAGAGGGTCGCCTCTACTCGACTTGAAGAATACTATAGTTTGCATCTCTTTACGTTCGTTGTAATTTACATTGTTACATTTGCCTTCCAGTTTTGTTCTTTTGTAATAGCAAGAGTTGTCCGTGTAAAGGCTGCAATATTTCCAACAATCGCAAGACGAAATATTGTACTCTTGCTGAAATCATGTCGACCGAAGCTGGAGGGAACGAAAACACTACTGGGTCATCTTCTGCTGCCGCTAACACCTCAATGTTGGCACCTGTTTCGACCTCAAGGGTCATGGCTCAAGCTGGGAAGCCTGAAAAATTTAAGGGCTCATAATTCAAACGTTGGCAACAAAAGATGTTGTTCTACCTAACTACGTTGGGTGTTGCCAACTTTCTCAAGGAGGATGCTCCAACTATACCTGAGGAAGAGACGGACTTTAATGTTCGAGCTGCCTATGATGTTTGGCATCAAGGAGATTTCTTGTGCAAGAACTATATCTTGAACGGCTTAGAGGATAGTCTATATTCTATCTTTGCCGGGGCTAAAACCTCCAAAGTATTGTGGGAGGCTCTTGACAAGAAGTATCGCGTCGAGGATGCCGATACAATAAAATATGTAGTCGCAAAGTTTTTGGACTACGAGATGATGGACTCTCGTTCAGTGGTGGTGTAAGCTGAAGAGTTGCAAATCATAGTCCACGATGTCCACGCTGAAGGCAACTGCTTCAACTGTGATAAGCTGGGCCACATGGCGAAGGACTACCGAAAGCCTAAGAAGATGAAATTCAAGAAGAGTGCTCAAATGGTCGAGAGAGATTTCAACGATGATGATCTGGCTGTTGTGGTTTCTGAAGTGAACCACATTGACAATCCGAAGGCTTGGTTTTTTGACACCGGAGCTACTGTGCATGTGTGCTCTTATCGTAGCCAATTTTCGACCTACAAGCAAGTCGAAGGGAAGAAGTGAAGCTTCTAATGACATCTGGTCGTGAGCTAAATTTGAAGGATGTGCTGCATGTCCCAGACATCCGTAAAAATCTTGTTTCTGGTAGTTTGCTTGTTAGTCATGGCTTTAAGCTAGTGTTTGATTCTAACAAGTTTGTTTTATCTAAGTTTGGTACTTTCCTTGGAAAAGGTTATCTTTCCAATGGTTTGTTCAAACTCAATGTAATGGCCAAGGGTCGTGTATTGAATCAAGTGAATGATAATAAGAATGCTTCTTCTTCTTACTTGCTTGAGTGCTCCGACTTATGGCATTTTAGATTAGGACATGTAAATCTAAATAAAGAGATTAGTGAATCTTGATTTACTAAAAGTTCACGAGTTTAACTCACAAAAAAATGTGAAGTCTGTGTAAAAGCAAAAATGACCAAGCTACCGTTTCGCTCGGTAGAACGGAGCATAAAACCTCTAGAGTTAATCCATACAGACGTATGTGATTTAAAATTTGAGCAAACTAAAGGTGGTAAAAAGTACTTCATCACATTTATAGATGATTGCACAAGGTATTGTTACCTTTACTTATTAAGAAGTAAAGATGAGACAATTAAAGCGTTTACAGACTTCAAAAATAAAGCCGAAAATCAACTTAATTGACGAATTAAGTGTGTTCGAAGTGATAGAGGTGGTAAGTATGTAGCCCCGTTTGCAGAATTATGTCATGCAAGTGGTATAATTCACCAAACAACGGCTGCATATTCTCCCCAGTCAAATGGAGTTGCTGAACGAAAAAATCGAACACTTAAAGAGATGATGAATGCTCTGTTGATTAATTCAGGTTTATCCCAAAACATGTGGGGGGAGGCTGTGTTAACAGCGAATCATATCCTGAACAAAATTCCACTCAAAGAAAGGGATGTGACTCCTTATGAGTTGTGGAAAGGAAAGAAACTTTCATATACATACCTTAAAGTGTGGGGGTGTTTAGCGAAGGTACAAGTGCCGCCTCCAAAACTAGTTACAATTGGTCCTAAAACAGTGGATTGTATCTTTGTTGGATATGCACTTAACAGCAACGCCTGTCGTTTTTAGTTCATAAGTTAGCTATACCTGATGTAGCTGAAGGAATGATAATTGAATCTAGGAATGTTGTATTCTTTGAGAATGTATTTCCTTGCAAGAAGCCACTAGTTCTAATTCTTCAAAAGAAACGAGGTCAAGTCCTGAGAATGAAGAACCAAGACGTGGTAAAAGAGTTAGAGTTGCTAAGACTTTTGGTCCAGACTTCATAACTTTCATGTTGGATGGTGAACCAAAGTCATTGGCGGAAGCTTTGTCTGGCCCAGACGCACCGTGGTAGCAAGAAGCTATCAACAGTGAAATTGAATCCATCATGAGAAATAACACTTGGGTATTAGTAGACTTGCCTGAAGGCTGTAAGGCTTTAGGGTGCAAGTGGATTCTGAAAAAGAAATATAAGCCCGATGGTACTATAGATAAGTACAAAGCTCTCATAGTTGTCCAAGGCTTTAAGCAGAAAGAAGGGTATGACTTTTTTGATACCTATTCACCTGTTACGAGAATCACTTCCATTCGGGTGCTTCTTGCGATTGCTGCTTTGCACAACCTTGAGATTCACCAAATGGATGTGAAAACTGCATTTCTGAAAGGTGATCTGGAAGAAGAAATATATATGGAACAACCCGAAGGGTTTGTTGTGCCTGGGCAAGAGCATAAACTATGTAAACTGGTAAAATCATTATATGAGTTGAAGCAAGCACCGTTACAATGGCATTTGAAATTTGACAACGTGATGTTGGCGAATGGATTCACTATCAATGAGTGTGAGAAGTGTGTTTACATTAAGAACACTGATAATGGATTTGTTATTGTGTGTCTTTATGTAAACGATATGTTGATTATGGGCAGCAATAGCAGAATTATCAATGAGACAAAATCAATGTTGAAAAGGAACTTTGACATGAAAGACATGGGTCTAGCTGATGTGATTCTCGCAATCAAGATTGAAAGGAATCCTGAGGAAATTGTCTTAACACAATCTCATTATGTTGAGAAAATGCTTAAGAAATTCAACTCGTTTGATTGTAAGCCATAAAAGACTCCTTGGAGCTCAATGTCCATCTGAGCAAGAATATGGGTGATTCTGTTGCTCAAGAAGAGTATGCAAAGGTCATAGGAAGTTTGATGTTTATCACAAACTGTACTCGACTTGATCTTGCTTGTCCTATAAACAAGTTGAGCCGATATACGAGCAACCCAAGCAAGGAACATTGGAAAGCTCTGTGTAGAGTTTTGAGATACTTGAAGTATACTATTAACTTTGGGTTGCATTACACAAGATATCCCCAAGTACTTGAAGGGTACTGTGATGCAAATTGGATCTCTGATTCAAAAGACTCATTTTCGACAAGTGGGTATGTGTTCAGTGTGGGGGGTGGTGCTGTCTCGTGAAAATCAATGAAACAGACGTGTATTGATCGTTCCACCATGGAATCTGAGTTTATCGCATTGGATAAAGCAAGGAAAGAAGCCGAGTGGCTCAGAAATTTTCTAGAATGTATTCCATGTTGGAAGAAGCCAGTGCCTGCAGTATTGATACACTGTGATAGCAAAGAAGCTATAGGTAGAGCACAAAGAGGCTTTTATAATGGTAAGTCTCGACATATTTGTCGGCGACATAATACCGTAAGGTAGTTGATCACAAGTGGCATTATCTCAGTTGACTATGTAAAGTCAGTGGATAACTTAGCGGATCCGTTAACGAAAGGTTTAAATCGTGATCAATGCATAAATTGCTAAAAGGAATGGGACTGAAAACCACATCTTAAAAAGATGATTATAGTGGTAACCCAACCATACGATTGGAGATTCCATGGGCTTGGTTCAATGGGAAAACGAAGCTATATAAATCTAGCTATAACACTTGGAAGATTTTAATCTTCGCCCATTCTTTAGAAAACACTGAGTGTTATAACATGTATGTGGTAAGAGGTTAAGTCTTTGACATTTATTGATTCTTGAAATCTCAAGGAGATGCAGTATGACAGGATACTCATGAAAAAATCACCTATATAAGTGAGAAGTGGGGCCGCTTCGTGTGTGTGTCACTTATGAATTCCAAAAAGGTGTTCCAAGGCCAAAATGGACACAAACGTGAGAACTGGTGGAGTTGAGACAGTATTGTGTTGATGCTATTGACTAGGCATACACTAAAGAGGAATAGTTCAAGGCATCGCGTCCACTAGCTCGCCGGTATGCCCGATAGTGTTGACTATGGAAGGTTCAAAATCACAAGTAACCTCTCTAAATGCAGTATCATTTCTTGAGAACTGAGCAAAAGAGTCTGCATGCATGCATGCATACACGTCTTGTGTTGGTTTGAGCTTGCAGTGCTCTAACCAATGTGGGGGATAGTTGAAAAAACGTGTAAAATGAGGGAAACTTTTGATGTGGCCAAACCTTTGGCTTTACATCTTGTGTAACCTCCAAATGCATTATGGGATGCCTTAATGCCATGACTCTTCATGTAGGCACACCTATCCTATAAATAGATGGAGTTTTGGGAGATGAGAACACCAACAACAAATATTCTCTCTACTTTCTCTAGTCTCTACATTCTAGTGTGCATCTTAGGAGCATTGCATTACTTGGTTCTCGCTTCCAATTCAAGTTCACCGGAGCCTACGAGTTTGAGGTACTTCAACTCGATAGGAGGAAAGTCGTTTCATCTTTGGGGACATTACGCCTATCTGTGAGCACTAGCCGGGACGTATTTCGTCTTGCGGAGAGAGGGTCACCTCGACTCGACTTGAAGAATACTATAGTTTGCATCTCTTTACGTTCGTTGTAATTTACCTTCCAGTTTGTTCTTTTGTAATAGCAGGGGTTGTCCGTGTAAAGTCTGCAATATTTCCAACAGTAATAATAATAATAGACAAATAGAAAAAAAATTAAAAGAAAAAAATACTTAAAATGAAACATAAGCAAATAATTAGCCTATTTTTTCAAGAAATCTCCGGCCATCTTCATGAGACCGCCGTCGTCGGCCTTCTTATCCGCGCCTTCGCCGCCCGCGGCCTCTGGCTTGGCAGCGGGGGCGTCGGCGCCCTTGTAGTGGCGGAGGTAGTCCTCGGCCTTGTCGACGTACATCCCGATACCCTGCTTGTCGTCGAGCTTGGCGTAGTCAGAGGCGGCGCCGATGAGGTCAGCAGAGGCGCCGGCGACCTCTCCCTTGTCGAACTTCTCCGGCTCGCTGCCGAAGTGGGCCTGCGCTGCACCCGCCACCACCTGGGCACTGTGTATTAGATCGCTCGTGGTGGGCTTCTGGCTGGCCTCGCCGGCTTGGGCCTCGCCGGCTTGGTCGTCGCCGGCACCGGGAACTTTGTGTAGTTGTGCGGCATCATCATTCTTGGTTAAATTTGATAGGAAATTCATTTTTGAAAGAAAGAAGAAAATGGAATGGAAGAAGTGGAATGATAATGGATGTGAAAAAGGAATTTGATTGGTGTAGCTGATTTTGTGTGAAAATGGGAGGGAAATAGTGGATTCACAAAGTTAGTTTTTTTGGTTATGAATGGGTCAATTGCACTGTTTCAGATTTAAAAAGATGAAAATATTTTGTGATTTGATGGTATGTAGTAATTATTATTTTTCCAAATCTATTTGAAAATGTGATATTCATGTATCTTGAATTATACCAATTTAACAGTTAGACCAAATAATATTAGAATCCTATATCAGCACTAAAACAATAAATAGTACTAATAGTCTAGCATTTATATATTGAGGTTAAGATTTAAGAAGAGTAAGAATGGTGACACTATTTGTTGTCAAAGACAAGCATGGGTATACAATAAGGGCAGGATGATAACATGGTGGCACTACTTTGTTGATGGACAACTAGTATAAATTGACAAAGGGAATTGCATTGCATTACTCAAATTAGAAAAAGAAAAATACAATGGCAAATCCCTAGATGAGTGATGCTGAGAACACAATTGGATTAATACATCCAAATAAATGTGATTAACAAGTAATTCAGTTGTGTTCTCAGGTCACCCCTTTAGAATTCGTTTGTTCTTATTTGCAATTATATAATTATATTTTTTCTGAATTTTTGTATTTTGAATTGCTTATTTGCATATTTTATTTATATTTAGCGTTATGCATTTCAAAATTTGAAGGTATGATCATTATGATTGATTTCATTCTTGTACTTCATAACTTAGTAGTATTATACAATGAATGACATGAAATTATTTTGAATTGCTAAATCATCCCTTTTATTTTATTCAATTGAATTAATGTTTTGCATCAGTCTCTTTCACACACAGACGCACTCTCCTTGGCATATGTGTACATCAAATACGTAGTAAATAAAAATAATTCTTTTTATGCATATTAGTATCATGACACCTTCGTTTGATATTTATCAATATTTTTCATAACTACCTTGTTAGCAATTGGGGAACGAATTGAAAGAAGAACAACAATTAATCGAAGAATGGAATGAGATGGAAGTCGAATCTCTTTATTCACTACTGGAACTCAAGCTAAGAGAGAAAGTGTAAAAATACAATTGAAGTCCCAAAAACTAATCAGCCGCTATTTTAAACAAAAGACTAAAGTCTACACTAATCTAACGGCCAAGAAAAGATCCATCTAACTACTTATCATCTAACGGCTGCTGAAACGAGGTGTTACCTGCAGCCAAACTCTTCTTCATTTATTAAATTTCCTGCTCCATATTAGAGCTGCCTTGGTTAGTGTCTGAGCTATCACACTCCATCACAAACTCCACCTTGATTGCTCAATCACTAACTGAATCTCTGATGTGTGAACTTTGAATACCCTACTAACTTCACACATAGCAGGAACTTTTCCTTTGGCAATGGCTTTGTTAACATATCAGCAGGGTTCTCTGATGTGTGAACTTTGAATACCCGCACACTGTCCTTTTCAATCCCCTATCTGATGAAGTGATAGCGCACATCAATGTGCTTAGATCTATCGTGATGAACTTGGTGCTTGGCTAGGTATATAGCACAGTTATTATCACAACCGACTGCTACAGCTGCTTGCTCAATACATCAGACAGCATCCCCTTCAACTAAAAACTCTCATTTATAGCAGCAGTGAGTGAGATAACCTCTGCCTTTGTTGTAGAAAGTGCCACCACACTTTGGAGACTTGACTTCCAGCTAATTGCATACCCATACATTGTAAAGATATATGTTGATTGAGACTTCCTGTTGTCCAGATTTCCAGCGAAGTCCGAGTCACAAAATCCCACAATAGCATCAACCCCATCCACATCGTTTGCTCCAAACAGAATGCCTACATCCCATGCACCCTTCAAATACCTCAACAACCATTTGAGAGCAGCCCAATGCTCCCTTCCATGATTTGCCATAAATCTGCTAATTACACTGACAGCTTGGGCAATATCTGCTCTTGTACTAATCATAGCATACATAATGCTGCCTACTATGTTAGCATAAGGTATCTTTTGCATTTCCCTAGCTTCAGCCTCACTCTTGGGCCTCTGATCAGCAGTAAGTTTGAAGTGCATTGCTAATGGAGTAGCAACAACCTTCATGTTCTCCACCTTAAATCTTCTTAACAATTTTGAAACATAATCAGATTGTGTAAGCCATAACTGTCTCTTAGCCCTGTCTCTGTAATATTCATACCTAGAACTCTCCTTGCAGCCTCGAGGTCTTTCATTTCAAAAGCTGCACTGAGTTCCCTCTTCACTTCCTGAACCACTTCCTTACTTACTCCAGCAACAAGCATATCATCTACGTAGAGTAGAAGAAATGTAGGATGTATGCCTCTCTTCCTGATGTATACACATGAATCATAATTGGACCTATGAAATCCAATTTTAAGCATATAGTCATCAAATATTTTGTTCCACTGCCTGCTAGCCTGCTTTAATCCATATATGCTCATTTTAAGGAGAAAAACCTTATTTCCATTTACTGACTGGGCCATGTAGATTGTCTCCTCTAACCCACCATGTAGGAAAGCTGTCTTTACATCAAGTTGTTCCAGCTCTAGATCCCTCTTGGCTACCAAGGCCAACAACATTCTAATGGAAGTATGGTTTACAACAGGTGAGAAGACCTCATTAAAATCAACTCCTTGCTCTTGGGTGAAACCTCTAGCCACCTAACGAGCTTTAAATTTGATCTAATCACCCTCAGCTTCTTCCAATTTCTTTTTGAAAATCCACTTGCAGTTGACTACCTTCCTACCACCAGGTTTTTCAACCAAGATCCAGGTGCCATTTTTCAGCAAGGATTCTATCTCAACTATCATTGCTTTCATCCATATTTTCCATTCCTTGCTCTGCATAGCCTCTTTATAGGAAGATGGCTCTGCATACTCAACATCCCCAGCCACACATAAGACATAAAATAGCATTTCAGAATCACTAAACTTGGATGGCAACTTAGATGTTCTTCTGACTCTGTCCCTTGCTAACTGGTAATTTTGTAAATAATCTTGGTCATGCCCTTGTGTTTCACCTTGAGTATCCTTAGGTTCAACAAACTTTTCAGAGTTCTCATGCTCCACCTCAAAATCAGCTTCACTCAAAGGAGCAGATTTTTCCAGAATCATCTTTTCCTTATTCAAGAATGGCATTTCTGTCTCAGTGAACACAACATCTCTACTAATTATTATCTTGTGATTTCCTGGTTCAATACACCATAGGCGATATCCCTTCACCTCAGGTTGATATCCCAACATCACACATCTAAGTGCCCGAGCATCTAGTTTCCCTTGCATGTGATGAGCATATGCCTTGCAGCCAAATACTTTCAGGTTGGTATAATCACCATGACTCCCATACCACCTAAAATCAGGTGTATCACCTTCTATACTTGATGAGGGACACTTGTTGATGAGTTTCATAGCAGTAGATGCAGCCTCAGCCCAAAATTTCTTTTCAAGCCCAGATGACAGAAGCATACATCTAACCCTCTCCAACATTGTTCTATTTGCCCTCTCTGCAATGCCATTTTGTTGTGGGTTTAGCGGCACAGTTCTGTGCCTCTTTATGCCCCTCTCCTTACAGAAATTATCAAAATCCTTAGAAAGATACTCTAGGCCATTATCTGTTCTTAAGCATTTAAGAACACAAGACTTCTCATTTTCAACTTCAAGACACCACTGTTTGAACTTGCTAAAGGCCTCTGATTTTTCTTTCAAAATGTATATCCACATTTTCCGGGAGTAATCATCAATTACACTCATATAATATTTTCCACCCCCCCACAGAAAGCACAGAAGCAGGACCCCATAATTCACTATGGGCATTGTTAAAGAGTAAAGGCTGAATGGTTTGGTGGAGCACGAGATGTACTCTCTTAGATATATAAACCCACACTCACACACACTCAACTATAAATATCAGAGGAAGGAACACACTTTATTACTTGAATGGAGAGAACAGAATAATAATCCTCACTACGGTGGCCTACGACAACAGTCGTCCAAATAAGTGATCACCTCCAGAGATACCATATTCTCCCTAGCGTCCCTATATTTATAGACTGTAGAATAATTGAATTACAAGAAAATAGGCATTAAAATAGGAACTGCCGAGACTTCCTTTCGAACTACTCATCTGCTTCTGTTTCACCTGCTTCTCCATTTTCCTCGGTGGTATACCTTCCAAGCTCTGACTGTATCAGGCATAGTCAAGAACATATGTAGAAGTGTGTTTACCTTTAGGATAAGGCTGTTTCTTGGATTTACCCAGGATGCATTCCTCACACGAATCATTATCTGTCTGCTCACTGCTCTGGATGATTCCTTTCTTGGCTAGCTCCTTTATACTGCCTTCAGCTACATGAGCAAGCCTTCTGTGCCATATTCTGAAATCATCAGCTCTTACTAAATTGGCCTGCGCATTAGGGACTTCAACACTAGCCAACAAATAGTGTAGGTTGCCCCTTCTTTCTGCCTCCATTACGATTCTCTGATCCTTAGTGACCACCATTTTCCCCCCCGTAGAGCTGAATGTGTATCCTTTGCGTTCAAGAAGGCCAAGTGAGATGAGATTCCTCTTAATTTCTGGTATATATCTCACATCACTTTTTTTTTGGTATATATCTCACATCACTTATGATCTTTACAGATCCATCATTCATCTTTAGTTTGATCTTGCATATCCCTTGAATAGTGCAAACTTGATTGTTGCCAAGTATCACTAATCCGGTCAGTTCTTGGATCTCCTCAAACCAATTTATATTTGGACTCATATGAGGACTACATCCTGAGTCCATAATCCAAGATCCTCCCAAATGACCCTCCATCACATTGAGAATTTATGGAGTATCTTTTACTTCAACACAATCAGTCGAAGGGACCTGATTTCCACCACTATTTACCTGTTTTTTCTTCCAAGCATAGCAGTCCTTTTTGAGTTGACCCGTCTTTTTACACTAGTGACACGAGCGTGTTTTCCTTTGATCATTAGATGAAGCTTTCTGACCTTCTTGGTTCCCCTTCTGAAATTTCTTGTTCCCCTTAAACTTCTTAATGTTCAGGCTTTCAGCAACAATTTCTGGATTTCTTGAGCCTACTTTGTGAAGTTCCTTGGCTCTTATAGCTGACTGAACTTCAAGAAGTGTAATAGTACCCTCTCGGCTATACAAAATTGCATCCCGGAGCTGATCGAATGACTTTGGCAGAGCATTCAGAAGCAATATCGCCTTGTCTTCATCCCCTATCGAGACGTCGATGTTCTCAAGATCATCGATTGCCTTATTGAAGTCTTCCAGCTGCTCCAATACCCTTTTTCATCCAATAAACGATAGGAGTATAATCGCTGCTTCATGAACAGCCGATTGGCCAATGACTTAGCCATGTACAGGCTTTCCAGCTTCGCGAATACCCCGGCTGCCGTTGTCTCCTTCGCGACTTCTCGAATAAGCTTATCCCCAAGACCCAACACAACCGCGCTATGAGCCTTCGCCTCGATCTCAGCTCGCTTCAAGATCTCTTTCTCATCAAGATCCCCTTTCTCCTTATCCTCTTCTTTCGACTTATCCTCCTTGCCTTCTGCCTTCAATGCTGAAGCAAGGCCTTGATGAATCAACATAGCCCGCATCTTCATCCGCCATAAGCCGAAATCATTCCTACCCGTGAATTTCTCGGCCTCAAACCTAGAAGCCATGACGCTTTCCAATCTCACCACCAAACGAATCAGAAAAAACAATCGCACCTTTTCTTTCCCACAGACGGCGCCAATTTGTTAGCAATTGAGGAACGAATTGAAAGAAGAACAACAATTAATCGAAGAATGGAATGAGATGGAAGTCGAATCTCTTTATTCACTACTGGAACTCAAGTTGAAAGAGAAAGTGTAAAAATACAATTGAAGTCCCAAAAACTAATCAGCTGCTATTTTAAACAAAAGACTAAAGTCTACACTAATCTAACGGCCAAGAAAAGATCCATCTAACTACTTATCATCCAACGGCTGTTGAAACGAGGTGTTGCCTGCAGCCGAACTCTTCTTCATTTATTGAATTTCCTGCTCCATATTAGAGTTGCCTTGGTTAATGTCTTGAGCTATCACACTCCATCACATACCTTACCGAGAATATAGATCGAATGCTTTTGTGTAATCATTTACCAAAGTACTTTATTTTATTATCACATCATTTGCACGAAGATTAATTAGCATTTCAAAATATATTTGTATTCTTAAAAAATTATTGGAAATCAATATTGCAAATTGGATCTGTCACACATGATCAAATTGAAAAACAAGATATAATTGGTCGCAAGTTCGTGAGTCGATTAAAAAACTCATTTTGTGCTATTAACATTAAATGAAAATTTTCGGAAAAAAGAAATAAAAGAATCTTATTTGATATTAATCGATTTTGATAATTGATGAGTGTTATTTTCTCTTACTTTATTATTTTTTAACTTTATGTATTTATTATGGTTTTTAAGCAAGCCTATGTAGGAATAAAGAGATTATTATTGTAAAATATCGAATATCGGCATTACTATTGAACTGATATTTTACTAAAATAAAAAAATACCAAGAAATATGAAGTACTTAGATTGCTTCCCCAAAAAGCCAAAACCCATATAAACACACGCAGTGATTCGAAGCTGGTAAGCAAGCCGTAGACATGGAAATCGAGCACAAATCAGCTGAAGAGATGAAGGACGACCTATTTAAGGCGGCCGAATCCGGCGATTTCTCGGTTTTTAAATCGCTCTCTGAAGAGCAGCTAGTCCAAGCCAGCCGTCTCCGCAATGAAGACGGTCGTTCTATCCTCCACGTAGCCGTTTCTTCGTCGAAGACCGAGGTGCTGTTCATTCTCGCTTTCAATTTTTATTGGAGATGACGATTTTAGCTATGAAAGCGGCAACCAAATTAAAATGTGTTACTGCTTTAGTAGCTATTTAGGTAGGATTTTTAGTAGTTAGGTTGTCCCTGAAAACCTAATGAAGAGATGCATAAATCATCAATTGCTATTTTATTTTAATTTCGTAACCGAATTTGCGTGAAATTGTTTATTAATATTGAGGTATAAGGCAATTGCTATGATTCTTAGATCACTGATTTCAGTTATATGCTACGGACTCATACGAATAGCTTGTATTCGATCATAATACGATCCATCTTCGTTGTTTTTATGAATATTTTTATGGATGAATTAGGTGGTTGAAGTCCTAGCATCTGCAATTCCTTCAATTGTAAATAGCTGTGACGAAGAAGGCTGGGCACCTCTGCACTCTGCTGCAAGCAGTGGCAATCTTAAGATTGTGGAAAATCTACTCACCGCCGGTGAGTGTTTAAAACTGATTTTGCTGAGTGGTTTATACCCGTCGTTGGACTTTATAATCATCAGCTAGTGTAAAAGATTACAGTACATCTCGTGTTTATGTTCTATTAGAAGATAACAAGTTTCTTATAGAACATATAGCTGAATGGATTGGAGAGTTTCAGAGAACTTAGGCTGAGTAATTGTTTTGATATTTATGATAGAATGTGTGCTAGGACTTCTTATTTCCAGATATTGGTGTTTTATGAATCTGGTTTCCTTGATTCTGCGTAGCATAATTTGATTGGATGATTACATTGTTCACCTCTGCTTGGAGAGAGAGAAAGAAGAGAAGCAAGTTAAATACAAAAACTAGAATTAGACTGATGAATTAAACTGAAGCCAGTCATTACTGAATTTTTCCAGAACTTTCATATCTAGTTTATATTATTCATCTATTGTTTATAATGTTTTCTTATCATCCCAACAGAATTATTTAGTCGGTATCTAGACCTTCACTTGAGCATTTTGTTTGTTTGTCAAGATAACTAGAAGTTTTTATTGTTTTCCGAGTCCAATATAACCTCATGCTGCCGCTGAGGAGTGTATGAACAATTTTCGATTGAGCAGAGCAAATTTGAATTAACAGGTGCTGATGTGAATATGAAAAATGACGGTGGTCGAATAGCTCTCCATTATGCTGCCAGCAAAGGTCTTCTGAAAATAGCTCAAACTTTGGTTTCTCATGGTTCAAAACTCAATGTCAAGGATAAGGTTTCTAACTTCTTTGAAAACAAGCTATTTCATTTTGCCTCTTTGGAATCTTAAAATTCTATTCTTTATTACTTCATAGCATTGATATCCCTCTAATTCCATTGACCAATGATATATAGTAACTTTATGCAGTTCGGATGCACTCCATTGCATCGTGCAGCAAGCACCGGTAACATACTGTTGTGTGAATTCTTGATTGAGGAAGGAGCAGAGGTTGATGAAAGTGATAGAGCAGGGCAAACTCCACTCATGACTGCAGTAGTATGCGATAACAAAGATGTAATTTTCTACATACACTCTCTCTGGATAACTTCATAGGCCATTTAAATGACAAACTCGATGACTAATCTTATTGGCGGATAACTACCACATGTTCCCTAAATAACTTCTGATTTGCAGGTTGCTCTCCTTCTTATAAGACATGGGGCTGACGTGGATGCCAAAGACAAAGAAGGGTACACCGTTCTTGCTCGGGCATCGACTGATATATGCTCAAGTTTAGTCGATGCTGCTCAAGCTATGCTCGAAGAGTGACAACATAATGATACTCCTTAGGGACTTGCATTTTCATTTTGATGTCTTGCTATTATTTTAGTGCTTTTTCGAAGCTTTGAGTTTGACTGTTGGCTGGTTCTGGAAATTAATTTCGAATACTCCATTACGGTCGGAGACAAAGTCACGAGTTTTACCCAAAGCTATGAATGCCTTTGAGCTTATTGCATTGTTTTTGGTATATAAAATAGTGCTAGTGAATGTGTTTATTTTGGTTCATGTTATACCCACTCAATTCAATAATGATTATGCTATCGCATATTCGCTTATAGCGTTTGGTATCCAGCATTTGGATATTCCAACAATCGTATAGTTAATGCCAAGTTGTCATTAGCTAAGATCTGATTATACTGCCTACTAATAATTTGAGTAAAAAGCTAATAACTTCAACTTGTCACAACCAAATTACACATATTTTGTGTTTCTTTATATAGTCTTATTCTCGTGTAAATCGTCCATTTATTATCTGTATTGAAGTATATAATAAAAAAGTTATAAACTACTAACAAATAAATAAAACTTTTAAAGTGAAAAAGAAAGGTTGTGGTAAACAAATATTTTTTTCGCCAAAGAAATAGCAATAGAAAAGGTTGATGACTTTTTGAGGCAGATGGGTAAAATGTGATAGTAGTCCTCCCTTTATCCCCTTAAAATAGGGATTTTTCGGATTTAAATGTGAAATTTGATAAAATATAAGAGAGAAAGAGATGAGTAATTGAAGTATTAATGTTTATGGATAGTGAAATTCAATTTATTAATAATGTAATGTGAAAATTTTAAAAAATATAAAAATAAATTAATTTTATAGGATTGACTAAAATAAAATTAAGACTATTCATTGTAGATAGATGAAGTATATAAAATAAAGACGAAGGACAACATATTATTTAAATAAAATGAGAAATAATTATTATATATTCCATCATTCTATCAAAAAAAATTCCACTTTCATTCGACATTGAGCTTTTATAAATATAAAGATCAGTAGAATGTGTCCTAGTTTTATATACTTCCTCTATTCTCTGTCAATACAGATTTTGGTGATGGCACAAGCTTTAAAGCGAAATTTGTAAAGTAAATGAAAGAAGGATAAAAATGGTTGAAGTAAATAGTGAGTCAAGTTATAGTATTTAGTTGTGAAAAGTTTTTAAAAATAATTATAGACTATGAGACAAGAGAAATCGATAAAAAAAATAGATTTTTTTTAGATAGAGTGAGTATTATTTTACGGTAATAAAATATAAGTAGAATGATTTAATAGCATATTATGTTAGTAATATTTAATTTAAAAAATAGTGAATAGAATTAATTTTGGTGAAATCAGAGTATTATTATAGAAAAAGAAGAAAATCCACCGCGGATTCGGAAATCGGAACCAGTGCATGATCGGCTGCTTTCTCCTTTTATTCTTAAATCGCACACCAGCTCAAATTACACGCAATTTGAGGTAATTTGTTAATTTGCTTGTTTATAGAGTTTGCTTATCTGTGAAAATGCTGCTGAATTTTGCTTAGCTTTGCTCATCCTTGCAAGTTATGGAGTGCCTTTGCGTTCTAGGGTTTATTTGTTATTAATGCGGTTTGGCTCCATTACTTCGTAGCTGTGAATTTTTAATTCGTGATGATTTTTACTTGCTCTTAGTTTGATAATGATGCAATTAAGTGGTTTGAATTTTGATGATTGAGATGTTACTAGAATTTCCTCTGCTGTTGGTAATAACTGAAGAATATGTGTCCAGTTGCAGTGGGAGGGAAGAGGAGGGGAAGATTTGATCTTGGACAGTAAATTATGTATCGGTCTGGGGCCGCAACGACTAACCGGGGTGGGCTTCCAACTGATAGTGGGGACTCTGTTGTGACCCTAGATCAAATCCCTTGTTGGAGCGATTCGGACTTCAGGTACTCGTATGCGAATGAAGATTCAGTGCTCCAGAATCTGCATTTTCCAGACCCGTTGACTGCAGCATCTCAAGGGGAGAATAGTGGAAATGGAATGGTATCTAAATTTCCCGTGGATCGCGAAGTTAACTCCAAGATATATCTTTGGAGGGGAAACCCATGGAATCTTGAGGTGGATGCTGTAGTTAACTCAACAAATGAGGTCAGTAGGTCATTCATTGTTATGCTAATTTTATCATCTAGCTCGAAATGTATTTTTATTACAGCTCTGGCTTAATCTGACCTTTCAAGTTTCAACTCTCTACTGCCTGTCTGTATTATCCATATTTGTTCGTCTAGAATTAGGCGTGAGAATACTAAAGAAGCGTATTTCCTTATCACACACTTTTCTTTGCTATACTTATAAGAGATTCCAAATCCCCCAGCTCTTAAATTCCTGTAATTTCTAATTGCTCCAGAGCTGTATATCCTTGTAACATTTTTGTGTATTCGTGTATATGTTCTTAAATGCATGTGTATTTACACACCTTTTTGTGGTGTCCTGTCACAAATGTCTCAGGATTTTACTATTGTAATACAATTACAAAAATATCTTTTTTGCCTTATCAGTAATCACCCATAACTAAGTAGAGCCTTGAGAAACTCCACTAGCTCTAGCTGATCCAGTTGAGCCAACTTTAGAGCTTAAGTTGGCCCCTTATATTCTTTTCGCGTAGCTTTTTTTGGATCCTGCACCTTGTTATTTCAATCTTGTTTCCTTGATATCACTTCATGTTCTGAATCTCATGTGTTTTGGTTGTTTGCCAGAACATGGATGAAGGTCATAGTAGCCCTGGTTTGCATGCTGCAGCAGGACCGAACCTTGCAGAAGAATGTTCAGCCCTGGTGAGCTATAACTTTATTCAAATTGAAACTGGGTCTTTGATATTCTTCACGTATATTGCAACAGCATTTTATTAAATTAAAGAGTGCAATATCGTAGAGAATTTTGTTTGCACTTTATTAGTGAGTCATTGTGGATGTTGAATATATGACCAAATCTGTACTGCGGACTTAATTTTATCAAATTCAAGATTCCTTCTAGATTGGTAATAGAGAAAATATAGCTAGGGAGGCCGTGATCTACCATTTTTGTTGCAATGTGTTAACACTAGATGCTGGACTTAACTTGGTGAGGATAGTGAAGTGAAGATGGATTTGCATGAATTGACATTTGATAGGACATTTCACACTGTAATAACTTCTAAGCTACGTTATGGCTCTTGAAAATTTTCACAAATTTGACCTTAGCAAATTCTAAATAGGATAGTCCTAAGTAAGAATAAAATCATTATGTAGAAATATGTATTAATGGCCTTTTAAGATTATGTATAAACTTGTAATAATGTAGTGATTTGTGTTCTTATCATTTTGTAGGGTGGCTGTCGAACAGGAATGGCAAAAGTTACTAATGCTTATGATCTTCCAGCAAGGTGGTTATTCCAAAATATGCTTATAGTTACTCTGCAGTTGTTTAGTTCATTTGTTGTAATCGGAAACCCCTACATTTTATGCATTTCCGTTTTGTTCCTTTTCATCTAATCACTTGGCTTGTGCAGAAGATATGTCCAAACTTACTAATGTTCAGAGTTGGTAGACCAGTTTGTTAAAATTTGCTTACTTATTCATTTGCTCTTCAGTTAAAATATTGGTCTTCAGAGTCTGTAAATGAGCAGTGAAAATTAAGATGCTCAAACTTTTGAATCTCTATGTTCTCCTAATATTTATGCAAAAAATGGGGTTTCTTGTACTTTTCAGGAGGGTCATACATACTGCTGGTCCCAAATATGCTGTAAAATATCATACCGCTGCAGAGAATGCACTCAGTCGTTGTTATCGATCTTGCCTTGAACTGCTCATTGATAATGGACTTCACAGGTGGGTTCAGTAACCTGATGTCTTTACTTTCTTTTAATTCTTCATTGTGCCATTGCTCTAATATGTGAAATAGTTGGACTGAGCTCTTTTTGAAAATCAATTGCAGCATTGCTATGAGCTGTATATACACAGAAGCCAAAAATTACCCACGAGAACCAGCTGCACATGTGGCCATAAGTAAGTAGTTCCCTTATGATTTTATCTATAATTTATTTCAATATGCCTGAATTGAAACCCATGTCCACTCCGTTTTGTATACACGAAAGCTTTTACAATTTTGTTTCATCCCTCTGAATATTTTGTGTTAAAATCCAACTTATATCTTTCTTTAGGAACTGTGAGGCGGTTTCTTGAGAAACAAAAGCATAAAATACATGCTGTCGTTTTCTGTACCACAACATCATCTGATACAGAGATATATAAAAGGTTTGTTCACTGAAACCAAACCACCCAATACTAGATCTAGTGGTGCATATGAAACATGACTTAGTTTCTCATCCTTTTGCTACTTCTTGCTGCAGATTGCTCCCGCTTTACTTTCCACGTGATAAAATTGAAGAGGAGATAGCTGTTTCCAAGCTTCCTGCTGATGTTGGAGATGAAAATGGTGAGACGGTCATAGATGAACGCAAAATAAGGATACAACCTTTACCTAATTTGAAAACGACTGCTTCAAGACCTCCCCAGACCTCTACCGATCTGGCAGTCAGCAACATAGCATTAGCTAGACGGTTGGTGGCTCTTAATACTTTTCCTATCCCTTTTTATGTTGTCATGAAAAAGCTAAGGTTTGATCTCTTATGTGGTTAGCTGTACATGTGTTTGTTGTTTCATTCTAGTTCTAAACTTGTTCAAACTTGTTTTTCGCTAACATACATATGTAACACTAGACATTTTTCTTGTAATTGTTACCATCTTCCAACTGATACTTGCCTATGATCATATTCATCTTTATTGCTGGTTAATATAGTTTGCTTTTCTGTTTAATGAGATCAAAGCTCATATGATTTGGGAACTGCTTTGTAGCATCGAAAGTTATCAAGACATTTCTTCTTCTTTTTTTCAAACAGTGACTCATCGTACTTGGAGTCTTATCTGGATCCTGCATTCATGTCCTTGATCAAAGATCCAGATCAGAGACGCAGAGAACAATGGGAAAAATCCGCTCAGGCACGAAAGGGTTGGAACTTTGCTAAAATGCTTGGATATGGAGATATTGGGAGTCCTCCTTTATCGGCTGCTGAAGAATACTCACTCCATTCTAGATACCTTGCTAGAGCAAATTCACTTAATCTCTCTGACATTGCTGAAATGAAAATTGTGTAAGGCACTGAATTTTCCATATTAATTTATGTTATGCATGTGCAGATCTTCTCAGCATATAAGATGGACTCCGCCCTACAAATGATTTATGTTTAGCTTGACTCGAATTGATCAGTGAACTGTATTCAGATCAAGAAATTTGTTGCCATCTCTTTGTTTTCATCCCACTCGTGTATAGAAGTAGGATGTTAACTCTTTGTGCATACTTATTAATACATAGCCTCTTGTCTTAATTTTAGTTATCGGGGTGGGGTTGATAGTGAAGGTCGTCCGGTGATGGTGGTGGTTGGAGCACACTTTCTCCTAAGATGTCTTGATCTGGAGCGTTTTGTGCTTTACATAGTGAAGGCAAATGACTACATTTAAGTTATTCAATTGGGCCATCTGCTTCATGGCCCCTAAATATGATATTTAATGGCATCTGACTATACTCTTATTTTGTTTTCAGGAGTTTGAGCCCTTGATACAGAAGCCTTACACGATAGTCTATTTCCACTCGGCTGCATCATTGCAGATGTGTGTATTTTCTCCTCTCATTTTTCTCTTTATTGCCATTTTCATTGTTTGCTTGGAAACTTCATTATAAAATGAGAAAAACTGCAGTATCTAATTCATAATTCCTAATCAACAGACAACCAGATCTGGGGTGGATGAAAAGATTAGAGCAAATACTTGGTCGGAAACACCGACGCAATCTCCACGTATGAAATTTTCTTCAAAAGTTCCTATATGAAGCTGACTGACATTTTCTCTTCACAAGCTCTTCTCACCATTGTTGGCTTTTATAATGTAGGCTATATATGTTCTCCATCCAACCTTTGGTCTGAAGAGTGTAATATTCGGATTACGGATGCTTGTGGATAATGAGGTATGTGTGATCTCCGTTGTTACATAACAAGAACGGGTCCCAATTTTCAGATACCATTTCTCATTTTCTGAAACTCATCAGAAATTCTAATCCGGTCTTCAGGTCTGGAAGAAGGTGGTCTATGTTGATCGTCTTCTGCAGCTATTCAAATATGTCCCCCGCGAACAGCTGACTATTCCAGACTTCGTATTCCAGTGAGTTTCCATCCTTTCCAATGACCTATTGACCTCATATAATCAAATCCATGTTGTTATGAACACTTAATCTCAGTTCCCATGATTGTTTAAAGTTTTAAATGTTTATATTATTATAAATCTCGTGTTTATTTCATATTTTGTCTAAAAGAAAATAGAGAAATATAAGTATCAACGAATCGCGAATGCAGGCACGACTTAGAGGTAAACGGAGGGAAGGGCGTAATTGTGGATCCAAGAACGAAATATGTGTATCAGAGACCTTAACAACGGCTCCAGACTCAAGCATTTGTGTGTGTTTTTTCTTAGTCATCATCTCATTCATTTTTGGGTCAAGTCCCTAATATTTTATTTGCTTGTATATGTGTGTACTGTATATATACTATGATCCCTCTTTTCTCTCTACGGTGGATTTTAGAATATTGAATCTGTTAAGGGTGATAAAGCTTTAGGAGTCTGCAATTGTATAACTATTTTAAAGCTTTCATCTTGTATAGAATCTATAGAATAAGAGGCCATATTAATTCTATCAACTCTAGACAGTAATGCTCCCCTCCTTGAAATTTTTCTACAATCTGATTTGATATGATCACTCACAGCATGATGTACTTATTAATGGGAAAATGTACAATTATTGCCCTCTAAGCTATAAATTGAAATAAAATACAACACCAACTCTGAATCAAGGGAGGGAAGAGAAACCGTTTGTATTTGGCATTGAAAACAATGTTGTGTGCTTGTGTATATATGATTAATGATTTCTAAATCAAAGGGCATAAATGAAGACCACTACATCTACAAAGGCAATTAACCAACATCACTCTGACAAAAATACATGCTTTATGTTGGGACATATCTCTACAAAACTCCGATTCAAGAATGCAATGCCTCTCTTTGCTATGTTTAGAATTAAGATTTAAATACATCTTTAGGAATTGTTTAATATTATATACTTTCTCCGTCCTATGTTACTTGACACTTCTTTTTCGCAGTCATTTTAGGAAAATGATATTTCCTTTGTCCGCCATATATAGAGTCATTTTTCCATTTTTAGTTGTCTACGATTTAAAGAACCATCTACTTTTTTACACTTTTAATATGTTTTAATATGTGGACCTCATATTCTACTAATTTTTACACTCACATTCCATTATAAAACTAATACTACTAAAAATGAAGTGCTCGTGAAGATGTAACAATTTTTGGCTTGTGAAGTAACAAAAATCGAGCATGAGAAGAAGCTATTTGCACTTTCACGGGCGAGAATACCGCGGTGAAGAGGAGTCGAATTTGGACAAAGCGAAGGCCTCAATAGACAATAAAGAGACTGCAATCTTTAATTGTGTTCTGTTTCAACCACCTAACTCTGCATTTCATGCTGCTGCCAAGTTTATGTTTGGTTTGCCAGTGCGAAATTAATAACATGACTTAATTACCCATTCAAATTTCTGATATTGACATAAATACCCCCGTTTGCCCTAATTCTTATTTGGAGATATACTCAGATTCATTTCAGTTTGGAATTGCACTGCACCCTTATTTCACTGGGTTTTCTGCGCTGCACACACCACCTTCACAACCGTTTACTAGGTGAGTTCCATATACAATCTCCAATATCTCTGTTTGTAACTTCCCTTTCATTGAAATACCGATTATTTTCAGTCGCCGAGTTGAAATGTATGTAGCTGTGTTAAAATGACAAGATCCATATTCATCAGTTTGTTCTCGTTCTACCAATTGAAAATTTTCCCTAGTGTTGTTATTGTCTTTTGTAGTTATTAAAGAATTTAGCTTTTTGTATATGCAAAGTGTAGGTAATCCATTGAAATTAATTTGTCCAAGTAAATTTAATTATATTCGATCTCTGTTTGGAGCTTCTCTGTCATTGAAATACTGATCCTTGCCAGTAGCCAATTTGAAATGTACGTAGATCAATGTGTTATAATAACAAGATCAATATTCATAAGTTTGTTCTAGGTCTACCAATTGAAAATTTTCCATGGTGTCGTTGTTGTCGTTTGTAGTTATTAAAGAATTTAGCTTTTCGTATATGCAAAATGTAGGCACTTCATTGAAATTTTCTTGTCCAAATACATCTGATTATATTCGGTCTTCATTGTGTAAGGAAGATGTCTGGTTTACAACGGTCTGTAGCTTTGGGCGACCACAGTCAGGGTACTCAAAGTTAGGATTGTACATTACCCTACTTTGTTAGACAATGTTGTTTGGTTTCTTAAATTTCCTCAACATCCGTTGACTGCATTATCGTTTGTAATATGCTTTGTATGTCTCGAATCAGTGGTGAATGCAAACCCAAAGGTGACTGCACTCGCCGGAGCTGGACTGACCTGGAGGAGGAAACGCTAGTTGTCTGGTTGAAGGAGCTCTCTGTCACCCGGTGGAAATCTGACTGGATTTCGGGCAGGTTATCTCATGCAACTTGAAATTGCAATGAAGCAGCAGTTTCCGAACACGAACATAAAGGGTACTCCGCACATCAACTCCAAAATAATCGCTTGGAAGAGGTTATAGTCTTCGTTGGTTCAAATTCTAGGTTGCAGTGGAGTGGGCTTCAACAATAATAACGACTACAAGATAGATTGTGATGACAACTAGTAGGAGCAGATTGTTAAGATATGATTATATTTCATTGATAACGTTGTATATTACATGATGAAGTCTATATGTACGTTGACGTGTAGTTTGTTTATGTATAGGCCGATCCTCATGCACGTTTCATGAGGGAAAAGAGTTGGCCGTATTTCGAGTATTGGCAAGTAATTTTCAGCAAAGACCGTGCTGATGGTATGTTTTCTGAGGAGCTGATGGACGCGGCCAATGCTCTCTCCAGTCGTAACACTGTGCGCTCCTCACCATCCAGGGAATTTGGCTCCTCGATGGGACTGGAGGATGAGAATCCCATTGTGACTCCCACTGGGTCTGTGCCTCATGAAGGTGTGGCGGTTAGCACTAGTACTCAATGAACAAGTTCTTCGAATGGAACTGGAAGAAACGTAAGACCGATGATAACATTGGCAGTTTGGTAGGGATGCTTGCCAAGATGCAAGAAGATACAAATGCTAGGCTCGATTGCCTCTCTCTTTGGATTGGCTATGACTTTGATTTGAGCAAGGCGCGCAAGGAGGTGTATGAGGTCCTTGGCCGTCTTCCTCTGACTCGAGATCAGAAGTTCGATGTTTGTGAAATCATCCTTGAGAAGGTTCAACGCATTACTTCTTCCTTGGGATGTCGGAGGAGGACAGGTTTGCTTACGCGATCCGCATACTTGCAAAGTATGGATAGGTAAATTGCAAGTGATCCCATGCGTCGGAGGGTGCTTTTTACCCTCCTTTTGTCATTTAACCTATTTGAACACTGTTATGCGATGTTTTATTCTGTACCAGGTTGTTGTCTAAACAAACTTGAAGTAGTAGTTATGATTTGTTATTGGGTATGACCAGTCATGGGATATGTTTAATTTAGGTGGATTGTTGGTAGTTATTGAACTAATCCTCTAGAAGGTGCTTTATTTTGTAAACTATTGAACAACTTCTGTTCGTAGACATTGAGTTTATGTTCAACTCACCTTGCTCTATTTATTTGTTTTGCATTCATACATGCCATGTTTTTACTAGCATCATCAAATATTCATTATTGTACTCTATTTAATGGAATGTTGGTTATTATTGAACTAATATTCTACAAGGTGGTTTATTTTGTATTATTGAACAACCTACGTTTGTAGACATGGATTTATGTTCAACTCACCTTGCTCTATTTGTGTGTTTTGCATTCATACATGCCATCTTTAATTGGCATCATCAAATTCATTTTTTTTCTTCCATTTAAAAATATAAAGCCACTGATTAAGTTCAAATTAACTTTAATCGTGCTCTACAGAAAGTTCAAAGTACAAATACCAGGAATGACAAAGAAAATTTATTTTACAAGAAGAGAGCATCCCAAAATAAATAACATATTGGGTTTATATATTAATTAATAAAAGGCGCTTTATTTTGAAATATTGAACAACTTCATTTTTTGTTTCTTCCATATTTCTGTGAATAATTTCATGAGTGAAAGATAGTCATATTGTTCAATAAAAATTTATAGCACGTAAAACTAGAAACATACATATATAAGCAACAAAATACAAATCAAAGACAGGTGTGTTGAACGAAAGCATACATTAGCAATAGTCGACTATACTTAGACGCTACAACACAGAACAAACATAATGATAAAACAGACATAATTTAATCTAATTAACCTACTAAGGATGGTGGTTCTTCATAAGCTACAGAATAAATGCAGCCAATCTACTTGAAGTTGTGTCTCCTCTATTGGTTTGGGCTATTGGATCAAACAAGAGCTGTCGCGAGAAGAAGCCACTGGGTTGAAAGGTGGTATTGAAGGCGACTTCGAACGGCAAGAGGACGACGGCTTTCTCTTCAAACCACCCTCATTTCGAGGAGCAACAAAAACATGATCACTTTCATTGCCGGACTGAGTATCCAAATTAAACAATTTGCGTCTTGTGGGTACTACATTGTGAAGAATCGGGGAGCACACGGATTCACTTGCCGCTCCGGATGGCTCATACTCCCCACCCCTAGGACTCGGTGGATACTCTTGATCAATAATTGGCACCGTTGTGTCGGATATGACGACGATGTTGGAATTTATGGCTCTTTCTTCGGCTCTGTAACACCAAAAACAAATTAGTAGACTTACCTTGTAAATGTCCTTCCAAATTTGTTCATGCGCATGGACCAAGTTGGTATTCGCATTCCAATGAACCCGACGAGTATCAACCACTAGCTTGAATGTTCGAAAACGAACCTCAAAAAATTGAAAACGTTCATACAACTCACGCCATGTGAACACCAAACCGGTGTCTGAGGCTATAGCAGTCACTGCCTCCTCAAGAATGGGTATCGGTATGACGGTTCCACTCCATCTTTCCTTCATCTTAGATCAGGTGGAGTCCACCTCTCATGTCCATTTTCCTTTGTACAACAAAACTTTCTTGAGATGGTATGTTGCTACTCATTTTTGTTGGTTTTGAATGGAATTGTGGAGGAAGGATTTATTGATGAAAACCTATATCACACAATAGTGCATCTAGTTTTTTCATTGTACAATGGCCATAGGGGCAGCTGGATTGCGTCGATTTTCATCATCATACAGTTCACGTGAAAGCAACAAGAGTGAATTGCCTTGCCTTTGTGGTACAATACAATGTACATGAAATATTAGATTGAAGACCTAAGTTTTAGGGTTTGTTGGCAAGCAAATGTGGCACTATGCCCGTCACTTTATACCACTTTGAGGTGCATAATGATTTAATTGAGTGAACAACTCATCTTTTGCATTGTTTAGGTCTACATATGCATGTCAATTTAATTGTGTTAACACAACTTTTGCATAGCTTTTGTCTATGCGGGCATGTTGATTTAATTGATTTAACAACTCATCTTTTGCATAGCTTATGTCTATACGGGCATGTTGATTATATTGTTTTCACTACTCTTTTGCATAACTTTTGTCTAAATTGGCTTGTTGATTTAATTCATTTAACAACAACTCCTCTTTAGCATGAGTAACTAATCCATGCTCCTTCCATACTAAGTTGATCTGCTGCTACTTGGTGTACCTCACCAATAATTCCTTGACATATGGAAATAAATAAGCCTCTCAATGCAACAACAGTTAAAGATCGTCTGATTACTTTTTATTGTGAAAATAATAATATTACAACTTTTTATTGTAGGAGTAGCATATTTGCACACCATTTCTATGATAGAAATTTCCACAATGGTGTGCAGTTTAGTTTGTACTCCTTTTGCATATTAGTTGTGTATATGACAATGTTGATTTTTTTGAGTGAACAATTCATCTTTTTGAAGCAAAGATATTGTCTATATGTGACAGCTACAAAAATTGGAAACAAATATTGAAGGAGAACATGAACGAATAGCTCAATCAATTCGATTCAGGGGATGAATTATCCTTATACATTGGATAGGAATAAGCATGATATTGTGATCCATTGTCTCTATATTCTCACCATTTACTCAAGGTTTGAGCACCCACATCTGCTACAACACTCACATAGATTGTTACTATTCCATGGCTTTCATCCCACCCGTGAGCTGTTAGGCATTCTTGTATTCATCTAATGAGCGCAGCGGAAATTGCATACAAGAATAACAGATCTAGATTCATAATCATATTGCAAGTTGAGCACGTAATACACAACGAAACTAAATCTTACTTGTTGTATTGTTTTCTTCTACGATTGAATCCTGCAAGTTGAATCCACTGCTATCGAGGTCCACGTGTATTCCAATCCGATGCAGGAACTATCCCGGTACAATTGCTCCGTAGAAGAAAGCTAGGAATTCTCTCTACAGAGCTTTACGTATTTTCTCTCTAATGTTACGCTATTTCTCTTCTCCCACAATGGAGAATAAATAACCATTATATAGACAAAGAGTCATTAGGGTTTCATGATTGTTGGGCTTATGGACTAATTATAATTGTAGCCCAACTATAATTATTTAATCCATATTAATCTAATCTAGCCCATATCCTTTCAATCTCCCACTTGGACTAGCATTAGATATAATACGCAGTTCCAACTTTGTACCCTTGAGCGGATCAAAATACACTTATAGTGTGACCCTTTAGGCCCTCATTATCGACGACGATCTAATCGAAGTCTGCACAAAACTCCTAGACTGCGTTGGCAGCGTAGCTCGATATATGAAGGACGTTTACGTGAATTCGGTAAACAAGCCTTTACACAAAGTTTATAGTAACATTCTTTCATTCACGAACCACCCGATTGAGCCTAAGATTTGTCATGTGTCATCCAAATAGCTCAATCACTTTATCTCATCTTTATTAAATGACCCATTCGATCATATTCAATTACTTTAATTGAATATATCTTTGCATTGACCAATGACTTAATGGTCAAGTAATATAGAGAATTTGAGTGTTCTCTCGAAATTCTTATCAAGGAATGAATCTCATTCTTGGCCCAACTACCATTTCCATTTATCTTATGTTGTACCCAACACAAGTCCGTGTCTCAATCCTCCGAGGGGAGGCAAAGCGTTGTACAAGGTCAAAGCACACCACTCAACAAACAAAATGTGTAATGACCTCAGATCCAAGGACTATTACATACTTCATGTACTAATAAACTGTAGACACTCAACAAAACAGTTTAATAGTAGGGTATACCAATACTCTCCAAAGTATACCATGTGTCCATCACGAGTATCTAATATCTCATAGTTGTGAGAACAACTACATTCTCGAAGAATGTGATGCAAACCCCATGCTAACATATAACATATCATCAATATCCCATTCTTGATGATCATTGGTTAGGGCTATTTTAGAATTATACTATATCATTAATGTCTCACTCCATTAATGACAGTCATAATTCAAGGGAACAAATATTTAGAATAAATGCAAACATTTTAAACAATTATTCCAATAAGTGCACAAAACTCATAGAAAATAAATTTTTTATATAATGTGATCAAGTAATATTGTCTCAACACAAAAAGTTTCTAAGACATATAAAACTGTAACTTCCACTGATTCAAAGCCATCTACCAACATGCTTAACACCTAAGCTCTCAAAGTGCTTGTTGTGTTTTGCTATACATAACGGTTTGGTGAAAGGATCAGCCAAGTTATCATCAGTGGGTACTCTTTCTAATTTTATGTCGCCTCTTTCAATTATTTCTCTAATCAGATGATATCTTCTGGGAACATGCTTGTTCCTGTTCGTAGCTCTGGGTTCTTTTGCTTGCGCAACAGCACCAGTGTTGTCACAATACAAATGTATTGCACTATTGGCACTCGGAATGACACCCAGTTCTTTAACGAACTCTAACAAAGCAACAGCTTCTTTGGCAGCTTCAGATGCAGCAATATACTCGGCTTCGGTGGTGGAATCGGCAGTTGTACCTTGTTTGGAACTATTCCAACTCACTGCTCCACCATTGAGGACAAAAACATATCCAGACTGAGACTTATAGTCGTCATGGTCTGTTTGGAAACTAGCATCAGTGTACCCAGTAACTGATAACTCTGGTTGTCCACCATATACTAAGAAATATTCTTTAGTCCTTCTAAGGTACTTAAGAATAGTCTTAACAGTTTTTCAATGTTCCTCACCGGGATTTTACTGAAATCTGCCTGTCATGCTAAGCGCATAGGCCACATCTGGCCTAGTAGAAATCATGGCATACATAATAGATCCTATCGCCGAAGCATACGGGATCCTTTTCATGTTGTCTCTTTCTTTGTCATTAGAAGGACAATCCTTCTTTGACAATACAATGCCATGTCCCATAGGAAGAAAACCTTTCTTAGAATTCTCCATTGAGAAGCGCCTTAGCAACTTGTCTATGTAAGTGGATTGTGATAATCCCAACATCCTATCACGGATTGCATCATGGAACGATCGCTTCCCATAATCAAGATGTCATCAACATATATGATGAGGAAGACAACGTTTCCATTCTCGCGTTTACTATAAACACATGGGTCCTCTTTGCTTCTGACAAAACCAAACGATTTGATTGTTCTGTCAAAACAAATATTCCAACTCCTCGAAGCTTGCTTAAGTCCATAGATGGACTTCTTTAGCTTGCACACTGCATTCGGCCTTTCTTTCGATACAAAACCTTCTGGCTGTGTCATATAGACATCGCCTTCTAATTCTCCATTGAGAAATGCGGTTTTGACATCCATTTGCCAAATGTCGAAATTGTAGTATGCAGCAATTGCAAGTAATATCCTAATGGACTTGATATTAGCAATTGGCGAAAAGGTTTCGTCATAGTCAATGCCTTCGCGCTGACTATAACCCTTTGCCACTAACCTAGCCTTGTAGGTTTGTACTTTGCCATCTGCATCTCTCTTCTTTTTGAAGATCCATTTGCAACCTATGGGGTAAACCCCATCTGGCAAGTCAACTATTTCCCAGACTAAGTTGAAGTACATCGAGTCAATTTCAGATATCAAGGCTTCAAGCCACTTCTCTCGATCGGCGTCCGACACCGCCACGGTATAGGTCTTAGGCTCATCATCATCTAAATCAACTTCATCATCTTGGTTCTCAACCATTAGATTCAGTCTCTCAGGTGCACGACGAATCCTTCTAGGCCTATTGAGTTGGTTTTCTTCTGGCTCGGGCTGTTAATTCTGATTGTGAGTAGGCCCAGGAATATCACTATGATCTTCTTGAGGTAGAGGTGATGCAACTATTGTATCATCTTGTATTTGATGCATCTCATTGTCTTGAGGAGGTTCTTCGAGAGTCCCTCTAAGGTCTCCTCTAATAGTATTTTCCCCTCCCAATAGATCATCAAAAACTCCCACCGAGTTATTGTTCAAACCATTTGACAATACATCATCCTCATTGTTAACTTGTGGTTCTTGAATTTCTTCAAGATCTACTGTATTTTGACCTTGTTCCTTGCAGACATAACTGTCTTCAAGGAACGTCACATTCCTTGATGTTATCACCTTGTGATTTTCAGGACAGTAGAAATCGTATCCCCTAGTTTGTTTAGGATATCCCACAAAGTAACACTTCTCACTTTTAGATTTCAACTTATCAGACATTTGTTTCTTAACAAAAACTGGACAACCTCATGTCCACATATAGTTAAGACAAGGCTTTTTGCCATACCATAACTCATATGGTGTTTTCTCAACTGATTTAGATGGAACTCTATTCAGAATGTAAATAGCAGTCAATAAAGCATGACCCCAGAGAAATAAAGGAAGACTAGCTAAACTCATCATGGATCGAACCATATCTAATAATGTTCGGTTTCTCCTTTCAGATACTCTATTCATTTGTGGTGTACCAGGAGGTGTCCAGTCCGACTGAATTCCATGCGATTTCAAGTAATCAAGAAATTCTCGGCTCAAGTATTCCCCTCCTCGATCTGATCGAAGAGTTTTTATACTTTTCCCAAGTTGTTTCTCAACTTCACACTTAAACTCTATAAATTTCTCAAAAGCCTCAGATTTGTGTTTCATAAGATACACATATTCATACCTTGTCAAATCATCAGTGAAAGTAATGAAGTACGAATAACCACTTTTTGCTTGAGTTGGAAACGGTCCGCACATATCTGTGTGGATCAACTCTAGCACATCATTAGCACGCACCCCTTTCCCAGAAAGTGGCTTATTAGTCATCTTTCCTTTGAGACAGAATTCACAAGCATCATATGATTCAAAATCAAATGAATTTAGATAGTCTAACTTTCACAATCTCGCTATCATTTTCTCATTGATATGACCAAGTCTACAATGCCAAAGATAAGTAGCATTATCCGTATTACATAGCTTAAGTATTTTAATTTGCACATTGAGAATATCCCGTTTGCATTCAAGCATATATAATCAATTCTCTAAAGAGGCATTTCCATAAAACAATCCATTATTAGAAAACGAGCACCTGCTGTTTGCAAAATGGAAGGAAAAACCTTCGATGTCCAACATCGGAATGGAAATAATATTCTTTGAAATAACTAGAACGAAATAACAATTATGTAAATCTAGTCTATGTCCTGAGGGAAGATCTAATCTATAAGTTCCCACGCGTTCGGCAGCAACTTTTGCTCCATTTCCAACACGTAGGTCTACTTCCCCAGGCCTCACTTTCCTGCTGTCAATTAAACCTTGCACATTATTACAAATGTGTGAACCACAAGCGGTATCCAATACCCAGGATTGTGAGTTATTCATAGACATATTTATCTCAATGACAAACATAGCTGAGCTCCCACTCATTGCACCTTGTGCCTTGAGTTTTGGGCAGTCTCTCCGCCACTCCGTGAAATTTGACCTAGTCAATTTGTTTGTTTCCATCATACACTCATAACATAAGTTTGACATATTATCTGAACAGAAAATAAAACGAAAAGCAAATTAGAAAAGCATACAAAGATCACAATCGCATTACTAATCAAACAAGGGTTTATTGTGTTGATTAGCTCCCACTAATTTAAACATATATTATGTCCCCCAAACATAAAATACGAATTTATATCTAATATAAATTTTAGTGGTCCAAGATCCAAGTCTATATTATTGCAGCCTCTGCGAGGGCTGATGACTACAATAAATCACCAGGTAGGCCTCCAAGCCGATTGTAACAACAATTTTACAATTCTTGGTTTATTAATCTAATTAATATACGTCCATAAATTATTCTGGTTGCGAGGGCTACTCAAAATAATTTAAGCAAGTCAACCCCGTCACACGATGCCAACCATGCATCTATGAATGAGCCTAAACCTTGTAGATTTAGAGTAAACGCGAGGGCGTAAAATTCGTGGTCGAAAAGGCTAGGAGCATCAAACAATTGTGATGGACGACGCGTTTGTTTCAAAACGAGACTTATATTTTATGGGGAATAATTTTGTGATACTAATTGTCAATTTAATATCTAATATTAAAATCTTAAACAATTACTGAGCGTCGCCTACCCAGACATAGTATAACACGGACTACAAATACTGGGCGCCGCCTACCCAGACATAGTATAACACGGACTACACATACTGGGCGCCGCCTACCCAGACATAATATAACATGGTCTCTAACAACTATAGTTAAATAAATAAGCATAAATCAAATAGCATGCTTATCACATAGGATATCAAATAATGCTCAACAAATAAAATCAAATTTTATTCACTAGTTAAATGTGGATTTCATTATATTAATTCTAAATTAATATAATTATGCATATTTAATACTAATTCCAAATTAATATTGTGCTGTGGAGCATATATTATCATTTCCAGATGATAATTATGTCCCAGTTTGTTAATCTAATTAACGAAATTAATCCAATTTATATTAATTCTAAATTAATAAATTTGTAAATCAAGTAATAATTCCAAATCATCATCAAGCACACATATATTATTTATTATTCCAAAATAATAATATTAACAAATTCTTGCTCATTAATCCTTTAATCCAATTAATAAATTTATCATCTAATCTATATTAATTCCAAACTAATATAAACAGATATTTAATATTAATTCTAAAACAATATTATAACACACTTACTATTATTATTCAAAATAATGATAATAAATAATTTATTGGCTTGATTAATATTATTAAATCTAAATTAATAATGTGATTTACAGTAATCAAAATCACGATTCGGATCCGACCCAGATCTTCAAAACCAGCTAGGGTTCTGCGAAAAGAACAGTCGCCCCCTCCATAGCGTTGCCTTCACGCGGTGGCCACTGCCCCAACCGAAGTCAGAGCTGCCGCTGTCCACAAGCCGGAGGCAAGAACGGCTGTCAGACGTGGTGCCAACGTCGCAGCTGCCAAGATCTGTAGCTGATCGCCGCTGCTGTCCAGTGGCTGCTGTGCAGCTGCTGCCCGGCGACAACACAGCTGCTGTCCGACGAGGACAGTTCCGCTGCCGCCTGAGGACGACGCAGCTGCTGTTCGTTGCCTAACGCCGGAGCTGCCGCCTGCTGGAGCACGTTGAGAAGGAGCTGCTGTCCAGCCCTTCGCTCTCTACCTTGGCTGCCCGGAAAGCAAACTGCCGCTGTCCGAAGACTACGGTTGTTTCCCGGTGAAGATAATGAAAGAATTTTGAAATCTAATTTCCATAAATAGATTTCAATGATAAATCCTTTCAAACCATGATTTGTTAACCTTTTCAAAACGTAAATTTGAAGTCAAATTCCAAAACGGTTTGCAATTTGCGGTACTTTTTACAAAATTTTGTTAAAGGAATCGAAATCTAATTTTTCAGCTTCTAAGCAATTATGAAACCAATTTCATGAAAATTTAGAAATCAAATTTCGAATCAGATCAATCACATAATTCTGATTTCTAAAATTATTCCACAAGTAATTAGATTACAAAGTTAATTAAGAATCGAGCCCTGGGCTCTGATACCACTGTTAGGCATTCTTGTATTCATCTAATGAGCGCAGCGGAAATTGCATACAAGAATAACAGATCTAGATTCATAATCATATTGCAAGTTGAGCACGTAATACACAACGGAACTAAATCTTACTTGTTGTGTTGTTTTCTTCTACGATTGAATCCTGCAAGTTGAATCCACTGCTATCGAGGTCCACGTGTATTCCAATCCGACGCAGGAACTATCCCTGTACAATTGCTCCGTAGAAGAAAGCTAGGAATTCTCTCTACAGAGCTTTACGTATTTTCTCTCTAATGTTACGCTATTTCTCTTCTCCCACAATGGAGAATAAATAACCATTATATAGACAAAGAGTCATTAGGGTTTCATGATTGTTAGGCTTATGGACTAATTATAATTGTAGCCCAACTATAATTATTTAATCCATATTAATCTAATCTAGCCCATATCCTTTCATGAACATCCCTTCGTAAGTCCATTTCGGCATTGCCAGTTCACTTTTATTTATGTAGCAAAATTGCCCAGTACTAATGCGGGTTAAACAATGGTAGCGATGTAATCCCCGCATTTTGCCTATCTCTGAAGCCCGATGATTTTTTCGAACGTTGGGTACTTTCCATCTTAGCTACTTATTTTTTGTTTAGTTTTCCTCTCCAATGCTTATGAACAACCTAATCTCTTCATCCAGATTTTTAAAAAACTATTAAACAATTTTTCCATGATCACCTATGCAGCTGATACCAAATGAATGGATTATGCTACATGCAGCGGACTTGCCTCTCGAGTGCGAGCTGGAAATGCCACACGGAACCTCGTGGAAGATCGGAGTGACTATAGTCGGAAGAATATGCTACTTCAAACGAATATGGGTAGAGAGAAGCGATACCGTGGTCTTCACTTATCACGGAAGAGGCAAATTCAAGGTGGTGCGTTTTGAGACGAACGGCTTGATGCCCATGACTGATATACATCGTATATCCAAACTTTCAAATATTTTATTTGAATATTTCATATAATTAGAACCATCATTCACATAAGGAACTAATTTGTTGGGGCTGTAGTCGAAGTAGAGTTCGCCGAGCCAGCTTATCGGACCCCGACTCTCAAAGTGATGACAGTGACTTCGATTACTCGAACGATAACGATAGGCCTATCTCAGCTCTACCATCATTTACTATTGTTCTAATTGCCTCCGACCTTGAGTGTGGACCATAGTACAATCTTATTCCGTTTTTAAGAATTGCATAATTAAAAAGTTGCTTGGTAATTTTTTTTTTAGAATTGCATCGATTCATCATTTGCTTAGCAAAAAAATTTGTAGATGCTATCTGTCATATGGTGGAAAACAAACTTCCGTGATGAGAATCTCATTCAACCTGTCAAACTAATTTCCACCGGCTCCGACCCTACTTATGTGTACGTAATGGCTGAAGGTGTGTGATGGAGTACGTACTAAACAAGCCCAACAGCAGTAAAGCCCAAGACAGAGTATCAGTTCGGCATGACTAAAGAGTATCAGTCCGGCGTGACTAAAGAGTTCAGTTCGGTACAACCAAAGAGTTCGGCCCCAGCCTACAGCTCGGTGAAAGCCAACTCATCAAGCTCTGCTCTCAGGTCGGCATCAAGCTCTACTCTCAGATCGGCAAAAGCTGCTCGGCAATAATTCAGCAGTTCGGTCTCAGTATTCGACCGAACTAGGAGATAGTGGACTCATACAAGATTTCCACCTCCACTACACCGACGATCTATTTAGTGGTGTCAAGCAGTCATTAACTCATGCAGGATAGTGGACCCATGCAAGGTCGCCACGATCTCCACGACATCCACTACCTAATAAATGCTGCATGCCACGATCTTAGTTCACTGTATAAATAGAACCTAGGTCAGATAGATAAGGTCTTCTGCTTCTTCTTTTAAACTCTAAAAAAGCTCTCTAGAGAGAATATCATAAAGCAGGCCAGTGTTGTAAGCTGTAATTCGCAGATCAAGCAATACAAACCTGCCCCCATTTCTCCCCGTGGACGTAGATTTACCTCAGTAAATCGAACCACGTAAAACCTCTGTGTCGTAATTTATTTTTACGTGCATTAATTACCATCGAAAATTCGCCGCTTCATCACTGGCGCCGTCTGTGGGAAACAGAGAACCAAATTTGTGATAAAGCGAGTTTTTGATCCTCTTCTACCAAAAAAAAAAAAAAAAAAATGCATACCAGATCACATAACACCCGTGCCTCCGTCCGTGATAACCATGAGGAAGCTAATCCAGCAGCCCATAGGCCTGGAAAGCAGCCTCGTGAAAAATCTACTTCCAGTTCTCACGGAGAAGGAGCAAGCCGCTCAAAAGGTCCACACACCGAGTCTTCCCAGCAGCCTGATTTGAACGAGGCTGTCAAGCTGTTCTTGGCCGAGAAGCAGGAGGAGTTCTTAACCTTCCTGCAGAAGAGCCAACAGTCGGAGAAGACAACGGCGGATTCTCCCTCCTCATCCAGACATGAAAGTCACTACCGCAGTAGTGACGTGTCTTCCAGGAGAAAGAATCCTCAACCCCGACATGTTCCTCCTCGGTACCGGAACCACAGGAGAACTCCATCTCCTCCGTACCGAAGAGATGTCGGGTTCGCCATGTACGGAGCATTAAAGACTCCATTCTCGGACGACATCACGCCGACTAGGGAAAGTCCGATCCACGCGATAAAACTCGCCGAATTAGGACAAGGGAAAGTCCGATCCCCAAATTAGGACAAGGGAAAGTCCGATCCCCAAATTAGGACAACGGAAAGTCCGATCCGAGCGATAAAACTCGCCAAATTAGGACACAAACCAAGTCCGGTCAAAAAAGAGTTCACTTCATGAGACCGTGGACAAACATCAACTTACCCCATACTTTTTTCCAGAATGCCGAAGTGATTCACTTCGCTTTTCGGGGGGGGGGTAGTGATGGAGTACGTACTAAACAAGCCCAACAGCAGTAAAGCCCAAGACAGAGTATCAGTTCGGCATGACTAAAGAGTATCAGTCCGGCGTGACTAAAGAGTTCAGTTCGGTACAACCAAAGAGTTCGGCCCCAGCCTACAGCTCGGTGAAAGCCAACTCATCAAGCTCTGCTCTCAGGTCGGCATCAAGCTCTACTCTCAGATCGGCAAAAGCTGCTCGGCAATAATTCAGCAGTTCGGTCTCAGTATTCGACCGAACTAGGAGATAGTGGACTCATACAAGATTTCCACCTCCACTACACCGACGATCTATTTAGTGGTGTCAAGCAGTCATTAACTCATGCAGGATAGTGGACCCATGCAAGGTCGCCACGATCTCCACGACATCCACTACCTAATAAATGCTGCATGCCACGATCTTAGTTCACTGTATAAATAGAACCTAGGTCAGATAGATAAGGTCTTCTGCTTCTTCTTTTAAACTCTAAAAAAGCTCTCTAGAGAGAATATCATAAAGCAGGCCAGTGTTGTAAGCTGTAATTCGCAGATCAAGCAATACAAACCTGCCCCCATTTCTCCCCGTGGACGTAGATTTACCTCAGTAAATCGAACCACGTAAAACCTCTGTGTCGTAATTTATTTTTACGTGCATTAATTACCATCGAAAATTCGCCGCTTCATCAGTGTGCAGGGGATGGAAGAGGTCCGCCATATCAAAAAATCTTGGGGTGGGTGATTTATGCAAGTTCGAGTTGATTCATGTACAAGAGACCACTCTACGGGTGTCAATTAACCACTAGTTAGTGATGAGATTGCGAGTATTCTTTGTTGTCGTTTCTTTGGAAGGTATTTTGAATTTCAAAAAGACAGTCTTAGTGAACTTGTTGATGTTATGTCATTTGTATGGGTTGTACAATATGTGACATGTTATTATGGTTGAAGCTTGAATGTTTTGGATGTGTGTTGAGAATGTAATAAATTGGAATAATAAACTTATCCTCCCAAAATTACATTTCCAATAGCGCACACACCCAAATCAACACAACACAACACGGAAACGAAACTGTCACTGCAGCCAAATCAACATAACACAGAAACGAAAGTGTCTCTGCAAAACATAGTCTAGTACATAAACAAAAGACGAATGCATTACACAAAATTCAATTCCAAGTGTTCTTTTTTTTCGTATGAATTACCCACACTACATAACAGTGGACAACCACAATGAATTTCACATACAAATTAAGCCCAAAAAATGCAAAGGATGACGAAGACAACGAAATCAGTAAGTAATGAATTTCAGAATTGCAATAAATCAGTAAGTAATGAATTTCACCCCATGTGCTAGATTTGCAGCGACTGGGGTGAATAAATTCGATTTAAGTGTTAAGGTGTTTCAGAATTGCAATTTCGTATCAATTTCCCACACCCCATAACAGTAGGCAACCACAATAAATTTCACATACAAATTAAGCCCAAAAAATGCGAATTACTACGAAGACAGCAAGTAATAACATATTTCAAGATCCATTCGGTTGTTGTGTACAAAGAACGAACCTTGAACCAAATTCGAAACGCAAGCACCAATCTCCGCAGGCGTCGACCAACTGTGCTCGATTTGCAGCCACTATGGTTCCAAATTCTTTGTTGGTAAGAGCATCTCCAATAGAAATAGCTCAGCCATAGCCTAGCCACAAACTCCTCCTGCCACGTCAGCAGACTAAAAACTCTCTTGCCACATCATCAGGACAAGCAACTGGACAAGCAATAGGTCAGCCATAGCCTAGCCACAATCAACAAAATTATAAGAGCATCTCCAATAGCAATAGCCCAGCCATAGCCCAGCCACAAACTCCTGCCGCCACATCATCACCACTAAAACTCCTCCTGACACATCATCAGGACAAGCTACTGGACAAGCAATAGCCCAGCCATAGCCAGTCATAATAAACAAAATTATAAAAATAACAATTACACAAAATACGAGATTCAACTTACGACACAGATACGGGAAAATCCAATAATTTCATTTAAATTAAAAAAAGGTACATTAAAAAATTACAAAATTACAAAATTACAAAAAAAAACTAACGCCGTGCAGTCATCCGCGCCCACAACTCGTCAATTAAATCCTTTTGGAGTCGAATATGAGCTTCCACTTGGCGCATGTCAGCATGTGCTTGGAGGCGGCCGACTTTATCGTGGGGTACCCCACTTCGTACGCTGGGGGTGGCCACGCCGTGGCTTGGACCGGCTTCATTATCGTCGTTGGCCCAACTAGTCAGTTGTACACCTTCATCTTCGACAATCATGTTGTGCATGATAATACAGGCGTATATTATATCAGCAATGCAGTCGACATGCCACAAACGCGTTGGACCCCTAATTGCCTCCCATCGAGACTGAGCACACCAAATGCGCGCTCCACGTCCTTGCGCACCGACTCATGCCGTTCCGCAAAGTAGGCCTTCCTCTCATTTGATGCGCATCTGATCGTATTCACAAAGACAGGCCAACTAAGATATATCTCATTCGCCAAGTAGTAGCCCATATCATGCTGGTTCCCGTTGGCGACAAAACTGATGGTCGGACCGACGCCCTGGCACTGCTCGTTGAAAAGGGGCGACGAGTTGAGGACGTTGAGGTCGTTGTTCGACCTGGCTACCCCAAAATATGCATGCTAAATCCACAGCCGGTAATCAGCTACGGCCTCGAGGATCATCGTGGGATTAATTCCCTTGTAGCCGGTCGTGTAGAACCCTTTCCAGGCAGCGGGGCAGTTCTTCCACTTCCAATGCATGCAATCTATGCTGCCTAACATACCCGGGAACCCATGCTTCGCCCCGTGCATCTGCATCAGCTCCTGGCAGCCTTCGGGGGTAGGGCTTCGAAGGTACTGATCACCTAATATTTCAACCACGCCCTGACAGAAATACTTCATACATTCAAGGGCAGTCGACTGGCCGATGTGGAGGTACTCGTCCCACATGTTTGCCGCGCCTCCGTAGGCCAACTGCCTGATTGCCGCAGTGCACTTTTGAATAGGTGTGTGGCCGGGTCTGCCAGCCGCATCGTGCCTGAAGTGGAAACACAGATATCGACGCTCCAAAGCGTCAATAATACGCATAAACAGGGCCATGCTCATCCTAAAACGCCGCCTGAAAATGTTGGCGTTAAACCGCGACTCCGGTGCTAAGTAGTCGTCAAATAGCCGCTGATGTGCAGCTACGTGATCCCGATCAATCACTGCTCGGCGGTGGACAACGGGTCGAGGTCGAGGTACTGTGGCTACAAGGCCCGTTGTATCAGCTGGTCGATCTCTCGGGACGTATAGGCCTCCAACTGTTCGTTCAAACGTCGTTCGAACTCCTCAGCATCCTCACCACTACCACCACTACCACCACTACCACCACTACTACCACCCGCGTTACTCATTTCGCGTTGTTGATCTTGTACAAAAATTAAGATAGAGGAAAACTCGTTAAAACAAGTGGTGCAAATGAAAATGACATGCAGATCGCGTATATATAGTGTTTTGAAAATTAAATAATAATAAAAAAAATCCAGCTCGCCGATCGCTCGCTGATCTGGAGCCTGCAATGGCGGCCAGGAGATCGCCGAGCGCTCGGGAATCGGCGTGCACACGTCGTTTTTCTCACCGATTTGGCGCTCGCCGTCTGCAATGGTTCGGCGAGCGGACCGGCGAACGCCAAGAACCGGCTAGCCGGTGCGCTCGCCGCTATTGGAGATGCTCTAAAAACAAATAATTAACAATCACACAAAATACGGAATTAAATTTACGACACAGATACGGGAAAACTCAATAATAATATTGAAATTAAAAAAGTACATTAATTAAAAAAATTACATTAATCTAAAAAAAAACTTCTCCGCCACACACGAGCCCCCCGCCTCCGCCTCACTCCTCGCCGTCGTCGCCGTCGCCGTCGCCGTCGCCGCCGCTATCCGGGACCCCCCAAATCTGAGGCATCTGAGCCTGCGTCTGAGCCCTCCACCTGTGCCGCGGCGGGATTCAAATCGGCCTGCATACTCACGAGCATTGCGTGAAGAAAACTCTTCTCCTCGGGGTCAGTTGCCGCCCTCCATTCAGCTAAGATCTTGTACATCTGCGCTCGAGTTTGTTGACGAGCGAAGAAGAGGAGCTCGGCTGTCGACCCGCCAACAGGGGGATGCCGACTGGACCTCCTGGGAGGCCTGGCGAGCCCGTTGCGCCCGCCTTTGACCAACCGGGCGAGTGCGGCGAGCAAACGCGGGAGGGGACGAGAACTCCTGTACATCCTCGGGGAGTTCGTGGGAACCGCCGCTGCTGCTGCTGGTGGTATAGTTCAGGCGCTGCTTCTTCAGCCAGCCAGCATCGACACCTGCCCGAAACTTCTCGGAGTCCATCAGCACCTCATAGCAGTTCCAGTCGGTGAACTCCTTATAAAGCCCGGGCACGGGGAAGGCTTTCTCCGCTATCCTCCTGCAGTCGTCCTCAGTTTGGCCACTGGTCTGCATGCGGAAGGCGTTGGTGTACAAGCCCGAAAATCGGGAGACCCCAGCCCTGATTCGGTCCCACCCCTTCCGGCACTCCTCCTCGCTGCGTAGCCTCCCCTCCGGGCAAAATGCCTTGTAGGCTACTGCTATTTTAGCCCACAAGTTGACGATCCTTTGATTGTTCGAGGCGAGGGGATCATCGCAAACACTCACCCACACCTTGGACAGCGCGACGTCTCCGCGTCCGCCCACTTCCTCTGTGCCTGGCTGTCGTCATCAGCCAGCTGCGACGACTCGCCGACCACCCTCTTGCCCTTCCCCTTCTTCTTCTTTGGCGAGCCCCGACCCCGTCTACTCCCCCCGTTTGAACGGGGGTGTCCGCATCCCCGAGATCTATCCCTAACTCCTCTAAGGAGAAAGTATTACACCCAGTGAATTGCGTCTCCAATGGGGTTGATGTGTGCGAAGAAGCAGTCACAAAATCAAAACTGGGGCGATAGACGTTGTCCCCCCCCGGGCGTCCCCTGCATTCCCGGGTACCCCGACATCATCTGCATCCCGGGTGCCCACCCCGGCATCATCTGCATCCCCGGTACCCCCTGCCCGCCCGGCATCGCCGGCCCCCCGGCATCCCAGCATACCACCCTCGGATGCCATCCCGGGCATCATCTGCTGCCAAGGGTACATGTTGTAGTATTCGGCCATCGGACCCCATCCACCTCCCACGAGTACCGTGGGAGTTTGAGACCCTCTCGTCCCTGGAGTAGGCTCGTTGTTGTGCTCCATTTCGCGTTGTTGCTCTTGTATAAAAATTAAGATAGAGAGAATACTCGTTAAAACAAGTGGTGCAAATGAAAATGACGTGCAAATCGCGTATGTATAGTGTTTCGAAAATTAAATAAATAAAAAAAATTCGATGGTCGATCGCTCGCCGATCGGGAGCCTGCAATGGCGGCCAGTCGATCGGCGAGCGCATCGGCCAGCGCTCGGGAATCGGCGTGCGCACGCCGTTTTTCTCGCCGATTTGACGCTCGCCTGCTGCAATGGTTCGGCGAGCGCCAGGGATCGGCTAGCCGGTCCGCTCGCCGCCATTGTGGATGCTCTAATCTGTGGACTAAAAGGCTCGATATTGCAGAAGTGAAATAAACCTTCCATAGTGGGAACATATGAGGGTATAAAAGTAAATTCATTTTAGGTCCTCTTTTTGTGTAGGCTTAAAAATGTCTTTCATGGCAAAAATATTAAAATGTGATTTATAGGGGATATTTTGGAGTAAAAATTAACATCAATTGAAAATGTGATTTTTAGGTACCAAAGCGATATAAATCAAATACCATTTTTATGTGAAACTAAAAAATAAGTAACATTTATAAGTTTAAAAATATACTACACCATTTTGTAAAGCCTTTCCACTTTTCCTCTTTGCAAAGCCTTTCCACTTTTCCTCTTTCAAAATCTTTTCAATTTCCTCAATGAATGTATTGAAACTAATATTTAATGATATTTCCACTTTTCCTCTTTCAAAATCTTTTCAATTTCCTATGAAACTAATATTCAATCTATCATTACTTCTCTTGAAACTAATATTCAATCTATCATTACTTCTCTTTTCTAAATTCTTTTCAATTCTCTCAATAAATATATGAAGTGTGTATTCAGTTTATGTTTCAAAACATATATTCATTTACCAATTTTATTAAAAAATTCATAATAACATTGTTGGTATTTTCTTCAAAACTGCTATATATGTATAGATAAATTCATTTAACGTGTATTTAACATTAATTTTTTTTGTTAAAAAAATGCCCCACTTAGCTAGAATAGAGGAGAGAATATTTTGATTTTATTGAATATAACAACCAAAAACAATCTCATCCATGAACCGATTTAATCCAACGGCCAAACTCCAAGCTTCACTATCCTAATCATAAAAATCTCCCTCTTCTAAGCAAATCACTCCCTATAAAAGCGGCAACCTACTTCAATTGCACCTCTTGCTTCTCTCACTCCCTCAATTCTCTATCTAGGGTATTCATTATCTGTGTGAATATGTCTGACGAGGAGCATCAGTTCGAGTCCAAGGCCGACGCCGGAGCTTCCAAAACTTATCCCCAGCAGGCCGGGACTATCCGTAAGAACGGATACATTGTCATCAAAGGTCGTCCTTGCAAGGTTTGTTTCAATTAGATCATTCATCTCACTGATTTTATGGAGTATTTGATTTGAATTGAGTCTCTATTAGTTGATTTGTTTCGAGATCTGAAACGTAGTTGATTCTGTTTGAGCTGTTCGCGTGCTGAATTTGTGGTTCTCGTCGTTAAGGTGATTATCCGATTTAGACAAATTGAGCTGTGTTTGTTTGATTTATTGTTACTTTGTTTCCTTATATGGAAAATTCTATCTGCTTCAGTTGTTTTGTATTCGATTTAGCTTCATTGGAGTGCTGTTTTTCCTTTTCTAGTATGATCACAATTAATCTAATTATGCACTGTTTGCTTGCTACCAATATTAGATGATGTAAAAAATAATGTGCTCAAAGAAATTGAATCACTGGAATGTTAGCTTTGGAGGTTTTTGATTGTTTACATCCAGATCACTAGATTTAGCATCAAATTTTTTATTTAGCTGATGCATTGATAACAACACAGTGCTAATTATTTTGTATAATGTTGTTAAAATGATGATTGATCTGAGAAGTTTCTTATAGGATTTGGAAGGTTTGAAAGTTTTGTTTTTTAGAATTACTTATCCACTGTGGTTCATACAATATTTGACTGGAATGAGTTTTTTACAGGTTGTTGAAGTCTCGACCTCCAAAACTGGAAAGCACGGTCACGCCAAATGTCATTTTGTTGCTATTGATATTTTCACTGCAAAGAAGCTTGAAGATATTGTCCCATCTTCCCATAATTGTGATGTAAGTATATTTTCTTTGATCTTCTCAACTGGCAATGTTGAACTATATAGAATATCTCTCTCAATGCAATTAAAATCAGGTAATGAAAGGACTAAAGTGATTTTAACTGATTGACAGGTTCCACACGTCAACCGTACTGACTACCAGCTCATTGACATTTCTGAGGATGGATTTGTAAGTCGTTCTTCATTTCCGTATATACTACAATCTTTGTGTTTTCTTTGCTTAGCTTATGCCATAATGCATGATGGTAATATCTATTTAGGTGAGTTTGTTGACTGACAATGGCAACACTAAAGATGACCTCAGGCTTCCAACTGATGAGGCTCTGCTAACTCAGGTTAGCTTCTATCCTGATACATATTTATGTATGTAAATGTCTATTTTATCAATATATTAACATTTGATGTTTTATGAAATCCTAGATCAAGGATGGCTTTGCTGAGGGAAAAGATCTGGTTGTGAGTGTTATGTCAGCCATGGGAGAGGAGCAGATCTGTGCCCTTAAGGATATTGGTCCCAAGTAACTTCCTTCGATGTGGTTTTGAACTTTAAACTGGAAGTCGTGAAATTAATAGATTAGAGAAGGGATGAAAGAGGCCGTCGTATTTGTGTTGTAATGACTGAATGACGGTAACATCCTCTACTATAAAAACTTCCATCTCTGGTTTAAATTATGTTTTTGTTTCTCAAGTCCAATGTTATCAAATAGCGGATATGGCGGCGCCATGGCGCTATGGCATGGCGCTCGGTGGTGGAAACGCCATAGCACCATGTTGCTGCCATAGCACCGCCATATCCGACATTGACAACATTGCGTGTGTACTGCATTTAGGAATAGGGCATTATGCAAGAAACATGGTTGTTAGAGTGGTATATTATGCTTTATTAATTGTTTAAAGTGTTTTAGATGTTATATTTTTAATATTTTTTAATTTTTGAATTATATATAAATATATAAGTATTATTTTATTTATTTAATTTTTGACCGCCATATCCGCCATACTAATACGCCATATCCCTGTGACGGTTTTTAGGCAAACCGCCATAAGCCGCCATAGGAGATTGATAACATTGCTCAAGTCTCATTATTGTGTTTTACAATTGATTGTATTTTATTGTTGTGAAAGTTGGAATTTGCCATCAATTGGTATAACTTTTTGAATACCCAATCTGAACATTATATACTTCTGAATGCTTTAAGTTTGTCTAGATGACTTGACTTTGAATCTGATCCTCATTTACTTCTGAATGTTTTAACTTTGTGTAAATTTATCTGTTGGGCCAGAATGAATAATTTTTATGTGGTGAGATTTTGTCACTAGAGTAAAATACTATGTTACCATAATTGGATTGATTGTCTAACTTTTTATCAATCTGGTGAAATTTTTATAACTTACCTTGTTTGTTGGGGCCAGAAAGTTTCAGTTTGCTTAGAATATGGCTCTTATTCGGATTACTTTTTATTCTTACATTTTCTGTTTATTTAAAATTGGGATATTGACATCTAATATAATGGAACTATAAAAAAGTTGAGTTTTTCCCACGAACTTTGAAATTGACAAATAACATCACGAACTTTTCCCTGAGTTTGTTATTTTCCATCAGTGAAAATTCCAGCTATATTAATAGATTGAAGAACAAATTTGGAGGGTGTGCTCCAAGAAAAACTATTCTCGAAGATTGAAAATCTCGAAGCTGTCGAAGTTGTTGTCGAAAAATTACGAAAAACTCTGTATCAGGATATTATTTGCTGGAATTTTTTCATTGGTGGGAAATAACAAATTCAGAGTAAAGTTTGTGATATCATTTGTCAATTCAAAGTTCGTGAAAAAAATTCAACTTTTTGAAAGTTTCATGATATTAGGTATGGGTGAGTAAACCGTTTTCGGTTAACCGAGAACCGAACCGAAACTTGTCGGTTATTGGTTAACCGATAATCGAAATTTACGGTTATCGGTTCGGTACCGGTTTTACGTTTTGCTCCAAGTCGGTTATCGGTTATAATCGATCGGTTATCGGTGATAACCGAATTAAATTTAATTTTAATTTCGATTATATGTTTATTTAATACTAGAAGAAATTATAATTTATTTTCAAATTTTGTCACAATTGTAATTTATTTCTAAATTTTGTCAAAGTCTTGTATTGCAATGTCAAATAAGTCCATTTTATTTGTGTCGCTATCAATTATAGTATTATACTTATAAATTTGTATCTCAAAGTCAATAAAGTGCTTAAGCGTTACTATTTCAAGAATAGAATGACCATTCACTTATTATTGGAGAAAAGTTTTTAAATTATAGATCATGTAAAATTTAAGTCTTTTAAAGTGCCTACACAATTTATGTATTACTTGTAAATAGGATAATAATAATAATAATAATAATAACAACGATGATAATAATAATAATAATAATAATAATAATAAAAAAAAGTAGATGAAAAGTTAAAAGTTAAAACCATAAACAATTTCAATAATAATTATATTTTTAATTAATAATAGAAGAAATTGTAATTTACTTTAAAACTTTGTCAAAATAGAAGAATTTGGTGTATTGTTTTAAGCAATTCGGTTAGTTCGGTTATAAATGATAACCGACCGGTTCTAACCGAGTCGGTTAATTAAGTAACCGAACTTGAGATCGGGTCGGTTCCGGTTAGTTTTTTGACGAAATTTTGGGGTTGGTTAACCGACCGAATAACCAGCCATAGTATTAAGTGCCAATATCTCTTTAAAATTTTGTTGCACAAGACACTTGAGTTCTTTTTTCATTTCACATCAATATTAAAACTTAGTACCACAAACTTGTGATCAGTTGTCAAAAATTTTAAAGAATTTATTGCTAAGGCGCTTGAAAAACAAAGAAAAAGCTAGGGTAATAAGAATTATTAACAGAAATTGAGGATTAATGAAATTGAAAAAAAAGTGCTTATGCTATTGTATCTTATTTTAATAATTCTTTTGAACTGATTTTATGTTAATTTTTCAAAACCTTTTAAATTTCATTTGAATTTCGAAAAAAAGTTACTCCTATAAACTACTCCCAGTATCTTATAAATTGAGCACAACACTCTATTCCAGACATACAACTTATGTAGTACAACTTACGTGCCCGTGCACGCACCCATCTTCCTTGAGTATACTCATTGTCTCATTTCATTAATACTTTCGTCTATGAAACATAGTCTTGTTACTATATGAGATGATTTTTCATGTAAAATTTGTTTAGTAGAGATACATAGAGAGAAAAAGCGGTTAATGAATTACTAATACATAGTATTTGTTTAGTAATAAGAGATAGAATGACAAATCACCATGCTTTATAATTTCACAATATACGAATAATTGCAAACTTTTAAATCGAGTGTTTTGAAAAGTATTGAGACTGTTCATTATTACAAGAGATACACTATCTTTGTGAGATTCACATCGTTATCGGCTGTGATTGTCGAGGGAAAAGTGTTTGTATGTGAGTTTGAGTGTTCTTGATCGTGTCGATCAAGTGTTGACTCTTGTAATCACTTTCTGAGTGTTTAAATAAAATTCTGGGATCATCTTCTCCGTGGATGTAGGTCATTCGACTGAACCACGTAAATATTTGCGTATTGTGCATTCCATTTCTGTTATCTTCGGATCTTATATATATTGAAGTTCATTCACACAGGTAATTGAAACTTTTTTATTCACTTTTTGATCAGTTATTGAATCTAATTATATGTGTTCGAGTGCCAGATTTCGTTTGGTTGTGTATTTCAATCATTATTTTAGACTATGAGCGTTTGTGAGAGTCTAATTTGATTTCTTGATCAATGTGAGATCAGTTCTCTAATTTGATGTTGAAGCATATAGTAGAAGTTAATCGATGCAAGAGTATCTGCATAGTCTACGATAGAATAATTTAGTTGATGAAGATGGAAGCATTTGAGAATTTTGGTGTGTATTTGTTAGACTCAAATCTTATTTATCTGTAACTAAAGCGGTATTTGATGTGAAAAAGGGAGAGTGTAGTGGAATGTCACGACTCATGATCGATTCTCGTGATGACAACATGATAGTATTAATTTGGCATGCTTCCATGTCAACGCTGCATGCTTGTTTTAGTCATGACCTTATTTAGGGTGTCTCCAGTTATGCTGTGTTTCCCGGGACGACATTTTGTTTGTATTGAATTGAAGAGCATGGAGTGTTACTTGTTAGTAAGAGATGCAATGGATAACACTAAACTTGAGTGTGTTTGGTTACATTCTGATTTCTGGGAGAAAAGGACAATATCAGGGTGAAACATGGGAACACACCCTTAACTACTATTTAGAGGGGTTTTGTTTGACGATTTAATACAGTTGGGCTAATCATTAGCCGTGATGTGCTTTGAATAGATTATGCTGCTATCTAAGATATTATGGTGGATTCAATTGGCGGAAATATGGGCAGAAGCAAGTTAAGGGAAGTGAATTTCCTAGAAGCTACTATAAATGCACTCATCCAAGCTGTCCAGTAAAGAAGAAAGTAGAACGCACTCACGATGGTCAACACAACCATCCTCAACGCCCAATAGTCACTAGATCCGCATATGGAACACATAGAAACTCTGAATTCACTGCTCAAAGCCCAATGAGGGGTCGAGACAACTTACTCCCGAACTAGTCTCTGGATCAAGTGACAGCGAGGAGGTGGCGGCTGTTGGAATTAGGGTTGATGATGGACATGAGGATGACCCCGAATCAAAAAGAAGGTACATTATTTTCTGTGAGACAGCTACCCAGTAGTTATAAATTTCTGATGCACCGAAATATTAGCAGGATTGTTGAGGTCCAGAATCCCGACCAAACAAATTCTTCCCATCGCACTGAGCCTAGGATCATTATTCAGACGACTAGTGAAGTTGACCTCTTAGATGACGGTTATTGGTGGCGAAAATATGGGATATGCCTTTTTTCTTGTATTGTGAATATAGTCCCTACGTCCCATAAAAATAGGGACTTTGGGGATGACATGAGTTTTAATGTCAAATTAGTAAAGTATGAAAGGGATAGAAAGAAAAAATGATTGGAGTATTTGTAATTGTGGATAAAGGGACCCACCTCAAAAGAGAGAAAAACTTGTAAAAAATGGAAGTGGACTATTTTTGTGGTACGTAGGGAGTATTTTTTAGTAACTCAAATAGTTTCTCATAAATCTCATTGCTTGTTTTGTGTCTTTGCAGAAGCTACTGCAAGTGCACGACTGCTAACTGCAATGTCCGTAAGCATGTAGAAAGAGCTGCAAGTGACCCGAAAGATGTAATAACCACGTACGAAGGGAAGCATAAACCCTGTACCAGCTGCTAAGAACAGTAATGCCAATGCTGCTGCTACACAGTTCAGACCTCACAACCCCGTAGCCAACAGACCAGCTGCTAGTAGAGGAGTCGAATATGGAAATGAGCAACAATCTATCGCCATTCTACGGTTCAAGGAAGAAGAGATAACTTAGCCCTCTCCAGAAGCAGTTTAAGCTGCGGACGAAATGCATACCACGAAGGTCTATGACTATGACACATGGTTTTGATGAAACACATTGTGGCATTGTGCTATATGCTTGAGCCAGGATTGGAATATGGGCTACATTCATATTGACACATTCACAAAGGTGCAATAACCCCCCCACATTATACAAAAGATATAAGAAATTGCGAGCTTTGAATACGAGTGTTTGTAATGGAATTGATATCTGCATTCTTTTTGTAAATTATTTATACTGTATATACGCATTGTTAATCTTTGTGTGAGCAATAGGGAAAGGATTCTTGACCCTTGCCATCTCAAAAATATAAATTATTTTTTGGTGCAAAATTGTTCCGAGTGTTTCTCACAATATTCCCAACTTCCTCGAGTTTTAATTTTGTAGTATTCCAGTCACAGTAAAATAAGTGGCGGATTATCTATGGACTATGGGTAAATTCATCAAATGAATCCATTTTGTTTAAAATATATAAAAATGATATAGAATTGAGATACTATAAGAATGGAATCAAAATTTTGATACAGTAGTTGCCTGTATTTGATATTTGAGATTCATCTATCTTCAATAGGTTTTTGCGTACAGAGAAAAGAAGAATTGCTATGGAATTGAGTAAGAGGAGGAGCTTACATGGAATAAAGAAATGTCCAATAAAATGGTTGGTGCCATTTTAAATGATTAAATAAATTAAATTAAACCACATTATAATACAAGTATAAAGTTTAGTGCTCTTATCAATTTGATACAAGCATTATAGTTTGGTACCTATTTATGAAACTAACCTTTAAATTAATTAAGACATTTTCTCTTCTCTAATCAATAGGCCAAAATTTCGAGTCACCACCACCACAAAGTTGGTAAATGAGAACAGGTACAAAATGTACATTGATAAGAAAAGATTGAAGCAAGAAAATGTTGAGTTTGAAAGAACATTATAAGATATGGAATGTACATGACAAAAGAGATTTAAACAGAGTACTACTTCTAACAATACTGAACCAAGCCAAGGCATCCCTCATGCAACACACATTTTCAGCTCGAATGTGACCCATGATATACTTTATACATCATCATCATCACTCTCTCTGTGTGCATTATCCAACTGCCAGCATATATAAAGATATATCACATGAAAATATAGGATCTTGAAATGTTTCATCAAATATCATGTTTTTGTAAGAGAGCAAATCATACAAGTTCCAAAAGGAAATCTGCATAGATAAGACCTCATAGCTTTGCAAGATAAACAAGAAACCAATCAAAAAAATTGCAGTAAGCTAGCATGGAAATCCAATGAGGTTTTTGCCAATAATATGTCTAATATCTAGCTTAAGGAAAACTACTGTCTAGAGTTGAAGTCGTCTAGCATATGGACAAGGGTGTGTGGATGTAAACTATGTGAAATTGTGGATAATCAGATGTAACCAAAAGCTCAAGACTATGTGCCATCTGCCTAAAATTTAAGAACAGAAAAACTAAGCAATGGGCAATGCACATTGCACCTTGGTTTCATGTTCACTATTAGCATTTAATAGTTTCAACATTTATAAGCACTCTCATAGTCAAATTCTGCAACTATTAACATTATATCACAAGTTACAACTTCTTTCACTAAAAACAACGACAAATTTATTAGTGTTGAACATCACAGATTACTCAGATATTTTTATAATCACAGATTTTGTAAAGAATATGATTATACTTGATATATTTTTAAAATTAATTTTCTATGGAATATGATTAACTATGTGAATAGAATTTTAAATGAAAAAATAGTATATTGTTAGTTTTAAGCAAGGAGCTTCCCATATTTATCGCTCGTACTTTTTTCTATCTCTACATAATTTTTGAAAAGATAGAATACAAACTACAGTTTGAGTAGGTAGCTTTTGCACTAGACAGAGACGGTGGCAGACGACGCCGGTGAGTCAGCATCTGTGACGACCTTCTTCAGCCTACGTGTTCCAACCCCACGAGTTCATTTTCTGGACCCGTCACTAAATATATACATGTACCTCATTTTACAACTTATTAACTCCTAAAACACTAATCTTATCCTCTTAGATTAGAGCTATCTAAAATAAGCTTAGCTAAAAACCATGTAGCATTCCTATCTGTCATAAAGATCCATTGCCATCTCAAGTCTAACAAACAGAGTGAGAAACTTCAAAAAAGGGCAATCATTCAAAAAGATGAAATTTTTTATCAAGCAATGCATAAAACTAAAGGCTTAAGTATCCCTGTACAAGAATCATCCCTAAAAGCATAGGCAACAAAATTTCACCTGGCAGAGCTACACGACGTAGACAACATGGGAAAGCTTGCCATCATCGAATGGCAGCCGGATGTACTCCTGCGCGAACTCCTCAGCAATCTCAAACGCAAGCTCCCCCTGCAAAGCCTTGCAATACATAAACAGCACCGCAGTGGCCGCCACACTGTATAGCATCAGAATCGTCATAAACCCCGTGTAAACGACAGCCTGAAACACAAACGCCCAGCTAATCCAATCCCTAATGCTCAATCCGCCCGCGCTGGGGATGACTGTCGAGCACAGCAAGCCCACAAGGCCAAGCAGGGATTGAAACAGCAGGATCAACCCAAACGCCACCCCTCTCATCCCTCTCACCAGACACGCGCTCCTCCTCATCGCTGCAAACCCCCATTTTGACTCCACGACGACGACCACGAACGACAGGCACCACTCCACCTGCAAGTAAATCAGCACCCCGAAAAGCAGAACGGTGTTCAAGGCAAAAAAACTCACGAGATACACATTGGTGTAGTCAATTTCAACCCCAATTAGGGCTAGGGCATTGTACACCAAGACATTAAAACCCCCAAATCCGAGGGCGATTAACCCTAAAATGAAGATGCTGATTATTAGGGTTCCAATTAGGGGTAGGAACGATGTGAGCACATACTTAATTGAGGAGATGAACTTCACTGGCCTGCCGTAGAAGCCGTGGAAGGTGCTGTGGGTGATCGAGGCGGTGGCGAAGAGTGATAAGAAGAGAGCGAAGAGAGCGTAGAGAGATGCGAGGAGGAGGTGGGATGTGGCGATGGGAGGGAGGTCGGGGGAGGAGGAGAAGAAGAAGAGGGAGCGGTGGTAGTGAGAGAGGGGGGAAGGGGAGTGGGAGAGGGAAGGGAAGACGACGAGGGAGAAGGAGAGAGGGAGGAGGAAGAGAACAGAGAGAGCCAAAAAATGGCGGGAGTGGGCGTTGATGATGCGTTTGGTCTCGGAGAGAACTCCGAAGAGGTTAAGGCTATGTGCTGACATGGCTGCGTGAGCTTCTTTCTGTAGACACAGAGAATTGAGAGAGATGAATCGGGAAGATGAAATGGAGAGATGGCTGTGGATATGTACAATTTGCTGTTATTAAATTGTTAGAGCACCAGCAACGCTGTGCCGTTGCGGTGCCTATGCCGTTCCGGAGGAACGGTTCCGCGGCGGCACGCGTTGCAGCCGCCATGTCGTCGCCATTCCGTACCGGGTGTCGTTGCCCCGGCACGCGGCACGACACGTTCCGCCACGCGTCGAGGCGACGTGGCGGGCTCTCAGCTCACGCGTGACGCCCACTCGCTGCCCCGCGAGTGGGTTTCGTCACGGTGACGCAATAATTCATTTTTTTTTTAAATTCGAATTTAATAAATAAATAAAAAAAATTTGCAACGGTATTGTGACCGTTTTTTTATCCGTTTTGTATTTTTTTTTATTTTTAAAATTTATTTACTCTATAAATACTCCTATTTTATATTCCTTTCACTCACAAACACACATCTATTCCTCTCAAATCCTCTCTATTTCCACCCCAATTTTCATCTCAAATCAACTCTGTTTTTCTTCTCTCAAATTTAATCAAACTAATGGATCCTTTTGAACAAATGCGTCAAATATTGGAACAATCACTTGAAGAAGATCGACGACGGGAGGCGGAAGAAGTCGCGCCGCTCCAACGACGCTCCCGTACGTACATCCATCGTAACCGGGAGGAAGCCGCCGCAAGGTTAGTACGCGACTACTTCAGCGATAACCCGGTTTGGGGAGATACGTACTTCCGTCGCCGTTTCCGCATGGGGAAACCGTTATTTCTCCACATCGTGAATACTTTGGCAGCCCGGGAAGAGTTCTTCCAGGAAGGGTTCGACGCGGTCGGCCGTCCCAGCCACACGACGCTGCAGAAATGTACTGCAGCAATCCGTCAGCTTGCGACTGGACAAACGGCCGACATGTTCGACGAATACCTCCACATCGGAGACAGCACTGGGTGAATGTTGTTGCTCAAATTCTGCAAAGGCGTCCGGGCAGCCTTCACCGACGAATTTCTGCAAAGTATTCACGATGTGGAGAAATAACGGTTTCCCCATGCGGAAACGGCGACGGAAGTACGTATCTCCCCAAACCGGGTTATCGCTGAAGTAGTCGCGTACTAACCTTGCGGCGGCTTCCTCCCGGTTACGATGGATGTACGTACGGGAGCGTCGTTGGAGCGGCGCGACTTCTTCCGCCTCCCGTCGTCGATCTTCTTCAAGTGATTGTTCCAATATTTGACGCATTTGTTCAAAAGGATCCATTAGTTTGATTAAATTTGAGAGAAGAAAAACAGAGTTGATTTGAGATGAAAATTGGGGTGGAAATAGAGAGGATTTGAGAGGAATAGATGTGTGTTTGTGAGTGAAAGGAATATAAAATAGGAGTATTTATAGAGTAAATAAATTTTAAAAATAAAAAAAAAATACAAAACGGATAAAAAAACGGTCACAATACCGTTGCAAATTTTTTTTATTTATTTATTAAATTCACCGACGAATTTCTCCGGCGGCCAAGCACGACCGATTGTCAGTTCCTGCTCGACCTTCACGAAACAGTGCACGGATTCCCCGGGATGCTCGGCAGCGTCGATTGCATGCACTGGCAATGGAAGAATTGTCCGGTGGCGTGGAAGGGGTCCTACACGAGCGGCCACAAAGGCACCCACCCAACCGTTATACTCGAGGCCGTTGCCGACTACCGTCTTTAGATCTGGAACGCGTACTTCGGGGTCTCCGGGTCGAACAACGACGTAAACGTGCTCCACCAGTCCGACCTCTTGACCGAAGTTTTGGATGATAAAGCGTCGGCCATCAACTTCGTCGCCAACAACCGGCTTTATTAAATGGTGTACTATTTCGCCGATGGCATCTACCCGAAGTGGCCTACCTTCGTGAAGACGTGCAATGGGTCTGCGAACCCAAAGCAGGCTCTTTTTGCGCAGAAGCAGGAGGCTGCTCGCAAGGATGTGGAGAGGGCGTTCGGGGTTCTCCAAGCGCGCTTCAACATCATCAAAGCCCCAGCTCGTACGTGGTTCATGGAGAACATGGTCGACAACATGTATACGTGCATAATCTTGCACAACATGATTGTCCAAGACGAAGGACCCGAGGCGGGAAATTGGTTCGACCCCGAATCCCCCGGAAGCTCAACCGCAAGTAGTCCGCCTCGAAGTGGAGCGCATCCGTCTATACAAGAACGGTTATCTATTCGTGCAAGGACACGCGACTCTAGCGCCCACACCCAACTACAACAGAATCTAATTGAGCACATTTGGGCAAACTTTGGCGGATGAAATTATTAAAATTGTGTACTTTTATTTTTTTAGGATTTTAAGTGTGTGCTTTTTATTTTTTTAAGTTTAAGTTGTAACTTTGTTTTAATGTTGTGTGTTTTTTAATAAAGTGTGTTTATTTTTTATTAAAGTGTGTTTTTTAATTGAATTGAGTTGGAAATAAAAAAAATGAAATTGAATGAATAGTAATTTAAGGAACGGTTAAGGAACGGAGGGTTGCAGGTTCCGTTCCTTAGTTAAGGAATGGAGTAAAAAAGTACAGTGGGGCCGCAAATAGTAGTTTAAGGAACGGTTTAGGAACGGTATAGGAACAGCGTTGTGGATGACCTTATACTCAATCCGTCCATACTCCATATGACTAGGCCATTCAAGCCAGGGGTGGTTCGGTACAGTATACCGTACTATGAGTGTTATATCGTATATCGTATCGAAAGTTACGGTATGACAAAACACAATTTTTGGTATACCGAATTCCGATATACTGTAAAATTCGATATGGTAGTTTTTTATACTGCTACCGTACCGAAAAAAAATCTATTATACACATAATATGCAAAAAAAATAATTCTATTTTTTATATATGTATAACAGAGAATTCTATTTTTAAATTTTAGTATAAATATAACAAAAATATTATATACATATATATATATATATAGGGTAGTGTTAATCTCCTTTTCCTCACTTAGATTTAAATTCCTTCTTAATGTGGGTCGTTGGATTTGGTGGATGGAGGGACAAGATGAAATCCCATTTTTTAATCCCGTGTTGCATTATATGGTGGATTTTGTGCATTATATGGTGGATTGTGTGCATTATAAGGGTAAACTAGTAAAACAACCAAATTGAAAACCGCCCAAAACGGAAGGAGCGAATTTTCAGCGAGATTTTGATACAACCTTCCATCTACTCACACACTCTCTCTTTCACTCCAAACGTCTATCCCTCTCTCTACGTCTCTGCAATTCGTCTTCCCATTTTCCACCACTCTTCAAACCCTAGCCGCCACTGTTTTTCGTTGGGTATCTCCAGAAAGTGATCGTTTTCGTCGGTTTCACTCTCCAACTCTCACTCCGGTAGCACGCGAACAAATTGTTGAAGGCGTCGACAAGGTAGGGTTGCAAAAGGTTTCTATGGTGTTCGATGTTAATTTGAAGAAAATGGGGTGTGATGAATTGTTGATGGTAAATTGATGTGATTTCCTTTTGAAATTATGTATAGGAATCCCACCGGATCAGAAGCAATTGATTTTCGCTGAAAAGCAGCTTGAAGATGGCCTAACAATTGCTGATTACAACATACAGAAAGGTAATTCTCTCTCTCCATTTCTAGATTTAGTTATGCTGTTACGCTCTGTATTCTGATTAGCGGAGTGATGAATAATTCTGTAGAGCCGACTCTGCATTTGGTATTGAGGCTTAGGGGAGGTATCATTGAGCCTTCGCTTATGGCATTGGCCAGGATCTACATCAAGTAGTCTTCGTTGGCGCATTCGTCGACAAATTTTGTAAATGGGTGGAAGGGTGAATGTAAAATTCTTGTGTGCATTATTTGATTGTTTGGGTACATTATTAATTAATGATTACACATTATTTATCATGTATTATCCATTATTTGACTGCTTATGTATATGAGTGATTGGGTGAATGTAATATTCATGTGCGCATTATTTGATTGAATATGTGCATTATTTATCTAGTAGTATACATTATTCATCATGTATTAGGCATTATTTAACTCCTTGTGTACATGGGTGATTGGATGAATGCAATATTCCTGTGCGCATTATTGGATTGAATCTGTCCATTGTTTATGTAGTAGTATACATTATTTATCAATTATTAGGCATTATTTGACTGCTTGCTGAGGGACGTGGGTGAATGGGTGAATGCAATATTCCTATGTGCATTATTTGATTGAAGATGTACATTATATAGCTAGTACGTTACATTATTTATCAAGTAATAGGCATTATGTGACTGCTTGTGTACATAGGTGCATGAGTGAAAACCAGAATTCCCTATCCTTTGTGCATATATGATTGAATTTGTACATTATTTACCTAATAGTATAAATTATGTATCAAATATTATGCATTATTTGACTACTTGTGTACATATGTGAATGGGTGAAAGTCATTTTCCTTTGTGCATTATTTGATTGCTTCTGTACACTATTTATCAAGTATTATACATTATTTACCAAGTATTATGCATTAATTGACTGCTTGTGTACATGTGTGAATGGTGCATTATATGTACATTATGTGTATAGGTAAAAACTACTCCCTGGCCTAGATGATATCTGAACCCTAGATGAATAAGTGAAACTCGTGCATTCAATTGGTCATCCTCGTTCGACTTCTTCTTGCATTCCCTACTGCATACAACATAATACGAGGTTGTAACGTCGTCCATCTCTAGGGATTGAAATTTCTGACCGTTGTACATTATTTAGCTATTTCTATGCATTATTTATCTTGATTTATGCATCATTAGACTGCTGTTGTACATGAGTCTAAGAATGAATGCAATATTTGTATGTTCATTACTTGAGTGATTCTGTACATTATTTGGCTATTTGAATGCATTATTTATCTTGTTTTATGCATCACGTGGTTGTTGTCGTACATACTAACCCCTAGCCCCTAGGCTTGTTAAACCCTTAGGGAAAACAAGAAATGTGCGCCAAACATCGAAACACGACACAACTTAAATTAAACGGGTCAGGATAAATATTCATTTCATATTACAAATAATGCATGACAGAAACTAAACTACGCATTATACTACACTAAAATGTTCTTTATGTATGTCTGTTTTAAAAAATACCTACGCGCTATGCATGTGCAACCTGAGATGAATTACAGCAGCTCATGTATTTGGACAACGTTTTTAAGACTTAAAACATACTACACCCTAGCCCCTGGGCTTGTTAAACCCTTAGGGAAAACAAGAAACGTGCACCAAACATCGAAACACGGTACAACTTAAATGAAACGGGGCAGGATTTACCTTTTTGTAAATTATTTACCCTTTTTTATGCATTATTTATCATGTGTAAGGCATTATAAACCTGATGTTTTACATGGGTCAATGGGTCAATGCAATAATTGCATGTTCATTATTAGATTGAATCTGTACATAATGTTGATATTTCGATGCATTATTTATCATGGTTTAGCCATTATGTGACTGTTGTTCTACATGGTGCAAAGAGTGAATGCATTATTTGTATGTTCATTACTTGATTGAATCTGTACATTATTTGGCTTTTTCTATGCATTATTTATTAGTACATCATGTATTAGTTTTTAGACATTATGTTGTATCGCTATTACATACAACATAATACCATGTTGTAACATTGTCCAAACAAACCCGCTCATAAAACCTATACATTGCTGTTAGCATATCATGCATTATATAATCAATACCATCCATTATCTAATAACATTTGACGCATTACTTGTAGCGGTTTAAACTACTAACCTAGCCATACCGAAAATTAAATCGTAAAGGAATGCCTCATACTCGCGGTCCTTCGTAGAGGTTGTGTTTCTCACAGTATACTACACACCTAGCCCCCGTGATTGGGCAACCCTAGGGGAATGAATGAACCATAAACCCCACATTCAAAAACTGGCAATCATGTTGCAATATAAAGCTACGCGCTATTAATGTGCAACCCCAGATGAATTACTGCAGCTCGTGTATTTGGACAACGTTAATTAGACTTAGAACATACTACACCCTAGCCCCTAGGCTTGTTAAACCCCTAGAGAAAACAAGACACGTGCGCCAAACATCAAAACACGGCATAAGTTAAATTAAACGGGTCAAGATAAATGTTCATTGCATATCACATATAATGCATTACAGAAACTACACTCTGCATTATACTATACAATATGTAGATTATGTATATCACATATAATGCATCGTCGTCTTCGTCTTCATCGAAATTTCGATCGACAACCTCGTGTTTACGTGAGGATTTTGATTTTTCCTCTGATAATTCCTCAGCAGATCTCTTGCCACCTCCTCGACGCGGCGGTTTTGATCCATGACGGGCGCCATGAGCTCTTCGTTGATCACGCTTCTGATGCTGTTCATGTTGTTGTGATTCCTCGTGGAAACGTCGCGATTTGGTGATGATTTGTTGTTGATTTCTGATTGTAGTGATTTGTGGTGGCGATCGTCGTCGACATCACGCTGACCGGAGATAATCTCACGGATCTCTTTGCGCCGGCGGAGTGGTTGCCTCTAGACGACGGCGTTTTGCTGAGGCAGGATCGGGAGAACGACGAAGCGGAGGAGCACATCGATGCGTTTGTGGATTTCAGCGACGGCGACACGCCACCGCCGATTTTGCTCTTCTTCATGTTTCCGCCGGCGAAGAGCGAGTTCAGGAATTCGGCGAGTTTGCCGCCGGGGGAAATCGTCTGCTTCACCTTCTTCAATTAAACCCGGACGAATGGAGTAACAATTCAACGAAATCTGCATAAAATATTTTGCTAAACTGCTGGAATACTCTACCGCTGAAATCATGGAGCATTCCATAACTAACTCCAAATGCTAATGTCTATTAAGCCCTTTACACGTTAAATATTAAGAGAATTAACTAATTTCAGCCAAATATTTTAACCATCCGATCACTACAAATCCATGGATGAGATTAAGAAGGAGATGGGATTAATAAGGGGAAAAGGATTTGAATACAATCCTATATATATATGTTTATATCTATATAATAATCAATCGGTATACACCGAAGATTCGGTATATCACGGTATACTGCGGTATAGGAAATCTAATACCGTTACCGTACCGGAAACTACGGTATACCAAAAAATCGGTATTTTTGGTATTTTTCGGTACAGTAAGTTAGGTATTCTATTATTTCGGTACAATTAGGGGTAGGTAGGTATGGTATACCTTACCGAAACCACCATACCGTAAAATCGGTATGCGAAAAAATCATACCTTTACCTTATCAAAATTTTCGGTATATCGTATTTTCGGTATGACGAATTTCCATATCAATACCGTACCGCATTTTCGGTATACCGTACTTTTGCGTTATACCTTTCTTTTAAGTCAATAGAAATAGATAATTTGAGTATATAGAATATTATATATATTCTATAATTTAAAAAATATATAAAATATATTTTATTTATAATTATATTTATATTTCACAATAAATTTTATAATTAAAAAATATATAAAATATATTTTATATATAATTATATTTATATTTTACGGTATATACCTTAATTTACTGTATATACCGAATTGCGGTATACAACGGTATACCACGGTTTATAAAAACTCATACTGTTATCTTACCGAAAGATGTCGGTAAGGTATCATACCTTACCGAAAATTACGGTATGCCAAAAATTTGATATTTTCGGTATTTTTTTGGTACGATAAAGCCAGTTTTTCGGTATTTTTCCTCAACCCTAGGTATAATTCCTCAGCCCTAATTCAGGCTACACACGGATTTTAAAATAAGAAAGAAGGGTTAGTTTTAGTTTAGAATCAAACTAAATATATAAATCGAAACGAACAACGCTAAACGTGCTTCAAACGAAAGCGGTGCTCACCTAAGGATCTCGCATAAAATGTGTAGCATATCATTCCCCCATAAATGGATATGGATTGTTTTTATGAGACAAACCAAAAAAGAAACACACAACTAAATCCGTATACATCCCATTATCTAGTTTCATTGGGCCAGATACAGGCGGGATACAAAAAAAAGAGCCACATAGATTTGTAACATAGCTACCGAACACATAACTAAATCTGGATACATCCCATTATCCAGCTCTAACATAGCTACCGGCCCCTTAGTGTGTTAAGCAGATAGATAAAAAAGTAAGAATGAGAAAACATAGTAAAAAATGAATAAAGTAGAAAAAATAAAGTAAAATAGAGTAAAGTAAGAGTGAACTTCTAAAATGGAAAAATTACTCAACTATAAGGGAATAATTCCTTATAAATAGACCAATTCTAACTAAGGAATTTTTTTCACTCTAATGTGGTGTGAGTCTCATTCTCCACTAACAATATTTTTTATTCTATCTCTTTTTTACTTTACCAATTGTGCATTTGAATCCGTATCGTCGGTGGGAGTAATACCACATAGAAAAATCTTAAATATTAAAATTTTGATATACAATGGTTTTTGGTATTTGCTTATAATATCTTACAGGAAGATTTCGACACAATAATAATACGAAACTTCATATACAGAGGTATATGGCATCATACCGAAATTTCAGTATTATCTTGTATATATCGATGTCAATATACCTGTAAAAATGGTATATACCGTGAATATCGAATATATATAATTATATACTTCATCCATCCCATAAAAATAGACTAATTGAGAATGACATAGATTATAATGCGTAATCGATAAGTAAGAGAAAAAGAGAAAAAATAGTTAAAATACATATAGTGGATGGTGAGGCTTATAAACAATAGAGTGAACTTCAAAAACATTCCATAGGCTATGAGTTTATCTTGCTCATAGTCCCTGGACTTAAAAAATTTCCACAGACAACACTATACTAAACCTTTATCTAGAAATTGGTCCTTTTAACTTTTTTTTTGTTAAAATGCTCTTTTGAGGGGTTTGAGCCATTGGGACTTTTCAAAAATATTTACTCTTCAGTGATGTCAGCTCATAATTATTTTTGCTTGCATAATTAATTGTGTCACTTTTTATTTCTGTCTTTACACCTTCTCTGCTCTATCTCTCTTCCATTCTCTTCTTCTTCCTTCCTCTGGTTTCCTCCGTAAAAAGTCGACGGTTCATGTAATTGAAATGTCATTTGCTATACTACTTTTATGCATATTGAAATGTCATTTGCTATTTGATATAGATGACCAGAGACTATATCAAATTTATTATAATTGGAAGCTGGAGTCTGCGGCGGACTATACTACTTTTATGCCTATTGAAATGTCATTTGCTATCCTAAGGGCCTGTTCAAGAACCTTGAAATGTGCAGATATGGGCTCATATCTTGGACTTGGTGGGTGTTCAAGTTCCATGGTGGATTCTTCTTAAGCCCGTTGTTAATTACCTAGCCCGCACTGTTCATCTGTGGTATACACTTAATCCATTTCAGGCAAAGGGGGTACTTTATGAATTCTGGATCAAATTTCGGATCCAGAATAGCAGGTGAACTTACCAACTTGCCCTTGAAATTTTCACGGCTCTCTTTCCTTTCCATCTCATAATTTATGCATCTCATCAATTGCTCTCTCTCCCTCCAATTCAATGGATACTCTTCAATCCAATTACTCTGATTCCCCTTCTAAGCCCCAATCCGAACCCCAATCTGAAACCCTCGAAAAAACCCTTGACTCCTCCAACAACGGAGCTGCCGCCGCCGATGCTTCTATGCCCGTCCCGAAGCCTCTTTTGTCGGGGAATGGTCTCGCGAACACGCACATCGGCACTGACAAAGATTTCTCCGGGGGCGAGGAGGAAACGACAAGCCGCAGGCGGAGGCGAGCTAGGTGGGACCCGCCCCCGAGCGAGTCCAGCTACGATGGTAACGCTGCCAACGGCGATGGAAATTCTGGAACCGGTGGGAGGAAGCGGAAGTCGAGGTGGGCAGATGACGAGCCGAATGGACTCGTAGAATTGTATGTGGTGGTGATTGGTGAATTGCGTGTTTGATTTTGGGAATAATTGTTGGTTTTTGAATGATAGGACGGGATCTGGTGCGATGAAGGGTGGTGATTTGTTGGTGAACAAAGATGGAGTGCAGCTTGTGCCTGAGAATGAAGTTCAATAGCAGCTCAATTTGGCTATCAATTTGCAGACAAGCTCGTCAAAAACGATGAGGGCAAATTAGGTAGTATAGAAAATGGGCAAATTTTAAACAAAAAAGAAAAAAATTGTAAAAGCCTATATCTGCAACCCTTTCTGAGATCTTGAACACTATAAACACATACAATAAATCTTTATGGAACAGTATTAAATCTGGATCAGATTTAATTGGGCAGATTTCATTTGAAACAACTTGAACAGGCCCTAATAATGTTGAAAAAACCCCACCTAATAATAAGTTTACTATCCTAGTCAAATAGTATTTCCTTCGTCCTATTTCAAGTAATACTTCATCCGTCCCTCTGTACTCGAGTCGTATTCCTTTTTGGATTCTCTCTTGCTTTACTCTCTCTTCCTTTATTCTTTTTTTTATCTCTCTACTTTTTTCCTTTTCTACTTTATTATTCATTTACTTAATACAACTTTCTTAAATCTCGTACGGAAAAGAAACGCCTCTAATACAGAGGGACGGATGAAGAACATTTTTTGGGATGACTAATTTTAAATGACACACTTCTAAATACTACTTCCTCCGTCCGAATTAAGTTGAGTAAAAACGTTTGGAAACAGAGATTAAGAAATTGTGTTGAATAAGAAAAATGGATAAAATTAAAAAGATAAAGAGAGAGTAAAATATGTGATGAAATAAAATAAAAGTGATCAGATGATATGTTTTTCTTAAAAAAAGGAATTGACTGAACTTAATTGGTACATGAAGAAAGGAATAAGATAACTTAGCGGACAAGCAATAGCCCAGCCATGCCACATCAGCAGCACTAAATTCCTCCTGCCACATTAGCTGGACAAGCAACTGGACAAGCAATAGCCCAGCCACAGCCATGCCACATCATCAACACTAAAAACAAATAATTAACAATCACACAAAATACGGAATTAAATTCACGCCACATATACGGGAAAATTCAACAATTTCATTTAAATTAAAAAAAGGTACATAATTTAACAAAATTACATAATAAAAAAAAATTAAATAATTTAACAAAATTACATAATTAAAAAAAACTTATCTTCGTGTAGTCCTCCGCGCCCACAACTCTTCAATTAAATCCTTTTGGAGTCGAATATGAGCATCCACTTGGCGCATGTCGGCATGTGCCTGGAGGCGGCCGGCTTCATCGTGAGGTACCCTGCTTCGTACGTTGGGGGCGGCCGCGCCTTGGCTTGGACCGGCTTCATTATCGTCGTTGGCCCAACTAGTCAGTTGTACACCTTCATCTTCGACAATCATGTTGTGCATGATAATACATACGTACATTATATCAGCAATGCAGTCGACATGCCACAAACGCGTTGGACCCCTAACTGCCGCCCATCGAGACTGGAGCACGCCAAATGCGCGCTCCACGTCCTTGCGCGCCGACTCCTGTCGTGCCGCAAAGTAGGCCTTCCTCTCATCTGATGCGCATCGGATCGTCTTCACAAAGACGGGTCACCTAGGGTATATCCCATCCGCCGAGTAGTAGCCCATATCATGTTGGTTGCCGTTGGCGACAAAACTGATGGCCGGACCGATGCCCTAGCACTGCTCGTTGAAAAGGGGCGATGAGTTGAGGACGTTGAGGTCGTTGTTCGAACCGGCTACCCCAAAATATGCATGCCAAATGCACAGCCGGTAATCAGCTACGGCCTCGAGGATCATCGTGGGATTCTTTCCCTTGTAGCCGGTCGTGTAGAACCCTTTCCAGGCAGCAGGGCAGTTCTTCCACTCCCAATGCATACAATCTATGCTGCCAAACATACCCGGGAACCCATGCTTCTCCCCGTGCATCTGCATCAGCTCCTGACAGTCTTCGGGGGTTGGGCTTCGAAGGTACTGCTCACCGAATACTTCAACCACGCCCTGACAAAAATACTTCATACATTCAAGGGCAGTCGTCTCGCCGATGTGGAGGTACTCGTCCCACATGTCTGCCGCGCCTCCGTAGGCCAGCTGCCTGATTGCCGCAGTGCACTTTTGAATAGGTGTGTGCCCGGGTCTGCCAGTCGCATCATGCCTGAAGCGGAAACACAGATATCGACGCTCCAAAGCGTCGACAATACGCATAAACAGGGCTCTGCTCATCCTAAAACGCCGCCTGAAAAGGTTGGCGTTAAACCGCAGCTCCGTTGCGAAGTAGTCTTCGTATAGCCGCTGATGTGCAGCTATGTGATCCCGGTCAATCATTGCTCGGCGGTGGACAACAGGTCGAGGTTGAGGAACCGCCGGCTGCGAGGCCCGTTGTAGCAGCCGGTCTATCTCTCGGGACGTATAGGTATCCAAATGTTAGTTCAAACGCCGTTCGTACTCCTCAGCATCCCCACCACTACCACTACTACTAACACCCGCGTTACTCATTTCACGTTGTTGATCTTGTATATAAATTAAGATAGAGAGAGAGTACTCGTTAAAACAAGTGGTGCGAATGAAAATGTCGCGCAAATCACGTATATATAGTGTTTTGAAAATTAAAAAAAAAATTTGGCTCGCCGATCGGAGAGAGAATCGGCGAGCGCCAGGGAATCGGCGTTCCCTCGCCGAAATTCTCGCCAATTTAGCGCTCGCCGGCTGCAATAGTTCGGTGAGCGCCAAAAATCGGCGAGCCGCTCGCTAGCCGACCACGGGAGATGCTCTAATAATACCACTCTGTCTACTATTTTTTTTCCCACTTTGTTACTTTATTATCTCATTTTATTCAACATTACTTGAAATTTTGTGATGACTCAGAAATGCACGGATTAGAGTGGGGATTGTATTTCACAATATCTGTGGGGCAATGAAAATGGCGCGCAGTGCTCTCCCCACACGCTTATATCTAGGGTTTCAGTTTTCAAAATCAAACTGAACTTAATTTTCCTTGAGTGATATTGGCGCGAAGAACCCACTCCCGACTATACTCTGGTTCAATTTTGTCGACGACAGCGTTTAAGGTATGATCTATCGTTTCAGTCCATTTTCGTCGCTAAGGTGCTCGACGAACTAATCTTATTTGGCTTAGTTTCAAATTGAAATGATTCAGTATCGTAATTTACAAATTTAATCGATTTTATATTTTTATTTATATAAACTGTTAATTTAGACATTTTTCAAGTGCCAGTAGCTACAGATGGCTTGGTGGGAAGGCGTCGATGAAACTCGAGTTCTTATCGCGCAAGGTTTTTTTTTGCCCTTTCTTCTTTTAATGTCTTTGAACATATTTTTTTCTTAATAGTACATTTTATTAACTTGTTAAATAATCAAGGTCCTAGTTAATTATCTTAGAAACTTGCTTAAGTGTATGTTTGCAAATCCTTCTACGATTGGGAAGCATCAGGGTTCATTTTTATCACTGCCGCATCCTAGAACAGGTAGTTTCCCACGATTATTGTTTTGCCTCTTATTTAACAGTATGAATTGTTTGGATATTTTCTTAGAATAGCAATGTCCTTTGCTCACGTTAATGACTGAAAGGTGTGTTGTAATTTTTTTTGTTAAAGCCTGGTACTTTGCATAGTCTCGAGTTTAATGATTTGGATGATTGGGCTGTGCAACCAGGAAATAAAGCGTGCTACCTCTGTGTTGATGGAGTTCTTCAAGAGCTTCACTGGTTTAAGCAATCTAATGGATCTTGGTTCATTGGGGATTATGTTTGTGAAGGTAACGATTGCATTTCCTGTCATTAGAAAGATTTAGTGTTGGCAGCTTATGTTTATCTCAAATGCCAAAGATATTGGATTGGAGTGGTTCTGTCGCACTATGTTTTATCCCAATAACCGAAACGAGTCTCTTTCTTTTTAGCTGTTGCTTTATATATGTTAAGTGTGATTCTTATTTAGCTTTTTATGTTTTGCTCCCATGCAGATGGCCGCTTGTATACTGCAACTCCCATTGATCCCATTTTTATTCTGTTGCGCGTCTTTGAGGAAGCTCGAATGAAGGTTTGCTTTTGCATTTGCTGTTACTGTAGTTTCTTGTCGGAACAAGCTTCTAGTTCCTTGTGAACAAGCATTTGATATTCTATAATCTGTATGTGAATTCTTTTAGCCTCTTCCTATTTAAAATTTTCAATCAATGATTTGACTGGACATGTTGCTTCTCTTTGCCCAGTCATCATTAGTGAAGATTAATTGTTATGAATGCAGAAAGGAAATGAACCGGGGAAGTTTAGGCAACTTGATGAGATTATGTATATTCAAGGGTTCCCTGGATATCAATCTCTGTCATCTGTGGCAGAGAAGGCTATGGCAGTTGTTTGTGATCTCAAAGGTAGTCTGCTAGCTATTTTGTTCGAGAGTAAACCCACCTGCACATTATGTATGTTGAGCACAAGCAATGTTTTTTTTTGGGTTTGAGTTTTTCTCGACATGATCAAAGTCAAAACACTTCAATCAAATAAGAGTCTGGATATGGAGCTGGTGTTGTGTAGAGTTCATTACAAATATGGATTAAATTAAGATCAATAGTTAATTTCTTTTTCAATCTAAACAGAAGTTGGGTCAAGCAAGTTTTTCAGGATCGATGACATGAAGGTATTGAAGTGGTTATGTTATAAGGTTAGCTTTGACTCCTTTCCAAGTTGAGCATTATCTGCCATGCAGTCACACATCAATTTCATACCCTGACCATTGTATTTCATTTTCTTTCATGTTTCCCGACACTCTAATTTGTCTGAAATGCAGGTGCAACAACTGAAACAAACACTACAGACATTGGATAAGAATTATGCTGCCCGAGATGAGAAAGATACATGTATGTTGTCTGTGAACTACTTTTATCACTATTTTACCTGAATTTGTCAACGAAGAACTATATTGCCACTAGAAATCTCCATATGCCGTATAATAATTGAAACGTTTGCTCCATCTTCATAGATGTCTAATGTTTTCTTTCCCAGCCAAAGACAAACATATCACTGTGCAAAAAAAAAAAGCTATTGTATTTATATACAAAATTTCGTGCAGCATGAAGAGGCTGTAATTGTGAACAAACCTACCAATGGTTACTGATTAAGTATTTTTCATGTTGCAGTGTTTGACGCAGTGTCAATCATGCGGGAGTACTTGAAGGATGAGCCTTGGATAAATCTTCTTTGCAACAAACTAAGTACTGTATTTCTTTTAGATCGCCACTTTTCTCAGCCAAGAAAAACTGCAAGCTTGAATTCTTGAATATTTATGAATATAAAAACTAACACAAGTTAAATACACGGATCCATGCTCTTAAGTTTTTGTCTACACCTTTAAATTCCCAGTGCTCCTTTTTCAGATTAAATATAGATGACTTAACAAAGGCACAAGATGTTGCAGTGCTTCCACCTTCCACAGGAAATGATCTCGGGTCATTTGCTCTGGCACAGGTACAAAGTCATGCACCTCAAACAAGTTGTTTCGAATATGCAATGCTAACTGCTAACTGCATCCATCCAATGTTATGGAAGTCTGAGATTCAATGTTGTTCTTATGTTATGGAAGTCTGAGATTCAATGTTGTTCTTCCTTCAGGAGACTAGCGTAACGGGGAAAAATGCATCACGGACCACAAGGCAACAAGCTAAGAAGGCAAAAGTGGTGAAAGATTCCCAAAACATTAAGGACATGTTCAGCAGGGCTACTAGAAAGAGAGGGTAAAACAGGCTTTTCTTTAGCATGAACACATTCATGTTATGTTATACAATGTGATATTTCTGCATTTCGATATTTTTCTAATTAAATCCCGAGCAAATTCCTTCTCTTTTGGTCTTTTCGTCAAGCAATTGGCAGACATTATCTGGAACACTTAAATCTTAAAGAGACTTATTTTGGATGTCTCAACCAATAATAGGGATATCCCACTATCCTAGGACCCGTAGATTAAATAGTACGAACGATGTATGATATGATTATCCCATATATCCCTATTATTTAGTTATTGATTTACCACATCTTTCTCGTATTTACTTAGATATTAGTATTAGATTTGATTTACTTTATTTGTGTAGAATATTATTGTAGGTCCTCTTCTAATGCTTATAACATCATAATCCAAACTTAAGACTAAATCTACACCTTTTGATTATGAAATAAGTGGATGATATTAAAGCTCATAAATTTCAATAAATAATAGATAAAATATCAACAAAAGGGTAATATCGTTATTATGTTATCATATGATAATTTTCGCGGGTGTTTTTTTATATCAACATTAGTGTATTACAAATATCAACAATATGACATGAGAATATCAACACAAGTACAAGAAAATATCAATACAATTTTATTGACAACTTACCTACACTGTATTTAGATTTTACATACACTATATTGAGATTTTTTATTTGCATTTGTTGATAAAATCTGCTTAATCAAGATGTACGAAAATTGAAATATAATTTATCAAATTTCATCACTTGAACATCGTCGGAACATATGCAATTGAGATCTCGTTGGAATCCTTATAAAATTATCCTTAATTTGATATATTTTTTCTGAAAAAATAATTTAAATCGAGAGAGTTACGTAAATTTAAAGTTTTGAGATGATTTTGATGAGAGAGAATTGACATTAATACCCTTTAAATTTATTTAATAATTATTTTAATTTAAAATATAATCCATGTGACATTATTTTAACCACTAGATCTCCTAATCTAATGGCTAAGATTTGGTCTTAATTTGTGATTATTAATTAGTTAGCAATTGATCACTCCCTTAATATTGTATTCCCAAATATTATTGATATGTGTGGAGTATTCCATATCATGAATAAGTCAGCAATATAAATCTATCTTTATTTATTTCGCTCTCTTCTTTTCCAACCTGAGAAAACCCTAGTTTAGCATAAGTCTTGCTTGACGGGAAGACCCCCACGACAGACATCTATCGATTACCGATCTATGGACACCGATCGCCAACGATAAGAGTGACTCCAATAGGGGGCCGCGGCGGCCGCCGTGATGTTCTATAGCTGGAAAGGAGGGAGCCGCGCCAGGGGGTGGACGGCCACGAGCCGTATTTGCGGCGAGGAAGGGGCGGTGGGGTCTAGGGCGCGACTCCGACTCCTGATTTTTTAATTTTTAAAAAAATCTTTATCTATAAAATATCTATTCCCAAATCATATTTTTCATTCCATTGCATTCTATTTATTTTTGTCCAATTAATTTTGTTCCAGTCCAATTAAAATACACCAACAATTAATAAAATAATGTGACTTATGGTTGTGGCGTGACCACTATTGGACTGGACAAGTTTTTGTAGCTGTGGAAGAGTTTTTGTGGCTGTGCCTTGGTGGAATCGTGGCTGTGCCACTTTATAGTGGACACTCTAAGGGACTTCACCAGTCCACCCTTATCGGTACTAGTGATATGAAATGTAACACACACTGGAGTGTTTTTCTTTTCCATAAACAGCATCAATTCTGTAAAAATGCTTTTCATATGTTAAGTTTCTTATTAGATTCCATATTAGAGTAAAAATAATTCAGTTTTCATATTAGTAGAGAAAAGAAAGAGTGAAAGATATTTGGTAAACGATGGAAAATCGTAGTAGAATAAAAATGCATAAGCAACTTTGAAAATTGAATTTAAGAACTCTGGAAACGGCACCCGCGAGAATGAAACGCTGCGTTTGTGTTATGCCAAAAAGGTGTAATAGTGTTTTACTTTTAGCATATTCCAAAAGATATCCCTCTAGTGTCAGTTTTTTCTTCGAAGTATAATTATCTAATTCACTATAAATACTCCTTCTCCCTCTGTCTTAGTTGTACTTTTCTATTTCTGACTCATCTAAAACTACTTAGGGGGCGTCTGGTAGCTGAGAAATAGGCTGAAACACCAATTCATTCACGCCATTTCCGTCGTTTGGTTGGCCGAACACCAATCCACCGACCCGGGATTCAGCCGCCGGGTTTCAACCTTACATCTACTACTATCATCCTCTCCGTGTCAAGAGTATCAAGGTGGTGAGCAGGTATAAGATTTGGGCGTTTCACGATTCGGCTAGAAACGGGACCTTCATACCATTTTTCCCTCCGATTTCGTCAGCCGTATCGTTTTTGTTACTGTTGGCAACTCAATTTCTGCCGTTCGCGATTTCGACGCTCGACAGTCGTCTGTCACCGCCAAAGTTCAATTTGGATTCCGTCGGCTTAGCTTCGTTTGGGTATGTTTGAATTCGAATGTTCGATTACTCAGTTCAGTTCGATTTGTGGTGTTTTGGGGTTCGATCTGTTGGTTTATGTATTGAAGATGGATTTGGTGTGGTTGTTTAGTTGAATTCGGTCCGATTTGAGCCATTTTATGCTGTGCATATAAAGCTTTATTATTTGCGCTTATTGTTTGCAGTGTTGATTTGAGGTTTTTATGATTTCGATCTGTTGGTTTGTGTATTGAAGATGGATTTGGTGTGGTTGTTTAATTGAATTCAGTTTGATTTGTGCAAATTTTGTTACTTTATCAAAGATGAGTTATCTGGCAGAATTGTGGTGCATCTGTTATAAGCTAGGTTGTGCTTCTAATTTGCCGTTCCTTGCTGTTCTCATTTAGTCCATTTACTATTCGAATTTGGAGTTGTGAATGGTCCAAGTCTAGATTGAGTGATGTGGTTGTTATTCGGTTATTTAAGGTTTCCATCCACACTAGCTTCCCTCGTTCCATCAAGCTACTCCCTCTATGATAGAGCTCTTATTTTTCGCTGTTTTTTGTAGGAAACTTTGCTCCTCATTGCATGTTGTAGTCCCTTGATGCTTCATTTTCCATCTGTCCAATTTCGGTATGGAAGACCCCAAGCAAAAAAACGTGAGGAGGTCGAGGCCGCAATAGTTATGATCGAGGACATTATCCGTGACCATCAACAGAACTACTTCACTATTTTAAATATGGTTCGCATCATTGTATACAATTCGGACAACAACAGGATGACGAGACCCATGCCTCATACAGTATGTCAGAAAAAATGCCGGCACAAGTCGCACATATGAACCGACTTACTGGGGTGACTGACGTGGACTGCATCAACAACCTGCAGATGGACTGCAATGCTTTTGGGCGTCTATGTCGCATTCTTCGTGATAGGTGTCGTTTAGTGGACCAAAGGTATGTTCGCGTGGAGGAGCAGGTAGCAATGTTCCTTAGCAGTCTTGCCCATCACAACAAAAATCGTGTAGTTGGATTCCATTTTCTTCGGTCGAAACATACTGTGAGTCACTACGTGCACGACATTATGCGCGACGTTATTCATCTGCACAAAACCCTCTTTGTGCAGCCGTTGCCGGTTGATGATAGTTGTGACGACCCAAGATGGAAATGGTTTAAGGTAAACAAATCTTTATCCGACTACATGACTTCATCCTCATGCTTGTGCTTAAATACTTGTACATTTCATAGGGTGGTCTGGGTGCACTAGACGGGACGTACATTAACGTCCATGTTAGTATAGCCGATGCTTCTCGTTACAGGTCTAGGAAGGGTGAAATCGCAGCGAACACACTAGCCGTGTGCGACAGGTTTCTTCGGTTTGTGTACATTCTACCGGGAAGGGAGGGGTCCGTGGCAGATTCAAGGGTTCTTCGGGATGCGTGTTGATATGGCGAACTACACGTGGGCTAATCAATAGGTGTTTCTTCATCCATTGCTGTTTAGACTGTCGAACTTGTTGCTGTAAATTTTTTTTTCTGCCTATGGATTGTATCAATTGCACTTTCGTATCTCATTTGGCGGGGAGATTATAAACTCAGAATCGTTTGTAGCATTAGAATTTTTCGTTACTAAACTGATTGTTTATCATATTGCGTAGAGTTTTTGCAAGTTTGGATACGAGACATTACACAAACCGATAATATGTGATTTATAGGCCACTGCACGATGACCGATGGGGAAAACTACATATCACGGTCAAACATACATTAACAACTACACGGTGCATACACCACATCCAATGTCCTACTAGTAAGAGACACAACAAATCACAGCCAAGGAAATACAACTTGTGACCCACACAACACACACTAACAACAGATTAGTAGAAAGGAACAATGCATACAACAAACGAGAACAAACACACCAACCACACATCCGATACTCATGGGTTGATCTTCACCAAGAAGTGGAGTTTCTGGACGAGAACCATGTGGAAACCAACACACTTCCAACCTTGATATCATTGGCCTTCATGAACTTATGCCATCCACTTGCAAACCACTTCCTCCCACTCGCCGTGGAGACGACAACTTTCCATACCGCACCTCCGACCTCCAGATTGAACGTACACTTGGGCATGTTCAACTTCACATATTTGTCCCAAAAGCACTTGGGAATGCTCTACAAAACCCATACACAAGCATAACCAACAACAAGGTCACAAACAGAGTGTATGACAGGTAACAAAGAAGGGACATGAGCATCCTTCCATACCATTGTGTGTGACACGTTCATGGAGGTCATTTTCTTTGTGAGTGTCGGGCCGACTACCTTCGTGGTGCCAGATCTGGTGGAGCGGGAGCAGCTCAGTTTGAGCTCGAGGTCTGGAGCGCGATTGGTGGCGTCAACTTCTTTGTGGGCAGCCACCGGCAGGTGGGGGCTGCATGCAATCCTTGGCCAAGCTCAGTGATCTCTGCCGACGATGGCGGTTTAACAGTGAGGACTTCGGTGGGCAGCTCGACGTTCGCATCATCCAAATTTTCCAAAACGCCGATGCCCCAGTCGAATTCCATGATGTCCTCATGCAAACCGTCCACCGGCGGGAGTGGCATATCAAATGCTACATCACAAACAAAAATATTTGTACCATTACGTTTTCAAAGTTTTCTCTAAAATTTGGTAGGCACATGACAGAAATAGTTTACCCTCGTGGTCTGGGAATGGAAAGGCTAGTGAATAGTTGAAACGTCGAACAATGAAGACGTCAACCATGTTGTATGTGAACGTCAATAAGTCCCCTTATTGGAAACAAGAATAAAGGGCAAACAAAGGCAAACCGCGAACCATTCCACACCGTTTTCCATGAATGCTAAGCTGAACATGCCACTGGGCGTGATCGAGATGGCCCACACGGCAAAACAGGGGGAGTGATGCACCGTAGTGGTCCACCCATCCCTCGGGAAACGACTAACAAGGGAATCAATCAAAAGATTAACAACTTAGAACCGATAAAGGTGCACCGTAAGTATCTAAAATGAGAGCTAGAGTTTACCATGAAGTCGTGATGGTCTTTGTGGGAGTAGCAGATCGTGAACTCGAACGGGGGCAACACCGTTTGGATGCGGCCTGGTTTGGTTAACGTGTAACCTACACAAAGAAAGCAAACTTAAGTAAGAGACTATCTTGGCCACAAAATATGCACATAAGAACCCTAAACACAAACACAAATCAACAGGCATAAGGGTTACTTTCTTACATTCCAAAACCGTGGGGTGCTCCGCCAGCCATGCTCGTCGGTAGTGTGAAGGAACAAGGCTTAGAACTTGAGGGAATGTTGGAGTATTTTCGGTAGTTGTGGTGTGAGGAGTGTGGAGTTGTTGATCTCCTTAAATAATGGAGTATTTTGGCTCCCGTTGTTCGTGACCTTCGCCTTTCCCTTCGAAGCCATGCCTACAACATAACGCGTAAAACATAATCACTACGACTAACAAGACCAGGTATTGTACACAATCCTATTTATTTCTATTCGGAAGAACAAATGAGGAGAAACAATCGCGTAGATTCAAGTAATCGATTTTCAGCGCATAGTATATGCATCCATAGCAACAGAAATACACAACAACAAAACAGAGAGCTACCACTTACCTTGATGCAGCTGTTTCGGATGCGTCGGCGGGAAGTTGTATGAACGGTGGTGCTCTGTTTTTGGTATAAGTGTCGATGATACAATGTGAAAGGACCAGGGGTGCGTAGGTGTCGTTCAAGCAAGGATATATCCTACTGGTCAGGATAGAGATCCTAACTAAGCCTAGACCCTGGTTTCAAAGATTCCTCAACCCACTTCTACTAATCAGTATAGTGGTGATAAGGGTCGAATCCCACAGAGATGGTGCGCTAAAACTATTGCGGTGATATTCTAGAGGGTTTGGTTAGCTACCACGCTTGGGTTGAGTCTCTACCTAGACGGGAAATTAAGATGGTGTCCTACTGACTAGGAAGGGTGAATGATGGTCGACCTGTAGTGGTGTACGTGGAATTATGGTGGATACGGTGTAACAGAAAATATGCGGAAAGTACTAGGTTTCTATAAAAGGATAAACAGAAAAGCAGAGAGTAAGTGATAGTTGTGGTGACTAGGCTGACAGATCTGCAGGGTGTACTAAAGGTGAAGGACAAAAAGCAAAAAGCATCTAAAAAGCAAAGTGGTCCCAAACTTGGATATGGACATCATCTTCTTCAACAAACACAAACTAAAATCAGAAAAACAAACCAGATTCAGCACCATAAAAACACAGATTAATAACTCAGGAACACAGATCTACAATCAAAAATTCCAAATCGAAAATCAAACATCGAAACTGAAATCCCGCCTACTGATCAGCATGGAAGAAGACAAGAAACACATAACTGCACCTTGCATGAAACAAACCTCTATGAAATAAAAGTAAACAGATTATGCTAACTCGAAGAAATAAACTACTAACTGGAAACACACGATTCGATACTCAAAACGACCAGAAACTCTAGATCTAAGCTAACTAGGCAGAAGGAAAAGAGATCAGCGAGGTAAACTGAACAGAAAACAACTTTATAGCATAAAACATGTTTGGATCTTCAAACAAAGTACTTCTAGGCAGTGAAATTCAAAAGCAAACAAAGATCCAGCGTAAGGAAAAACAAGCAATTTAACTACGAAAGTGAAATAAAAGTGTTTTGCCACGCCGAGCGATGGAACTTCTAACTACAATCTTGCTGACTGGATGAGAACGTCTGGAACTCTGGGAACTTCTCGATCTTCAAGTGACCATGGCAGTGGCGAGGAACGAGACTCTGGACTGGGCTGAAGGACTGAACTACCGAGAGAATTCTACCTAAGAGTGATGATGATGAAATTAGATCCTCCTTCTCTATCTCCAAGTGGCTTCCTTTTATAGGGAGGCTTACCCTTGATTTTAGGGTAAAACCTCGTGGTGAGATGACTTCTCCATCTCGAGCAATTTTTGCATGCATACTGGTCAGTATGTAATCGTTCTGACGCCCTTTTCACCTGAGTTGTCCGAGCCTTTCCATACTGACTAGAACACTTTCCCTGCATACTTTAGCAACTGTTTTGCAGAATATATACCAATTATGCACATTATACTGACCAGTAACCAAGGCCTAGAATACGACTTATCAAACTGCTCACACTTACCACATGCTTGTCCTCAAGCGTGAAGAACAAACAAAAAGAAGTAAGTCGAATTCTAGCCTGGTTACTCCCCTGACCGACTCTATCCTAACCTAGACTCTAACTATGACGCAAAGAAAAACACATTACAAAGACAAACACATAAAAGAAAACTAAAACACTTAGACACATTAACACAGTAATTGGGTTATATTTTCAACCATCCCTCCCCTCGGGATTAGGTGCAATCCGACCTTAAACAGCCTTGCACTTCCGCCGCCCTCCTTTTCTCTCCCAGTCAGTATATCCGCTCGTCAAGATCGCCCAAACTCTCGGCCAAACACTAGGTTCACTCAGTCACTCATACCTTCACCAGGAATGTTAGGACTGCATTCTCTCATATTGCTCGACCACAATTGCTTCGGACTTAGATTTCACGTGTAGCTACTGAAGGGCTTAAAGGATTGAAACGGGGCTATTGGTTTATAGTGTTTTGGGTGGATGTTCCTAAGGCTCTAAGGTTCAAAAACTTCTATTTTATTTGATGTGGGGGAACTGTGTGCATTTGGGCTCTTGGTTGTTGCTTCTCTTGGCTGGCGCTTCTGACTTTGATCTCCAACTGGTCAGTAGCTTCTTGTGGCTTCGCCACCCTTATTCCTTCTCTTTCTTTTTTTTGTGGTCAAGTTTTTCTAACCATTTTTCTTCATATTCTTCTCTTTTTTTCTTTTTTTTTTTGGGGCTTCGCCACCCTTATTCCTTCTTTTTTTTGGGACCTGGGATGACTCCCTGGTCGATTTTCTTCCTTGGGCCTTCAATCACTCTTGCCCAGTTGGATTCTGCTTTCTTGTACACCTTCTGGCCAGTTGCCTTCTTGCCTTATGCCTTGCACACACAATTCCAGGGGCTAGGGGTTATATCTGGGTATGTGTATGGCTAGAAAGTGGGGTTCTAAGGGTTGGAAAATAAATAAATTTTTTTTTGGGGGGTTTCCTACTGCCTTCAGTGTTGCTACACGCAGTCACTTCACCCTAGGCACCTTGTGGCAGCCACTCTTTTATTTTCTGAATTAGTGGAAAGTGGTTCCACTTTAGGCTTTTAACTCACATTTAAAAAAGGCTTTTGTGTTTTGGCTCTAAGTGTAGGCTTTTCTCTCATACTCGCATCATCCATACTGACTAGGAGATACTTAAGGGGGGTGGTTTCCATTTTCCAGCATGTCTTATCTCCCTCAATTCCCCTCACCGTCAGCTCAAGACAGTTGAGTTTTAAGCCCAATCAAATAAAAACTAGACCTAGACACTACGCAAACACTTAAACACAGACCACACATATACACATACATCATACTGGCCATTGCGTCCCCCCTCCCACTTCACAAGTGTCTGCCCTCAGATAAGGCTGTGAAGTTAATGGCCAGTACGGTGGACACACAAACATGACAAACAAAACGACATGCTAAAAACTAAAACTTCTCACACTTAGACTATAAAATAGGCTAAGTGGGAGAGTTTAAAGCCTAAGCAGAATCCAACAATTACAAAACACATATATACATAAACTCCTCACACTTAGACCATGCAATGGGCTAAGTGTGAGCCAACATGCTTACGAAAGCATAAAAACAACAGAAAAACACAACTCATGCGTCAAAATAGCGAACCCTGACTTCTCACACTTAGACTATTGCGTAGGCTAAGTGTTATGAAAAGGGTTTGCTCACATACTACACAGAAAAAAATAAAACACAATTAAAATACGAAAAACTAAAAACTGCAAATAAAAAGAAAACTAACTGGTCAGGTGGGGTGGTGGTCGCTTGTTCCTCCTGCTCCTTCGCGGGGCAGGTTGTGGTGCAGGTGGTTCTTCCGGTTGCTCCCCCTCATTCTCGGACTGGTTTCCTTCAGGCTCGGCCGACTCCTCGGCATCTCCGTCCTCTTGTTTCTCCTCTTCTGTTTGGGGGTCCTTGTGATCCGACTTCCTGGCCTCCGTGGCCGCTTGTACCAGCTTCTCGTACTAACTTTTCAGCAGCTAACTCCCTCAAGATTCCTTCCATCACAGTTGCCAAACGGTTCAACTCCGCCCTTGTTTTCCTATTTTCATCGGCCAACTCCGCCACTGCTTTTTCCAACCTCTCCTGCCTCTGCTCCTGCGCTGGTGTTCCCTGGGCTGCCATCGCTCTCCCGGCTGGTATAGCTTCTTCTCCCATCGCGTAGAAACGTGGTATGCCCTACCTCATGTAAACGGTGTTCGTTCGGACGAACAATGGTGTATCAAAGAGGTCAGGAGGGTCGACCATCGTCAAGGGGGATAAGTCCTCTCCCTCCGAGATAGCTATGTTGTTCCTGACAAAAACTTCCAATAAATGGCAGAGGTAGAGGTTCCTCGCTGGGTGGGTGGCGATGAGGTGACACTGGTACGCGGTCCAGAAGCCCAGGTGCACTGTCCTCCCGCGCTTAGCACACCAGAGGAGGTACAGTTCGGTCATTGAAGTTCGGACGACGGAATTTGATTGCCCCAACAAATTAAAATCCAGGTAAAACTGTACCAAATGCGAAATTGGGTTGTTGAAGTGGACGGAGCGGGAAACCTTGGATTGGAACTGCCCTGCGTCAGGGTGAGTAAGTTCCTCCCAGGCTTCCTGGGGCTTAAATTCGATGCGCCTCCGGGGAATTCCCCTCTCCCTACTTCTCCATTCTGGCCCTATGGCCTCTCCTAAACTACACATTCCCAATCTGACCGTCCACTCAATCAAGCTCATGCTCACCTCTCTTCCGAATACCCTAAAGGTTATGGACTCTTCATCCAGATCCATAGTGACCTTGAATCTAAAGGTAGTGAAAATTCATTTGCCAGCCTTATAGGTATACTCGGATCCCCATTCTCCAACAACCAATCAAAACCCAACGCACGCAACTGCAACAAGAGAGGCTCACAGGAATTCAATTCATCAAGTGCTGGGAAAAAGATTACCTTCCCACTCTTAATCTGTTTGCTGCCGTCGTCCTTGTCATCAAACGCATCCTGAAGCTTTTTAGTGCTGAAGTGCTTCATGTCTTCTATTTGCTCGTCAGTGAGCTCCACCTTCCAACGTCGGTACTTCAATCTTTCCACGGGAGGATGCATCAACTCTCGATGGTTGTGTCAGAGCTGCTTCTCGCCATACTCCTCTTCCTCTAGGGAGACGTTGCTTTCTGACCCCGATTTTTCACTTACGGTATACTCACTGTCACTCGGCTCCTTTCGGCACGGCGGGGCTCTCTGATCGGACTCTGTGATGGCGATGCCGGTGTTGACCGTGCGTTGCTTCTTTCTGCTTGGTTTCTTCTTAACAGGGGCTTTCCCCTTCTTTTTCCTCTCCTTGTGGTATCTATTCTCATCTCCGTCTTCATTTTCCTCTGGTCTCTCCTCTGTTGGTGTTGAAGGCTCCTTCTGGGCAGTAGACTGGGTCTCCAAGCGGATATGGGTATTGTCATCTCCTGACTTTGGGTGACCTACTGACTCCGATGCGAGGTCCAGACCCTCAGCCATCGTGTCAGTTTCTTCTCTCTGGTCACTCGGCGTAGGTGAGACCACCTCGGTTGCTATCGAGGTATCTTTCAAGTTGGTAGCCGACAAGGATTCCTCCCCAGGTTTTGTAGGAGTAGCCCTGTGTTCTTCACTAGAGATTTCCAACGCACTTGCTGCCGTGTTTGCTCCTGCCTTGCTGGATGTCCATTTCCCTAGGCATCCTTGCGATACTCTCTTTGGCTTCAGCCGTTTTACCTTTGGATCACCTTTCAACACCAATTTTCTTTTAACTGCTTTCGGTTTCAATACTGGTGGTACCACCTGCTCTGGTTCCGCTGGTTGTACCTCGGTATCCTTCTCCTCGATTTGTGTATCACTCTCCCCTGCTTCTGGCTGGGGAATCACCGACTTCGGCTCTTCCTCTTCGGTCTGTTTCTCTTTCACCTTGTCTACTGGCTGGTGGGCTAGGCTTTCTGGGTCGTTCCTTGTACCAGCTTCTTCACTCTCTCCTACTGCCTCCGATGCGAGGTCCAGACCCTCAGCCATCTTCCATCCTGGTTACCTCGTTCGAAAGCTCCTCAAACTCCTCATCAGTCATAAGGACTTTCTTTCTGGCCGTTTCGTTCAGATCTATCCCCTCCCTTTCCATTTCTTGGGGAACGAGTTCCGCTACCGGTGTTCTCTCCGATTCATCTTCCTCCTCCCGGCTCTTCTGCTCCTCGCTTGCTTTCCATTCGCCTTCCCCTAGGTCAGAGTCATAATGGGCAGAAAGAGGGTCAACATCCATTGGTTCGATTTGTTGGCGAGTCGGGGAGGGTTTGAGGATTCTGATGGTGCGGTCGTCAAGGGAGATTTCTTTTCTGGTGGGGTTGTTGAGGAAGTTGAAATGGAAATCGGTGGGTGCACTGTGGGCTGAACATTTGTTTCTGGGGTAGGTACTATCGGGGTTCCTCCGGTCATGCTTGATCCGCTTCAGGTTTGGTTAAAACCCGCCAACACAGCCGCCCAATCTTTATTTGGGTCCTGCTGCCTGAGGAACTCCGCCAGTTCGTTCAACGGAATCATCGCCGGAGCCTGAAGAATCGACTCTTGTGGTTGCGGTTGTGGGTTTGGCGGCCGCTCTTCAGTTGGCGTTTGTATTTCTGGGGTTTCATCTTGGAGGTTTGAAAAGGGTCTCACCGAGGCTTGTTTGTTTGCCGCTTTCTTTAAATCAACTTGTTGGAGAAGTGTGTCTGCGGGTAGAAGGTTTTTTGCAGCATCCCCCTCTTTTTCTAATTCACCATCTGAGAATTCCCCTGTACTGGCTGGTAGTTGAGCCCCTGCGGCTCCAATAAATTCTGATTTCTGACAAAAGTTCATAATTGCTTTTTCTATCTCTTCATCAGTCAACCCTTGGCTGCTGATCAGATCGCACCATGCAGCGGCTTCTACGTCAGCTTGCTCATATACATCTGAAGCTTGGAGTTTCTCCTGCAATAGTTCGGTCTCAAGAAAATCTTGGACTAAGGGGTCAATCACATCAACATAACATACATTTTCAGAATCAATAGGCTTTTTCATTGCCTCATTGATATCAAAAATAAACTTCTCCCCGTGAAAATCAATGCAAATTGTTCCCTCAGCCATGTCTACTATTGTCTTGGCCGTCCTAAAAAATGGCCTTCCTAACAATATGCCACTAGATTCCCTAGCTTCATGCTCACTAATTTTGATCACATAAAAATCAGCAGGGTATGTAAAATCATGCACTCTTACTAACACCTTTTCTAAAACTCCCTCAAGACTTATGCACGACCAATCAGCCAGTTGGATCAACACCCTAGTATTTGACAGCCTCACTCCTTTCAACCGGTTATTGATAGACAATGGCATGACATTTATAGATGCCCCCAAATCACACATTGCATGTTCGACCTTCACATCTTCTACAGTTATGGGTAGGGTGAACATACCTGGGTCGGCTCTCTTGGGTGGTAACTTCTCTTGCACTATTGCTGACGCTATCCCTTCCACCATAATCTTGCCATCCTTCTGGGCTCTCCCGGCTATGAAGTCCTTTATGAATTTCCCGAGAGGGGGTAGCTTCACGGCTTGGAGGAATGGTATGGTGACATCCAACTTCCCAAAAATCGACAGTAGTCAACCGGGTTCTCTTTCTTCCTCTTTGTAACAAATCAGAATGGGAATGGTTTCTCCCCTTTTTTCTCCTCTACTGGTCCCTCAGTAACCTTCTTGGAGTCTTTCTTGGGTAGTTCCTGGGTCTGGGCCTCCATTCTGGGCTCTTCCTCTTGAGGAGGTTCCTTCCTGGTCAGTAGGGTGTCGGGTTCACCTCTTACACTTGGTGTATCATCCAAGAAGAATGGATCCTGCATCCGAGGCATAGGTCTCCCTAATTCTTCCGCTGAAATGGTATCGCCTCCTATCTTCGTTCCATTGGATCCTCCACTAGGTCGTTTCGGTTGAGGCGCGTCATAAGTAGTTCCTGACCTCAACGTAACCTTATTCACATTTGCCTTTTCGGGCATTTGGACTGTAGATGGGAGTTTCCCCGCATTTCCCTTCAAATCACCCACCGAACTGGCCAGTTGAGCTAACTTCCTATTCATCATATCCATGTTCGCCTTATGTTCCTTCTGGGCATTTTGCATCCCCTGCACGACCTCATTATGGGATTGCAATTCTCCTTTGATGCTCTGTTGTGATGCTAGCATTTCACCCATCATGTCCTCAACGGATCTCCTTGGCCTGTTCGAATTTTGGAAATGACTCGGCCCTTGGTGTTGATAGTTCTGGGAGTTTTGCTAGCCTTGATTAGGCGGGTATTGGTTATACTGGGCAGGAGGGGTGTACTGATCTTGAGGATATTGATTCTGGTGCTGGCCTTGGAATTGATTTTGGTTCTGATGGTGTTGGGGTCCTGGGTTCGGCTGATTTTAGAAATTTTGGAAGTTTCTCTGGTGGGGCGGCACATAGACAGGGTTCGGGTTCTGGTTTTGTGGGTTTTGGTTTTGGGATTGTTGGTTTCTTCCTGACCAGTTGGGCTGGTAGTCTGGGTTTGCTGGTCCACGGTTAGGGTTTTGGTTCGGATGGGGGTTATACTGGTTCTGACCTTGGTTCTGATTTTAGCTTCCGTCACCCCATCGGAAGTTTGGATGATCCCTCCATGGTGCATCCCGTTGTCTACCTTGAATCCAATGCCCACTAGAATTGAAGTACCCCGCAGCATTAACTTGTTCCATATTCCCGAAGTCATTAGGCTGATCATAGTTCGGTCCTTGATTTCCCTGCTCTGCACCCTTGTAGTTCCCAGCTGGGGGAGGTGGTGGAGTGCTCTTCTCGATCGCACTCAGAAGTGACTTCTTCAGCTCATCCATTTTCAAATCTATTTTCTGCTCTAGCTTATTTTCCTGATCAGTAGACGAGGCAACAGCATCCCGCTCTCGGTTGTATCCTTCCCTTGAATGGTCATACTCTTTCTTTGCATTCAGTAGCTTCCTTAGGACTCTCTTCGCTTCGCTGACCCGTAATTGCGTGAAGCTTCCTCCTGACGATGAATTTGCCAGGTCCTTGGTTACCGCGTTCATACCTTCGTAGAAAGTATGATGTACTTCAATGTCCGCCATGCGATGGTTGGGACATGTATGATGTACGTCGTAAAAGACCCATGTATCTTGCCCAATAATCACTCAAGGGTTCATCATACCCTTGCTTCACATTAGTTATTTCCCTCTTCAGCGCGCTTGTCTTGGATGATGGAAAAAACTCGCCCAGGAATGCTGACTTGAAATCGGCCCAAGTCTCAATAGAGTTGGGGGGCAGGCGCATGAACCAGGTGTTAGCTTCCCCCTTGAGCACAAATGGCAAAGCCTTCAGCCTATAATCATCCTCAGTCGCTCCTGCTGGTCTCCTCTGCGCCCTACAAATTTTACAAAACTCATGAAGAAACTCATATGGCCCTTCATAGCTCTTCCCACAGTATGTAGGCAGGATCGCGATCACATGAGGCTTCACATCGCAGGCGATTTGCCCTGGAGTAACGACTATGGCTTGCGGGGGCTCTCCTTCAGTATGTGCGTTCAGCGTCCCGATCTCCGGGTCTTCATCTCCCTGGTTGGCCATTTCCCTTGGGTTTCCTTCCAACAGTGGTTTCTCTTCTGGTATTAGTCCCTCTATGGTGCCCTTCTCTTCGTCACTACTCGTGCCTAGGTCAGACAAGGTGGTCGACAGGCCAGAACGAGTGGTTACGAGTATAGTTCCTCGCTTGAGTATTTTCGGCCTCCATTGATCAGGAGACGAGCTACTGCTCATAAACTGAAATGAAAAGAAAAAGGAAAATTATACACAATATATACACCAAAGTATCACACACAATAGCAACTCAAAAACGCCATCCATCCCCGGCAACGGCGCCATTTGAAAGGAGCAGGGGTGCGTAGGTGTCGTTCAAGCAAGGATATATCCTACTGGTCAGGATAGAGATCTTAACTAAGCCTAGACCCTGGTTTCAAAGATTCCTCAACCCACTCCTACTGATCTGTATAGTGGTGATAAGGGTCGAATCCCACAGAGATGGTGCGCTAAAACTATTGCGATGATATTCTGGAGGGTTTGGTTAGCTACCACGCTTGGGTTGAGTCTCTACCTAGATGGGAAATTAAGATGGTGTCCTACTGACTAGGAAGGGTGAATGGTGGTCGACATGTAGTGGTGTACATGGAATTATGGTGGATGCGGTGGAACAGAAAATATGCGGAAAGTACTAGGTTTCTATAAAAGGCTAAACAGAAAAGCAGAGAATAAGTGGTAGTTGTGGTGACTAGGCTGACAGATCTGCAGGGTACAAACTAAAGGTGAAGGACAAAAAGCAAAAAGCATCTAAAAAGCAAAGTGGTCCCAAACTTGGATATGGACATCATATTCTTCAACAAACACAACTAAAATCAGAAAACAAACCAGATTCAGCACCATAAAAACACAGATTAATAACTCACGAACACAGATCTACAATCAAAAATTCCAAATCGAAAATCAAACATCGAAACTGAAATCCCGCCTACTAATCAGCATGGAAGAAGACAAGAAACACATAACTGCACCTTGCATGAAACAAACCTCTATGAAATAAAAGTAAACAGATTATGCTAACTCGAAGAAATAAACTACTAACTGGAAACACACGATTCGATACTCAAAACGACCAGAAACTCTAGATCTAAGCTAACTAAGAAGAAGGAAAAGAGATCAGCGAGGTAAACTGAACAGAAAACAATTTCATAGCATAAAACAAGTTCGGATCTGCAAACAAAGTACTTATAGGCAATGAAATTCAAAAGCAAACAAAGATACAGCGTAAGGAAAAAAAACAAGCAATTAAACTACGAAAACGAAATAAAAGTGTTTTGCCACTCCGGGCGATGGAACTCCTAAACTATGATCTTGCTGACTAGATGAGAACGTCTGGAACTCCGGGAACTTCTTCACGACCTTCAAGTGACCATGGCAGTGGCGAGGAACGAGACTCTGGACTGGGCTGAAGGACTGAACTACCGAGAGAATTCTACCTAATAGTGGATGATGATGATCTTCGATCCTCCTTTCTATCTCCAAGTGGCTTCCTTTTATAGGGAGGCTTACCCTTGATTTTAGGGTAAAACCTTGTGGTGAGATGACTTCTTTGCCCTTAATTGTTGTAACGCCCCACTTTTTGAACCCTAATTTTCGAACCCTAAAGTACTTGCATTTAATGCTTTTAATGTCGCGAAGTCTGTGAATTAATTGTCGAATGAAATTGTTGTTGGATACTTTACGTGACCTAATTTTGAGTTGGTATTTTGACTGGGCCAACTTTGTGGAGTATGTGACGTGGCTACTTTGAATAATTAATGAGGGGTGAGATTAAATGTTTGTGAATAATTGATAATTTATTATTGGGGTTAGAAATTGTGAAGTAAATCACAATGCGAATTTAAACAATTCCTGTCCGTGAGGAATATTTATTGGACTCGATTCCGTGTTGGATCCGATAAATTAAATAAATTATACAAAAAAAAAATCCAGTCCGGTGATAAATAAAGTGTGGGCTACACAATTTAATAAAATACCGATGCTTATAGCCCAAATCCATTTTAAATTTAATCTCTACTCCTAGTCTTGGTCACCAAGACTTTCCTTAGTTACAAATTAAATTAATATGTTGCAGAGATTCCCTCTCCTCCCTTACGCGGTTTCTCTTCCCTTCCATCCCTTTGATCTGCAAATGTAACCCCAAAGATAAGGAGATTTGGTATATCACATTTAATTGATGAAATCAATTACCGAGTTTACGTTCCCTCTCCCACGCTCAATAACCGCTCCTCCTCTGCAATCTGTTCCAAAATTACACCACAATCAACTCTCAATTGTGAACCCATTTTGAACGGTATATTAATCCCCATACCCTAATCCCTTTCCCTCACACAAATTCGCAGTCACCCGCTCTCACTTTGAACCTCAAAATTTCCTCAAGCGGCGGAGGAAGCAATAGGAAGAAGGAGCTCATCTTTTCCCCAACCAAATCCTAATCTCACCACGGTAATCATTCTTTTTCACGTTCCTCCCTTGTTTTTCTTCGTAAGGTGAATTCTCATTTACACCAGAACCTCTTCTTGACAGAAATTTGAAACCAAATCCGGAAAGGGGGAAATCTGAAGCTTCGATCTTTTGTCTAAGCCGATCTGTTCAGCGAAGGTATAAACCTCACCCTCTTTATTAATTCTCCAAACATCAAGCATATCGCTTAGTGCGTCAATCAAAACTCGAGAACCGAATTAAAACAATCAACTAAATTAAAATTTAAGAACTTAACTGCGGGGACTTTTCGGGACGAATCGGGATAGCGTTCCTTGAGCTTTATGTGTATCTCTTTTGAGTGATTTGCTATTATGTATTCTGTTTCAACAAATAAAAAGAAAGGGAGAGAAGTTTCTGGAGATGTTCATTGAAATAAAAACACAGTAAAGAGAGAGAGGGGAGAAGCCGATGGTTTTAGAAGAGAGCTTTATTCTGTCGACTTACTTTTAAAAAAGGGAGTCAATGATTGTTTGCGTATATAGGAAAGCGGAATAGTATAAAATTCGTTTTTGTTTGAGTTGAGTAATTGATTTTTAAATGGGGATGGGTGTGTACGTGTACTTCAATCCCTTCATAAACCAATCTTTAATAATTCTTAAATGGAAGTGATATTTTACGTGTACTCCTTTTTATTGTTTGCAAATATTGCCGTGTATCCTTATTAAAGAAATACATGCACTCCTTTTGGTTCTTTCAAATTTATTAAAATATACGTGTACGTGTGCGGTAAATAGGAAGAGAGTGTACTGTTATGAAATGGGATTATTAATTTCTCGTTTCTATTAGATAAAGACTTGAGGGATTTAATTATTATTTGGTTTGGGCTTGTTTCTAATATAATTGGTTGGGGCGTGAGCAGCCGAAATTAATCGAAAACATTGATTGGGAAAAATTTATAATCTTGAACGGGAAAATAATTGGAGACATGAGATGCATGCATTTTATTTACTCATTTGAAAAAGGTATTGATTTATGTATTATCTAAATACTAAAGGTGAATCCTCACAAGCGAAACGTGATATCAAGGGGAAGAAAATACTTGTGAATTAAGCAGTTGAGGTGGGCTTTCTTTTAAATAAGGACGATGTCCTAAATGTTTTTATCGATGAAAATGAAATCATGTTTATCATGCCTTATTTGATTTTTAACGTGCCTATCTGATATGGCTTGAAGCCATTATTATATAAATCGAATTCGGGTCCTCGTAGGGCTGCAAACCCTACTTGGATTAGTGTACACCTATGGTAGATCGTGTGCTAGCGTACGGGCTGGCCGGTCTAGTGACCTGGTTTGCGGCCGCATTCCTTGTCATGTATTGGCAGATATGGCTAACGTCTATGGGAAAATGACTGCAGTCGACTTTTACAATGGGAAATGATTTTAGTGCCTCGGGCCTTTCTAAAGTTAAAACCCGATGGTTACTCTCGTATGGCATGATAAATAAAACTCTTTATTGAAAATGTTTTCGGCATGAGCCCATTGAGTATTATTTTAGTACTCAGCCCTGCATGTGTTTTCCTTATGTGCAGGTTGAGCGGCGACGAGCGGTTGGCGGTGTTGAGCAAATTAAATGAAGAATTAAATATTGATATATTTTGACTACGAGTGTCGTTGTGTCTTCATACATGACGTCACTTTTCTCTTGGATGCTTCCGCTGAAAACCGTTTTACTTATTGTTGAATTCTCTAAACTATTTTTGATTTCGTTTAGAATCTAAAGACATGATGTGTTTTGGAATACGTTGAACCCTCGTTATTTCGAAATAAATGATGATAATTGTTCCTCTATTTAGTCTATCTGTCAAGGCGTCGCTCTGCCCTTTGCTTTTGATTAATTGTCGTTAAATACCTTGGTCAAACCTCTTTTATAAAACCCTAGTTTTTTTTCTTTGATTGTATTTAAGTCCGTTTAAGTCGCGATCGCCGCATTTATTATACCCTAGAAGGGCGGTCGTGACAGTTTGGTATCAGAGTCACAGTTCTTTCCGCTCTGGACCCAAGAGTCTTGTTTGAGTCAAAATCTATTCATGTGTAAATTGGTTAAATGATAAACGTCGAAGGCTCAACACCACAACTCGTCCCCGCCCAACCACGAAGAAAGAGGTAAAAATATTTTTGTGAGTTTTTGAATTGAATTACAGATGTTGGAAATTTCGATGGGAATATTACTCTTGTGAAAATGAATATATTTCTATGGGAATCGAAAGTTAATATGACATTTTGGATTCTTGGCTTGGATATGAACTTGTTAATTGCGCTTATGCCAAAAATGATGAATGTGGCTATGAAAATGAACTTGTATTTTACGATGGTGATTATTCAATTGCTTATGAGACAATATCTATGTGAAAGAACTTGAGCATGCTACTATACATAATTGTAATTTTTGCGATGAATATAAAACTTTACGATAATAATGAACGTGGAGGTGCGAAACGCCTAACGCAAGGCAAGCGACGTGTGAGAACACATCATGATTTAACGAAATGCGAAAACGCACAAACCTTTTTGCCTCGGAAATGAAATTCCATTCATTCTTGATATGATACTACCCTCACACCTCCACCGTTGGAGATTTATATATACGCACCCATCACATTCTCAGCATCATTTGAAACCTCATACACTGTTATTTCTTTCGATCCTTGTGTTGATGCTGAGTTTTTTTTCTTTTTTAGAAGGCCCAACGGTATTATGCTCCGATGCGTAATCGCTACTCCAGCGAAAGGGACCACCCGGTTGAGCGCTACCGAGATTACGAGTGGGACGGGAAGCTCTTCCTCATGTCCTACGTCACCGAGTTTTACAGTAAATGGATGAACGCCTATGCATATGGGGGAGCTACCCATCACGAGGGGATCCAAAAGCTCATCCACACTTTACCGTCTCCTTGGGATGAGTGGACCGCTCAGACATCTCAGTTTTTCATATGGTATAGCCCGCCCGATTACACCGCGCGAGGAGATTTGGTTGGCCTTATAAAGGTGCTGCTTCCGGCCATGACAGCGGCATTTGATGGACCGCCACGTGATCCACCTCCACATATCTATCCGCCGGGTACAGCCCGCATGCGGAAGTATCGATGCGACAAGGAGCCACACGTCTCCCGTGTTCCTAAGAGAAGGAGACTCGGGATGCGTGTCGCAGCCCCTCTAAGAATCGACAGAGAGGTCAATGGGAGGTTTGGGATGACCCTTCCACCCGCGGGTGTCGAGGAGGAAAGTGAGGAAGAGGATCCCGAGGAAGAGGATCCCGAAGAGGAGGAGGACCCAATTAGAGAGAGCGTTGGAGAGACCGAGGAGAAGGAGGATGAGGATGGAAATGATTAAACATAATAATTCTAGAATATTTTATTACGATTTCCCATGTTTTGATACTCTATTGTTTTGCTTGGCCTTGACATTTCTCTTTCCCGTTGTTTTGCCTTCTGTTTTCGTTATGATGGAACTAAGACCTCTTCGAGGCAACATTTTGATATTTCTATGGGAAATTCTTGTCTTTTGCTATCCTATTGTGTAAATATTTGGTACCATCCTTTATTATCTTTTGTGCGATTATCTTTTGCTAGCCTATGATGCAATGACCTCTTGCTATACTATATTATAATTGTCATTTTCTATCATATTGCACAATTACCTTTGATGTACTATTGCGCAACTATCTTTTGCTACTCGATTGTACAATTGCTTTTTGCCATAATTTGAAATTATCCTTGCTATTCCATTATGCAATTGTATTTTGTTATACTATTGTGCAAATATCCTTTACTACCTTATTGTGCAATTATCTTTTGACTACTCCATTGTACAATTGCCTTTTGCCGTCTTATTATGCAATTGTATTATTCTGTTGTGCAACTGCCTTTTTCCATCCCATTTGTGCTCTTATGTTTTGCTATTCCATGGTACAATTGTCTTTTGTTACACTATTAAACAATTACCTTTTAATACCCTGTTGAGCAATCGCCTTTTGCTATTTTATGTTACAATCACCTTCTGCTATGCTATTTTGCAATTGCTCTCTTGTTATCATTCTGTGCAATTGTATTTGATACCTTTGCAAAAGCTCTTTATGATGCAATTGTCCCTTGATCCTCACTTTTCAACTATGCCACATGACTATTCTTGGATTTTGAATAAATGCGATAATAACTCGTGTGATAATGAATCAGAATGCCGCCAAGACGCAACATAAGACGTAACAACCGTGAACCTACCCCTCAGACGATGGAAGAGAGTGTGACTCAACCCATCCCTCCGCCACCACCTCCTCCACCTCCGGTTGACCGTGAAACTGTGAAGCTTTTTCTAGAGCAAAAACCCCCCGTCTTTGATGGAATGGGAGAACCGGCCCAGGCTGAATCATGGATACGCGCATTGGAGCGCATTTTCGCAATCCTAGGGTGCAATGATAGGGAACGGTTGAGTTGTGTGACCTACCAACTAACCGAGTCTGCTGACTTCTGGTGGGATACCAGGATGAAGACAATGCCCCGAGATCAAGCAGCGGGGATGACATGGGAAGGCTTCAAGACAGAAATATATAATAAGTATGTGCCCAAGAGCTATCGGAAGGCAAAGGCATCTGAATTCTACAATTTGACCCAAGGGCGCATGACTGTGACCGAATATGACCGTGCGCTCAACAACATGACCCGATACGCACCTGACCAAGTCGATACTGACGAGAAGCTGGCTGAAAAGTTTCGTGAGGGACTAAGGCATGAGATAAGGATGTCGTTGGCTAGTCGTGGGAGACTCCCCTACGCGGAAGCATTAGCCCTTGCGCTAGATATTGAGGCAGCTATGCCCAAGGAGAGGATGAAGGAAAACACTACTTTGGCACTACCTCCACCACACCACTCTCGAGAGAAGAGGAAGTGGGAGGGGAATGGGACCCCGTATGACAACAAGAGGTACCAGCCCACCCAGAACCGACCACAGTATAGTGGAGGGCAAAACTTATCTAACCAGAGAGGCGACTTCCGACCAAAGCCACCCCAATGCAATGTGTGCTCCAAGTACCATTTTGGAGAGTGTAGAATTCAGAACACCACCAAGTGCTTTAACTGTGGGGGAAACGGCCACTTCTCTAGAGAGTGTCCGAGCAAGAATGTGGGAATGGGGTCGAGACAGAACACTCAAGGATCCCGCCAGCAGCCAAGGGCACTGCAAATTGAATCAAGGGGAAATCGCGATCAACCTCCGCGACAACAGCAACCTTACCGCCCAAGACTCCCTTCTCAGGCTAGAGCATATGCCTTGAGTCAGAAACAACCCAAGACTGAACATGGGAGTCACGAGAAGGGAAACCTGGCAGGTATGGGCAAAATCCTCGACACACCCATTGTTGTATTGTTTGATACGGGCGCATCACATTCATTCATATCTGAATTATGTGTGGACACCTTAAGTTTACCTGCTTACAAATCTGAACATAAGATGATGGTGTCCTCACCAGTGGGAGGGGTAATAGAGGTTTCTCGAACATGCTCGAACGTAGAAATTGTTATGGGAGAACTTAAGTTAATCGCTCACAACCTACAAGTCATGGCAATGGGGGATATTGACATAATTTTGGGAATGGATTGGTTAGCTACGAATTTTGCTACTATTCGTTGCAAGGAGAGACGAATATCTCTGCAAGCCCCGGGGGAGGAACCCACCATATACTATGGAATCTCGATGAACCGGCGAACGTCTATCATCTCCGCTCTTCAAGCTAGTACGATGGTGAGAAAAGGGCGTCCTGCTTATCTTGTCTATCTACAAGGAGAGGAGAAAGGAGAAAGGAAAGTGGAAGATGTTGCCGTTGTACGAGAATTTCCAGACGTCTTCCCCGAAGCTTTGCCTGGACCACCGCCAGATCGACAATTGGAGTTCACAATCGACCTAGAGCCAGGGTCGGCGCCCGTGTCCAAGGCACCATACCGAATGGCGCCTAAAGAGTTAGAGGAACTCAAGATACAACTTCAAGAGCTTATGGACCTGGGTTTCATTAGACCCAGTGTCTCACCGTGGGGCGCTCCGGTGCTTTTTGTCAAGAAGAAGGATGGGTCGATGAGGATGTGTATCGACTATAGAGAGTTGAACAAAAAGACCCTAAAAAACAAGTACCCACTGCCGAGAATAGATGACCTATTCGATCAACTCCGAGGAGCCGGTGTGTTCTCAAAAATGGACTTAAGGTCCGGATACCATCAGTTGAGAGTTCGAAGGGAAGATATACCCAAGACTGCTTTTCGCACAAGATATGGTCACTATGAGTTCGTCGTAATGCCGTTCGGATTGACAAATGCACCTGCAGTATTCATGGACTTGATGAACCAAGTATTCCACCCATACTTGGATAAATTCGTCTTGGTCTTCATAGATGACGTACTTGTCTACTCGAAGAATGAGAAAGAGCACGAGGAGCATTTGCGAATCACCTTGGAGACATTGAGGACCGAGAAACTATACGCCAAATTCAGCAAGTGTGAGTTTTGGCTGAAAGAAGTCAACTTTCTTGGTCACATTGTGTCGGCAGAAGGAATCCGAGTGGATCCCGCTAAGGTTGAGGCGGTACAACAGTGGAAAGCACCTTCAACACCAAATGAGATTCGGAGTTTCCTAGGGTTGGCAGGATACTACCGAAGGTTTATAGAGGGATTCTCCAAGATAGCGAGACCAATGACCCAACAACTCAAGAAGGGGATAAAAGTCAATTGGACCCCGGAGTGTGAGGCAAGTTTTCAACTTTTGAAGGAGAAATTGACCACTGCACCAATCTTGGTTGTGCCAGAGCCCGGAATGAGCTACGTGGTCTATACCGACGCTTCGAAAGTGGGACTTGGGTGTGTTTTGATGCAAAATAACAAAGTGATTGCCTACGCATCACGACAATTGAGGCCTCACGAGTTGAACTATCCAACCCACGACTTGGAGCTAGCAGCGGTTGTACACGCCCTAAAGATTTGGAGGCATCATCTCTACGGGGTACGATGTGAAATTTTTACGGACCACAAAAGCCTGAAATACTTTTTCGAGCAAAAGGATTTAAACATGCGACAACGAAGATGGCTCGAATTGGTGAAGGACTATGATTGCGGCATCAATTACCACCCCGGCAAGGCAAATGTAGTGGCAGATGCCTTGAGCCGGAAGGGCCATCCCCAACTGGCCACTTTTCTCACCAAAGAAGAAAGCTTGATACACGAGTTGAGTAAGATGCGTTTGGAAGTGGTGAGAGCACCTGAAACCGTGGAAGCACGGATCGCCACTTTGGTTGTTGAACCTGATCTAAGGACGAGAATTATCAAAGCACAACGGATGGATGCGAAACTAGAGGAAATTCGTGTAGAAGTGCGAACCGGTGAATCTGGAAACTTTAGTGAAGAAGGTGACAATGCTCTCACCTTCGAGGGGAGACTTTGCATACCGAATGATGAGGAAATCAAAAAGGAAATTATGAGTGAAGCACATGAGACTCCTTACACCGCTCACCCGGGAAGTACGAAGATGTATCAAGACTTGAAGAAGTCCTTTTGGTGGAATGGTATGAAGAGGGATATAGCGGCATTTGTGGAGCGCTGCTTAGCCTGCCAACAGGTGAAGGCTCTACATCAACGACCGTACGGAAAGTTGCAACCACTAGAAATTCCCGAGTGGAAATGGGAGCACATCGCCATGGATTTTGTGACGGCATTGCCAAAGACGCAAAAGGGGAATACAGCTATATGGGTAATTATAGACCGACTCACTAAGAGTGCACACTTCATACCGATTCCCATAACCTATGGATCAAATAAGCTAGCTCAAATTTATATAAGGGAAATAGTGCGACTGCATGGAGTCCCAATGACGATCACGTCTGATCGTGACCCGAAGTTCACTTCAAGATTTTGGATCAGCCTACAACGTGAGCTAGGAACTCGATTGAATTTTAGCACAGCGTTTCACCCGCAGACAGACGGGCAGTCCGAGAGAACGATCCAAACTCTCGAGGATATGTTGAGAGCTGTGGTGCTCGACCGAGGAGGAAGTTGGGAGTCCGCACTACCACTGATTGAGTTCGCCTACAACAACAGTTTCCAGGCAACGATAAACATGGCGCCGTATGAAGCTTTGTACGGGAGGAAGTGTAGATCCCCGCTCTACTGGGACGAAGTTGGCGAGAGAAGAGTACTCGGGCCCGATGCAGTTGAAGAAATGGTTACAATCGTTCGACAAATTCGTGAAAGGATAAAAGAAGCTCAAGACAGACAGAAGTCATACGCGGATGCACGGCGAACCGACTTGCAATTTCAAGCTGGCGACAAAGTCTTCCTCAAAGTATCCCCGTCGAGAGGGATAACGCGTTTTGGTGTCAAAGGAAAATTAAAACCGCGATTTATTGGGCCTTATGAAATCCTTGAAGGTGTGGGTCCTGTTGCATACCGTTTGGCGCTACCCCCAAGCCTTGGAAACGTGCACAACGTCTTTCATGTGTCGCAGTTACGAAAATATGTGTTCGACCCAAAGCACGTCATTCACTACAAAGAAGTCGCGTTGAACCTGGACTTGAGCTACGAAGAGAGACCCCAAATGATTTTGGACCGAAAGGTCCAGCAAGTGAGAAATAAACCGGTTGCGTACGTGAAGGTACTTTGGAGAAATCATGGGCACGAAGAAGCCACGTGGGAGAATGAGGACAAGATGATAGACCTGCACCCTGAACTCTTTCCTTGAGGATACCAAATTTCGGGACGAAATTTCTTTTAAGAGTGGTAGGATGTAACGCCCCACTTTTTGAACCCTAATTTTCGAACCCTAAAGTACTTGCATTTAATGCTTTTAATGTCGCGAAGTCTGTGAATTAATTGTCGAATGAAATTGTTGTTGGATACTTTACGTGACCTAATTTTGAGTTGGTATTTTGACTGGGCCAACTTTGTGGAGTATGTGACGTGGCTACTTTGAATAATTAATGAGGGGTGAGATTAAATGTTTGTGAATAATTGATAATTTATTATTGGGGTTAGAAATTGTGAAGTAAATCACAATGCGAATTTAAACAATTCCTGTCCGTGAGGAATATTTATTGGACTCGATTCCGTGTTGGATCCGATAAATTAAATAAATTATACAAAAAAAAAATCCAGTCCGGTGATAAATAAAGTGTGGGCTACACAATTTAATAAAATACCGATGCTTATAGCCCAAATCCATTTTAAATTTAATCTCTACTCCTAGTCTTGGTCACCAAGACTTTCCTTAGTTACAAATTAAATTAATATGTTGCAGAGATTCCCTCTCCTCCCTTACGCGGTTTCTCTTCCCTTCCATCCCTTTGATCTGCAAATGTAACCCCAAAGATAAGGAGATTTGGTATATCACATTTAATTGATGAAATCAATTACCGAGTTTACGTTCCCTCTCCCACGCTCAATAACCGCTCCTCCTCTGCAATCTGTTCCAAAATTACACCACAATCAACTCTCAATTGTGAACCCATTTTGAACGGTATATTAATCCCCATACCCTAATCCCTTTCCCTCACACAAATTCGCAGTCACCCACTCTCACTTTGAACCTCAAAATTTCCTCAAGCGGCGGAGGAAGCAATAGGAAGAAGGAGCTCATCTTTTCCCCAACCAAATCCTAATCTCACCACGGTAATCATTCTTTTTCACGTTCCTCCCTTTTTTTTTCTTCGTAAGGTGAATTCTCATTTACACCAGAACCTCTTCTTGACAGAAATTTGAAACCAAATCCGGAAAGGGGGAAATCTGAAGCTTCGATCTTTTGTCTAAGCCGATCTGTTCAGCGAAGGTATAAACCTCACCCTCTTTATTAATTCTCCAAACATCAAGCATATCGCTTAGTGCGTCAATCAAAACTCGAGAACCGAATTAAAACAATCAACTAAATTAAAATTTAAGAACTTAACTGCGGGGACTTTTCGGGACGAATCGGGATAGCGTTCCTTGAGCTTTATGTGTATCTCTTTTGAGTGATTTGCTATTATGTATTCTGTTTCAACAAATAAAAAGAAAGGGAGAGAAGTTTCTGGAGATGTTCATTGAAATAAAAACACAGTAAAGAGAGAGAGGGGAGAAGCCGATGGTTTTAGAAGAGAGCTTTATTCTGTCGACTTACTTTTAAAAAAGGGAGTCAATGATTGTTTGCGTATATAGGAAAGCGGAATAGTATAAAATTCGTTTTTGTTTGAGTTGAGTAATTGATTTTTAAATGGGGATGGGTGTGTACGTGTACTTCAATCCCTTCATAAACCAATCTTTAATAATTCTTAAATGGAAGTGATATTTTACGTGTACTCCTTTTTATTGTTTGCAAATATTGCCGTGTATCCTTATTAAAGAAATACATGCACTCCTTTTGGTTCTTTCAAATTTATTAAAATATGCGTGTACGTGTGCGGTGTATAGGAAGAGAGTGTACTGTTATGAAATGGGATTATTAATTTCTCGTTTCTATTAGATAAAGACTTGAGGGATTTAATTATTATTTGGTTTGGGCTTGTTTCTAATATAATTGGTTGGGGCGTGAGCAGCCGAAATTAATCGAAAACATTGATTGGGAAAAATTTATAATCTTGAACGGGAAAATAATTGGAGACATGAGATGCATGCATTTTATTTACTCAATTGAAAAAGGTATTGATTTATGTATTATCTAAATACTAAAGGTGAATCCTCACAAGCGAAACGTGATATCAAGGGGAAGAAAATACTTGTGAATTAAGCAGTTGAGGTGGGCTTTCTTTTAAATAAGGACGATGTCCTAAATGTTTTTATCGATGAAAATGAAATCGTGTTTATCATGCCTTATTTGATTTTTAACGTGCCTATCTGATATGGCTTGAAGCCATTATTATATAAATCGAATTCGGGTCCTCGTAGGGCTGCAAACCCTACTTGGATTAGTGTACACCTATGGTAGATCGTGTGCTAGCGTACGGGCTGGCCGGTCTAGTGACCTGGTTTGCGGCCGCATTCCTTGTCATGTATTGGCAGATATGGCTAACGTCTATGGGAAAATGACTGCAGTCGACTTTTACAATGGGAAATGATTTTAGTGCCTCGGGCCTTTCTAAAGTTAAAACCCGATGGTTACTCTCGTATGGCATGATAAATAAAACTCTTTATTGAAAATGTTTTCGGCATGAGCCCATTGAGTATTATTTTAGTACTCAGCCCTGCATGTGTTTTCCTTATGTGCAGGTTGAGCGGCGACGAGCGGTTGGCGGTGTTGAGCAAATTAAATGAAGAATTAAATATTGATATATTTTGACTACGAGTGTCGTTGTGTCTTCATACATGACGTCACTTTTCTCTTGGATGCTTCCGCTGAAAACCGTTTTACTTATTGTTGAATTCTCTAAACTATTTTTGATTTCGTTTAGAATCTAAAGACATGATGTGTTTTGGAATACGTTGAACCCTCGTTATTTCGAAATAAATGATGATAATTGTTCCTCTATTTAGTCTATCTGTCAAGGCGTCGCTCTGCCCTTTGCTTTTGATTAATTGTCGTTAAATACCTTGGTCAAACCTCTTTTATAAAACCCTAGTTTTTTTTCTTTGATTGTATTTAAGTCCGTTTAAGTCGCGATCGCCGCATTTATTATACCCTAGAAGGGCGGTCGTGACAATTGTGGTTGATCAGTCCCAGCTATCCTTCTTCTCCATCTCGAGCCATTTTTGCATGTATACTGGTCAGTACGTAATCGTCCTGACGCCCTTTTCACCCGAAGTATCTGAAGCTTTGCCTACTGGCTAGAACACTCAACCTGCACGCTTAAGCAACTTGTTTTGCAGATAAAGTTCAAATATGCACATCATACTGACCCGTAACAAAGCCTAGAATACGACTTATCACAATGCTGGAAACTAGAAAATCGGTTTAAGTAACCTAATTAAGCCACCTAATGGAGTTTCAGAATGATTGGGCGGGAACAGAACTAGGTTTAGCGCCATATTTGTCTAAAAAATTGGGATGAGCGGCGCTAATTATCAATCACCTACGACATGGTAAGGGTAATTTAGGCAGAACAACTTTTGTTTCCTTCATTCTCATGTTCAGCCAAACGATGGAAATAGTCCCAAACTCCCTCCATGGGCTGAACCAAACACCGTACTATTCTATTCACCAAATCATGAAAGCCCATTAACCATCAAGCCATGTTAATTGTTATAAGAGCTACCACGCCCCCTTACATTATTATTTTTTAAGTAAAAATTAAGATATTTAATTAATATATTAGAGTTAATTAAAATAATTCAAATATAATATCAAGCTAAACACCAACTTATTCAATTTACTAGTATTTCTCTTAATTTGATCCATAATTTTAAAGTGAAAAAAAAACACAGAGAAATTTCGATCAGCGAAAGTGAACTCAATCTCTGCAAAACAAATTCAAAGTAAAAAGAGTCATGGTTGGTGAGGCATTTGCCCCAAAAATCTATAGCCATGACATTTTTCTTTAAATTTAAAAATTTCTTTTAAATACCCTTTTCGTTATAACAAGATTTGTTTATACATATATTTTGCCCAAAATCTCGGCTCCGCTGCCGTTGAAAAGAGTGAAAAGAAGATTGCATGGTAAATATAAAATTCATACATTTTTTGTTTTATATTACTACAAAAAGGTTGAAGTTGACATAAATCATACAAAAATTTACTGATTCCGCACGTGAGCCGGAAGTCGCTGATTCTGTGGCACGCACCGCGGCGATCCACGGCTGGATCGCTGATTAGAGCGTCCACTATGGAGTGGACGCGGCGGACGCCGCGAAGGGAGGCGGTGGGGGGCGGTAGGCGCGGCGGTCATAGTGGGGGGGGTGTCCGCCGCGAGGGTGGACGTTGCTGGTGGGGGGGAGGGCGGCGGACGAGGCTTCGCCGCGAGTGGGGGCGAGGATGCGGCGGTGGGGGTATAGGCGCGGCTATAGCCGCGGCTATTATAGTAGCGGATATCCGCCGCGGCGGTTGCATGCCATTTTTAATTTTTTTTTTACACTTCAATTCACCTATAAATACACCCCACTCCATTCATTATTTTCACACCATTCAAACACAACATCTATACAAATTTCTCTCACTACAATTTGGGGTCGGAAATGAATAATTTGTGGAGAGACAACTGGAATGCTCTGATTCAACAGGTGCAACACCAGGCCGCCCAGGAGGTAGCGGCCCGTTTGGCGGAGGAGGCGGAGGATCCGATCCCTCGCACCATTACTCATCGGCGGACAATCCCACGAGACCACGTCGGTAGTGATTTGTACTAGATTCAATGTAGTGTGTGATTTTAATTTTAATTTTAATTTTAATTTTAATTTTAATTTTAATTTAGTGTGTAATTCTAATTTTAATTTTAATTTGTATTTTATTTTTATTTTTATTTTTATTTTTATTTTTATTTTTATTTTAAATTCGTATAGTCGGCTTCTTCTAATTACGTATAGCCCGATAAATTTGTTCATAATTACTTGAAAACATTATAAAATGAAAGTTGATTATAAAATTTGGGGGCTATTGGAGGTGTCCACCATAGTGGCGTACACAAAATTTTGAGGCCATGAACAACAAAATTGGGGCTATAGACAAAATATGGGGCCGGGATGTTTGGTGTGTCCACCTTATACTGGACACCCTAAAGTGCTTAATTGTGTACGAAGCAGATGATCGCTAGACAAACACGGTACAACTTCTCTCGTTTTTTTTTTCTCTTGGCGAGTGATTATGCGTGTGTTTGTGCTGTGCGAAGTGTGTTAGTGTGGTGATTGTGTTTGTTCACTTTTTTGTTGGCAATTGAAGAATTGGATCGATAATTTGATGTCCTGCGTGAATCAGTTCCGTTTTCTGTGAGATTTTGTACATTGATGATGTATTTTGCAGCTACTTCACTTCTTCTAGGCTTTTTATGACCATTTTTGCACTACCGGCATAAACAAACTATCCAACTCAACTAATTAGGATCGAGGAAACTAACTTGTACGGATTCGTAAATTTGATGACGAAGGAGCAAAAAGATCTAGCATGATTGAATTTCAAAAATCCCATGGTGATGAATCTTATGTAAATCTCATGATTTTGAATCGCATTCCTAGTGCTGAAATGCCTTTTCTACTTGGATGAAAAAATCCCTCCCGTTTCTCACATTTTGTTTTTCCTTATGTTTTAACATTTTCTGATATCCGTTCATTTTCTGTATTGCAGGGTCAGAAATGAATGGAAGTCACTTTGAACCAGGACCTGTACCACCTCCTCTGCCCAACAAGTGCGATTGGGAGATAGACCCTGAAGAATTGGACTTGTCTAACTCAACTCTTGTGGGGTAGGTAAGAAATATATTTATGACCTCCTGCTTGGTCAAACTTGGATATAGTCTTTTGATACTACATGATTAACAAACTAGGGACTTATAAATCTTGTTAGAGCACACATGTAAGGGTCCTTTCTGTTTCCACTATTTAGAATATTTACTCTTGACATGAATATTTACTCTTGACATCGGACTGTAAATAAAACCAACTTAGATTTGTTCCATTTAACTATTGTTCATCTCGTAATACCATCTGCATTTAGGTCTGCCTTCCTGGAAATTTTTATAGTTATGTATGGACTGTGGACCTTGTTACTGCTGTTAATATTGATCCCATTCATGGATGGATCACTATTCAGTGTCAAAGCTGTTGAAGAATTAGTAGCTTATTATTGCCAGTTATTATCTTTTATTAGATTTGATATGATTTGGGTGAATCGGGAATATATTAGGAATTGATTTGAATCAATTAGCGTAAGTTTTGTGGGATTGTTGTCGTGCAAACTCCTATAAATTCCGTGGGAGGATTTGAAGAATGTGTCCAGTAGAGACCAAACTTGTTAGTGGTTATGAGGATTGACGTGGACATCTCCGGAGGATTGTTTTCTTGGTGTTCAGTTCCAGTTACTGTCTTCCTTTTTGCTTTGTTCTCGTTAGTTTTGTGTTCGACCAGTTTGACTCCATATCAGTCGGTGCGCGGAGCGTGCCTTCAGTCATGGTGAACACTTGCAGCTACGAACAATGTCTGGATGGAATGGAGAAGGCTGTCAACATCAACATGCAATTGATCATCCTCGATGCCAGGATATCTAAGGGTATCGAGGATAAGCTGGCGCCATTGCGGGAGCTATGGGCTCTTGGCTTGATTAGGGGTGGGGATAGCACGACTCCCACACTCCATGTGACCAACATTCATCCCAGATCAGTAACACTGATTCTCACAACCTCAACACTGAGCCATCACCGCCCTACACCCTGCACCTGCTCCGCACACCACCATCCAGCAACCAATGGTCGTTGCTGCACCTGCTACCAGTCTGCATTTTGTGTACCTTTAGGTAGAACGAGGCCATTGATACCCTATTCAACGCGCTCTCTGCGTGCCACAGTGAGCCTCCTCACCATGAAGCGTGCTCGCTTTTACCAATGGTTCACCATTTTCATCAGCACCTTCTTGGGTCCTGTCTAAGTTACGTTCGCAAGCGATAGTATGAGCCTCCACCGATTAAAGCCAAGTGTTTTAGGTTCGACTCCAGCCTTGCGGAAATGCTGTTTTCGCTAGGAAGGCGACTGATATTAATCCTCTTTATGGATGGATTACTGTCCAACGTCAAAGTTGTTGAACTATTAGCCATTGTTGTCAATTATTATCTAAATAAATTAAGTAAGTTTGGATTTGATGTGATTTAAATAGATTAGAAATGATTTGAATCAATTAGGGCAACTTTTGTAGGATTCTTGTCTTGTGAACTCCTGTAAATTATGTGGGAGGATTTGAAGGATTTGAAGAATGCATCCAGCAAAGACGAAACTTGTTGACAGTGAAGCGTAGGCGTTTCTGAGCATTGCCTCAAGACTCTCTGGAGGAGTGTTTATTTTGAGTTAAATTCCAGTTTTTGTCTTCCTTTTTTTTGCTTTGTTCTCGTCAGTTTTGATTTCAACCGCTTTTTACTCCATACAAGCTGTTTTCTGATTCTCTGTCACACACTACATGACGTGAAGTCGAAGAAGTGAGAAACCATGACTGTGTTTAGGTGTGTGCTAATCCTAATTTTTTCTGACAACTGTCAGTGCTTCTTCATTCCCTTTACTAAAATCTATTCATCTTAAGACTTGGGTACATGTCACCTCTCTTTTCCTATTGATGACACTTGGTATTGATAGGGTTCTTTTGGTGAGATACTAAAAGCTAGTTGGTGGGAAACACGGAACACCAGTAGCTGTCAAGCGAATTCTTCCGAGCCTTTCAGACGGCAGATTAGTGATGTATGGTTTTCCACACCACTGTGTTGCTAATTCAATTTTTCATTATATAATTTATATTAGTATTTTGCCCCTTGCATGCCAGAATGGGACCTAAACCTTGTCTGTCATATAATATTAAGTTTATTCTGAACTGTCTGTTTGATGTGTTCAATCCATATGCTGAACTTAGATTTTAGCTTTTTCTGCTTCTATTCCCCAGTCACTCATATAGTATCTGTATAACCGATTTACTCAAGTATCTTTTCTTACTATTTTGTATTCCTGTTTGTTGACCGTAATACAGCATGGATTCAAGCATGAGGTCAATTTGCTCGCGAAGCTTCGTCATCTAAATATTGTCCAGTTTCTATGTGCTGTTACCGACAAAAAGCCCTTAATGTTAGTCATAGAGTACTTGAGAGGCGTCAGTGATACATGTTTCTGTTAGTGTAAAGTTTTGCATTTCACTACAAATTGTCCAATTGTTATTGTTCCTTATTAAGGTGATCTGCATCAACATCTACAGGAAAAAGGGGCTTTGAGTTTGTCAACTGCAATCAATTTTGCAATGGATATTGCGAGGTAAAATGTGGTTATTGTCATTTTGGTTTACCAAGAAATCCGAAACTTACAGTACATCATTGACCACTCGTCTCAATCCCTCTCTATCATAAAGCTGTGTCTCCTATTTTCATGCTTATCTTTTTTTATGGCAGCAAATGTACTCATCTGAATACATACTTTAGTAACCTGCTGTTTAGAAATGGGGGTATGGGGGAATCAAGGATAAGGCTTGGGCTTCCCTAAATTTGAAAATGTTTGGCTTTTCCTATATCTGCCATATAACACCCAGCAATATCAATATGAGATCATTATGCAGCAATAATTACAGTATATCTCAAATATGAAATGGTGCAATTTATGTTATGTAGTACTTAAAAATACTAAGTTTTATGCTCCTCTGAATGTTTTAATCATGTTTGGAATAAAGGCATGGCGTATCTCCACAGTGAGCCAAATGTTTTAGTACACAGATCTCAAACCAAGGTTAGTAGGTGGTCTCATGTATGGTGAGAATAGAGTAGAATTGCTGCTGATTTCCATTTAGCTCGCAATGGAGTCTGTGCTGACCGTCTGTATAGATTCTGGTCTTTCCCTATATGATGATAAAAAGCAGTGTGTTTCCAACGTTCTACTTGTCAATAGCAGCGCCAACCATCGAAAAGTGGGAGATTTTGGGTTAAGCAAGCTCATCAGGGTAAAACATTCTCATGATGTTTACAAAATGACTGGTGAGACTGGAAGCTGTGAGTATTAAAATCTAAAACAGATCAACGCAGTGCATCTGGAGTTGAATCGATTTTTAATAATGTGTATTGTCTTTTGTGTGACTTCAACAGACCGTTACATGGCGCCTGAATTCTTCAAGCACAGGAAATATGACAAGAAAGTCGATGTTTTCTTCCTTCAGGATGATATTATACTAGGTAAGAAGCTCTACCTCCATAATGGCATATCATATACCGGCATGGTCGATATACAAGGTAAAGACGGTTCTAACCTGTTGCAGATTCTCGAGGGAGACCCTCCTATGTCACAATATGAACCATATGAAGCAGCTACATATGTAGCAGAAGGACACATACCAATATTCAGATCAACAAAAGTTATTCCCAAACTAAAGGAGTAAGTGTTGTCTGCATACACCTGAAGCAGAATTAGCCATAGATTCATATATAAGGATTGTAGCAGTCGACATAGTTACATTTAATTGCACTGAAAGGCGTTGTAAGCTCTGTTAACCGTACAGGTTAGCTGTGCAGTGTTGGTCTGCAGACATGAACCAGATGCCACCTCACTTAGAGATTTTGAAGATACTTGAAAAGATAGAAGAGTACCTCCTGATAATCACAGGCACCTATTCATTTCATGTTGCTGGACAAGGTAATGTTTTAGAGGGAATTTGGCAGAAGTAATTGCATGGTGATATCTCCATTGTCATGCAATTATGTTATGTTTAAATTAGGGTTGGTGTGTTTGTGAGTGCTCTGTGAATTTATTTTGCCATTCATAACTTTTTTGAGTGCGAAGCAGTGCCAGCGCAAGCTGAGATCTGGACTCACGAAAATGTGAAAAACAACAATGTATGGTATTAGTATAAGATTTAGAAACTTGTTTCTCTAAGCTAGCTTCTTTCTCTCCAAAGATGAATAATGTTGCAAGTTGAAACTAAAAAACATTACAGTCCCCATACCAAGAATGAGTTCAAATAAGCTTCTTCTTTTGAAAAAATGACTTCAGGTGCCAGAGCTGCAGGCCTGAGACAGATAACGAAACTAGAAGCGACAGAAAACTGAGCCACGCCATTTTGGAGTTGGTCGATATATTTAACAGTTGCATTTCTTTTTCCCTGTAGAACAAGTAGGCTACTATTCAAGATATGTTGTTGGAGAGCATAGTTTGGTTGTAGAACTGAATTATACCTTTCGCGCAGGTAATATATCTCGTCTTGAATGAACTGGACTGTATTGTACATATTCTTCAACTCAAGTTCCATTGCCTGAAGATGAAAATCCATCAAGTATAGAGAGTAAGAGGTAAGCGAGAGAGTGAGAGCACTTACACGAAGGGAACCTTTCTTGGCAACACGGCTCCAGTCGCTGGCAGCGACACCGGACTTCCAATCAAACTCCACAGTCATAAAACTGGAGGGTTTGGTCTCAGCGGCATAGAAGCAAGCCATGTAATCACCGTCATCCGCTGCCTGAAACGCAAAATGGCCCCAAGCAATATTTTCTGCGTAGTGGTAGTTGTTCCCGTACGCTGAGGTAACCTATATTTATACATATATAACAGTATCAGCAACAATACATAGATTTATCATGTATGCAGAAATGAATTATTGTAGTAATAGAATGAGACCGTACCCGAATAGTGATTTTATGGGCATCCGGCAAAGGCAATCCCTCGTTGTTGTTTACGACTTGATATTTTCCGACTGTCATTGAATTGATCCTGATATCCTCGGCTATGCATTTGGAGTGCCCTGTTTCCAGATCGAATCGGATCGACTCCACCCGCCTTAATAGCAACACAATCACAGCCAGAACCACCATAACATTTCCTCCTCTTTCCATCCTCAAATCCACTCTTCTGATCCACATTATATTCCAGATCTCTAAATATTCATTTCTTCATTTTTTCACCTGGACTTCATCAATGCCTCCCACCTCTCACTTTTATTTTATTTTTAATAACACAATAAATTCAATAATCAAACTTCAAATCAAAAATTGAGACATCAATTATGTCACATACTTATCGATATCAAATTAAATATTACTACTCACTAGTATTACCTAGTTTTATATACGTACTTGTATTATTGTGTATATATAATTGCCGACTCGGGTAATTGGATATCTGATATTTGGGACTAGATACCCGACTCGGGTAATTGGGTACTCTGACGCAATTTCAGATCGGGTTTGGTTGCCCGGAAGGGAATTTTTTCAAGAACGGGTACCTACCTGATTGTACAATCTTAGTTGAATTTTTTTTTATATATGTGACATTTAAGAACCATGGCTATGTCAATCAAAATGTTCAAGAATTCGGATAAATTTTTCTGATAAAATCTTCTCCAAGATGCACATTTCGAAAACACATGATTCTTGATTAAAACACAAATCCCATTTGCGTTCATTCCCAACCACTAATCAATAAAATCATGAAGCTAAAAAAGCCAAAATAGGCACTTCATTGAACAACAAAACATCACAAAGATTAAGAAATCAATGTTAAAATCAACAGTTTCGCAGCCAAATATCCAACGCTGTTTATTCTAGATAGAGCAATTTCCTATCACGAAACGCTAAAAATCGAAATCAATCTCAGAGTCAAAATCAAGGCGCTTCCTTCTTCTCAGAATCATCTGATTTCTCTTCCTCCTCTATCTGCTTCATCACCGCCTCCTCCGCATCGAGCAGCGGCGCATAGTAATCGGAATGCGCCTCCATACACTTCCTCAACGCCGAAGTCGCCTGAACGCATTTCTCCACAATATCCTCTTTGTTCTTCTCCCCTTCCTCCACGCACTTCTCCCAATCCGTGAAAGTTTCTCTGCAACCGCCCGCTTTCATAAACAAGCAGAATCCGCACTCGCCTTCCTCCTCCTCCTCCTCCTCTCCTCCTCCATCGCCGCCGGCCCCTTCTTTGGTCGAATCGTCAGAAAATTTCTCATTTGGGGATCTTTCCTCTGGTTTCGGTGGATCAGGGGATTCTCGAATTAGGGCTTCGAGTTTGGGTAGGTCAGATTGGGGTGAATTTGAAGGAGACGTCGGGTGGGTGGATGCGGTGGAGATGGAGCTAGGGTTTGCTTGTGAAAGCGCTGCCATGGCTGCCGATCTAAAACCCCTCTCTCCTTAAACCCCTTTCTCTCTCGCTCTCTCAAATAAGTATGGTTAAATTTTTGCAGACCGAGACCACAATCAATTTAGAATAATAATATCACAATTTAGCATTAATAGACCATTCTTCATCTAAAAGAACAGTAGAAAAAAATACAACGAATTCATCTGTTCTAGAAGGCTCTTTTTGTCAATCATTGAATATGGGGTATAAAATTCAAATTTCTATTCTACAAATTTATCCAAGTCAAAAAAACTCTCTCCACCCCAAAAAAATATGAAATATTTAGATTTTAACGTGAGATTTTATGCAATGCTGTTTTGTGAGTTAACAAAGAAAGTAAAATAAGAAATATGAAATAAATAGAGATATAGTATAATTTTTATTCTAGGAAACATTTCATTTTTAATACGGCTGAAGGAGTATTATGTATATACATGAAGGTATAATAGAACAATGAAGACAGATTAGAGGGAGTATTAAAAATACGGCTGAAGGAGTATTATGTATATACATGAAGGTATAATAGAACAATGAAGACAGATTAGAGGGAGTATTATGCATATACTTAGAAGTAATAATAGAATAAGGAAGACACATTAAAGTTAGAGATATTATATGTGTTGGTTTTTTCAAGATGACTTTAGTAGTAGCGTGGGATATTGATTCAAATATTAGTACTCCCTCCGTTCCAAGGAAGATGACCTATTCCTTGAGCGGTACAGAGTTTTATGCATATTTATTTTGTGTGTTAGGTAGAGAGAGTAAAGTAAGATAGAGAATAAAATAGAGATAAAGGTATTTCCATTTATAGTAATGTGTCATTTTAGATGAGACAAACAAAAAAGAAAAGTGAGTTATCTTTAATGGGACGGAGGGAGTACTTGCTTAAGGTGAAATTCTCAATGCAGTAGAATATAGAAAGAGAATTCTATTTTTGGAGACTTTTTACTTCCTTCCAAATAAGGGGGAAGGATGCATGTAGATTTTGCGTCTCTAGAGAAACGCATGTAGGTTTTTTCAAAATCAATGCTAAACTTTAGAAACCATTAACGTATGTTATGCTTAGTGGCGGATTTATTCAGTTTATTATTGTTATCAATTTGTTTTAGATTTTCGGAATCACTCCTCATGTCATGCAGAGTGGTTTAATAGTTGGTTTAATTTTAAGTATTTTATCTTTAGTCAGTGGTAGATTTGGGAAGACTGCTAGAGAGTTGTTAGAAATTTGATGAGGAATCTTGCCTATAAATATATTATATTTGAAAGTTTTCAATACACATTGCTATTGTTCTTCTTTTTTTCTACTTTCCTTACTTTATTATAGGTTTCGCGCCTTTCAAATAGTAACAAAAATACTTAATAGCCAAATGGTAGAGGGTGTAGTTAGGATCTTTGTGCCCCCAGTTTGAAGCCTTGGAGGGTTGGAATTTTCATTTTTCTTAGAAAACTCCTTTTAACTTAGCATACACTAGAAAATATTAATTTAGTATATAGTAGAAAATAACTTAGAATACGAAAACATATTTTTATTTTTGTGTAGGGAATAAAATTAGGGCTGGAAAAATATACCGTAATACCGAAATACCGCACTTATCGTACCGAAAAAATACCGAAAATACCGAATTTGCGGTATACCGCAAGTTGCCGTACGGATACCGTACCGATAGATTTTGGTACGGTAAGGTATAGATTTTCCTATACCGCGGTATACCGCATTTACACTATTTGCCAAAAATTTGATATATAAGTTGTATTTAAAATTTATATAAAAAATAGTTAATATGTTAAAATTCCTAACCCTACTTTCATATTTTAGTTCAACCGCCCCCAACCCCAAACACACATGCAAAGATGCAAATCAAGTCCACTGTATAGATTTGATTATGGTGTAGTTTTAATCTTTTGGATATTATTTAAATAAGTGAAATTTTATTTTAAATATTTGGCTATAATAGAATTTTTTGGGTATGAAACACAAGTATTATGGTATGTCATACCTTATTTTGGTATACCGTACTCGGAATGCCATACCTTATTTCGGTATAATGTAAAAGTACGGTATACCACAATACGGTATGGTATACCGCATAGACGGTATGGTAACGGTATCGGAAATAAGCATACCGAATTTTCGGTATACCGCAATGCGGTATACCGAAAAATTCTGTAAGGTATAGGTATGACATTTTCTCATACCACAATTTGCGGTACCGGTATGACATTTTGAGTGCGGTATACCGTACTGTGCCACCCCTAAATAAAATTGATTGAATTATTTTAGAAAAGGAGTACACCATCCGTTCCACACATGATATCACACTTGTGGGATAACATGAGATTTGAGAGGATTTTGTTTTGTGTTAAGTAGAGAGAATAAATATAAGTTTTATATTAATATGAGAGAGAATTTTTTTTTAAAAAAAATATAGCATCTTTAGTAGGAAAAACAAAAAAAGGAAAATGAGACATTTTTTGTGACACAGATGGATATTTTTAAAATGATATCACTATTCTCATTCTAAATCTATTTTTGCTAAAACAAATGTATTACAATCTTCTAAATTATATCACCATGTTCATCTATATCTATTTTTTATAAATTATATAAATATTTTTTAAAGTGTTTATTGCAGTTGGTTTTACGATTTTTTTTAGAAAATACTTATAGAAATATAAATTATACCCATAGTAAAAATTTTAATTAATGAAATAATATTTGTTTCCTATAGGCTGTTAAAAGAACGTTTCTTATGAGAAACATTAAAAAATAAAAATAAGTGACATTCCCCAATCAAAAAGTAGATTGAATGAACATGGTGATATAATTTAAAATTGTAACATATTTTTTTCTAAATTAATTTAATATTTTTTAGTTAAAATTTGTATATATATAAAAATAATATTTGTTTCCTATATAAGGTTTTAATCTATGCAAAACTAGATTTAAATACAGAAATGCATAACAAAATCATATATAGGGAATTTTTACATCATTGTTAGTTTATTTTTAAATCATTTTAATTAAGGATGACCTAAAATGACCTAAAAGTGACATCAAACCCAGATTTTCCATTTATATACTCCATCTGTTCTTAGAAAGTATAAACTTTTTTTTGAGCACAAGTTTTAATGTATAATAATTGGTAAAACAAAGAAGATGAAGAGAAAATATAGTAAAAGTAGTGTTAGTAGATAATAGGGTCTACATTATTAGTAACGTGGTGAGGTCCAAAATTTTATAAAGTTCATACTTTTTAATGACGGACTAAAAAGGTAATAGTTTATACTCCACTTTTTAAGGGCGGATGAAGTACAAAATAAAAATGTGTTTTTATATGGAAAAATTGATTTAGAACGAAAATGGTGATATGATTTTAAAAATTGTAATGTACCTAAATTAATTCAATCATTTTTATTCCATACATAAAAATAATATGTGTTTTTTATATTCTAAGTTATTTTCTACCATATGCTAGGTTAAAAGGAGTTTTACATTTTTTATATGCTAAGTTAAAATGAGTTTTTTTTTAGATTCAAGGATATGATATAAGGACTTAATGTTAATTAACCTATTCAATTCCTATGCCTCTATGTATCTCTAGTTTTGTTAGGACGATCTTTCAATTAGATCAAGTTTTGCGTTTAAGTATCTAGCATGTGTGCGTTGCACTCTATCATCAAGGTGTCCCTCTAATGTTTAGTGTCTAATTTCCTAAGAACATAAAATCCTCACACAAGATCACAACTCTCCCAAATTTTATAGATCAACGTGGTTATCATTCCAACTTAGCTATTTCACCTTTCAATTAATCAATAGCTAAGCCTAATATCATTCATGAGGTAGCTAATCACCTGAATATTCAAAGATCAAGACCAATTAATATAACAACAAGAGCTAGGTACTAATTAACAATCAAATGATTAAATCAACATTATTATCATTACAATCACCAAAAATCCTACAAGATGAATTAAACAGCTCATAATAAACAGTGTCAAAGCTAAACAATTGAAAATATTGACAACATAAGTAACACTATTCTAGATACTCCCAAGAGTGGAATGATCAGAATGAAAGTGTGGTCTTCGGAATTTGATGAATTCTAACCTCTCTCCCCCCCTTCTGCTCCTCCTCCTCCTCCCCTCTTCTATCTCCTGGCGCTACTGTAACACCCCTGACTTAATATAAATATCATTTTGTTGTGATAATTAATGTATTTAGAGAAAAGTAACTAACAAAAGAAAAGAAAGAGAGTCATTTTCTTGTATAATAAAGAATATAGTGATATTCAAATACATATAGTAAAATGCCAATATAAATGTTAATATTTGTGTAATCATATTAATAATATTGTGCATATGTGTAAAATAGTAAACAAATGATTAAAGAAGTCATTTTTTTAAATGCTATATATGTATATATGCATGTGAATACATAAGTTAAAGTAGGAAATGTATGAATACGGACTATAGTGTAAGTTAGATTCTTGAATATACACGTATAGTTGTAGGATGCCGTTTTTTATTGTGTATATAAGTAAATGCATATCTTAGAGCATCCGCAATGGCGGACGTCGACGCAGAATTCCCACAGATTTAGCGGAATTCCGTAGCGGACGTCCACCATTGGGCCACACACGCGCAGATACGGAATTCGCATGAGGACGTCGCAGGTCCGCACCCTTCCGTGGAATTCCGATTTTTGCATTTAATTGTTTTTTTTGATTTTCTATAAATACGTCTCGTTGAACTTCATTTCATCCGCACCACTTGTTTTAACGAGTATCTATCTCTTTAAATACATTTCTTTTGAATCATCAATGGAGCACCACGATAGCGATTCTTCTCCCGCCTCGGGCGATTAACTGGCGCCGCATTTTCCCATCGGCAGGAGTACGCACTTTTCCCGGTCGATGTCCCAAATGCCGGGGATGCTGCCCCAATCTCAAATGCCATCGGGCATGATGTCGGGGTACTACAACATGTACTCACAGTGGTATGAGATGATGCCTCAGATGCCGGGGGTGATGCCTCAGATGTCGGGGGGTGTTGCCCCAGATGCCGGGTATGATGCCTCAAATAATGTACTTTTTTTAATTAATTATGTATTTTTTTAAGGAAGTATATTTTTTTAAAAATAAAGTGTGGTCGTTTTCTCCGTATTCGCGTCGAAATTTTAATTCCATAAATTATTTACTTCTGGAAATTGGTTAATTTGTGAATTTGTGATTTTTTTTAATGTGGGAATTCCGTCGGGAATTCCGCAGAGGAATTCTGCCACTATGCAGTGAGAAGTCCTTATGACGTGGCGGTGAGAATTCTGTGGGGAATGGCGCCGGGACATCCGCAACACTGCGGATGCCCTTATAGGAAATGAAAATAATTTATCCAATTTAATATGATTAGAAGTTAGACTACGTGTGAGAATTCTAACTATAGTGAGACACCCTATTATCCTATAAAGTTAGCCTAGTTGTTGATTCAACAAAGCTACTTAATTTTTTTATATACATACCACCATTCATTTGTCAAAGGGGAAAGCACGTAAACGCTGTTGCTGTATTGTTTCCTTAAGCTACTGTTTATGGACCCTACTACACTTTTTAACTCTATTTCTTAACTAAGGAATAGAACCTGCAACCCTCTGTTCCTTATCTGTTCCTTAACCGTTCATTAAATTACTATTCATTCAATTTCATTTTTTATTTTTATTTCCAACCTAATTCAATTAAAACAAACAGACTTCATTAAATAAAATAAACTTACAACATAAAATTCGTAAAAAAACATAATTTAATAATTTCCTAAAAAATAAAAGTACACAATTTAATAATTTCATCCGTCAAAATTTGCCCAAATGTGCTCAATTAGATCATGTTGGAGTTGGGTGTGGGCACTAGAGTCGCGTAATAACCTTGCGGCGGCTTCCTCCCGGTTACGATGGATGTACGTATGGGACCGTAGTTGGGGCGGCGCGGCTTCCTCCGCCTCCCGTCGTCGATCTTCTTCAAGTGATTGTTCCATTATTTGACGCATTTTTTTCAAAAGGATCCATTAGTTTGATTAAATTTAGGAGAAGAAAAACAGAGTTGATTTGAGATGAAAATTGGGGTGGAAATAGAGAGGATTTGAGAGGAATAGATGTGTGTTTGTGAGTGAAATGAGTATGAAATAGGAGTCTTTTATAGAGTAAAGAAAAAAAATTGAAAAACAGCTATAAACGGTAACATTACCGTTTATAATTTTTTTTATTAAAAAATTCAAATTTAAAAAAAAATATTTATTGCGTCATCGTGACTACGCCCACTCGCGGGCCGGCGGGTGGGCATCACGCATGGCCTGGGAGCTCGCGACGTCATCTCGGCGCGTGGCGAGACGTCTCGTGCCGCGTCTCGTGGTGGCGGGTCTCGGGACGGGCTGGGAACGGGCTGGGGATGGAACGACCGGCTGCAACGCGTTTCTCCGCGTTTTCGTTCCTCCGGCACGGAACGCGGGGCGGTTACGCAACGCGTTGTGGATGCTCTAAGGCCACCCGCAAGGCGTCACGCAGGTGGCCCGTATTCCGTCATTAAGGGACGGGACGGCGGCGTGACGCGTTGCAGCGCCCCGTCTCATCCCCCACCCGTTCCGCGTTCTGTCCCGCGAGACGGCTCGCCACGCGCTGAGGCGACGTGGCGCGCTCCGGCGCCATGCGTGACGGCCACTCGCCGGCCCGCGAGTGGGCATCGTCACGTTGACGAAATAAATCATTTTTTTAAAAAAATTCGAATGAAATAAAAAAAATGAAAAAAAATGAAAAACGGTAATATCGTAATATTACCGTTATATTACCGTTTTTCCTTTTCTTTTTTTTTTAAAATTTTTTTTACTCTATAAATACTCCTAATTCATCCTCATTTCACACACAACTACACATCTATTCTTCCCAAATCATCTCCATTTCCTCTCCAATTTTCATCTAACCTCTCATCACAAAATATCCGGTGGCGGGAACTCTGGCGGTGGCGGCTCCGTTGAGTTCGACATCAACGCGTTCGACGACTATGGGGCATGTACAATGTCCTCGGTGGTGGTTCCGGTTCGTCGACGCCGGGCACCCAGGGTTCGTCGACGCCTGGGGGGTACCAACCACCCCATTTTGACGTGGATGCATACGCCCGTCCCTCCGCCCCGAGGTATTCGCAGGGATTATCCCAGATTCGGGAGGATTATTCCGTTGAACCCACTCCGGAAGAAGGCCGAGGCGGGGGAGGAGGCGGAGGCGGAGGCGGAGGCGGACGAGGAGGAGGAGGATCTAGGCCGGCATCCGTACGGCCCCAAAGAAACACTGGCTGTGTATAATGCCTGGATCAGCGTCTCGTACGATCTCATCGTCGGGAATCAACAACCCCAGAAGTGCTTCTGGGAAAAGGTCATCAAGGGCACCCACCGCCGCACATATAAGATGCTCCGCGCTCACTTTGACCGAGTCGACAGAGAGGTCAAAAAATTCTGCGCCATCTACAAGAATGAAATGGCTCATTACCAAAGCGGAGCCACGGGAGCCGACATTCTGAGGTCGGCTTTGCGAGTCTACTTCGACGACACCGGCAAACAATTCAAATATGTCGATGTTTGGGAGGTCGTCAAAGACGAGGAAAGGAGGGCCTGCGGTGTGAGTTCCATCTCGGGCTCGACCTCGAAGCGCACGAAGCACACGGTGAGTGACCAATACTTGTCTAGTGAAGGCGGTTCGGGCAGCGCCGCAGGCGAGTTTACCTCGCAGGAGGTTAAGGGCACGGCAGTCGATGCAGGGGGGTCCTCCCGTGGGCGCCGTCGGCCGCAAGGGAGAAATGCGGCGAAGGCGGACACTTCCCGCATGACCGCCACAATGGCGGACACTTCCCGCATGACGCCTCCCCAATACCAAGCCTATCTTAACGGAATTGCGTTTATGGCAGCACAACTTGGCATTCCGCCTCCTCACGGCTTCAGTGCACCTCCACCGCCTTCGGGGGATGATTCGCAGGCGGAGCAGTTTTTTTTATTTTCTATAAAATTGTATTTTAAATTATGTCATTTTTATTTTTTAGGATTTTAATTATGTATTTTTTTTTATTTTTTGAATTTTAAGTTGTATTTTTATTTTATGTTGTAATTTTAATTTATTTTTAATGAAGTGTGTTTTTTTAATTGAATTTGGTTGAAAATAAAAATAAAAAATGAAATTGAATGAATAGTAATTTAAGGGACGGTTAAGGGACGGAGGGTTGCAGGTTCCGTTCCTTAGTTAAGAGATGGAGTAAAAAAGTACAGTGGGGCCATGAATAGTAATTTAAGGGACGGTTAAAGGACGAATAAGTGACGGCATTGCGGATGACCTAATAAACATAATATTTGCATAAATCTAAGAAGAATTCGAGTACGGTGCGACTAGAATTTATCAAATTTGGGTAGTTTGCTGAAGTTTCCAAGTTCAAATTTATAGTATGGATCGGATAAAAATGGGAGGAATCTACTACGTTGCAAATTGGACAGCAAAAACATGTGCTACGCTAGAATATCAATCCTACCTAAGGTGTGTATAAATTACATATTTAATTTTATTGGTAGTATGTGATTAATTGCTATATGATTAAATAGGGTATGGTTATATGAATGGTGTAGTAATATATATTTATATAATATTAGAATTATTTGGTGGAACATGCTCTACATATGTAATTGGCATTATTTGAATCATTGGATTAAAGAGGATATGTGACAGTTTTGCTCTAGATCTGATATCAATGCAATGGACCTTGTTGGGAAATAAACACAGGCAATCACGAATATGAAAGAGAATGAACACAAGAAGTTGTTTACCCAGTTCGATACAATGTGTATCTACGTCTGGGGGCGATGCCAAGCCAGGGATTTCACTATATAATTTCAGGATAATTTAACAATGAGGGAGCACCTCTATTTATAAGTAACTAGAGAGCCCTAATTCTAGTCAAACTAGGAAACATATTCCATAAGGAAATATCTTTAAGGAATAAATCTATCACAAGGAAATATACTTCAAGGAAACAAATCCTAAACATGGTAGGAGATATTTTAGGCTCCATAATTAACAATCTCCCACTTGGAGACTAACAACTCCTAAACAACCATTTCCTCGTGATCTCATCCCTTCATCCGCTTAGCATCGCCTAACCTTCTCTTCAAGTTCCAAGGCCAATTGAAGCTATGCATAGCTTCAATTTCTCTAAGGTCACCACCTTAGTAAACATGTCTGCAGGATTCTCACTTCCAAGTATCTTCACAAGTTGCAGGATTTTCATATCCACTAGGTGTCGGATGTAATGATATTTCAACTCCACATGCTCTGTCCTAGAATGAAACGCTGGATTCTTCGCCAAGAAAATAGCACTCTGACTATCACTGTAGAGTATGCTACTCTTGTTCTCCTTCCCAAGTTCATCTAAGAAACTCTGCAACCACACCATCTCCTTGCTTGCCTCTGTCGCAGCTACATATTCAGCCTCCGTAGTAGACAAAACAACAGTCTTCTGCAACTTAGAAGTCCATGAAATAGCAGTACCACCATAAGTAAATACATACCCGGTTGTGCTTCTTCTCCCATCAAGATCATTGGACGCCAAGTCTGCATCCACATAACCTGCCAGCTCGACATTCTTGCCATTGAAACATAAGACGCTTTCTGTAGTACCTCTCAAGTATCGAAGGATCCATTTAACTGCTTCCCAATGTTGCTTGCCCGGATCACCCATGAACCGGCTCACTACTCCCACTGCTTGTGCAATATCAGGCCTCGTACACACCATTGCATACATAATACTGCCAATTGCTGAAGCATAAGGAATTTTCTTCATTTCAGCACGTTCTTCTTTTGTACTCGGCGACTCCTTCTTCGACAGCTTAAAGTGACTGCCCAAAGGCACACTTACTGGCTTCGAATTATCCATGTTGAATCTTTCCAAAACCTTACCAATCTAAGCAGCTTGCGAAAGATACAATTTTCCTGCCACCTTGTCACGCTCGATTCTCATGCCCAAAATTTGATTAGCCTCTCCAAGATCTTTCATGGAGAATCGTTCAGACAATTGCCTTTTCAACTTATCCATCTCCTTTTGATCACCTCCTGCGATCAACATATCATCAACATATAATAACAGAATAAGATAGCTCTTGTTAAACCTCTTGTAGTAACAACAATAGTCAGCGTAGCATCTTTTATAGCCAATCTCCATCATGAATCCATCAAACTTCTTGTACCACTGCTTTGGAGCTTGCTTTAAACCATACAAGCTCTTCTTCAACTTGCATACAAGGTTTTCCATTCCTTTTACTATGAATCCTTCAGGCTGTGTCATGTACAACTCATCCTCCAAATTACCATGAAGGAATGCCGTCTTTACATCCATCTGATGTAACAATAGATTTTCTGCAACTACCATACTCAACACTAAACGAATAGTAGTTAGTTTCACAACAGGAGTGAACACATCTGTATAATCAATACCGTATCGTTGCTCAAATCCCTTGACAACCAGCCTAGCCTTGTAGCGCTTGCTACCATCAGCTTCACCTTTGATTCGATAGACCCACTTGCAATGCAATGCCTTTTTCCCTTTAGGAAGTTCCACAAGCTCCCATGTGCCATTTAGGAGAAGAGAGGCAAACTCGTCATCCATGGCAATTTTCCACCTTCGTTTATCACGGCCTTCTCCTGCCTCTGCATAACACTCGGGCTCACCACCATCAGTAAGTAACAAATAGAAATTAGAGGGCGAGTACCTATCAGGTGCACGTCGCTCTCTAGTCGATTTAGGCAGCGGAATAGTCGGTGGTGGAGTGCTTGGTTCTTCTTCAAGCACCTCTTTAGCATTCTGACTCTCCTTGCTCCCACTCGAGTTTGAGATGTCTAGCTCGACCACTTGTGGCTCAGAACTGCTGGGACTTGACGCCTCCAATCTATCCTTGTACAATACCTGTTCATTGAAGATGACATCTCTACTGCGAATAACCTTACGGTTCTGCTCATCCCAGAGTCTATAACCGAACTCATCGCCTCCATAACCAATGAACGCACACTTAATAGATTTAGCATCCAACTTACTTCTCTCAACGGAACTAAGATGAGCATAAGCAACACAACCAAAGATGCGTAGGAAAGATAGATTTACCTCTTTTCCTGTCCAGACCTCCTCGGGTATCCGAAACTCCAAGGGAACTGATGGACCTCTATTAATTAGAAATGCAGCTGTGTTGACTGCATCTGCCCAAAAACTCTTTGGCAATCCACTTTTCAACTTCATGCATCTTGCTCGCTCATTCAACGTTCTGTTCATGCGCTCTGCGATTCCATTCTACCGTGGAGTTCCTTTCACAGTTTTCTCCATGCGGATTCCATTCTCGGCGCAGAATTCCTTGAACTTTGCAAGTTCATATTCTCCTCCATTATCGGATCTTAGACACTTCACCTTCATCCCGGTTTCAGTTTCAACAAGGGCTTTCCATTTCCTGAAAGCGTTAAACGCATCGGATTTACTCTTCAGAAAATAAACCCATAGCTTTCGAGTAGAGTCGTCGATGAAAGTCATATAATATTCAGAGCCTCCTAGGGACTTCACAGGTGCTGGTCCCCATAGATCAGTGTGGACCATCTCCAACTTCTGTGTCTTCAATTTTCTGCCTCCTCTTGAGAAACTCACCCTTTTCTGTTTCCCAAACACGCAATCCTCGCACAGGCCAACTTCAACACTTTTCAAGCCAGGCAGTAAACCTCTTGAGCAGATTATCTTCATCCCTTTCTCGCTCATGTGGCCAAGACGACAGTGCCACAAATCTGCATTATTTGCCTCACTTGCAATATCAATGCAATCTTTGAAGTTAGTTGTGGTATACAACGTACCCTCCTTCTTACCTCGAGCTACTATCATAGCTCCCTTGGTAATCTTCCAATTGTTGCAGCCAAACGTCACGGTGTACCCTTCTGCATCAAGCTGCCCAATCGAAATCAAACTTCTCTGCAATCCAGGAATGTGTCTGACTCCATTCAGTTTTATTACGAATCCATTGGATGTCACTACCTTCACGTTTCCCTTTCCCACGATATCTAAGGGCTCGTCATCAGCCAGATGTACCTTCCCAAAATGGCCAGAAACGTAGTCTTCCATTATCTCCACATTGCTGCAGGAGTGAAACGACGCCCCAGAATCCAATACCCACGATTCCATCGGACTACTGACGCTCAAGACCAACGCCTCGCCATCGTCATCAGACATGGTAGCGTTTGCTGTCTTCTTGTCCTTCTGATCCTTATTCTTATACTTCTTCGGTGCCTCACATTGATTTCTAAAATGCCCAAACTCATCACAATTCCAGCATTTAACTTTATCCAAATCCTTCTTGGATTGACTCATTCCTCTGGAATTTGATCTTCCACGATTTTGCTTTCCCTTCGATCTGCCTCTCTGTTCTGTATTAAGTGCTGATCCCGAAGTAGAAGATCCTGATTCTCTCCGGCGAACTTCCTCACCAATCATCAGATCTCTTACTCTCTCAACTGTTAGTTTTGTCTCTGCAGCAGTAACTGCTGTCACTGTGCCAGCCCAACTCTCAGGCAGAGACGATAGCAAAATCAAGGCACGAATTTCATCATCGAATTTTATATTAACCGAGTTCAGTTGCGAAGTAATCATGTTGAACTCGTTGAGATGTTGTTGCACCAGCTTTCCCTCTTGCATTCTAAAATTAAACAATCGTCTAATCAGATGTACCTTGTTTGCCGTTGATGGTTTCTGATACATGTCCTCCAAGATCTTTATCATCTCCTTTGTCGACTTTGCTGCAGTCGTGTGATAAGCCACATCCTTGGACAACGATAGCCTAATCGCGCTCATCGCTTTTCTGTCCAGCAGCTCCCACTCCTCATGTTCCATCTTTTCGGGTTTGGTTTTTAAAGGCTTCCAGAGATCTTTACCGTACAGGTAATCCTCAATCTGCATCTTCCAAAATCCGAAATCAGATCCATCGAACTTCTCTACAGCAATTTTCTCGTCGATCCCCATCGTGATTTCTGCCTCTTAAACCCTAGGCTCTTGATACCAGTTGTTGGAAAATAAACACAGGCAATCACGAATATGAAAAGAATGAACACAAGAAGTTGTTTACCCAGTTCGATACAATGTGTATCTACGTCTGGGGGCGATGCCAAGCCAGGGATTTCACTATATAATTTCAGGATAATTTAACAATGAGGGAGCACCTCTATTTATAAGTAACTAGAGAACCCTAATTCTAGTCAAACTAGGAAACATATTCCATAAGGAAATACTCCCTCCGTCCCGCACTACTCGCACTTATTTCCTTTTTAGGCGTCCCAAGTTACTTGCACTCTTTCCATTTTTAGTAAAAAATTTCACCTACAGCCGTCATTTTTGACTTTCCTATACACTCATTCCTTAATCTCCGAGCCGAAAAGGAAATGAGCGAGTAGCCCGGGACGGAGGGAGTATCTTTTAAGGAATAAATCTATCACAAGGAAATATACTTCAAGGAAACAAATCCTAAACATGGTAGGAGATATTTTAGGCTCCATAATTAACAGACCTACGGGTCATATATACAATGACAATGGACCTACGGGTCATATATACAATGACAATGGATCTACGGGACATATATGCAATGGCCATGGACCTACGGGTCATATATACTTTGGTAATGGACCTTCGGGTCATATATGTATACAATTGCAATGGAACCTAAGGGTCATATATACAATGGCAATGACCTTCGGGTCATATATATATATATGTACAAAGGTAGTGGGACCTCGGGTCATATACAATGGAATCCCAGGCATATACCAAGCTTGATTTGTCACAAAATAATATATTGAGCAGAGAGTCATGTGCTTATGAATCTTAAATTGTTTATTTGATGTTTATTTATATGAGCGGATTTAGAATATTTGAAATAAGTCTAATAAATGATGGATTTTGTAATTATAGTATTTGGATGGTGAAATGATTAATATGTGATTTCTTTACTTTAATTTGTATTTGTTTATTATAAATATATACGTCGGGGGAGTTGGGGTGTGACAGCTACCAGGAGTGTAAAGGGAGAATGAGAAGACACCCTGTCGCAAGAGTACATTTGTCAAAACATAAAAGAAGATGCAATAAGAATTTGTGATGGAAGTGGTCCTATAAATAGGAATCAACATTGAAGGAAAGAGGGGTTTGTCTATTGCTCGTTCAACACCACTGTTTCATCTTAGTTAACTTGTTCCACTACTCTTTGGAGTGAAGATACAATCATTTAATTTCTTTTTTGCATGTTCAGTTTCATCTCCCAAATGGTTTGAAGTGTAGGATATTTTTAGCTCTTGGTTATTTGTTGCTTGAGTTTGATTCGCTGTTTGGATGTTTTGAATGTCCTATATTTCATATTATGGAAGTTTTTGTTGATTTCAGGGATGTTGCATTTTATTTCCGTTTGATTGGATGTTTGGAGCCGTTGTTATTTGTTTATATTTGTTAGATCTAGAGTCATTTCAAGTTGGATGCATGATTAGAGTTCATTTCTGTTTTAGTGCCATTATAGTTGCCCAGTTTGAGTAATTTAGTATTTCAACTTTAATTTTCAGTTTTACATTGCAAAGAAGTAAGCTCCTTTTTTTGAAGTTTAAGCTAGTCTATGGTTTTAGAATCCTCTGTTTATTTAGTTACTAGAAGAAAATGTAGTACGAAATTCGCTAGAGAGTCAAATCTAAATTCACTTTATGTTTGTGTACCATGCAACTTTTCAGCTTTTCTATTCTTTAAGAGCATCCACAATGAGAATAGTCCAGCCATAGCTCAGTCATAGCATAGCCACAAACTCCTCCTGCCACATTCTCAGCACTAAAAATCCTCCTGCCACATCATCAAAATAAGCAAATAGCCCACCAATTGCCTAACAATAGCCTAGCCACATCACTCAAAATTATATAAAACAAATAATTAACAATCACACAAAATACGGAATTAATTTTACGACACAGATACGGAAAAATTCAATTATATTATTAAAATTTAAAAAGTACATTAATTAAAAAAAATTACATTAATTTTAAAAATATCACATTAATTAAAAAAAAAACCCGCCTCCGTCTCACTCGTCGTCGCCGTCGCCCCCCAACCGTCGGAAAAAAAAAAAAATCCGCTCGCCGATCCGGAGTTTGCAATGGCGGCCAGCGGATCGGCGAGCGCTCGAAAATCGGCGTGAGCTCGCCGATTTTTTCGCCGAAATTCGGCTAGCCGGTCCGCTCGCCGCCATTGTGGATGCTCTAACGGCTAGCCGGTCCGCTCACTGCCATTGTGGATGCTCTAAGCCAATTAGAGAAATGTGATCAAAAGTCACTTTTTTAGTTTGGTGGACTAATTTGTTAGGGGTGGTGCTCTCATCTGATTTTCACTTGATTCGTATGTTGGATAAATCATCTTTTGTATTTCCTTTGGAAAGCAAGCATCCTTTACCAGTATAGTCTAATTGACCAGTTTAGAGTCCTTTTTACTTTTTATCTAGCCGGTCAATTTTCACCTAGTATAACTAACCAGTTTAGTCCTCCGTTCTTATTTGAAACATAAGTAGTTTAATTCTTTAACACACTCTTGATATGTGGAAGCCGCTAACCCTTTTCCAAAATGTCATTCCACATACTTTTACAATCGATCGATCTTTACTTTCATATGCTAGTTAATAGCTAGTGGGTTAATGTTTTGAATGCTTGGATTACGTGTTCGATGACAAGTGACTAGGTCTAGTGTAACGCCCCACTTTTCGAACCCTAAGACGATTACTTTAATTTCTTTTAATGTCGCGAATTAAATGACGGATTGTTATGTGATTTCTTTGGTGACCTAATTTTGATGACGTGGCTTTTAAATAATTGATGCGGGATGAAATATATTGCGGTGAATTATTTTCCTAAGGGTGAGTGAGATTAAATAGGATCATCAATTTTTCACCTTGCCCTTTTCGACCACTATTAATTATTGGAGAGGAATTCTATTTTCTTGGATTTAATTATTTGTTTGGGATAATCATCCAAATTAAATCCAAAGCCCAATTACTTTATTTCTTCATGTGAAAAAAATCGATCCCTATGCTACTCCAAGGGAGGTTTCGAAATTTCCCTAACTATGGGAGGAGGAAATTATTCCAGTATATTAATTGATCTCCTAATTATTTCTTTCCATGAATGAATTGGAATATCCTAGCAAATCTTGCGTTACCTTATTCTATTAAAGATTTGGAAATTTTTCCTTGTGGGAGGAACCCAATTACACGCCTACTTCCCTATGTTTTGGAAGGATTATTATTAATTTTCTGCTCCGTATTATTTTATTCTACTACGTGAAATACAAAATTTAATCATAGGCTAATTAAATAGCCTATGATTTTTGAAAATTTCCCCTTATTCCTCCCCATAGTTCATGCCAATCTCCCCCTCAAATCTCCTTCAAACCTTCATTTAATTAATTCTCCAAATCTCCTTTAATTAATTGAGATTCCATTGCGCTCTATAAATAAAGGGGGAGAGAAAAAAAAAACCCTAAACCAAAACTACACGCCTCCCTCCCTCCTCATTCCACACACCCCATCTCCTCCCCACACCTCTCCCACTTGTTCTTCTACTCCACTCAAGATCTTTTCATCCTTGCCAAGAGTTGTTGAAGAATCAAGATTTATATTTGTCCTACCGATCGTTTCAATCAAGAAAGGTACAATTGAACTTTTTCTTCATCCTCTCCATTCAAACATTGTTTTGACTCCCTCATGCATATAGTGAGTGTAGGGATTTCAAATCTAGGAATTTAATAGGTGTGAATTCGTGTCTGATTGAGAATAAATTGTGAATATGCGTTTTGAGTGAATTTGTGTGAAGTCTAAATGAATCATGGGTGAATGATGTGTGACTATATGAGAACATGATTGTGAGATCCTTTTTAAGCATGGTTGTGTGCTGGAAGCATAAAAAGGTTGTGTTTGGATGAATGAGGATAAAACCCTAATTCGAATTTTGAAGCATGAAATCTGTAGTGTTCGGACAGTAGGTTCCGACGCATGTTTGACCGACCAAAAGAAATTCTTTTTGTACGATTCTTTTTTCTGAGTAACCCTCAAGGTGTCTTCTATGTCGTGTGTGATTTCAATCTATTTCGACGAAAGATGAATATTTGGTGAATTTGTGAAGTTGACTGCGCAGTTTTGCCAGAAATTATTTTTCTCAACCAGTGAGTTACGTTTTTTATTTGACCAACCTAAAAAGATTATTTTGATGTGAAATTTTAACTGAATGATATTCGATGTGTCTACTGTATTGTGGGAAAGTTTCAGCCCCAATGGAGGCCGGATGAATTTTAAATGACTTTTACAAAATGACCGCGCTTTTCTGCCAGATTTCTATTTCTTGCGAAAATAACGATGTTGTTGTATTTTAAATGATATACATGATATGTATGTGTTAAGGAACCCACTCTATGATGAAGTGATATGTTATTCGATGATGCATGCTACGGTGTGCTTCCTTTTGTTGTTGGGGAAAAGGGAAACGTTGGGGACATGCATAATTATGAGTCAATGTTTGTGACTGATTGGTAATACATATTATCTAAAGGTGATAACTCATGCACAAAGCGTGATAACAAAGGGAAAGAAGTACTTAAGGTCTAAACGGTCGAGGTGGGCTTTCTTTTAATTAAGGACAATGTCCTAAATACTTTATCGGTGGAAATTACTATGTTTATCATGTCGTGTTTTGTTTTAACGTGCCTATCTGATGTGGCTTTTGCCACTATTATTTAAATCGAATTCGGGTCCTCGTAGGGCCGCAAACCCTACTTGGATTAATGTACACCTATGGTAGATCGTGTGCTAGCGTACATGGTGGCCGGTCTAGTGACCTGGTTTGCGGCCGCATTCCTTGTCATGTATTGGCAGATATGGCTAACGTCTATGGGAAAATGACTGATCAGTCGACTTTGACTATGAGAAATGATTTTGAGTGCCTCGGGCCTTTCTAAAGCTAAACCCCGATGGTTACTTACGTATGGCATGATAAATTATATTTTTACTAAAAAAAATGTTTTCGGCATGAGCCACTGATTATTATTTTTATAGTACTCAGCCCTGCATGTGTTTTCCCTATGTGCAAGTTGAACGACGACGAGCGGTTGGTGGTGTTGAGCAAATATCAATATAAACTATGGTTGTCTTGAAACACCGAGCGTCGTTGTGTCTTCACACATGACTTCACTCTTCTCTTGGATGCTTCCGCTGTGACATTTCCTTTACTTGTCTTTTATTAAACTTTGAAGCTGTATATTTGAATGTTTGAAAACTTGGTATCTTTTGAATAATGTCAAACCCTTGGTCATTTTATTAATTCTGGGTCAAACCTTTATTGAAACCCTAGTTTTCTATGTCTGTTCTTTAAGTTCTTTAATCACGATCGCCTGCATTTATTAACCCTAAAGGGTGGTCGTGACAGTTTGGTATCAGAGCCTCGGTTCTTTCCGCTCTGGACCCAAGAGCCTTGTTGAGTCAAAGTCTATTCATGTGTAAATTTACTAATTGATAATCGTCAAAGGCTCAACACCGCAGCTCGCCCCGCCCAACCACGAAGAAAGAGGTAAAAATATTTTTGTGAGTTTTGGATTAAATTACCGAAGCTTGGAAATTTTCGATGGGAATCAAAGATAATATGACGTCTTTGAAAATGTTGCTTGGAAGTGTGGGATGATGAAAATACATGGATATGAAATTGCTTAATACGACTATGCCAAAAATGATGAATATTATTGTGCACACCCCGATAAGAAAAATCAGAGAATATGTGATTGGACTTCTATGAGTTTGGATAGATGAAATTCTAAATGATTGAAATTACATGAATTGTGAAACGTGGCGTATGAGTGTGATTACTTAATTATACTATGAAACAACACCTGTGGGAAATAAGTAAACACTATGGCTTCTGGAAAATGTTGTGAAGATATGAACCGGGAGACACTATGAGAATATACAATTGCTTTTGTTTAACAGTGAGGTATGATGGTGTTGAATGTGCTGGATATTGAAGTATGATTGTGAACTTGTATTGGTTGATGTTGGGATTTGCTATTACGTCCACGAAACTGCAAAATTTACTTGAAGAAAATACATGTTGCTTCCATGAACGACAACATTTTATGCCTAGGCGGTTGAAATTTCATGACCATGAAACTGTGAGCATGATACGCGTGTAGTTGCGAGTTGTGTTTGTGATACAGATGAGCATGAACTGCATGATTTATGAAATGCGATTCCATGGATGATTGATTGACTGAGTGTTGTTATTCACATATATTAATGTACGATGTTTGTTATGCTATGGAACACCAAATGACTTATACGAATAAATGTGTTGATTGTGCAATATATGGATGACGTTTATGTGGTGATAATTCATGACCGATGAATTACGAGGTATTGTATAGAACCACTATTAAAGTGAAATGTGGAACTTTTGAACTTTGTTGCGAACGTAGGAGCCATATGAAGCTTGAGTTAGGTAATGATCAAATATACGTTGAAGTACGAGACTTCAAGCTATGCTTGAAATTATAGAGTGCCTAAGAGGTAGGCCAGACTAAACGTGCTAGAACTTAGTTGTAAGTTGACAACTGCAATATCATTTTCCTGAGTGATAAAACCAACGAAAATATATATTTCGAACTTTGGTGTATCCTCACAATGGCGAGATCATACCTAAGATCTAATAAAACTATGCAGTCTTGCATACCATGCCAAAGTGGCGATGCGACACAAATACGACGACGTTTACGACACTTTAAGACCACGTGTACAATGGCAATGCATTTCGAAAACTACGTGGCATGGCAAAGAGACTTTGAAGATGCGACCATCAAAAATAGTTATTAATTTCGACGATACGATCAATCTCAAGTTGGAATCCACGATTTCATAGAACGATGTTACCATGTTCAGGCTCACGAAAAATGTGCGAGGGAGTGCGACCCTCGTAGCTAGAATGAACGATTTTTAAATCAACTGTACTTACTTGGATTCTAAGAAAATTTTTTTTTGGAACCTTTCAATTAACGGTGAGCCCTTGTCTATTTAAGGCCTTGTTCGACTCGCAATTCGCAAGTAATCCCCATTATTTCTTTTCCTATACCGAGTCATGACTCACTTTCAGTTCTTGGAAATTTGTGCTTGCCTATGTAACTTTGGACATCTTGATTAGTAGTCTTCTTTGATTCATCTTTCGTAAGGACAATATTTTGACCTTATGAGCTTCAATCATTGAACTTCATTCCTAAAGTTGTTTGCAGTTTTGACCTTCAGTATGATCACATCTCCCATACATGTTTCTTCAAAGGATGAAATATTCCTCTTGGAACTTTTGTACACCTTTTTATTTCGTAACTATGCATGTTGCAAGTTCTTTCTTGCAGAAGTGAAATTCTTTTTAGCTCGGTTTTACTACATATATTGTTTCATACTCAATGATTTTTCTTTCTACAACACCAAGTTAAGGCTATCCTGTTCACTTATTCCCTAACGGGTTGATCGTGTTAAATTTCTGAAAAGTTCCATTCACTTTGAGTTGTCTTTAACAAAACCGCGAACCCATTGATGTGATTTCATCTTTTCCAATAACATGATGTTGTTGAACCATCATTTGTACTACTTCATGACATTTTTCCATGTTTCTAAATCCTGCCACGACTGATTATTTTAGGCCTTGATATGTTTGAACGATATCCTTCATTGCTGTCCGGAATTTCGGAAATTGTGATCTAGCTGTCGGCTATGGAATTTGAGAAATTTTGCAGTTTCATCCTGTTTCCATGACCTATCTCATGTTCTTCCGAGCTCTCATAAGAAGTAAATTCTCAAAGCTCTATGGTTTTATTTGATACCTCTAAACCATTTAATTCTCAGAATGGACGGGTTGAGTCCAATGAAACTCAATCATTGCATTGTTGTCCTTGTTTCCTTGATTAATTTTGGTGCCTTACCGACTAAAGACATCCTTAGCAATGTTGCAACAATTTAAAATCTGTTCATATCCAAGTAAGACTGTTGGGTCAAATTTCGAATCCTTGATACTAGACGGTAGGGAAATGCAGTAGTTGACTTGGATTTACACAAGGAATAAGTTTCTATAGTCAGACATGCTCAAAAATGGCATACCAACCAGAAGCGTCGACATAACTGACGAGATACATTTATGAGTGAACGATCGATCGAACGACAAGCGAATAATGAATATGAGAAGATGTATCTACGGTCACCATCGTGCGAGGAAATTATAGAGGGAGTACAAGCCCCTCCATAGAGTTTATTGCACAAATTAAATATCGTCAACAAGAGAGAACATATGAAAGGTGACGAGAAAGAGCCACGGGACGATGAGACGATCGAGAAAAGAAATGTGTGATAATACCATGAATATTAGAAAACTGTGTGGGAGTTGGAAGACAAAACGAGGAGAGTTAATAGAAATTTTTCATGGGAGGACCGGCCAAGGCCGAATCATGGATACGCGCACTGGAGCAAATTTTCGCAATCCTAGGATGCAATGATCGAGAACGGTTAAGTTGTGTGAACTACCAACTGACCGACGCTGCCGACTTCTGGTGGGACACCAGGATGAAGACAATGCCCCGAGACCAAGCAGAAGGAATGACTTAGGAAGGCTTCAAGGCGGAAGTGTATAGCAAGTACGTGCCGAAGAGCTACCGGAACGCGAAGGCGTCTGAATTCTATAATCTGACCCAAGGACGTATGACCGTGCACTTAACAGCATGACACGATATGCACCTGATCAAGTCAATACTGACGAGAAGCTGTCTGATAAGTTCTGCGAGGGACTAAGGCACGAGATAAAGATGTCATTAGCGAGCCGTGGGAGACTTCCCTACGCGGAAGCACTAGCTCTAGCACTGGATATTGAGGCAGCGATGCCTAAGGAGAGAGCTAAGGAAATCACTACCTCGTCATTACACCACTCCCGGGAGAAAAGAAAGTGGGATGATTCTAGGACTGCATACGACAGAAAACGGTACCAGTCGAGTCAGCATCGATCTCAACACGGAGAAGAGATGGATGAAAGGAAAGTGGAAGACGTCGCTGTTGTGCGAGGAATTCCAGACGTTTTTCCGAAGTGTTACCTGGACCGCCGCCAGACTGTCAAGTGGAGTTTACGATCGACCTCGAACCAGGAGCCGCACCTGTGTCTAAGGCACCATATCGAATGGCGCCTAAAGAGTGGGAGGAACTCAAGATACAACTTCAAGAGCTCATGGACCTAGGATTCGTAGGCCTAGTGTCTCACCGTGGGGCACACTGGTGCTTTTCGTCAAGAAAAAGGACGGGTCGATGAGAATGTGTATCGACTATATAGAGTTGAACAAATTGACTCTCAAGAACGAGTATCCACTGCCGAGGATAGATGACCTGTTTGACCAACTCCGAGGAGCCGACGTGTTTTCAAAGATGGACTTAAGGTCCGGATATCACCAACTGAGAGTTCGAAGGGAGGACATACCGAAGACCGCATTTCGTATAAGATATGGTCACTATGAGTTCGTTGTGATGCCGTTCGGTCTAACGAATTCACCTGCGGTATTCATGGACTTGATGAATCGGGTATTCCATCCGTACGTGGATAAATTCTTTTTGGTCTTCATAGATGACGTCCTGGTCTAGTCAAAGAACGGGAAGGAGCACGAGGAGCATGAATCGCTTTGGAGACGTTGAGGACTGAGAAGCTATACGTCAAATTTAGCAAGTGTGAATTTTGGCAGAAAGAAGTAAACTTTCTTGGACACATTGTATCGGCAGAAGGAATCCAAGTGGATCCCGCCAAAGTTGAGACTGTACAACAATGGAAGTCACCGTCGACACCGAACGAGATTCGGAGTTTCCTAGGGATTGGCAGGATACTGCCGAAGGTTCATAGAAGAGTTCTCCAAGATAGTAAGACCAATGACCCAACAACTCAAGAAAGGAGTCAAAGTCAATTGGACCCCGGAGTGTGAGGCAAGTTTTCAACTCTTGAATGAGAAATTGACCACCGCGCCAGTGTTAGCTGTGCCGGAGCCTGTAGTGAACTACGTAGTCCGCACCGACGATTCGAAGGTGGGACTAGGATGCGTGTTGATGCAGAACAATAAAGTGATCGCCTAAGTGTCACGACAATTGAGACCGCACGAGTTGAACTACCCAACCCACGACTTGGGGCTAGCAGCAGTAGTGCATGCCCTAAAGATTTGGAGGCACCATCTCTACGGAGTTCGATGTGAAATCTTTACGGACCACAAGAGCCTGAAATATTTCTTCGAGCAGAAAGATTTGAACATGCCACAACGAAGATGGCTCGAATTAGTAAAGGACTACAATTGTGGCATCAACTACCACCCTGACAAAGCAAATGTAGTGACAGATGCTTTGAGCCGAAGGAACCATTCGCAACTAGCTATTTTTTTCTGATGGAAGAGGAAAGTCTAATACAAGAGTTTAGTTAAATGCAATTGGAAGTGGTAAGGGCACCTGAAACACTGGAAGACCGAATTGCCACTTTAGTGGTTGAACCTAATCTAAGAACGAGAATCGTTGCAGCCCAACGGATGGATGCGAAACTTGAAGAAATTCGAATTGAAGTGAGAACTGGCAAATCTGGAAGTTTTAGTGAGGAGTCCGACAACACCCTCACTTTTGAAGGGAGACGGTGCGTACCAAACGACGTGGAACTCAAGAACGAGATCATGAGTGAAGCTCATGAGACTCCATACACCGCTCACCCGGGAAGCACGAAGATGTATCAAGACTTGAAAAAGTCCTTTTGGTGGAATGGCATGAAGAGAGACATAGCAGCATTTGTGGAGCGCTGCTTAGCCTGCCAGCAAGTGAAGGCTCTACATCAACGACCGTACGGAAAGTTACAACCACTAGAAATTCCCAAGTGGAAATGGGAGCACATCGCCATGGATTGTGTGAAGCATTGCCAAAGACGCAACAAAGGAATACTGCTATATGGGTAATTATAGACCGACTCACCAAGAGTGCACACTTCATACGGATTGTCGAAATGCATGGATCGAGTAAGCTAGCTCAGATCTACATAAAGGAAATAGTGCGACTGCATGGAGTCCTAGTGACAATCACGCCCGGACCGTGACCCGAAATTTCACATCAAGATTTTGGATCAGCCTACAACGTGAGCTAGGCACTCGACTGAACTTCAGCATAGCATTTCACCTGCAGACGGACGGGCAATCCGAAAGAACGATCCAAACCCTCGAGGATATATTGAGAGCCGTGGTGTTAGACCGAGGAGGAAGTTGAGAGTCCGCACTACAACTAATTGAGTTCGCCTACAACAACAGTTTCCAGGCAACGATAAACATGGCACCGTACGAAGCCTTGTATGGGAGAAAGTGTAGATCCCCGCTCTACTGGGACGAAGTTGGTGAGAGAAGAGTACTCGGACCCGATGTAGTTGAAGAGATGGTTGGAATTGTTCGACAGACTCGTGCGAGGATAAAAGAAGCTCAAGACAGACAGAAGTCATACGCGAATGCACGGCAAACCGACTTACAATTTCAAGCGGGCGACAAGGTCCTTCTCAAAGTATCCCCGTCAAAAGGGATAACGCGCTTTGGTGTCAAGGGAAATTTGAAACCGTGATTTATTGGGCCTTATGAAATCCTTGAAGGAGTGTGTCCTGTTGCATACCGTTTGGCGCTACCCCAAAGCCTTGGAAACGTGCACAACGTCTTTCATGTGTCGCAATTGCGGAAATACGTGTTTGACCCAAAGCACGTGATCCACTTCAAAGAAGTCGTTTTGAACCCAGACTTGAGCTACGAAGAGAGACCCCAAATGATTTTGGACCGAAAGATCCAGAATGTGAGGAATAAACCGGTTACTTGTGTGAAAGTACTTTGGAGAAATCATGGGCACGAAGAAGCCACATGGGAGAATGAGGAAAGAATGATAGAGCTGTACCCTGAACTCTTTCCTTGAGGATACCAAATTTCGGGACGAAATTTCTTTTAAGAGTGGTAGGATGTAACGCCCCTCTTTTCGAATTAAGTGACAGATTGTTATGTGATTTCTTTGGTGACCTAATTTTGATTTGACTGAGTCAACTTCGTTGATTTTTATGACGTGGCTTTTAAATAATTGATGCATGATGAAATATATTGTAGTGAATTATTTTCTTAAGGGTGAGTGAGATTAAATAGGATCATCAATTTTTCATCTTGCCCTTTTCGACCACTATTAATTATTGGAGATGAATTCTATTTTCTTGGATTTAATTATTTGTTTGGGATAATCATCCAAATTAAATCCAAAGCCCAATTACTTTATTTCTTCATGAGAAAAAAATCGATCCCTATGCTACTCCAAGGGAGGTTTCGAAATTTCCCTAACTATGGGAGGAGGAAATTATTCCAGTATATTAATTGATCTCCTAATTATTTCTTTCCATGAATGAATTGGAATATCCTAGCAAATCTTGCCTTACCTTATTCTATTAAAGATTTAGAAATTTTTCCTTGTGGGAGGAACCCGACTACACGCCTACTTCTGTAACGCCCGTACTTTTTAAGTACTAAATTAAAAAAAATATCGTGAATTAGTTAAAATGAATTTCTGTCGTCATGCTATGCTTCTCGTTATTTTTTGTTGGAGTTGGGAATGATGAAATTAATTAAAGTTTTCCGTGAACTTTAATTAATAAAAAGTTATGCGAAAAGTAAAATTTGGGCTTCTCAATTAAATAAAGTTCAATGTTTTATTTTACAATATGGCTTTTGGCCATAACAATAAAAAAGTCTAACAAATAAATAATTATACAAATTTGGGCTTTGTAACTAAATGAGCCCAAAACAAATTCAATTAAAGTGGGGGAGCCCAATTCAATTTAAAAAATGTGGGAGCAAGCCCAACACCTTTTCTTCTTCTTTTTCTTCCTTCTTGGCCGATTCTTCCACCATGAGACTCCCCATTTTCAACTTCTTCACCTTCCATCTCCCTCAATTAATTCTACAAATCAAAGGTCACACATTAATCCTTCATGTATCCTCTCCTCTAACACCTCACAATACAATTTACAACAAGCAATTTGAGAGAGAGAGAGAGCCGAGATTGAGAGAGTGGAAGAAATTTGCTGCCATTTGGTTTCAATCACAACCAAGCCAAGGTAAATTCTTTTCACCAAATCATAGCTCAAGCAAATCAATTCTATTCCAATTCAAAACAATTGCTCAATTTGTGACAGAAACTTTATACAAGAGTGACACCTCCTTCATCCTATTCTGCCAATTCTTTCAACAAGGTATGAACACTCTCAAAGTCAAGTCCGTCGCATTCATTCATAGATTTGCATACTCGATAATCCAATAATCACAACCCGATACTTAGTGAACTGAAAATAAGAAAAAGAACATAACTTGGTAAAGAACTTATCTTTCGGGGTTGTTTCGGAGCTGTTCGGGGCATGTTGGGGGCGTCCCGGGGTGAGTTCGGATAGCTGCGGGCCTTTCGGCGCTGTTTCGAGCGTCGACAACAACCTCCGGTGAGGATCTGCACAGCAGCGGCGCGAATCGCTGCAGGAGGCTGACCGATGGCGGCGACAACAACCTCCGCCGAGGAACAGCAGCGGTGGTGTCTGGTGCGTGTGATAAGGAGACACGGTGGTGGTATGCAAGTCGCGAACGGTGAGAATCGACGGAGCTCCCATCGTCGAGGTGCAGTCGGCGGTGAGGAGGAGCCGATTCTGGCGGAGTGAGGAGGAACGGAATTGAGGGTCTATTATTTGGGTATGTTGAAAGATATGAGTATTATTCATTCAACTTGTTCAGAGAATTACAATAGGTACGCCTCCTTTAAATAGGTCAAGGGTTACATAAAATTGGCAAGATTTGCCATAATACTCATTCCCTAATTAATTTTTTTTCCTTGCTTACTTATTTTCCTTACTTACATATTTTCCTTTCTAACACTCCCCCTCAAGTTAAGTAATGGGATTACCGATACTTAACTTGCCCAATACCTCATGGAAGCTTCTTGCATCGACAGCTTTCGTGAGTATATCCGCCAACTGATCTTCAAATCTCACAAAAGGAAGTTCTACCGTCTTGGCCTCTATATTGTCCTTGATGAAATGTCGATCCACCTCGACATGTTTTGTCCGATCATGCTGAACTGGATTTTCAGATATACTGATTGCCGCCTTATTATCACAGAACAACTTACATGACTTCTGTGAGTTTAAGTTCAACTCAGTCATCAATTTCCTCAGCCACAGAATCTCAGTCAACCCACTCTTAATCCCTTGAAATTCAGCTTTTGCACTTGACAAGGCTACCACTTTCTGTTTTTTGCTTCTCCACGTGACAAGATTTCCTCCCACAAAGGTAAAATATCCAGCAGTTGATTTTCTGTCATTTAGGTTCCCTGCCCAATCAGCATCCGTGAATCCATGAATCTCTAAATGTCCATGATTCTCGAATAGAATCCCATGGTTCGCTGTCCCTTTCAGATATTGAACAAACTTCAGTGTTGCTTCCCAGTGAGCTACTTGAGGTGCATGCATAAACTGACTAACTACTCCAACTGCATAAGCTATGTCGGGTCTAGTGTGGGATAGGTATATCAATTTCCCAACTAAACGTTGATATCTCGTGCGGTGAGTGGCTTTAGCTCCTTCAACTATCCGCAGACCATGATTCTGAACCATAGGAGTATCTGCTGACTTACAGTCCAGTAGTCCTGTCTCGGTTAACAAGTCAAGTACATATTTCCTCTGACTGATGAAGATCCCCTTCTTTGACCTTAGCACTTCTATACCCAGAAAGTACTTTAGTGATCCCAAGTCCTTCATTTCAAACTCTGCAAATAAATTCTTCCTTAGCTTGCTTATTTCCTCTTCATCATCTCCCGTGAGAATCATGTCATCTACATAGATGATGAGGCATGTAATCTTTCCTTCTCTTTTCTTCAAGAATAATGTATGATCAGAGTTGCTTTGTTCATACCCATACTTCTTCATTGCCTCAGAGAATCTCCCAAACCAAGCTCTAGGTGACTGCTTTAGCCCATATAGTGTTCGTTTTAGTTTGCAAATCTTTCCTCCTTCGAAATCTCCAACAAATCCAGGTGGTGGCTCCATGTAAATGGGCTTCTTCAGTTCCCTATGTAAGAATGCGTTTGTCACGTCAAACTGATGTAGTGGCCATTCCCTGACTGCCGCTATTAAAAAGAGCACTCGAATAGTACTCATTTTTGCTACCGGTGAGAATGTTTCAGCATAATCAACTCCATAAGTCTGAGTGTATCCTTTGGCCACAAGTCTCGCCTTATACCTTTCAATCGACCCATCTGGCCTCCGTTTGATAGTGAAGACCCATCTGCATCCCACAGTTCGAACTCCATCAGGTTTAAGACATACTTCCCATGTATTGTTCTTCATCAGAGCCCGCATTTCTACTAGCATTGCTTCTCGCCAGTGAGCAATTTTCATAGCCTCCTCGGCCGTATATGGGATTTCTTCTTCTTCGTAAAGTGTTGCTTCAAACGCCCTAGCCATCTCTGTTAGATTTGCTTTAGCTAGATTCGCCATAGAATATCGGCTTCTACTAATCCTCTCAGGACTGTATCACTTAGCCGGGACCCCACGAGTAGTTCTGTTGGGGAGTATATAGCGGCCGGTATCACCATCAATTGCTGCATTCTCATTCTCGTCTACACCAAAAGTGTCAGGAGTAATAACTGTATTATCTGAGCTAGTTTCAGGAATTACCTCGGATATCACTGGAAGAGGACTCGATTCAGGCATAGGCGGTTGAGGAGGCTCTATAGCAGATGTGACTGACTCGGCAGTGACACTAGCTTGTTCTGTTGGTTCCACGTTCGAGATACTTGGATGTGGCGTCGGAAAACTGAGGGGTCCAATTTTATCACACTCCCCCTGAATAGCACTCCCCCCTGACCCCGAGGTTAGTTGTGATAGAAGTATTCAGTTTCTAGAAAATTACAATTCATGGTTGTTATAACCTTCCTAGACCCCGGGTGATAGCATCGATAGCTCTTCTGATTTACCCCATACCCCAAAAAAACACATTTTATTGCACATGCAGAAAAGTTTCCTCTTTCGTGTTTCGGTACATGCACGTAAACGGAACAACCGAAGATTTTAAGCGGAAGTATGAGAGGTGGGGGAATATCAGTAAGGGATGCGAGAGTCTGCAAAGGAGTTTTCATACCCAAAATTTTTGTAGGCAAACGATTAATCAGGTAGACAGCAGTGGCAGGCCATAAAAATTTAGGAACATTTGAGTCAAAAAACAGGGCTCTTGTGACCTCTAGGATTATCCTATTCTTTCGTTCAGCTACTCCATTTTGTTCAGGAGTGTAAGGACAAGTAGTTTGATGAACTAACCCCTTTTCTTTAAAAAAATCAGTCATGTCTTTGTTAACAAATTCCCTACCATTATCGGATCTAAGAATTTTGATCGTGGTTTGGAATTGTGTCTGGATCATTGTAAAGAAACGGGTAAATTTTTCAAAAACGTCAGATTTATGCTTCAAAAAATATACCCAAGTCAATCTAGTGCAGTCATTCACAAAAATGAGAAAATATTTAAAACCATGATCACCAACAATAGGAGCTGGACCCCAAACATCGGCATGCACTAGGGAAAAAATAGTCTTAACACGAGTATCACTTGATCTAAAGGATTGTCTGTGGTTTTTTGCCAAAACACAAGATTCGCAAGTAATATCCTTAAAATGGGAAAACTTTGGAAAAAACAATTTTAAATAACCCGAGGATGGATGCCCCAATCTGCGGTGCCACAACCAAGCTTCCCGATTTGCAGATCCGTGAGCAAGCATCGCGGTGCCACCTTGTTGAGTAATCTCATCCACATAATAAAGACCTTGACGCTCAGTGCCACGCCCAATTATCCTCCTCGTCCTGATATCCTGTAATACACAGAAATTTGGATGCATTAGTAACGTACAGTTTAATTCTTTCGTCACGTGGCTGATAGACATAAGTTTATGAGATAATTTGGGCACATAGAGGCAATTTGTAAGCTTCAGGGTTGGGGATATTTCAATGGTTCCACTCCCACCCACAGCGGTCAACTCTCCATCGGCAGTTTGAATTTGGCTTTTAGTTGCCCCATTAAATTCACAAAAATCTTTCAGATCGTAGGTCATAGTATCAGTTGCCCCACAATCAAAAATCCACTCACTCTCCTTAGGGTCAATTTTACTTTGGGCAATGCATGCAATAGGTATATTTTCCAAGGGTGCAAAACGATTTGGGCTTAAGACGGAACTTTCAGACAGTTTTGGGGTCAAACGTGGAATATAGTTTTTCTGGGGTCCTAACTGTAATTTTCCCGGGTCATATTGCATATATTCTGAACTATAAGGACTAGAAATTAAATTACTCATGCTTTGGGGTTTATTCTGAAAATCAAATTGGGGATCAGGGTTTCTCAACCCCAATCCGTTACCTCCATATGACCCGCCTCCTTTCTTCTCCGCGAAGGCTGCCTCGCCGGGCCTGCCGCCTACACCCGGTTGAGGACCGGTATCTCCTGCTCTCCCACGGGTGTTAGTCATCTCCCTATTCCTGCTCCTTGCAGAAATAATCAGCCTCCATCTTCGACTCCGATGGCTAATCGAGCTTTAGCCTTTTAATTTTCATCCCACCATTCCGGAAATCCAACGAGGAGGAAACATGTATCTCGAGTATGTCTTTGTTTTCCGCAATGAGAGCACCAAAATTTTGATTTGTCGGGTTTGAAACCGCCTTGGCGATTGGGCTGTTGCGCGGCGGTTCGTGGTGGTGGCTGTTTTGGTCGCGGTGGTGGCTGGTTTTTGACGGCGAACCCGTGTCCGACTTGGCCCGATGATGATCCATCGTTGATTGCGCCGGTCTGGAGATTGATGTCTGCTGCCGGCATGATTTTCAACAGCGTAGCTTCTCGTTTTACCAGACAGTATGCGGTCTCGGCTGAGGGCAACGGGGTTTCCTTGAGAATATCCCTTCGGATCCCGTCATATCTTGCATTCAAGCCTGTTTGGAATTTGAACAGCCGTTTTGTTGCTACATACATTCGAAGTTGGCTAATCCCCTTGTCGCAGCAATCCACAGGTTGATGTTGGCATCGGTCAATTTCGACCCAGATTCCGTGGAGATGTCGCCAATATGTTTCTAGCCCATGTTCCCCTTGCACGATTCGACCTGCCTTTTCCTCTAGATCGTACAACAGATATGGATCTGCAGTACTTTCGAACGTAGTTTGTAGGCTCTCCCACAGAGCTTGCACGGTTTGGTGATGTGCAAAGTCGACAACAATTTCTGTTTCGACGTTGTCAATTATCCATGAGAACACTGTCATATCGGCTTCCTCCCATTCTGTGTACCCCTTCATTCCAGGTTCTGGCGGCTGCGGTGTACCGGTGATATACCTGTTTGCTTGTCTTCCCACGATGGCTACTCTATCAGCCGTTTCCATGGGGATAATTCATCCCATTGAGTTTAACGGCTAGAGTAACATTCTTACTCATCTTTAATCGTGTCTCCTCCATATTTGGTTTCTCTTCATCGTCTGACATGTTGCAGGTTGAAAATAACCGCCTTCTTGGTCGGGAAAGGTATTAGGCTATGATGATTTTGTTATGAGTATTATTCATTCAACTTGTTCAGAGAATTACAATTGGTACGCCTCCTTTAAATAGGCCAAGGGTTACATAAAATTGGCAAGATTTGCCATAATACTCATTCCCTAATTAATTTTTTTTCCTTGCTTACCTATTTTCCTTACTTATATATTTTCCTTTCTAACAGGATATCTCTCAATTTGGGAGAATTTGTGAAGAAGAGAAACGAGAGAGAGGGGTATAAGTTTTGGGCCTTCCCTTTTCTTTTCTTTTATTTTCTTTTAATTAGTTTGGGCTAATTGAATTGGAGATTTGGGCATGCTTCTAAATAAATGGGGGCTTCTAAATAAATGGGGCTGAGGGATAAAGTTAATGGTGGGGAATCATTTAATTAATTTTTAGAATATTTCGAATGACGAATAATTTTATCCCAATTTTGAAATAATTAATTCGAGGGAAAGTAATTGGTGAAAGTGAGTTTCGCGCTTAATTAAATCTTAGGATTAAATCCTACGTTCTGGAGGAAAAATACGACGAGTAAACGAATGAGTTGTGGGCGTAAGTGGCCGACCGGCGTCGCACGCGACGCCTTGGGCGGCCGCCGAATAATCGAGAATGCACGAAAACTGATAAAACAAGATAAAAGACTTTAATTAGAGTGCATGCATTCTAAATGTTGTCGTTATTGAGATTGATGTGTACTTTATTTATATTTTTCAAAAAAGGTGGTTCGCACGCTCGTTAAAGTCGGATCAAGCAATTATAAAAGGAAATTTATAAGCTATTGAGGTGGGCTTTATTACTTAAACTCTTTTATTTGCAATGATACGTATATGGTGAGATAAGGGTGGTTTTAATGTTATGTCATGCCGAATTTTACGTTTTGAATTGCCTATCTGATTGTCTATTAGGATAATGTCCTACTAGACTTTGATGGTTAACGAATTCGGGTCTGACTAGGGAGTGAGTCCCTACTCAGACTAGTGCACTGATGGGGATCGTGAGCCGTCCTTTGTGGTCGGCCAATCCAGTGATCGAGTTTGTGGCCACATTCTCGTTTCACATGAAGGTTCAGATATGGTACATGATGGGGGATGATGATGATGATGGGCTGCGCGGCCATGTTTTACGATGAAAATGATTTTAGTGTTTCTCGGCATTTATTTTTAAAGTAAAACCCGAGTTTCACTCAACAGTGGCTTGACATAACTTTATTGATGAAATGTATTTTGGGCATGAGTTCACTGAGTGCATCAAGTACTCAGCCCCTGCATATGTTTTCCCTATGTGCAGGTTGAGCGTGGACGGGAGACGGAGGATGTTGAGCATTGGACCGAGACCATATTCAATAAACGTTCCGGTTGCTATTGTGTCTTCATACATAGTAGTAGCTAACTCTCTAATGCTTCCGCTACGTCAAGTTTTAGAACTCTGATGTTATCTTTATTCCGTTGGACTATTTTTTCATACGAACTTTGTTGCTTCGTTATTTCAGACTATAATTTGGTAATAAAGTTCATCTTTTGATCTACATATCGTACCCCTTGCTTGTTTTCCCCTTTCTTTTCCGCTTCTTTATTCCCCATTAGTCGCGACCCACCGTACTTTCTATCCTTAGGAAGTGCGGTCGTGACAACTTCCCTTTGTTTTGGAAGGATTATTATTACTTTTCTGCTCCGTATTATTTTATTCAACTCCGTGAAATACAAAATTTAATCATAAGCTAATTAAATAGCCTATGATTTTTGAAAATTTCCCCTTATTCCTCCCCATAGTTCACGCCAATCTCCCCCTCAAATCTCCTTCAAACCTCCATTTAATTAATTCTCCAAATCTCCTTTAATTAATTGGGATTCCATTGCGCTCTATAAATAAAGGGGGAGAGAAAAAAAAACCCTAAACCAAAACTACACGCCTCTCTCCCTCCTCATTCCACACGCCCCATCTCCTCCCCACACCTCTCCCACTTGTTCTTTGTAGGAAACGTGAGAAATGTGGGGGAAAAGAGAGAGGTTTTTGGCCTTTCATGTGGCCAAGTCCTTTGGCCTTTCAACCCCAATTTCTTTATGTTGTATCTTGATGTCTTGATCTTTCATGTCTCCATCTCTAGCCTATATAAGGCATGGATTTGTAGATGGAAAATACACCAACAACAAACATTCTCTCTTCTCTCAAGGTCTCTACATCATAGTGTGCATCTTAGGAGCATTGTCTAGCTCGATTCTCAGAACTCCATCAAGTTCGCCGGTGCCTAGCGGGTTTGAGGTGCTTCTACACGCTAGGAGGAAGTCGTTTTATCTTTGGGGGCAATACGCCATTCCGTGAGCACTAGCCGGGGCGTAATTTGTCTTGCGGAAAGAGGGCTTTCCTCGACTCGACTTATAAATTTGGTTTGCTTTATTTTCGTTGTAATTTTCATTCCTCTTTTGTTGCAAGTTTCCTTTCGATTGTAATAATTAGAGTACCGCTTGTACACGGCTTGGGAATTTCTTCCCATTATTTCTAACAATCGCAAGACAAATTAGTGTACTCTTCTAAGACAGGGTTATATCAATCGAAGTTGAAGGAAACATGAGCTCCAATGCTGGAATGAAGAAACGAACAGTCGCAATGTTCATGGGCTACGAAATGATTAATTCCCTGAGATCAATCCTTTTGAGAATTGTGTTTATCGTTTGTCAGTTGACCAGCAAGACCAATTTAGACTTGGTAGTAGTAATTGGGATGCATGGGTTTTTAAATATACCAATGCACATATGTTTCAATATAATTGTGTACTTATTGTTGGAGACAATATTGTGCAAATTATTTGAACGTGTTGTTATAAACAACAAAGATCACGAGGTGGTCGCAATGGTCTCCGACGTGGACCATGGTAATGATCCAAATGAATGGTTTGTTGATACTGGTGCCACATGTCATGTGTGTTCCGAGAGAATGGTTTTTTCTACTTACAAATCTGCTGGAGGTAGAAAAGTACGCATGAGAAACCAAGCCTCTTCTGAGGTGGTTGGTGTGGGTAATGTGTTCCTAAAATTAGGATCTGGAAAAGTTCTTACCCTTAAGGATGTACTGCATGTCCCAGACATCCGAAATAATTTGGTGTCAGGCTCACTTCTAGTAAATCATGGATTTTCACTAGAATTTGAGTGTGAAAAGGTTTTATTAACCAAGTATGGAAAGTTCATAGGTGAAGGCCGCCTAGTGAATGAACTTTTTGTGCTGAATGTTACGGTCATTCACCGTGGAAAAGGAATAAGCAATAAGGAAGATGATACGTCCTCTCATTTGCTTGAGAGCTTTGATTAATGGCATAATAGATTGGGACATGTAAATCTAAATGCTATAAAAAGATTAGTGAATCTTGATTTACTAAAAATTCACGAGTTTAACTCACAAAAGAAATGTGAAGTCTGTGTTGAAGCAAAAATGACAAAGCTACCGTTTCGCTCGGTAGAACGGAGCACAAAACCTCTAGAGTTAATCCATACAGACGTATGTGATTTAAAATTTGTGCGAACTAGAGGTGGTTAAAAGTACTTCATCACATTTATAGATGATTGCACAAGGTATTGTTACCTTTACTTATTAAGAAGTAAAGATGAGGCAATTGAAGCGTTTAAAGACTTAAAAAATGAAGCCGAAAATCAACTTAATTGTCGAATTAAGTGTGTTTGAAGTAATAGAGGTGGTGAGTATGTAGCCCCATTTGCAGAATTATGTCATGCAAGTGGTATAATTCACCAAACAACGGCTCCATATTCTTCCCAGTCAAATGGAGTTGCTGAATGAAAAAATCGAACACTTAAAGAGATGATGAACGCTCTGTTGATTAATTCTGGTTTATCCCAGAACATGTGGGGGGAGGCTGTATTAACAGTGAATCATATCCTGAATAAAATTCAACTAAAAATAGGGATGTGACTCCTTATGAGTTGTGGAAAGGAAAGAAACCTTCGTATTCATACCTCAAAGTGTGGGAGTGCTTAGTGAAGGTAGAAGTGCCTCCTCCGAAACAAGTTGCAATAGGTCGTAAAACAGTCGATTGCATCTTTATTGGCCATGCACTTAATAGTAGTCCATAGGTCAGCTGTGCCTGGCGTGGCTGAAGGAACAACGATTGAGTCAAGAAATGCTATATTCTTTGAGAATGTGTACCCTTGCAAGAAGCAGGAGGATCGTTCTAGTGAAAGAATGATGGATGAATCCACTAGTTCTAATCCTCCAAAAAGGACGAGGTCAAGTCCTGAGGATGTTGAACCAAGACGTGGTAAAAGAGTTAAAATTGCTAAGACTTTTGGTCAATAGTTCATAACTTTCATGTTGGATGGTGAACCAAAGTCAGTGGCGGAAGCTTTGTCTGGCCCAGATGCATCGTGGTGGCAAGAACCTATCAACAGTGAAATTGAATCCATCATGTGAAATAACACTTGGGTGTTAGTAGACTTACCTGAAGGCTGTAAGGCTTTAGGGTGCAAGTGGATTCTGAAAAGGAAATATAAGCCCGATGGTACTATAGATAAGTACAAAGCTCGCCTAGTTGTCCAAGGCTTTAAGTAGAAAGAAGGGCATGACTTTTTTGATACCTATTCACCTGTTACGAGAATCACTTTCATTCGGGTGCTTCTTGCGATTGCTGTTTTGCACAATCTTAAGATTCACCAAATGGATGTGAAAATTGCGTTTCTGAATGGTGATCTGGAAGAAGAAATATATATGGAACAACCCGAAGGGTTTGTTGTGCCTGGGCAAGAGCGTAAAGTATGCAAACTGGTAAAATCATTATATGGGTTGAAGCAAGCGCCGTTACAATGGCACTTGAAGTTTGACAATGTGATGTTGTCAAACGGGTTCCCTATCAATGAGTGTGATAAGTGTGTTTACATTAAGAACACAGATAACAGTTTTGTTATTGTGTGTCTTTATGTAGATGATATGTTGATTATGGGCAGCAATAGTGCCATTATCAACGAAACCAAAAATCTGTTAAAGAGAAATTTTGACATGAAAGATATGGGTTTAGCTGATGTGATTCTCGGAATCAAAATTAAAAGGAATCATGAGGGAATTGCTCTGACACAATCTCATTATATTGAGAAAGTGCTAAAGAAATTTCACTCGTTTGATTGTGAGCCAGCTAAGACTCCATTGGAACCCAACGTGCATTTGAGTAAGCACACGGGTGAGCCTGTAGCTCAAGAAGAATATGCAAGGATCATAGGGAGTTTGATGTTTATCACAAACTGCACCCGACCAGATCTTGCGTGTACGGTGAATAAACTGAGCCGATTTACGAGAAACCCAAGCAAGGAACATTGGAAAGCTCTGCGTAGGGTTTTGAGATACTTGAAGTATACTCTTAACTTTGAGCTACAGTACACAAGATATCCCCAAGTACTTGAAGGGTACTGTGATGCAAATTGGATCTCTGATTCAAAAGAATCATTTTCTACAAGTGGGTATGTGTTCACTGTGGGGGGTGGTGCTGTCTCATGGAAATCAATGAAACAGACGTGTATTGCTCGTTCCACTATGGAATTTGAGTTTATCGCATTGGATAATGTAGGGGAATAAGTCGAGTGGCTCATAAATTTCCTAGAATGTATTCCATGTTGGAAGAAGCCAGTGCTGACAGTAGTGATATACTGTGATACCCAAGCAGCTATAGGGAGAGCAGATAGTGGCTTATACAACGGTAAGTCTCGACATATTCGTCGTCGACATAATACCGTCAGACAATTGATCACAAGTGGTGTTATCACAGTTGACTATGTAAGGTCAATTGATAACTTAGCGGATCCGTTAACAAAAGGTTTAAACCGTGATCAAATGCATAAATTGCTAAAAGGAATGGGACTGAAAACCACATCTAAAAAAGATGATTATAGTGGTAACCCAACCATACGATTGGAGATCACATGGGCTTGGTTCAATGGGAAAACGAAGCTTTATGAATCTAGTTGTAACACTCGGAAGATTTTTAATCTTCGCCCATTCTTTAGAAAGCATTGAGTGTTGTAATCTTCGACCAGTGAGTTACGTTTTCGATTTGACTGCCCTAAAAAGATTATTTTGATGTGAAATTTTAACTGAATGATATTCGATGTGTCTACTGTATTGTGGGAATGTTTCAGCCCCAATGGATGCCGGATGAATTTTAAATGATTTTTACAAAATGACCGCGCTTTTCTGCCAGATTTCTATCCTTGCGAAAATAACGATGTTGTTGTGTTTTAAATGATATACATGATATGTATGTGTTAAGGAACCCACTCTATGATGAAGTGATGTGTTATTCGATGATGCATGCTACGGTGTGCTTCCTTTTGTTGTTGGGGAAAAGGGAAACGTTGGGGACATGCATAATTATGAGTCATTGTTTGTGACTGATTGGTAATACATATTATCTAAAGGTGATAACTCATGTACGAAGCGTGATAACAAAGGGAAAGAAGTACTTAAGGTCTAAACGGTCGAGGTGGGCTTTCTTTTAACTAAGGACAATGTCCTAAATACTTTATCTATGGAAATTACTATGTTTATCATGTCGTGTTTTGTTTTAACATGCCTATCTGATGTGGCTTTTGCCACTATTATTTAAATCGAATTCGGGTCCTCGTAGGGCCGCAAACCCTACTTGGATTAGTGTACACCTATGGTAGATCGTGTGCTAGCGTACGGGCTGGCCGGTCTAGTGACCTGGTTTGCGGCCGCATTCCTTATCATGTATTGGCAGATATGGCTAATGTCTATGAAAAAATGACTGATCAGTCGACTTTTACAATGGGAAATGATTTTGAGTGCCTCGGGTCTTTCTAAAGCTAAACCCCGATGGTTACTTACGTATAGCATGATAAATTATATTTTTACTAAAAAAAATATTTTCGGCATGAGCCACTGAGTATTATTTTTATAGTACTCAGCCCTGCATGTGTTTTCCCTATGTGCAGGTTGAGCGGCGACGAGCGGTTGGTGGTGTTGAGCAAATATCAATATAAACTATGGTTGTCTTGAAACACCGAGTGTCGTTGTGTCTTCACACATGACTTAACTCTTCTCTTGGATGTTTCCGCTGTGACATTTCCTTTACTTGTCTTTTATTAAACTTTGAAGCTGTCTATTTGAATGTTTGAAAACTTGGTATCTTTTGAATAATGTCAAACCCTTGGTCGTTTTATTAATTCTGGGTCAAACCTTTATTGAAACCCTAGTTTTCTATGTCTGTTCTTTAAGTTCTTTAATCACGATCGCCCGCATTTATTAACCCTAAAGGGAGGTCGTGACATCTAGTGTGTCTACTTATTAGTTCATTATTTTTTATAGGTGCATTGCACGTTCATGTAGCTTTCATACCTAAAATGGGATAGACTTAAGTAACATGGGGCATATAGAGTAATTTCTAAGTTCTAACTATGAGAAAAGAATGTCAAAATTTGTAAAAATGTATCAAACCCACATGGATGATGGTAGATTGGAAAGCTGGAAAAACAATTAAGAAAGAGGGAGAGAGAAATAGAGAGTTTTTATATGATATTAAAAACAAAAGTTAGGGAAGTCGAGAAGACAAAGGATACTGGGAAAACTGTAGAAAATTAGATCTATTCCTAACATGTTTAAGACAGTTCCATACTATGTAACCATACTATTTTTTTATTGATTTTATGCATTTAGTATCGTGTCTGTTTTACGCTCTCTATGAACACAATCGTAGGAATTATATGACTAGGATAAACTATACATGGCTTTTTATCTGTAGGAACGTTCACATAGGCTAAGGCAGATGGACTATTATATTTTTCTGAAAAGAAAAATGACTCGCTTACGGTAAGGCGGGGGAGTAATTCATTTCAGGTTATATATATTACCATACACATATTAGGCTAGTATATTGTGTTCGTTCCCTTCGTCCCACTCAAGATGTCTACATTCTTGAATGATAAGGGATTTTAGTAATTGGTAGGGAAAAAAAAGTAGTTGAATATTTTAATGAGGAGAGTGTTGGTGTTACCGTAGCGAAAGACACGGAAAACAAACATATCCTTACAGATCTATTTAGGTGATTATGTATTTGATTACAATTTCATGCAATTAAATCTAGATCTATAGATAAAACACATCAAAACCAAATTAACATGCTATTTGATGTAGAGATCGTTGACTGTTACCTTTTGATCCAAAATTGGATCGGCGTTGCTAGCTGAAACTCCTTAGAATCCTTGAGTTCTCGACCACGAATCATCCATTATATTCACACGTCCTTGATTGTTCATCGGGTGGACGGATCTTGAAGAATCAATATAGTGAAGTGAGATCTTATGAGAACCACACAAAAACACGAGATGGTCTTGATCTAATCCTATGAATTAGGATAAAACAAGAACAAATCCAAAACCCTTATCTCCCTAGAGCAAGGGCATGAAAATCGATGCAAGAGGGAGAGAGAGAAGGCCGACGATGGCTAGGGTTTGGAGAGGTGGAAAGAGGGGGGAAGAGACGAGACCTATCAAGTTATATGGAAAGATAACCAATCGGGTGGATCAGTTTGCAATTGTCATTGCGACTTGATCAAGGCGCTTCTCTCTCTTTCAAAAACTATTTATAACTCCCTAACATACATCCTACTTTAAACAGTAAGCGGCAAGTACGGGGTCGATCCCTGATGAAGCTCACAGGCTCGCAGGTGTCGTGTTAAGCAAGGATGTATTCTACTGATCAGGATAGAAGTCCCAACCAACCTGAACCTGACATCAAAGAAATTCCTCAACCCACTTCTACTGGCTAGTATAGTGGAGGTAAGGGTCGAATCCTACAGAGATGGATGCGCTTTGGGTAATTGTGGTGATATTCTGGAGGGGTTTGGTTAGCTACCACGCTTGGGTTGAGATTCTACCTAGACAGGAATTAAAGGTGGTACTCTACTGACTGGGTGGTGTAAAAGTGATCGACATGCAGCTGTGCGTGAGAGTGAGGGACACGGTGTTTCAGGAACATGTGGAAAGTAGATAGTTACTATAAAAGGCTAAACGGAATATCAGAGAATAAGTGGTGGTTGGGTGGCTGCACTGTCAGATCTGAAGGGTACCAGCAGGAAATCAAAGAACAAAAGCAAAAAGTAACTAAAAAGCAAAAGTGGTCCCAAACTTGGATGCGGATGTTGTCTTCTTCAACTTGTATGAACACAAATCAAACAAACTCAGGTTCCATAGATGAGATTACAGATCAACAACTTCACAATTCAGATCTACGATTTAACACACTAAAATTCGAAGATTAAATGAGTGAAATCAAAAACTACATATACTGGACGACATGCAAGGTGGCAGAATAACGTAAACTCAGATTTCACACCTAATCACTTCAGAAACTAAACCTAAACAGTAACTTAACTAACAATCACAGGTCAAGCAACTCCAAATGAAATCATGCCCTTTAACACTTAGAAATTACCGCAACAACTAGATCTAAGATACCTAGGCAGAATGAAATGGATTTCGACCGAAAGAGATGCATAAAAAAAACTTCATTGCATAAAACGTTTGGATCACAACAAAATACTTCAAAAGCTAACAAATACCGAAAATGCAACAGATCCAACGTAAGGAAACAAGTAAAGATTAACTAGGAAAGAGAATAAAGATTGTTTTGCTACTCCGGGCGATGAAACTGCTACGACTACGGAATAAACTGGCTGGAACGATGGAAGGCGAATCTCCGGCGGACTGATGGAACTTCAGATGACCATGGATGTGGCGAGGAATGAGAAGATCTTGGATTATGCTGAAGGAACTTAACTACCGAGAGAGAATACTCTAACTAAGTGTGAATGTCGATTTTGGTCCTCTTTTTCTCTCCAAGTGGCTTCCTTTTATAGGGAGGCCTGCCCTTGCTTTTTAGGGTAGACTCTCTTTGTGAAAGGACTCTTTTGCCTTCGTTTGGTGGTTGATCCTTCCCAGCAATCCTTCTTCTCCATCTCGAGCCTTTTTGGCATGCATCCTGGTAAGTATTGCACCCTTCTGGCGCTCTTTTCACTTGAGTTATCCGAACCCTCTCGTACTGACTGTGACCTTTTTCCTGCACACTTTAGCAACTGTTTTGCAGATGTAATCCAATTACGCACGTTATACTGACCAGTAACCAAGGCCTAGAATACGACTTATCAAACTGCTCACACTTACCACATGCTTGTCCTCAAGCGTGAAGAACAAACAAAAAGAAATAAGTCGAATTCTAGCCTGGTTACACCCCTGACCGACTCTATCCTAAACTGAACTCTAAACTTTGACGCAAAGAAAAACACATACACGGCGGACAAACACATATAAACAGACACACAAGCACTTAAACATATTGATCGGGCTATTTTTTCAACCATCCCTCCCCTTGGGATCAGGTGCAATCCGGCCTTAGACAACCTTGAACTTCTGCCGCCCCCATTTTCCTTCCCAATCAGTATATCTGCTCGTCAAGATCACCCAAACTCTCGGCCAAACACCAGATTCGCTCAGTCACTCATTCCTCACCGGGGATGTTAGGACTGTCTTCTCTCAAAATACTAAAGCACAGATGCTTCGGACTCAGATCTCACGTGCAGCTCTTGAAGGGCTTTAAGGCTTGTAATGGGGCTATTGGTTTGTATTGTTTGGGGTGGATGTTCCTAAGGCTCTAAGGTTCAAAAACTACTACTTTATTTTGATGTGGGGGAACTGTGTGCATTTGGGCTCTTGGCTGTTGCTTCTTTTCGGCTGGACGTTTCCTGATATTGGACTCCAACTGGTCAGTAGCTTCTTTGTGGCTGCGCCACCTTTATTCCTTCTTCCTTCTTTTTGTGGTCAAGTGTTTTCGACCATTTTCTTCAACATTTTTTATGTGGCTTCGCCACCCTTATTCCTTCTTATTTTTTGGACCTGGGATTTTTCCTGGTCGATTTTCTCCTTTCCCCTCGACTTCTTTCTCCAGTTGGTTTTTGCTGTATGTCCTCCTGGCCAGTCGCCTTCTTGCCTTATGCCTCGCACACACAGTCGTAGTGGCTAGTGGGTTATATCTGGGTATAGATTTGGCTAGAAAGAGGGGTTCTAAGGTATGGTTTTTTTTTTAATGGGGGGTTCCTACTGCCTTCAGGACTTGCTACACGCGGTCACCTTACCCTAGGCATCATGTGGCAGCCACTCTTTTCTTTTCTAAATTGGTGGAAAGTGGTTCCACTTATAACTCACCATTTAAGAGGGCTTTTGTATCTGGCTCTAAGGATGGGTTTTTCTCTCATACTTGCATCATCTATACTGACTAGGAGATACTAAGGGGGGTGGTTTCCATTGTCCAGCGTGCCTTATCTCCCTTAATTCCCCTCATCATCAGTTCGAGGCCGTTAAGTTTTAAGCCCAATCAACACGTATATACAAATCCTAGACCTAGACAAACACTAGACCATACAATTAACACAGACCACACATATATACATGCCATACTGGCCATTGTCTCCCCCTCCCACTTCACAAGTGTATGCCTTCAGATATGGCTGTGAAGTGGAAAATGGGAATGGCTAGTATGACCGACATACAGGCGCATTAACAAAACATGAACAAAACATACTTAGTCTAAAACTTCTCACACTTAGACAATGCAATAGGCTAAGTGGGAGAGTTGAAGACTAAAACAGAACTCAACAAACACAAACATATATATACATAAACTTTTCACACTTAGACTATGCAATCGGCTAAGTGTAAGTTAACATGCATACGAAAAGAAAAGAAACATATACTCATGCGCCAAAGTAGCAAACCCTGTACTTCTCACATTTAGACTATTGAATAGTCTAAGTGTTGTGAATGGGTTTGCAACACACATACTACACAAAATTACTCTACCTAAAACAACAGAACAAAAAAAAAAAAAAAAAAACTAAAATTGAAAAAGAAAACTAACTGGTCATTGGGGTGGTCACATATTCCTTCTGCTCCTCCACGGGGCAGGGCTGGGTGCAGGTGGTTCCTCGGGTTCCTCTTCCTCGGTATCGGATTGATTCTCCTCAGACTCTGTCGGTTCATCAGCACCTTCTTCCTCTGGCTCTTCTCCTTCCTTCTCGGTTACCTGTGGTTCATCATTCTGGCCTCCGTGGCTGCTCGTTCCAGCTCTCTTAACTGTCTTCTCTTTCGCTAACTCTTTCAGAATACTTTCCATCACATTCGTCAGACGGGTCAACTCCACTCTGGCTTGCCTGTTCTCCTCTGCTAACTCTGCCACTGCCCTCTCCAGGTTTGCTTGCCTCTGAGCTTGAATCTGCGTGCCTTGGCCTGCTGCTACGCGTCCAGCAGGGATAGATTCTTCACCCATGGCATAAAAACACGGGGCTCCTTCTCTGATGTAGATAGTATTCGTGCAGAGGAAGAAAGGCGTATCAAACGGGCTATACAAGGGAGATAAACCTTCGGCCTCCAAAATTGTAATTTTGTTCCTCACGAAGGCTCCCAATATATGGCAGAGGGACAAATTTCTTGCAGGGTGTGTGGCAATGAGGTGGCATTGATAAGCGGTCCAGAACCCCAGATGCACTCTCCTCCCGCGCTTGGCGCACCAGAGGAGGTAGAGTTCCGTCATGGACGTCCGGACGGCCGAATTTGACTGCCCTAGCAGATTGAAGTCCAGGTAGAGTTGGACCAGACGCAAGATGATGTTGTTGAAATGAATGGAACGGGATATGGTAGATGAAAACTGCCCAGCAGCTAGGTGAGTTAGTTCCACCCACGCTTCTTGGGGTTCAAATTCGATGTGCCTCCGGGGAATACCCCTCTCCATACTTCTCCATTCTGGCCCTATGGCCTCTTCTAAGCTACACATTCCCAATCTGACCGTCCACTCGATCAATCTCATCCTCACTTCTCTCCCGAATACCCGAAAGGTTATGGACTCTTCATCCAGGTCAGTAGTGACCCTGAATCTAAAGGTGGTGAAAAATTCCTTTGCCAGCCTAATAGGTATATTCGGGTCTCTATTCTCCAACAACCAGTCGAAACCCAACGCACGCAAATGTGACAAGAAAGGCTCACTGGCATTCAGTTCATCAAGAGAGGGGAAATAGAGTACCTTCCCGCTCTTAATCTGTTTGCTGCCATCGTCTTTATTATCGAATGCATCCTGAAGCTTTTTAGTACTGAAATGCTTCATGTCTCTATTAGCTCGTCAGTGAGCTCCACTTTCCAACGCCGCTACTTCAATCTTTCCACCGGAGGATGCATCAAGTCACGATGGTTGTTTGGGAGCTGCTTTTCACCATACTCCTCGTCTTCTAGGGAGACGTCACTGTCTGACTCCGATTCCTCACTGGCAGTGTACTCACTGTCACTCGGCTCCCTTCGGCGCGGTGGGGCTCTCTGATCTGGTTCTGTGATGACAATGCCGGTGTTGACCGTGCATTGCTTCTTGCTGCTTGGCTTCTTCTTAACAGGGGCTTTCCCTTTCCTTTTCCTTTCCTTGCGGTATCTGTCCTCATCTTCATCTTCATTATCCTCCAGTCTCTCCTCTGTTGGTGTTGAAAGCTCCTTCTGGGCAGTAGGCTGGGTCTCCATGCGGATATGGGTACTGTCATCTACTGGCTCTGCGTGACCTACTGACTCCGATGCAAGGTCCAGACCCTCAGCCATCTTGTCAGCTTCCTCTCTCTGGTCACTCGGCGTGGGTGAGACCACTTCGGTTGCTGTCGAGGCATCTTTCAAGTTGGTAGCTGACAAGGATACCTCCCCAGGTTTTGTAGGAGTAGCCCTTTCTTCTTCACTAGAGATCTCCACTGCACTTGCTACCGTGTTTGCTCCTGCCTTGCTGGATGTCCATTTCTCGAGGCATCTTTGGGATACTCTCTTTGGCTTCGGCCGTTTTGCCTTCGGATCTTCCTTCAACACCAATTTTCTTTTAACAGCTTACGGTTTCAACATTGGTGGTACCACCTGCTCTAGTTCCGCTGGTTGTACCTCGGTCTCCTTCTCCTTGATGTGTGTATCACTCTCCCCTGCTTCTGGCTGGGGGGTCACTGACTTCGGCTCTTCATCTTCGGTATGTTTCTCTTCCACCTTGTCTCCTGGTTGGTGGGCTATGCCTTCTGAGTCACTTACCGTGCTAACTTCTTCACCTCCTCCTACTGCCATTGATGCGAGGTCCAGACCCTCAGCCATCTCGGCAGTGGCATCTTCCATCATGATCACCTCATCTAAAAGCGCCTCAAACTCCTCATCAGTCATAAGGCCCTGCTTTCTAGCCGTTTCGTTCAGATCTATCTCCTATCTTACCATTTCTTGGGAAACGGGCTCCGGGACCGGTGTTCTCTCTAATTCATCCCCTCCCCCTGGCTCTTCTACTCCCCGCTTTCTTTCCCTTCGGTTTCCTCTGGGTCCGAGTCATAATAGGCGGAAAGAGGGTCAACATCCATTGGTTCGATTTTTTGGTGAGTTGGGGAGGGTTTCGATGATTCTGACGGTACGGTCGTCGAGGGAGATTTCTTTTCTGGTGGGGTTGTTGAGGAAGTCGAAATGGAGATTGGTGGGTGCACCATGGGCTGAACATTTGTTTCTGGGTTTGGTACTACCGGGGTTCCTCCGGTCATGCTCGATCTACCTCCGATTTGGCTAAAACCCGCCAACGCAGCCGCCCAATCTTTATTCGAGTCCTGTTACCTGAGGAACTCCGCCAGTACGTTCAAGGGATCCATCGCTGGAGCCTGAGGAATCGGCTCTTGTGGTTGTGGGCTTGGCGGCCGCTCTTCAGTCGGCGGTTGTAATTCTGGGGTTTCATCTCGGAGGATTGAAGGGGGTTCTCCGCGGCTTGTTTTCTGGCCATCTTCTTCTTCCCCATGGTTTGAGTCGGTGGTTTTTTTGGTAAATTTTGGTGGTAGTGTGGGTGTTGATTTCGTGAATAACGGGGGGTATTTGGGAAGAGAGAATGCAGGTAAGGGTTTGTGAGGTAAAGGGAATGGGCGGTTGGCGTTTTAGAGTGGAATGGAGCAGTTGAGGGTTTTAACCGGAAATAGGCGGTTTCCAGGTCACGCCTCTTCGTGCGGGAGACGGTTGGGAACGCTGCCTTCTGATTGGACGTCGCCTGTCCTGTCTCTGCACCACGTGCCCTCCCAGTCACTGTCCTCTCCTGCAAAGCTGCACCAAACACCAAATTCAAATTTCACCCTATCCTTTTCCAAATCCCCCCCTTAACATTTCCCCCCCATATTTTCTAAGTATGGAAACAAAGTAAAAAGGACACTTAAATACAATTTGGAATTTCACCGAATTGGTATTCTTGTGGTCAGTACATACTCTAAATTAATATTTAAGGTCCGAAAATATTTTTGGATTTTAATTTTTAATTGGATGCAGAAATTAAACTATTAACTACCGAGTATTTACAATATTTACATTTTACTCTAGGTAATTTGGAATTCTACTTGGCCAGCATATGCAAACTTTGCCAAAAAGAAAACTAGCCTAGTGGAACTCCAAATTCCCATCCTACTGGTCATTACGAGACCTAAGTATTTGATTGTAGTGGAATCTCTTCCACTACACACATATCCGTATTATCCTTAAACACTTTCAACCTATGTCCATTTACGATAAATGGTTCAGAGTTAGGAGTACTCCCTGAAATCTCCACTGCTCCATTAGAACGGAGTGCAGTTATGACATATGGTCTGGTCCACTTCGACTTGAGCTTCCCAGGCATTAGCTTCAATCTGGACTGGAAGAGTAGTACTTTCTGGCCAACATGGAGTTCTTTGGTCCTTAGATTTCTGTCGTGCCACAATTTAGTTCTCTCTTTATACCACATGCCAGAATCGAACGACTCCAATCTAAGTTCCTCTAACTCCTGTTGCTGCAGCTTCCTTTCCTCCTCACAGGCCTTAGCATCCATATTAACTTGTTGTACTGCCCAGTATGCTCGATGTTCGATCCCCATTGGTAAATGGCACATCTTCCCAAAAACGATTCTGTATGGGGAAATTCATATTGGCATTTTGTAGGCTGTCCGGTACGCCCACAAAGCATCTTCTAACCTCACACTCCAGTCCTTCCTGGAAGGGTTGACAGTTTTTTCCAGAATGCTCTTTATCTCTCGGTTAGAGATCTCCGCTTTACCGTTCGCTTGTGGGTGGTAGGGGCTAGATAATCGGTGGTGAATACCATAATTCTTCATCAAGGCTCCGTGATAAGGCTAATTTCATGCATTGATTAAAGGGTTGAATTCATGCATTTACGGGGTCTAACACATTTGTTTAAGCCAGGTGTGTAGAAAGTTTCCTAGGTAATTTGTTGTTGTTTATGCATTTACTGCTTGCGTTTTTTTTTTCTGTCTAGCTAATTTAGGTAGTTGTTTACTAGGTCAAGGAAATTTGTTTGAGAGATTGAAGTTACGAATATGTTCCATGCCTGCATGATGTTTTCAATTTCCTAGGTCGAGTGTCATATTTTCTTCCTGAGTCTAGTAATAGTTTACCTTAACCCAAAATTGCGTGGCAGCAGCCAATTCCCTGGCCAGAATCTCCCAAATGCTTTATTACGCATCCATCTTCGTGGGATCGATCCCTACTTCCATGTACTAATTCATAGTATAGCGGGTTGAGGGTTTTGAATGAGGAATTTGTGTGTCTAACGACTGAGACTTCTGAGATCCTCTGTGTTCCTAGACCTCGTGATCTAGTGGATTCTCTGGACTTGAGAAGCCTGACCTAGCATAAAAGCACACACGGTTCCGAGAAAGCACTTTCACTTCGATAGTGCGGTTATAGAAATGGGTTCCCTGATCGGATATGATGGCCCTTAGTACTCCGAACCGACTGAAAATATTGCTCTTGAGGAACTTGGCCACCTCTTTCGCCTCACACGTGCTCGTGGCCTTGGCTTCTACCCACTTCAAGACGTAGTCAACTGCGACTAAAATATACAGGTTCCCATAAGACGAGGGAAAGGGACCAATGAAGTCATTCCCCATATGTCGAACAGCTCAGAGACAATAACCGGTACCTGTGGCATTTCATCCCATGCAGAGATCCCAACGGTCAGTTGGCAACGTTCACAGCTTTTACAGAATTCATAAGCATCTCTATTGAGAGTTGGCCAATAGAATCCACTGTCCAGAATCTTTCTTGTTGTTTTCTTGGGACCGAAGTGTCCTCCACATGCTAAGGAATGGCAATGTGTTAGTACGAACCTCTGCTCCCAGTCAGGAACGCATCTTCTTACCATTTGATCTGCTCCTACTTTCCAAAGGTATGGGTCGTCCCAAAAATAGTACTTTGCTTCACTTTTGATCTTCATTCTTTGAGCCTTGGTGACGTTTGGCACTTCTGGAAGCTCTCCTGAAACTAGGTAGTTGGCTAGGTCCGCAAACCATGGCTCATGCCCTACTTTTTCTTTCCCTTTTTCTGTTGTATCCTGGCAAGTGAGCTTTATTACCTCTTCCCAATCAATTTTTCTGACGGCAAAAATTACTTCACATAAGTGTTCCTCCGGGAACCGGTCGTGCACCTCCTCGCTGCTCCCATCTTGCACTATTCTGCTCAAATGATCTGTTACCTTATTCTCGACTCCTTTTTGTCTTCCACTTCCCAATCGAATTCTTGTAGCAGGAGTACCCATCGGATCAGTTGGGGCTTTGATTCTTTCTTGGCAATCAGGTACTTAATGGCCACATGGTCAGTATAGACGATGACCTTGGATCCTAACAAGTACTGCCGAAACTTCTCGAATGAATACACCACGGCCAGCTTGGATATGACTTCCACTTTGGCCTGATCCACCTAGATACCGCTCTCGAACACCACGTGTCCTAGGACGATCCCTTCTGTGACCATAAAATGGCACTTTTCAAAATTCAAGACTAGGCTCTTTGCTTGACACCTCTCTAGAACTACGTCCAAGTGATGAAGGCACGAGTCGAACGAGTCTCCGTAGACCGTAAAGTAATCCATTAATATCTCTATACATTCCTCGATCAGATTGGAAAAAATGCTCATCATGCATCGTTGAAATGTACCCGGAGCGTTACACAGACCGAACGACATGCGTCTATATGCGTAGGTCCCAAATGGGCAGGTGAAGGTGGTTTTGTCCTGGTCTTTAGGATCCACGTAGATTTGGAAATATCCGTTGTACCCATCTAAAAAATAAAAGTACTTTTTCCCAGCTAGTCGCTCCAACATCTGATCGATGAACGGCAAGGGGAAGTGGTGCTTCCTGGTTGCGGCGTTCAGTTTGCGGTAGTCTATGCACATCCGCCAACCAGTGACTAGCCTTGTTGGTATCAGCTCATTCATCTCATTCTGAACCACTTGGATCCCTAACTTCTTGGGGACCATGTGAATGGGGCTGACCCACTCGCTGTCGGGCACCGAATAGGTGATTCCCAATGATAGCAATTTCAAAATTTCCTTCAATATCTCCTCCCGCATGTTAGGGTTCACCTTCTGCTGCGAGTCTCGATGTGTTTTTTCCCCTTCTTCCAGCCTGATGTGGTGCATACAGACATCGGGGCTTATTCCCACCAAATCTGTAAGGCTCCACCCAATCGCTCTTTTGTTCTTGCTCAGCACGGTCAGTAGCCTTGCCTCTTGCTCTTCCGTAAGGCTGATGCTGATAATCACAGGATATGAGTCTTCTTCCCCGAGGAAGGCATACTTCAGGTTTGCTGGTAGTTTCTTCAATTCAACTTGTGGGGGAAGTGTGTCTGCGGGTAGAAGGCTTTTTGCAGCATCCCCCTCCTTTTCTAACTCATCATCTGAGAGTCCCTCTGTACTAGCTGGTAGCTGAGTCCCTGCGGCTCCAATAAATTCTTATTTCTGACAAAAATCCTTAATCGCTCCTTCGATCTCTTCATCAGTCAACCCTTGGCTACTGATTAGGTCGCACCATGCAGCTGCTTCTACATCAGCCTGTCCATATACATCCAATGCTTGGAGTTTTTCCTGCAATAATTGGGGGTCAATTATTGCATCATCATAGCATAGATTTTCAGAATCGATAGGCTTCTTCATAGCCTCATTGATATCAAAAGTGAATTTCTCTCCATGAAAATTAATGCAAACTGTCCCCTCAGCCATGTCCACGATTGTCTTAGTTGTTCTAAAAAACAGTCACCCTAACAATATACCGCTAGACCCCCTAGCTTCAGACTCACTCATCTTGATAACATAAAAGTCAATAGGATAAGCAAAATCATGCACTCTCACCAATACATTTTCCAACACGCCCTCAGGATTTATGCATGACCTATCAGCCAGTTGGATTAACACCCTAGTGTTTGACAACTTTACTCCCTTCAACCGATTATAGATTGCTAATGGCATGACATTTATAGATGCTCCCAAATCACACATCGCATGCTCGACTTTTACATCTCCTATAGTTATGGGTAATGTGAACATACCTGGGTCAGCTCTCTTGGGTGGTAGCTTCACCTGCACAATTGCTGACGCTATCCCTTCCACGTTGATTTTTCCATCCTCCTGGGCTTTCCCGGGTATGAACTCCTAGATAAATTTTTCAAGCGGGAGTAGCTTCACGGCTCAGAGGAATGGTATGGTGACATCCAGCTTCCCAAAAATTGACATGTAATCCACTGGGTTCTCCTTCTTCCTTCTAGTCATGAAACGGTAGGGGAATGGTTTTTTCCTTTTCGCCTCGTCAACCGGTTCTTCAACAGCCTTTCCGGAGTCTTTCTTGGGCACATTCTGGGCTTGAGTCTCTTCGTGGGTTCTGTTTCTTTAGGAGGGTCTCCCCTGGGTCGTACGCCCTTGGCTTCATCTTTTTCCAATGGTGCTTCGCCCAAGAAAAACGGATCTTGCATTTGAGGCAGAGGTCTGTTTAGCTCTCTTCGAGACGATGTCGCTTAGTACCTTCGTTTTACTGGGCTCTCCACTGGGTCTCTTCGGTTGTGGTTCATCATAGGCAGTACCGGAACGCAATGTGACCTTGCTCACGTTTGCCTTTTCAGGTACATGGACCGTAGACGGGAGTTTCCCTGAATTCCCCTTCAATTCTCCCATCAAATTCGCCAGCTGGGCTAATTGCCTATTTATCATATCTATGTTTGTCTTATGCTCCTTCTGGGCATTCTGCATCCCCTGCACTACTTCATTATTGGACTGCATTTCACCCTTGATACTCTGCTGCGAAGCGAGCATTTCTCGCATCATGTCCTCCATAGATCTCCTTCACCTGTTAGGATATTGGAACTGATCCAGACCTTGGTGCTGGCTATACTGGGGGTTTTGGTTGGGTTGGTAATTCTGGAAGTTTTGCTGGTTCTGGTTAGGAGGGTATTGGTTATACTAGGCAGGAGGGTTGTATTGGTCTTGGTGATGTTGATTCTGGTTCTGGTTTTGGAACTGGTTCTGGTTCTGATGGTGTTGGGGACCTTGACTATGCTGATTTTGGTAATTTTGGTAGTTCCTCTGGTGGGGTGGTATATAAACAGGGTTTGAGTTTTGGTTCGGTGGGTTTTGGTTGTGGGGTTGTTGGTTCCTTCCTGACCAGTTAGATTGGTGGTCGGGATTTGCTCGGCCACGGTTGGGATTTTGGTTCGGGTGGGGGTTGTATTGGTTCTGACCTTGACCTTGGTTTTGGTTTTGGTTTTGGTTCCCATCACCCCATCAAAAATTTGGATGGTCCCTCCATGGTGCGTCCCGCTGTCTCCCCGGGATCCAATTCCCACTAGAGTTATAATACCCTGCAACATTGACTTGCTCCATATTGACGAAGTAATTTGACAGATCGTAGGTTGGCCCTCGATTTCCCTGCTCTGCACCCTTGTAGCTCCCAGTTGGGGAATGTGGTGGCGTGTTCTTCTCGATCGCGCTCAGGAGCGTCTTTTTCAGCTCTTCCATCTTCAAGTCCATCTTCTGATCTATCTTCTGCTCCTGGTCAGCGGACGAAGCACTCATAATCCTTTCTCTACTGTATCCAATTCTCAAATTTTCGTACTCCTTCTTCGCGCTCAGAAGCTTCCCTAGGACCTTTTTCGCTTCGCTGACCCTTAATTGCGTGAAGCTTCGTCCTGACGACGAGTTTGCCAGATCCTTTGTTGCCTTATTCATCCCCTCATAAAAGGTGTGATGTATCTCTATGTCTGCCATGCAATGGTTTGGACATGCATCCAAAAGGCTCATATACTTCGCCCAATAATCACTCAAGGGTTCGTCGTACCCTTGCCTCACACTGGTTATCTCTCTCTTCAGCGCACTCATCTTTGATGAAGGGCAAAAATTCACCTAAGAAGGCTGACTTGAAATCGGCCCAATTCTCAATGGAGTTGGGTGGCAGGCGCATGGACCATGTGTTGGCCTCCCCCTTTAGGACGAACGGTAAGGCCTTCAATCTGTAGTCATCCTCGGTCGCCCCTGTTGGCCTTCTCTGTGCCTTACAAATCTTACAGAACTCATGAAGGAACTCGTAGGGTCCTTCATAGCTCTTTCCATAGTACGTGGGTAAAATTGCGATAACATGGGGCTTCACATCGCAGGCTGTCTGTCCCGAAGTGACAACTATGGATTGCGGCGGTTCTCCGTCGGCATGCGCGTTCAGCGATCCGATCTCTGGGTCATCGTCTACGTGGGCAGCCATCGTCGGCATGAAGCTCGCAGGCTCGCAGGTGTGGTGTTAAGCAAGGATGTATCCTACTGATCAGGATAGAAGTCCTAGCCAACCTGAACCTAGCATCAAAGAAATTCCTCAACCCACTTCTACTGGCTAGTATAGTGGAGGTAAGGGTCGAATCCCACAGACATGGATGCGCTTTGGGTAATTGTGGTGATATTCTGGAGGGGTTTGGTTAGCTACCACGCTTGGGTTGAGATTCTACCTAGACAGGAATTAAAGGTGGTACTCTACTAACTGGGTGGTGTAAAAGTGATCGACATGCAGCTGTGTACGTGAGAGTGGGGGACACGGTGTTTCAGGGACATGTGGCAAGTAGATAGTTACTATAAAAGGCTAAACGAAATAGCAGAGAATAAATGGTGATTGGGTGGCTGCACTATCAGATCTGAAGGGTACCAGCAGAAAAGCAAAGGACAAAAACAAAAAGTAACTAAAAAGCAAAAGTGGTCCAAAACTTGGATGTGGATGTTGTCTTCTTCAACTTGTATGAACACAAATCAAACAAACTCAGATTCCATATATGAGATTACAGATCAACAACTTCACAATTCAGATCTACGATTTAACACACTAAAATTCGAAGATTAAACGAGTGAAATCAAGAACTACATATACTAGACGACATGCAAGGTGGCAGAATAACGTAAACTCAGATTTCGCACCTAATCACTTCAGAAACTAAATCTAAACAGCAACTTAACTAACAACACAGGTCAAGCAACTCCAAATGAAATCATGCCCTTTAACAATTAGAAATTACCGCAACAACTAGATCAAAGCTACCTAGGCAGAATGAAACAGATTTCGATCGAAAGAGATGCATAAAAAAAATTCATTGCATAAAACGTTTGGATACCGAAAATGTAACAGATCTAACGTAAGGAAACAAGTAAAGATTAACTAGGAAAGCGAATAAAGACTGTTTTGCCACTCCGGGTGATGAAACTGCTACGACTACGGAATAAACTGGCAGGAACGAAGGAAGGCGAATCTCCGGCGGACTGATGGAACTTCAGGTGACCATGGCTGTGGCGAGGAATGAGAAGATCTTGGATTATGCTGAAGGAACTGATCTACCGAGAGAGAATACTCTAACTAAGTGTGAATGTCGATTTTGGTCCTCTTTTTCTCTCCAAATGGCTTCCTTTTATAGGGAGGCCTGCCCTTACTTTTTAGGGTAGACTCTCTTCGTGAAATGAATCTTTTGCCCTCGTTTGGTGGTTGATCCTTCCCAGCAATCCTTCTCCATCTCGAGCCTTTTTGGCATGCATCCTGGTCAGTATTGCACCCTTCTGGCGCTCTTTTCACCTGAGTTATCCGAACCCTTTCGTACTGACTGGGACCTTTTTCCTGCACACTTTAGCAACTGTTTTGCAGATGTAATCCAATTATGCACGTTATACTGACCAGTAACCAAGGCCTAGAATGCGACTTATCAATCCCATAGAGAAGCTGGTGCATTGAGTGTGTGTTTAGTTAACACGGTTTTGGCTGCGGCCACGCTTTAAGTTGGGAGTTTTAAACTACTAGATTAAACTAGGAAGAATGTAAACTATATACTTGATCAAGGGACATATCATGCTGGAAAAAGTAAACTGATCAGGTAAGTGACAAACTGAAATAAATAACTTAACTACCTAAGCATGCTACGATTCTACGAGATACTTCAACATTCAACATTATGCAAGTTCAAACTTATGGACCTGGGAATTTAAGACCAAAACTAAGCTATAACAGTCAACAAGATTCTGAAAACAAATAACTTTGATTTAAAATTAGAATTCTGAACAGATCTTGGAAATGCAGAATACAAAACAAGAACGATTGCTTTCAACTACTTAACAACAAGAAATTTAACTAAGTAACTAGAACTAAAATGAAAGAAAGTGATAGATCTGAGAGATCCTCGGTCGGAAACTGTAACGGCGGCGAACGGATCTGGATTTCTCTGTCGCGCTCCTTCTCACTCTCTAACTAACCATTCTAACTCTCTAATGAAAACGGAACTAAAACTACTGATCAAGAAAGGAAAAAGATAGATAAAAAGATCCCCCCAGCTATGGCGGTGCGTCGTCTATTTATAGGCTCTTCATAACAACCTCCAGTTGTGATAACAACATTGGCAGCGAATCTTCGTCCTTGCTGGAATTGCGCGTCTTATCCGTCGATACGTTTCCACTTTTCTGTTTCACCGTGGTCCTTGGATAACTGATTGAGGATCGCTTTCCAGCGCATCGGCTATACGTGCCCTCTTTCTGTTTTGCAGTGGTCCCCGGCTAACTACTTGACCATCAACTTGAGCAACCCACACTGTTTTGGGCCTTTTTCGCCTTCTGCGCCAACATGATCAGTTTGGCCTTGCTACCTTGGTCAAGCGGCATTACTGCACAATTATCACTCGCTTTCCGCGTATAACTGATCAAGTAGCCTACATTTTACCCTCTAAACCAATGCATGAAATAGTCCTTATCAAGAGGAGTGTTGGAAGTATGAGCATAGTGCATTGTGCTATTGATATATCACAAACCCCTAGGTCCAGAGGATTCGCTAGATCACAGGGTCTAGGAGATCGTGGAACCTTTAGAATTCGGTCGTTGGACACACACTTTCCCGCTTCAAAAACCTCAACCCACTACACTATTGGCTAGTATAGAGAAGTAAAGGATCGATCCCACGATGACGGATGAGTTAGCATGCATTTGGAGGGTTTTGGGAGGGTTCGGCTGCTGGCACGCAATAAGTGGGTCGAGAATTTTAAACTACTGAACTTAGGAAATGAAGGCTAACTACTGTATCTACTGGGTCCAGGAAACGGGTGCGTACGACACATGCTTGACTCAAATGTAAAATCAACTTGCGAGACAAAATCAACGAACTGGAGACAATACAGACTTTCCTAAAATGACCAAACAAACTAGCACAGAAAGTGGGGACCAAATTTCCAGGTTCTGGAAAAGCTGTAGAAAAGTAAAAGGACAAGGCAGAGAGAACAGACAAATCGCAGATTTGATCCTAACTACTAACAAACTTCATCTTCTTCAGGAATCCACTCGGGAAAACAGAATAAAACAAAGTAACAAACATCATAAAAACAGAGCAAGTTCCAGATCTGAAATTAAACAAGGAATTAAAGGCTAAACTCAACAGATCTAAACTATTGGGCCTAGCAGATGCGAGAACAATAGTAAAAATGCCATAATCATGCAGATTCAATTCACCACGTATCAGATCCACAACTCCGACCCACAGTCCCTTCTAGATCCAACCGATCCAAACCCAACAACCTTCAGATACAGGAACATGAACTTCGATTCAAACAACCACCCAACAAACAACCTCATATTCAACCAATCTCAATTCCAATGCAACAGTCAATTACGAAAAGCATCCAAAATCAGTAGAACAACATCAAACATCATAAACCATAGTAAAACAGAAAGTAAAACTGCCATATCCACGAGAACAAATTCCAAAACATAAAGCAGTCGCCGAGCTTCCGGCAAGGAAGTTCACGGCTAGAATAAAAAAATGGAAAATAAAAGCAAATTGTATCTTCGCCCTCGTGAGGACGATGTTACACCACATAAACTAGCTAGGAACCACCACGGTAGCCGGAAGTCACCCCATAAGTGCCAAGTGCGTGTGAAGTGAAGTGAACTATGATTGGAGAGTGAAACTAAGGGCACTAAGTGTAAAAGATCGAAAAAATGCTAAAAAGAAGGCTCTTCTTCTAAAAGGGGTCGTCCTTTTATATAGGCAGCAATCCCTAGGGCACTCCCTAATCATAATTTGTCTTTTTTGCCCTTCATCCTTATACTTGCTCCTTGCTCCATTTTTGTATTCTGTCAGCGTTCCTTTTCATCTCCTCGGTCAGGTAAATTGCTGGCATTTTTCTCTTCATTTTCCTCCTTTTCTCTACCCCCTTGTAATTTATATGCACTTCCTAGGTCTGCCAGATTTTTCACGCACCTGAACTTAGAAACGTACATTAGTGCATCGAAAACACAGAGTTTTGATCTAAATCCAATGCATGAAACGAACCTTATCAAGTTTGTTGTGCAATTGTGTACTATGGTTTCTCACCTCTCTTCACTATTTATAAGATGGACTTCTATTGGGCTAGAATAAGAAACCATGGAGTGATTAAATGTTGGGCTAGTCCATTAGACAATAAACTTATTAAATCAATTAACCCATGATTTAATATATTATCTAATGAAATATTATTTTATTCCACTAAAAAATAATATTGAATTCTCATCTAAATCACCAAATTGCGAAGAACTTGGGTTACATTTTATTTGATAATATTTCTAACGTTTAAGAGTATCTTATTCCATTAATTTATTTCTTTGTCTGCTATGTGACTTGAATTAAATTAATTCTCCAAAGAGTTTTCTTGATTGAAACTATATTTACTATTCATGGAATAACATTCCAACTGCACAGATTTTTGAATAATAAATTCCTTTTTCAAACACCCCTTGGGGATAAAAGCATTGTTAGGTTTGGTATTCTGAAAAGCATGTTTCGAGCACGAATAGAATCTTGTTTGTATACGAAAAACTATACAATCCACTTTTAACCCGATTCAGTATTATTCGAGCAGTTTCGCACGAATAGAATCACTATTATTATTATATTGTGTTTGCTTGTGCATTTATAAGATGTTTCATAAACATTTAAATGCATAAGACGTAAACAAAGTCTAAGTCTTTTGCTTAGTAGACCGGTTGTGGGCGTTAAGGTAACACGGTCGGTTCTATGCAATGCTTTGCAAAAGAGAAAGAAGAATTTCACAACCTAGATGGGCTTTGGCTACCTATCGCGAAAGGTTGCAATGTCAGTCCGATTATTTCTAAGCTTTACTGAAATAAGATGTCATTGGTGTGGTATAGCACTGAACGGATCTAATAGCAAGACATCTCTTCATGCTATCTATTGGAAGTCTAGGTGTTGATAAAAAAAACTATTTCTTAATGGACATACGTTAGCATTGAGCATACGTTATTGATTATGCATTACTTTGACTTATCAAGTGGTGCGGGTTTTTCGCAACCCAATAATCCTGATATATTGGGTAGTGGTAATTAATACTCCATCCGTCCACGAAAAATAGGGCTATTCCATTTTTGTCTCTCGTTTTAGAAAAATGATAATAAATAGTTAAAGTGGAGAGAAAGAAAAGTATTTTAATAAGATCAACCCACCCTGATATAGAGATACAGTTCGGGAACCAATCAGAAGATCCGTGGTCTAGTATTAAAGATCATCACGTGGAGAAGACGCAAGCAATCGACAATTCTTTGGAGAATCAATTCGGTAACTCTAAACCGTAGAATTCATATTCTAGGATTTACTTTCTTTAAGCAAGAATTATTTGCATTCTAGCATGCTATTATCTGTTTAGCATGTGAATTGATTAATCTCATAATCGGTCAAATAAATCTTTATCTGATTTATTTGTTATGTACAAGCCTTCCGCTGTGCAAGGGGCATCAAACCCCAACACTTGGCATACGAATTCTATGAAAATTAATTCTAATATTTTCATGTTATTCAATTACTACCACCCAAGATACCATGATTGAGTTACACAAAACTCTCAAGTATTGATAAGTCAAAGTGGCATCTTACTAAATAAACATTATTACTATTATTCTTTCAGTAGATAGCAATAAAGAATATATTTTGGGTTGATCCTTTCAGTGCTCTACCACACCCGTGTTACTAATCTCTTCTTAGATAAGAGAGAATTATCACAAACACTGCAACCATACCAATAGGTAGCCAATGTCTTTCTAGGTTGTGAACTCGTTATTCTTCTTACTAAATACTGTCAAGGCCCCTACTAAGAACCCATCAGATTCCCTACTTTAACCTTCTTAGTAAGAAGCCTCAGACTTGTTTATTTACATTTCAATAAATAAGCTATTATATTATATTATCTATTCCCATAATTAGGTAAACAAGTGGATGTGGCGTAGTCTCGTATACGTGCATGACCTAACTGTACAAGACCATGTACGCTCGAAGCATCTTTTAGTATACAAACCCCAACATAGAGGGTAATTTATTTCTAAGTATAGAAAGTGTACATATTGAGTGGGACAAACTAAAGAAGAAAGGTAGACATCTTAAGTGGGATGGATGGAATATATTAGTGTATGATGATAGGTCATTTTAGAATTCTTCCTAAAATAAATACTTCCTTCGGTACCCATTAAATATCTTATATTTTCTTGTTTGGACGGTCTCCAATTAGAGATGTCCAAGGTTTACGGTTTTGGCGTTTAACCGCGAACCGTAACTGGCGGTTACGGTTCTGAACCAGAACCGTGAGATTTATATGGAACCAAAACAGTCACTTTTAGAACCGTGGGCCGGTTCAGGTTCTGACATTCCAGGACCAAAACAGTCACTTTTAGAACCGTGGGCCGATTTCGGGTGATTTCAATCAGGAACCGCGAAAAACCGTGAATCCGAGACGGAAACCGGCAGTTCAGACCATGAAAAACCTTTAAAAAACCACCGATTCAAAACCGAAACCTACGGTTTTGGAATGAGAATCGTAACCGCGAAACGCCCTCGCGGTTCAGTTCTGGTTTGGCAATTTCCAAAACAGGAAATGGCTGTTCAAATATGGATTATTTAATAGGGACTAGAAGGAAAGAAAAAAAGGTTTTATTATAAATTTTTTAAATACTTATTATTAATGTATGAAAATGGTTTATTTGAGAAATCTTCTTAAAATTAGAATATATAGCCATATCAGTTCACAAATATATTGATATCAATTGTCATTATAAAATATATCAGTTTTTCATTCAATATCAATTCGTTAATTCATGAATGTATCAGTTCCTCACTAAGTATTAATTCCTCATTCAATATATGTTTTGTGATGTCATTTGAGATTATAGTATATTTTCGGCTATCAAAGTTCTCATCTAAACAAATTTCTCAAGGGAATTACTTTCATTTATGTATATTCTGTTGTAATATCCCGGTACAGGGCTTTAGATTAAATATGATTTTTCGATATGAAATAGTTAAAAGAAATGTCTCAAACTTCATGATAGTATAAAGAAGTGTTGTTTATACTTGTTATATGATAAGAAAACAAGAGTATATAAGAAAAACTGTGAAAATCATATAATTTAGAAATTTTTATTTATCCTGCAAAAGATATCTATAGTGTACGACACGGGTCCAAAGGAACATTTTTGTGTCAGAGGAGGGGTGAGACTCAGCCAGATTGCGCCAGCTATGGCCAAAAGCTTGGCCATGGGCTGAGACGTGCAAGGCCACCGGGCCTGGCACGAGCCATCGTGTAAGGCCTTTGTGCCAGGCCATTGAGCCATCGTGCCCGGCCATCGAGCCAGAGTGCCAAGCCATCGAGCCATTGTGCCAGGCCATAGAGCCATCGTGCAAGGCCATCTAGCTATCGAGCATGGCCATCGAGCCATTGTGTCAGGCCATCGAGCCATATTGTAAGGCTATCGTGCCATTGTGTTAGACCATCGTACTATCATGCAAGGTCGTCATGCCATCGTGCAAGGCAACTGAGATTCGTACTAGTCCCTTAGGCCATTGTTCGAGTATTGCTAAGCCCCCATATGATTTGTGAAAGATATGCGATTAAAACGAGAAGTTCAGGAGTCAAGCATAGACGAATGTGAGAAAAAATGATATGTTGATACTTAGTACCTGCAAATGATTTACTTGATGTGACCCTGCCCTACATGGGCTCTACAAATTACATGATTTGCATAATGTGTTTTATATTTGAGTAATACATGAGTAAATAAGATGATAGAATATGTGACACTCGTTGTACGGTATCTCGGGGTGTTACATCTATGCTACCTTCGTCTCTTAAAAATAAAAATTATTTTAATTTTGCTCCTTCCCAAAATAGAAACTTTCTAAAATTTGTAAATTAGGAAGTTGATCCCACAATCCATTAACACTACTGTTATTACTTTTTCTCTTTCTTTCTGTCTTACTTTATCAAATCTTTTCTCTTGCTTTACCAATTGTGCATTAAAACACTTGTTGTTTCAAAAGTTTCTATTTTTCGAGGATGGAGGTAATATATGGTTAAAAATATTAATTCTTTTAAATAAATAATACCCTCTCGTCCCATAAAAATATGGACATTTTCCATTTTATGATGTCCCATAAAAATATTCCCTTCTTTTTAGGTAACTTTTTCTTCTCTAATAAGGCGGGTAATATTCTCAACTAGCAATACTATAATTAATTTTTCTTTCTATCTTTCTCTTACTTTATCAATTATGCATTAATTCTCATACTATCCCAAATATTCATATTTTTAATAAAACACTTAAAACTTGAATGCTATTCCCTCCATACTTGAAAAGTATGAACTATTTCTTTTTAGTACGTCACTGAAAAATATGAATTTTCTAATTTTGGAATAGGTGAAAACACAATACCCCCTAATAGGGCTCGTTTCAAGCATGGTTTAATGGTGGTTGTTATACTAATCAGGGCATTAATGTTAGAAAGAGTAGATGTTTAAGTGTGCAGGAGCTGAAAAGCAGCGAAGTGTTAGTGTGCGGTGATCAAGTGGCATATGAAGCAAAAAATGATCAAGAATTGAGGAAAACTGATCAAGGGAGCAAGATGACCATGCCGAGTAGCTGTGCGAGCTGATCAAGAAAGCGGACCATGCTGAGTAGTTGAACAAACTCATCAAAAGAAGTCCAAACACAATGAAGTTGCGAAAAGATGAGTCAGATGAGAGATAAAGAAGGGATGCCCTTTTTAGCAAGGGTATTAATGCCAAATTAGGATGATATAGCCCTAGGGATTGGTTTCCAAGCCGTCTTATAAATAGAGGAGGAAACGTAGAGGAGAGGGGATGGTAAAAACACTCACCTTACATTCTCACACTTACACCGCGGAACTAACATGGAGTAAGGAGGTTAACAACAGTTGGAATCGGAGTTCTTGTTAGGGTTTTGTAAACTAGAAATCACCTTTCGAGTGATTGCATACTGTAAAACTCTAATGGTTATTTTCCAATAAATGCATCAGATTATTTTTGTCATAATGTTGTTATGTTTTACATTTAATGGTTGTTTATTGCATATTTAAATATATAAGCAAAGGTAACAAAGTCTAAGTCTTTGTTTTAGTAGACCGGTTGTGGGCGTAGTCCAATTTAAGGTAACACGGTCAGTTCTAAACAAAGAAAAATAAGAATTTCACAACCTAGATAGGGCTAGACTACCTATCGCGAAAGGTTGCAATGTCAGTCCGATTATTTCTAAGCCTTATTGAAATAAGATGAAGTTGGTGTGGTATAGCACTGAATGGATCTAACAGCAAGACGAGTCTATATGCTATCTACTGAAAGATGAGGTCTGGATAATTAATTTCTTAATCAATGTACGTTAGTATTGAGCACACGACATTGAGTATCCACTACTTTGATTTACCAAAGGTGCGAGTTTTTCGTAACCCAACGATCCATGTATATTGGGTAGTGGTGATCATTATCTAGCGGTGCTAGGATTGCTATTATGTTGAAACGTGCGCGAGGAGAGTCTCGTTTGATAACATCCACAAGAGGAGCTCGAAACGAGGTTTTATTATTCGGAACCTAGCTAGTTGGAATTTGATTACTCTATGAATAATAAATAAGAGTTTCTTGCTAAGTCCACTCTTGGAATTCGAAATATGTTATTTAATTAAGTCTATAGCAGACATTAATTAATTAATGGATGTTTCTATCTTAAGCGCGGGAAATAAATCAAATGCAATTAAAGGAAACCCAGAATACTTGTAATTTCGGATTTGGAAGGCAGTGCAATATTACTTCTGTAGTGGCTGCTCGTAATATTCCAATATAAGCTTATATTAAATTGTGGGTTCAATTTAATTAGTAAAAAGCTAATTGGGTGAGGCATGTTCCAAATTCTTCCTTAGATCCCTGACTGAGCCCAATATGTGACTTATATAAATAGGAGAATAAAGGAAACAGAAAATAAACTTTTCAATATACAAAATTTTCGTCCCCCTCTAGAAAGAGAGAGCTCGAAATTTGTGCTCCCTCCGTAAGCAGTTTCTGTCTTCCATTATTCGAGTCCTAGTACGTTGGTGAGATTTGCCCACACAAATATCAGCGTATAGTCCGGGACACCAGTCAGAAGATCCGAGGTCTTGTATTGAAGATCTTCACGTGGAGACGGAGCAAGCCATCATCGATTCTTGATTGAATCTACGAGGTAAATTGGCTAATTCCGTAGTAAGCATGCTTTAGGGATTTTATGTTCTAAAGTATGTTTTTAATTCAAGTTATGAGCATGATACATGTGATAATTACGCGAATAGAATTTGTCTAAATAATCTGCTAAATAGATCAAGTTTATATGATCGGTAAATCACGCACGCTTGCGCTGCCAACCCCTTCAATTGGTATCAGAGCCAGTCTTTGGCTCTAATTATTTGGATTTAAATTTCGCGAAATTCATGTATACATGTATTATTTGATTGCGAAGCATGTTCTTGGTGTTTTGTTTAATAAATTATGCATGATGAACTCAAGAACTATCGAATCAAAGAAGTTGAATTACTCGATCGTACGAGACATGCGAACCGTGGGCGTTTGCGCCGAGACGGATTGCACCACGCGCGATCGTGAAATAGTTTTGTCGACTGAGTGGGAGCCGAGGGATTGCGATCACGGGGCGACGCGCATTCGAGCGTGGGCTCCAGCGCGACGCTGGCCGAGACCGCAAAACCCCAGGCGTTCCCCGCACCAAGGCCGACGTGAAGGCTGGCACGGAGTGGTGGTTCGTCCGAGAACCACCGACACACCAGGCACCGAGAGCTGGAACCCTAGGCGGAAGGAAGGGTGGTCGGAGCTGGCCGAGAGCGGGCGCGCCACCGTGCGTGCCGCTGGCCGAGAGCTCCCTCCACCCGATGGCTCGGATGTCCGAGACGGGCGCAGAGACGCTGGCCGAGAGGTGCGCGCCTGGCCGAGAAGTATCGGCAACCGACGGTCGCCACTAGCCGAGACGGACGTGCCGAGTTGCGCACCGTGTGCAACTGCGATAGGAGCATCGTCGCTCGGATAGGCCGAGACGGGCGACAGCAACTGGTCGAGAGCAGCGCCACGTGCGCGCTGCTGGCCGAGGACCGCGTCACCCGACGTGCTCAGCTGGCCGCCGACGGTCGAGACGACCGAGACGGGCGCTCGCTAGTGTCCGAGACGCTGCGTGCGTCGTGATTCGACGACGAATTCATCGGATCTTCGTCGTTCATCGTTCGTTCGAACCTCGTACGATGAGATAACGATGATGGATTATTTTAATGATTATTTATTTATTTTATTAAAAGATATCATTAAAATATTATTATTTAATGGAAATAAAATCTTTTTGGAAGATTTGTCTAGATTTTAGGAATATTTTTATTATTATCTATATCTATGGAAATAAATAATATTATTTTATTCCTAGATGATATAGATGAGAATAATTTAATAGTTTCCTAATATTTGTCTAGATTTAAGGAATATTTTATTATTTTCTATATCTATGGAAATAAATAATATTATTTTGATTTCTAGATGATATGGATAAGAATAATTTAATAGTTTCCTAATATTTATATATCTAAGATCCTAAAAAGGATAGATATGTATGAATACATTAAATAATGAAATATCTCTTCCTAATCTTGAACACGGAATTGATTTGAATTTAATTTTTCATGTCTTATTAAGAATTAAATAATTTATTTATTTTAGACATATCTTACAGTAGACATGGATAAGAATTATATTCTAGAACAATAATTTCCTAAAGGAAGATACCAATTAATAAAAGATTTAATTATCCAGCAAATTAAATACCAACATAATTTAATGAAAGCCTTCTCTGCCCTAAGGCTAAGGATAATTAAAGAAAAATCATAACCCAAAATATCTAAGCTATAATTACGAACTCAACGTTTGTATATGGTCTCCATCAATTGGTCTGCAATTTATGAAGACTTTTTCTAATATTATCGCCACCAGCTCTATGGGGACAATAATCCTAATAAAATAGCAAGTTTATGAGGGCGGACTTTTCAAATATAAATAGTATGAACTAGAATGTTGTTTCAAATATAAATAGCTCTGTGGGGACAATAATCCTAAGAAACTGCGAGATTCAGAAGTTCACACAGGATTTATGAGATAGCTTGATCTTGTTAGCAGCACATGAGCATTGTTATGGGAGTGTGATTGTAGAAATGAGACTCTGTAATGCTAAAGAGATGGTCTTGCTTAGGCAACATTAGGCGGCCATACCACTCTGTGGTCTCTGGACTATTTGTCGGTGTTGTGACCAGTAAAATTGTAAGATTTTAATGCGTATTGACTTCCTCTGGAGGGTACAAAATTTTAATTTTACAGTTGTAAAATTTTGAAAAGTTTTATGGTTAATCTAATCAAACTTCTTACATAAGTTTATGACAATAGTAAGTTTATGACAATAGTAAAATACTTTGTTTTGCAGTGCAAATCAAATCGCCAATATGTCGTTCAATCCTCTTTCTGCAATTCTGAAAGAAAATAAACTCGAGGGCCAAAATTACATAGAATGGAAACAAAATTTGGACGTCGTTCTCACAGCAGATGAGTACATCTTTGTGCTCACCACCCCGCGACCTCCAGTGCCGCCGGCTAACGCTGCGGCAGGAGTCAGAGATGCACACAGACGGTGGCATAAGGCGAATGAGATGGCTAAGTGCTACATGTTGGCATCTATGTCATCAGTACTCAAGCATCAGCATTCTGCTATGGAAACTGCCGCCGAGATTATGCAAAATCTCAAGAATCTTTTTGGTACTCAGAATTGAACGGCTAAGTCTCAAGCCTTTCGGAGTATCATGTCGAAGACAATGAAGGAAGGCTCGTCTGTGAGGGACCACGTCCTCGAGATGATGGGCCACCTCAACCAAATTGAGGTCTTGGGAGGGACGATCGATCCCGAGTCCCAGGTGACTATCATCCTTCAAAGTCTTCCCCCTAGCTTCCAACAGTTCAAGCTCAACTTCGAGATGAACAAAAGGAATTACACCTTGGCAGAGCTGTTGACTGAACTTCAGTCGGCAGAGGACCTTATGGTCCAGGCTAAGGCGGCCATGATGATTTCGGCGCCTCGTTCCTCTGGCTTAAAGCCTAGCAAAGGAATAAGGCAGGCACCGAACTCAGGACCAGCCAAGATAGCTAAGGGAAAGAAGAAGAAGATGGCTAACAAGAAGCCCACGGGGAAGTGTTTCAAGTGTGGAGAAAAGGGGCATTGGAAGCCAGACTGTCATAAATGGGGCAAGGCTACAGGTATGCACCAGGCTCTAGTTGTCGAGTCTTGTTCGACTTCGACATCAATTTGCACTTGGGTTATTGACACAGGAGCCACGGATCATATTTGTTTTGATCCTGACTTAATGCAGGTGACAAGACGGCTACATGATCGTGAGATCGAAGTCCAGCTGGGCGACGCTACCAAAGTGGCAGCCGTTGCAGTGGGAGACATTTATTTGCGTTTTAGTAGTGATAGATTTTTGATTTTGAAGAATGTTTTGTTGATACCTTCTTTTAGAAAAAATTTAATTTCAGTTTCTAAATTGGTTTATGATGGATATTCTATTTCTTTTAATGACAACTGCGTTATTAAGAAAGATGGTTCTTATATCTATCGTGGTATCATGGAAAACAATCTGTATACAATCACTTCTACACAGTTTAATAATCGCAAATCAGAACTCAATACAACATCGAAAATTTCAAAGAAACGAAACGTACTTGTGACACCTTAGACTTGGTCATGCCAATGAAAGGAGGATCCATTCTCTTGTTCAACAAGATCTTATCAAAGGTCTAGAGGAGGAACCTTTTCATAAGTGTGAGTCATGCTTAGAAGGCAAGATGACCAAGAGGCCTTTTAAGGATAAGGGCAATAGGGCCAAGGAAGTACTTGAGCTCATTCATTCCGATGTATGTGGACCAATGTCTACTGAGGCAAGAGGTGGTTTTCGATACTTCATCACTTTTATTGATGACTTCTCGAAAATTGGATATGTCTACTTGATGCGTCACAAGTCAGAGTCTTTTGACAAGTTTAAAGACTTTAAGACTCTTGTGGAGAAGTAACATGGGAAGAATATCAAATGCCTACGATCTGATCGTGGAGGCGAATACCTCAGTGCCGAATTTTTGGACTACTTATCGAAAGTGGGAATTGAATCCCAACTGACTGCGCCGGGCACGCCATAGCAGAACGACGTGGCTGAAAGAAGGAATAGGACCTTATTAAACATGGTTCGATCGATGATGAGTTATGCACGTCTGCCTATTTCGTTTTGGGGACATGCCTTACTTTCTGCAAGTCACATTTTAGACAATTTACCATCAAAATTCGTACCTAAAACTCCATATGAGTTGTGGACTGGGCGTAAGCCCAATCTAGCACATCTCAAGGTTTGTGGTTGCCCGACTCATGTATTGGAAAAGGATCCAACTAAACTAGGATCTAGGACGGATGTATGTTTGTTTATAGGATACCCCAAAGGGACGAAAGGTTATGAATTCTTTAGTCTCCGAGATAAGAAAGTCATTGTGAGCACTCACGCGACATACTTAGAGGAAGACTATGTAATGAATCATAAACCCAGCGGTGAAGTGGCTCTTGATGAGCTAACTTCTGTCACAAGTTCCATTAACCAAGAACAAGTACCAAGTGTACAAACAATTCCCGAAACTTCAACTTCTACTCAAAATATTGTAGTGCCGCGCCGCAGTGGGAGGGTCTCACATGAGCCCGACAGATACATTGGTTTGGGGAATCTATGGATCACTCCTCGGACAATAATGTATTAGATCCCTGGAACTTTGCGGAAGCGCTGGCAAATGTCGATCATTGCGAATGGGTGAAAGTAATGGATTCGGAACTACAATCTATGATAGACAAAGACGTCTACGATTTTTCTTCCTACCCGAAGGTTGTACTGCCATTGGGAGCAAGTGGATATATAAACGTAAACGTTGACCCGATGGACGAGTTAAAGTCTTCAAAGCAAGACTATTGGCCAAGGGGTATACCCAAAAGGAAGGCATCGATTATGATGAGACCTTCTCCCCAGTGGCCATGCTCAAATCGATCTGGATACTGTTGTCTATTGCAGCTTATATGGATTGGGATGTATGGCAGATGGACGTTAAGACTGCGTTTCTCAACGGCAGTCTTGAGGAGACCATCTACATGTAACAACCCGAAGGATATGCCATAAAGGGCAAAGAACACATGGTTTGGAAGCTTAAGAAGGCCATTTATGGCCTCAAGCAAGCATCTAGATCGTGGAACCAATGTTTCGATCAAAGTGTTTGTAAGTTTGGATTCGAAAAGTGCCCAAGTGAAAGTTGTGTGTATAAGAAAGTTGATAAGGAGAATGTAGTGTTCTTAGTTTTATTTGTAGATGACATTCTTCTAATTGAAAACAATAAAAAGATGTTGTCATTAGTTCGAACATGGTTGTCGAACCAGTTCGAGATGAAGGATATGGGAGACGCGGGACACATCCTCGGGATCAAGGTTCTTCGGAATCGAGAGAAGAAGATGTAGTGCTTATCTCAAGAATCTTACATCGAAACAGTACTTAGTCGTTTTAGCATGCAGGACGCCAAGAAAAGTTTCTTACCTTTTAGACACAACATCCATTTATCTCAAGAGATGTGCCCTAAAACGCCGTCTGAGATACAGGAAATGAGAAGGATTCCATATGCTTCGGCAGTTGGAAGTCTCATGTATGCTATGCTTTGTACTAGACCAGATATTTGCTTTGCTGTTGGCATGGTGGCAAGATATCAGTCGAATCCGGGCCAAGGACATTGGACTGCCGTAAAGAACATACTCAAGTACCTTAAACGGACTAAGGACTATGCTCTAGTTTACAATGTAGCCGAGCTCTGTCCTTTGGGATATACTGACTCAGACTTTCAAGCTGATCAGGACTCGAGAAAATCTACTTCAGGATATGTGTTCACCTTAGGAGGTGGAGCCGTAATTTGGAAGAGTGTGAAGCAGAAATGCATCGCGGACTCGACCATGGAAGCCGAGTATGGTTCAAGAACTTCCTTATGGATTTAGGTGTGGTTTCGAATCTGCCCAAGAGCATCACCATTTATTGTGACAATTCTGGTGCTGTGGCAAACTCGAAAGAACCAAGAGCTCACAAAGCGAGCAAACACATAGAGCGGAAGTATCATATCATTAGAGATATTGTGCAGAGAGGAGACATAAAAGTGGTCAAGATTGCGTCAGAGAACAACCTGGCAGATCATTTTACAAAGGCTTTGGCGGTGAAACCGTTCGAATGCCACGTTGAAGGGATGGGAGTTCGACTCATTCAAGACCTCAACTCGCTTTCAGTATAAATGGGAGAAATTTGGACGTGTGCACTACCATTTTGTATACTCGAAAGCTGTTTTGAGTATAAGTGGGAGATTGTTAGGGTTTGTATACTAGAAATCACCTTTCGAGTGATTGCATACTGTAAAACTCTAATGGTTATTTTCCAATAAATGCAACAGATTATTTTTGTCATAATGTTGTTATGTTTTACATTTAATGGTTGTTTATTGCATATTTAAATGTATAAGCAAACGTAACAAAGTCTAAGTCTTTGTTTTAGTAGACCGGTTGTGGGCGTCGTCCAATTTAAGGTAACACGGTCAGTTTAAAACAAAGAAAAATAAGAATTTCACAACCTAGATAGGGCTAGACTACCTATCGCGAAAGTTTGCAATGTCAGTCCGATTATTTCTAAGCCTTATTGAAATAAGATGACGTTGGTGTGGTATAGCACTGAATGGATCTAACAGCAAGACAAGTCTTTATGCTATCTACTGAAAGACGAGGTCTTGATAATTAATTTCTTAATCAATGTACGTTAGCATTGAGCACACGACATTGAGTATCCACTACTTTGACTTACCTAAGGTGCGGGTTTTTCGTAACCCAACGATCCAGGTATATTGGGTAGTGGTGATCATTATCTAGCGGTGCTAGGATTGCTATTATGTTGAAACGTGCGCGAGGAGAGTCTCGTTTGATAACATCCACAAGAGGAGCTCGAAACAAAGTTTTATTATTCAAAACCTTGCTAGTTGGAGTTTGATTACTCTATGAATCATAAATAAGAGTTTCTTGCTAAGTCTACTCTTGAAATTCGAAATATGTTAATTAATTAAGTCTATAGCAGACATTAATTAATTAATGGATGTTTCTATCTTAAGCGCGGGAAATAAATCAAATGCAATTAAAGGAAATACTTGTAATTTCGGATTTGGAAGACAGTGCAATATTACTTCTGTAGTGGCCGCTCGTAATATTCCAATATAAGCTTATATTAAATTGTGGGTTCAATTTAATTAGTAAAAAGCTAATTGGGTGAGGCCTGTTCCAAATTCTTCCTTAGATCCCTGATTGGGCCCAATATGTGACTTATATAAATAGGAGAATAAAGGAGACAAAAAATACACTTTTCAATATACAAAATTTGCGTCCCCTCTAGAAAGAGAGAGCTCGAAGTTTGTGATCCCTCCGTGAGTAGTTTCTGTCTTCCATTATTCGAGTCCTAGTACGTTGGTGAGATTTGCCCACACAAATATCAGCGTATAGTCCGGGACACCAGTCAGAAGATCCGAGGTCTTGTATTGAAGATCTTCATGTGGAGACGGAGCAAGCCATCATCGATTCTTGATTGAATCTACGAGGTAAATTGGCTAATTCCGTAGCAAGCATGCTTTAGGGATTTTATGTGCTAAAGCATGTTTTTAATTCAAGTTATGAGCATGATACATGTGATAATTACGCGAATAGAATTTGTCTATATAATCTGCTAAATAGATCAAGTTTATATGATCGGTAAATCACGCACGCTTCTGCTGCCAACCCCTTCAGTTCTACCATAGCATTCCTCTCTTCCTCCTTGTATAGGAAGGTGAGAGCTGAGTTTAGAAAGAAACTTTTGTTCGTTCATGTTTTCCTAAATCCCGAGGGGTTGATACGTTGTTTATCTTGTTTCCATTTTAGTTCTCTAGATAATAAAGTACATTACATAGTCCAAGGATTGGCGACGTTCCCAAAATGGGTACTATTAAATCTGTAGTTGATTTGAGTTTTTCTCTTTGTTAACTCTTGTTACAAGTTTCTTGGAGGGAGCTGGCTGGTATTTCTTGGAAAATTTCGCATATTTATAGGGAAGGAAACAAGGCTGCGGACTTCTTGGCAGAAATTGGATTACAGTCTGGGACAAGGATGGTATATACGGGAGTCTCGGTCCCGGCACGGGTAAAAGCCTTATGCCGGTTGGATCAGCTCGGGCTTCCAAACTTCCGTTTTTGGTAAGGGTACTTGGCTGGAAAATCCTTCTGGATGCACAGAAGATTCAGGCTGGTTTTAGATGTGATAGGATTTTGTTTGGTTTTTTGATTTTGTATGAGCTTTGTTCTCTTCACTGTTTTGTCAAGATTGTCCACTTTTGGGATGGTCTGTGTATGAACTCTTCGTTTTTGGATGATATATAGGGGATGAGGGACCTGCTCAACCCTCCACCGTGAAGGTGTTCGATAAAAAAAAAAACTCTTGTTACAAGTTGATTTTGTCGAGTTGGGATTGTTGGAGATTATTTATGAAATGAAGTTTATGATGGAAGTTAGCTTGGATCTGGGATTTTCTGAGTTGGTGTTTGTTCTGTTTAAGTTTGATCATGTTTGATTCTCGTTGATTGCTTAGATCTCAGATCGTAACTTTCTGATTAGTGTTTGATGTTTTAGATCTAACCGTTTCTAGCTGGTTTCTCGTCGGATCTGAGTTTTTACATGTCAGTTTGCATGGCACTAGAGCTATTTCTATCGATTTGTTTCCTTTTTGTTTGATTTGCATGGATCTAGTTCTGATTTACTTTGTTACCTGTTTTACGTTAGATGTTCTGTTTTGATCTGCCTTAATTGCTTAGCTAATTTATTTTGGTTGTTTGGAGAAGAAGGAGATCGGAGTTAGTTAGCGTAGCAGTCTCTGTCACCTTTTCATGTGTTTCAGCTTTATTGTAGTGCGTCGTTGTTTTCAGTGGTCCCTCCTACTTTTTGCAGAGTACCTTTAGTCCACCAGTTCAGTTGATCGGTTCAGTAGAAATCAGTCTAAGTTGTTCAGGCCAGTAGAGTAACCCACTTTTAAAGCGTGGCAGCAGTCAATTTCCCAAATGTCCCAAACTCAATTCAACATGCCTTCATCTCTGGGGGATTTGACCCTTATTTCCCTTTACTAGTTAATTGTATTGTGGGTTAAGGTCTTGAAAGCCCTTCTAGTTCTAGTTTGCACACTCGACGACAAGTGGGTTGTTAGAGAGTCAGTGATAAGGCTCATTTCATGCATCGGTTTAGGGGTAAAATGTACCTTACTTGATCAGATCATCGCGCAAAGCAAGTGTTAAATATGCAGGAATGCCGCTTGACCAAGGCAACAAGGCCAAACTGATCAAGCTAGTACAATAGGCGAAAAAGGCCAAATATCGAGGGAGTTGATCAAGGGGAGTAATCAAGCAGTCAAGGAGGGGACCACTGTTTCCAGAAGAAGGACACATGAGGCTATGAGCTGGTGGTGCGCATCATTCTGTTATCAAGGAAAACGTTCTAGAAGGGGACACGTGCCGATATATGAGACGCAAGGACGGAGCTGAGTCACGAATCTGTTACTGAAAAGCATCGTCATTCTAGAAGGAGAGTATGTAGCAATCAATGAGTCGTTCACTCTCTGCATGAGCGAATATTCCCTGTCAAGATCGTTATCCAGCTGGAGGTCGTGCCGAGCCTATAAATGGAGGATGTGCCACCACATTAGAAGAGGATCCTTTACTTTCCGTCTTTAGTTTAGTTTAGTTTAGCTCTCTAGTTCAGTTCCCTAGATAGCTTAGATAAAGTAATGCTTACTTAGAAAGGGCGATTGAAGGAGCGCTGCAGAATACTTGATATCTGTTGGCGTATTCTTAAGTTTCTCGCCAAGGATCTCCTCGGTTTACTTGCTTTCGTAGTTCCGAAGTGTTAGCTTAGTTTAAATTTTACGTTGTACTATTCTGAGTTTTAGTTTAAATCAAAGTTGCTTTCGTTTTCATCATCGTGTTTATTGTTCTGAGTAGTTAATTTCATTCCAGTCTGAGATTTACTTGACCTAGTAGTTAAAGTTCCCTTGAGCAAGTAGTTAGTTACTTTTTTTTCTAAGTTAAAATCAGTAGTTAAAAACTCCCAAAAGTAAAGCGTGGCAGCAGCCAACCCCCTGTTCACTACTCACACACTTGATACACTAGCTTCTTTGTGGGATTGACCCCGAACTTGCTTCTTTATTGTTAAAATAGTGCAAAATTGGGAGTTTATAAATTACATTGGCGGCGTGCGAAAGCGAGATCAACTTGATCAAGTGGCAACGACATTTGCTAACTGATCCATCCGGTTCAGTTATCTCTTCCATATAACTTGAATAAAAAAACCGCATTTTCGTCAGTCCGCCAAAATGGCGCCGTTGCCGGGGAAGCATGGTGTTATTTTATGTTTGTGTGTAGCGCATAGGTGTATATAATTTTGTTTCTTTCTTTTCTCATTTGTTTTTTCTTCTGTTGATGAGAAGGTACCACCGCGGCAACCATTGGAATCACCCTCTTATATACAGAGGCACTAACGCTCTTTGAAGAGTCCAGGAAGCCGGCGTAGTTACCACTCGTTACAGAGCCGCACTAGCAGCAGCAATAGTCGTTGATCAACTGACCAGCAAAGAAGTAGGAGAGGCGAACGCGCAACCTAGACCACCACCACTTGAACAAGCAAAAGAAGAGATGGCCCTCGTCGACAACGACTCAGGAATTGGCTCTCTGCACACTCATGACGAGATGGAGCCCACACATGCCATTACCGTTACTCCTGGGATGCGGACCATCGCGATCAATTCAGGAGTACTGGCCGTTTTGTCCCATTATTACGGCCTTTCAAAAGAATGCCCGTACGCCTTCCTGGAGGAATTTCGCCGATACTGTGATATCCAGCCCTTACCGGCTGGATCTACGTCTGAAGATTATAGGCTGAAAGCCATCCCTTTCGTTTTGAAGGGTGAAGCTGAAGTATGACTGTCGAGACTGCTAGAAGGGTCCATAAAAACATGGGCCGAGTTCCGAATGATATTCCTCGATCGCTTCTTTCCAGCGTAAAAAATGAGTGCCCTCAAGCGGGAGATTACAGAAGCCAGATAGGAGTACGACGAGCCCCTTGGCGAGTACTGGGATAGATTCCAAGGCCTGCTTCAAGCATGGCCTAAGCACAAGCTGGGGGAGGGGGAGATCTACTCGATCTTCTACGGTGGACTGACAATCAATAGCAAGAATGATCTCAACCTAGCAGCCCAAGGGGATTTCTCGAAGACCCCATTCAGCCAAGCCAAAAACATCCTGGAGAGGCTGATCGAGGCTAGCGGTCGTATGAGACATCCCGTGGCCAGTACATAATGGGTGCGGTTCACGCAGCCGGGGCGCGCAATGATGAAAAGCTGGAGGCTCGATTTGAGCAGATGGAGAAGAAGCTGCTTGAGGCAGTAGAGAAATCCAGAGCACCTCCGCCACCTGCACCCAAAGAGCAGCAGTATGCGCCGCCACCACCGCCGAAAGAGCATCACTATTACTTTTGCGAGTTTCCTCCTGAGGAAGAGCCGCAACCTCAAGTGAATGTCGTCGGCCACTGGAATGCGAATGGCAACTGGATCCAGGGCAAACAGAGAGATGCGCCGTGGAGAGACCATCCTAACTTCAGATGGAGTGATCCAAATCAAAACCAACCACCGCAACCAGCGCAACAGTATTTACAATTCACCGAAGGGCAGCCCAATTAGCCCGCGCGCGTTCAGGAAAGGCCACAGGATGGAGGTAACAGGATACAAGGCGGCCAGGGGAGCTGGTCCGCGGGGCAGCAGGGCAACTGGTCAAGTGGAGGATAACCTAACTGGTCAAGTCGACAATAGGAAGGAAACTGGGGGTACCAACACCAAGGCCCTCAGTCAAGCAATCAGGGAAGACAACCAAATAATCAAGTGGTAAATTATATCCCGCCGCACCCGAGAGGAAACCAACAACCCTAAGGGAACCTACAGTACTTCCAAGGGAGCCAATAAAATCATTTCCCTCAGAACCGGGCAGAGCAGTATGGACCTTCCGACTACCATCAACAAGGCCATGGAGGAGGTCGTTTTAATCAGAGATATAGCAAACAGCAAAATGAAGATCTAGGAGATATGATGATCCCATATCAGCCCCATGATTCAATGCGAGAAATACAAGAAGCCCAGAGAGAACAGAGGGCTGCACTAGATATGCTTACAAAGCAGTTATCTCAGGTCGCCATGTCACTGGGCGAGCTGAGGGGGAATGAAGGAAAAATTCCGGCTACAGTACAGCCACCTACTGGGCGAGAGAATGTCAATGCAGTATCTCTAAAATCAGGAAGAGTTTATCAAAGCCCATCTGCGAGTTCTCCAGCACCCACAGACGGACCCAATCATGAAGAAGGCCCTGAGTCCAGCGCCTTTGATCAAGTCACAAAAGAAGGAGAGTCTAGTGCCCTTGATCAAGTCACTGAGAAAGAAAGGATGGTCGAAGCAGAAAATGTAGCCGTGGTGATCCAACCAAGTGATCTTCCACCGAAGAAGACTGACCCAGGGGTGTTCACACTCCCAATTTCCATTAGAGACGTTCGAATGGAGCACGCAATGTGCGACCTTGGGGCTTCCATCAATATCATGTCGTATTCTATATACGAAAAGCTGGGTGAAGCTAAGCTTGTCAAAACCGGTATGGTGATACAGCTAGCAGACGGGTCTTACATTCACCCAGAGGGAGTTCTGGAAGATGAAATCTTCAAGGTAGACAAATTCAGGTACCCCGCCGACTTCTTCGTCATAAAGATGACAGAGCCAGGAGCGGAGGAGTCTATTAGAGTCCTTTTGGGAAGGCCATTCCTATCTACAGCCGGTACAGTCATAGACGTTCGCCATGGGACGATGAATCTGGATTTTAATGGAGAACAACTTACATTCGACATTGATAAAGCTGTGAGAAAGCCACGGGACAGTGAGAGCATACAATCGGTAGATACTGTCAGACCTTGGGAGCAAAGGTATCTAGAAAAGGAACTCTTCAAAAGACCGCCCACTGATTCTATTGAAGTTGAACAGCTTAAGAAGGAAGTAGCTGAATGGTTCGACGCAACGATGATAGGGGAAATGGATGATCAAGCCATTGAAAGGGCAATTATGGATTTCTGTAAGCCGCCACGACCAGTTGAGTTAAAAGAGATCACTCAGCCAGCAAGGGTCGAAAAACCACCTGACCAAGCCACCCCATTGAGAAGAATGTTGAAGGAAAGTCCCGCATCTACAAGACAACTATTGTCTTTACCTGCATCGTCAGTTACCCTAAAGAGCTTGTCTAACCAGACGTACCAAGAACCAGTCAAACCAAATCTGCAAGGACATGGAGGAAAATTGATGGAAGAACTGAGGTTGGGTCAAGAGGTGGTCAAGTGGAAAACAACAGACTTGAGAGAGATTAACCCAGATATGTGCATGCATCCCGCCATGTTAGAAAAAGGAGTGACATCCCACCTTGATCGACAACGCAGACTCGACCCCGCTTTGAGAAAGGAAGAGCTCAAAGTGGGGCAGAAAGAGCTACTTTTCCAATGTCAACTCAAACTGATACCCAGGAGACGGAATTCAAAATGGGCGGACGCTCGTACCATCATGACAATGCACACACAGGAGGCAAACATACTCCCAGGAGACCCCCCCCCAATTCGTTCTCATTCGTGGTAAATAGTCATCGGGTTGAGCCCTACAAAGACAAGACCGAAGTGGGCATAGTGGAAGAAATTCCACTAATCCTGCCTAATCTTATCCAGTGAGCAGGTAAAAGGAGAGATCGGGTACTCATGGGTAGTCTGCTTGATCAAGCAACAAATTCTTAATCTATTAAACTGATCAAGTGACGTCCTAGGGGAACCTGGTCAAGTCCTTTGTAGTTAGTGTAAATAGTTTTTCTTGTGTTAGTATTTAAATCTTAGGAAAATTAAAAGTCGGAAGTAAAGAAGGAGACTGATCAAGTGGAATTATTTGAGTTTTCATCTGGAATTAATTGTCCACTTGATCACTGCAATTCGAATTTAATTGGTGGTACAGTACTTTCGTTGATCAGGGCAGGTGAAACTCGCTTTGGAAACGTGTGTGCTTTTAATGCTAGGTCAAGCTTCTCAGATCCAGAGAATCCGCTAGATCACGAGGTCTAGGAACTCAGAGGATATTAGAAATCTCAGTCGTTGGACACACTGATTCCGCGTTCAAAACCCTCAACCCGCTATACTATGAATTAGTACAGGGAAACAGGGATCGATCCCACGAAGATGGACGCGTAAGAAAGCATTTAGAAGACCTTGGAAATGGTGAATGGCTGCTGCCACGCAAATTTGGGTTGAGGTATAACTACTACTAGACCTAGGAACGAATTAAACACTAGACCTAGGAAACTGAAAACATCATGCTGACATCGAACTTCCTCATAACTGTGAAATATTAAACTAACTTCTTAGACCGAGCAAATAGCTTCCTAATCTAGCTAGACAGAAAGTGAGTAAACAGCGGGGACCATCGTCCAGAAACAGCAAGTACGGAATAAAAGCTGCAAATAACAAACTAAGGATTTAACTAACAACTACCTGCATTTCATTACCTGAATCACACGCGAACATGAAGAAAACATAGCACATTTCCAGATTCAAACAGAATGTAAAAGTGCAGACGTCGGAAACTTGCTATTAGCCAGAAATAAAACAGATCTACATATACTAGACGGAATGAAACGAAAACACGTAAACTAGGCATCAACCACGATCAACTATGTTTCAGATTCAGACGTCGGATGCTTAATCCACTCCGGATCCAAGCATTTCGAACCCAACAACCAACAAAATCAACTCCATAACTTTCGATTCAACAGATCTGCTCCCATGAACCAAAACTTCCAATACTTCCACTCGAACTCAGTAAACCAACGCAGAAATCAATCATCCAGTTCAGTAATTATGATAAATTCAAAATCAATTGCATCCATAATCGAAATCAACAGCAGCAAGGTAAATTCAGAAACAGAAAATTGCATAGATAACGGAAATTCAATAGAAAACAAAGCCGAGCTTCGAACGGCGAAGCTCGGTGAAATTCACGATAACAAACTAAAACGAAAGCAATAAATTGTATCTTCGTCCTCTTAAAGGACGGTGTTACCCAACTACGTAACAACAATTGAAACCCGAAAACCCCTCAAGTTCCCGATAAAACAAGTGTGTAGAGTATGGCGAGTGAGCTAAGAGAGCCAAAAGTGCCGAGAGATGAGAGCTCCATGTCTAAAGTCCTCTCTCGATAACTCTCTTCAATCCCCTTTTTAAATGCATGTTCTCCTCCTTATATAGGTGCGGGTTTGATCTTCTAGAAGCTTTCACAGAAATCTCCGTTCTGCCCTTCAGCTTCTCGATCTCTCCGTCTGGTCAGTTTTCCACAATGCTCACTTTTATCGCCATTTCCTTGCCCCATGCAAATGTGTTTCTCTTTTTCCTGGACCTGGCGAGTTCTCTACACACCTGGCTTAAAAAGATGTGTTAGACCCTGTAAATGCATGAATTTAACCCCTTAATCAATACATGAAATTAGCCTTATCAAACTGCTCACACTTAAACCATACTTGTCCTCAAGTATAAAGATAAGAAAAAGAAATAAGGCGAATTTCAATGCATGATTGTCCTATAACCGACTCTACAAAAGCAAAACCACAAACTCCTAGACCTAGTCACACTATCAGACTAACACAAAGAAAAACAACACTTAAAGAAAAACACAAAGAAAACACAAAGGCATGAACTAGCTTCAACTTTTAAGCAGTCGTCCCCACAAGCTTAAGGTCTATCCGATTCGTCTACAGTCTCTAAATCCTCCCTTTTCCCTCTTCTACCTAATCGGTCTGTCAGTTCGTCAAGATAGCCTATTGACTTCCTTATTGTTGGATTCACTCGATCACTCATTCCTCACCAGGGATGTTAGGATCGAATCACTCTTAAGTCAATATTATACCACTGATGCGTCGGGTTATGAGAGTTTCTCCTTCCTACAATCTCCCTTTTTAACTTCCTGGGTCAGGTAACTATTGCTTCCTGTCCTTAGAATATTTTTTCCTTTTCTTCTCCCTTTAGGGATATTTCATTTTTACCCTAGACTTCGTCCAGCTTATACCTCCGATTATATATATATATATATATATGTATATATATATATATATATTATTCCCCCCTGGTCTTCTTCCAGCTTATACCTCCAGAACCCATATTTTTATTTTCTCTCCTTCTGACTCTACTCCATAAGCATCAAGTGGCGGCCCCTTTTTATACAAGTTAGCTCAAAGTGTATAGGCTTATAACTCTCTTTTAAAGTGGGGCTTCACAACTAAGTCATCTAAGGCATCCTCTATCGTTCTTACTTCATCCAAACCGAATTCAGCTTATTAAGGAAAAAGGCCTCAAAGTTGACTTGCATCCTATCTTCAGTTGCTCTTACTAAGGGAATCTTGCCTTATTATATTCGCTAGCTCATGCGACACACAAAAGCAAAATCCTATACCTAATGACAACTATTCACAGTAAACAGGAACTGTACGACTCCCTCCCCCTCCCACTTCACTCAGGCTTGTCCCCAAGCTATCCTAGTGAAGGGGGGACAGGGAAGTACAAACAGACCACAACAAACACACAAAAATTTTAAAAAAAAAACAACCAATATGTACAAGCACACCCAAACGAAACAAACTTCTCACACTTATACCAAGCAACGGCCTAAGTGGGAGAGATCTCAACAGAACAAAAACTAAAAACATGCCCAAAAGAAACACAAACTTCTCACACTTAGACCAAAGATTGGGCTAAGTGAGAGAAGACACATAAAACGCAGACAAATATATACATCACAAGGCATGCTGGCACAAAAACAACACGACAAAAATAAAAAAAACAGCAAACACATAAACATATAAAAGCAGAAAGAAAATAAAGAAATACTGAAAGTAAAGTTACTTGGTAAAGGGGGTCTCAATTCGGGGTTTGGCCCCCTCGGGAGCCAAACTGGGGTAGAACATAGGGTCGGGTCACTTTTGCTTTCTTCCTCGCCGGCGACTCCGGCTTATTCTCCTCCTTCTCACTCGGTCTAGACACTAGCTTCTTAACTGACACGGGCTTCGATGCAGATGGGGCTATCAAGGGCTTGGACGCTGGTGGGGGCTGCTGGTAGGGGTGGGAAATTATACCGAAATACCGAACTTACCGTACCGGAAAAATACCGAAAATACCAATTTTTCGGTATACCGCAGTTTCCGGTACGGTATGATACCGTACCGCATTGTTTCGGTACGGTAACGGTATCAATTTTTCTATACCGTGGTATACCGGTATACCGATACATTTATATATATATATATATATATATATTAATATTAAATATGTTAATGGAATTAGCTATGTGGGGTTTATGGTGGGTTTTGAATTAGCAAATGAAAAAATGTCGGGACATGAAACATATTGTACAGATGTCTATTTCACATCTACTCTTGAAATATAACAAAAATACATAGGATTCATTTTACATTTATCTGACTAGTGCTTTGTTTCATGCAATATGCGAATTGCTAAATAACAATACGAAAAAATATAAAGATATTTTGAAACTTCTAATCATTATAATTATTTTAAATGTTTTTTCATAAATATAGTTCATTTTTCAAAAATATGTTATAATATATATATATATATATATATTACATTTATATATATATTATATTTAAAAAAAGTTTAAAAATAGAATTTTCTAATCCACGGTATACCGCGGTATACCAGTACCATACCGCATACCGTTATTACGGTATGGTAACGGTATCAAAAATTATCATACCGAATTTTCGGTATACCGGAATTCCGGTATACCCGAAATTCGGTATGGTATCAGTATGGAATTTTGTTATACCGTAATTTCCGGTACGGTATGCGGTATGGCACGGTCGGTACGGTATATCGTACCGACCCACCCCTAGCTGCTGGATGGAAGAACTTCCTTGCCCTGGCTGCTTGGGCACACTGTTAGGTCCAGCAGGCAATTTCATTTGGGGCTCGAGAAATTTCTCCTTCAGCCACTTTGTCATCATCATCATCAAGTTGACGGCTTCCGCCATACGATCGTTCTGTGTAGATGACTTTGCCACCAAAACAGTGATGCGCCCCTTGAGAGCCTGCATCTCCTCCCTGACACCGCCGAGTTTTTTCCTCATCTCGGTCATCTCCTTCAGGACGTCACTGAGCTTCGTTTGCATCACACCCACTTCTTTTTTCATCTCCTCGTACTCAACACTGGCAACAGCTTCGACAACATTCTGTTCTGGCTTAACTAGGGGTTCCGCTCGACCGACCTCATAAAAGCAAACATCCTTCCCGTGCATGTATAACATGCCTTTGTTGAAAAAGTAATCCACACTGAAAAGCTCCGGAGGCTCACACATCACTACCCCAGGCGCAGACTTGGCAATCTTCATAATCGAGTTGCGCTGGAGGTAGGCACCTAGAAGGTGACACGTGTACATGTCACGGGAGGGATTTGCGGTCATCTGATGGCAGGCCTGGGCTAACCAATAGCCCAGATGCACCTTTACGCCCTTGGCCATGCACCATGTGAAATAAAGGTCGGTTGTGGTCAAAGCAGAATTGGCGGTCCCCATCAAGTTGTAGCTAATGAACGTCTGAGCGAAGCGCAGGATTTGGTTGTCAATATGGAAGGCTTTCGAGTAGCTAGTCTTGAACTGTCCCACTTTCGGATGCGTAACAAACTCCCAAGCAGATTGCGGCTTGAATCCGGGCATGTACTTCGGTGGTCCCACCACGCGCTCATTCCAGATACCGTCCTCATCCTCTGCACGCATGAACAAGCCCATCCTGAGGGACCATTCTCTAAGACTCATTTCATGTTCTTCAGTAAAAAGGCAAAAGGTAATTGAATCTGCATCCAAATCAGTGGTGGGCTTTAGGCGGAAGGTAGAGAAAAACTCCCGGGCAAGTACTGTTGGCACTTCCGCGTCACTATGCTTAAGAAGCCAATCGAACCCTATGGTGCCAATGTACTGACGAAACTCCTCGTCGGAGTCAATCTCCTCCAATTCCTCCCGAACATACCGTTTTCCGGACTTTGCTAGCTTTCCCGAACTACATCGTTCCTTATAAGTCTTCGTTCTCTTGGGATCCTTGAACCTTCCCATGGCTTTCAACATCCCTTTCGTTATCCAAACTTCCGATGGCTCAAAGTTCAACTCTTCCTCAGGCTCATCCACTTCTTCCTCCTCGGATTCACTAGACGAAGGAGGCCCGACTGGTTCCTTGGCGAATGGCACTTTAGTAGGGGCTGGGAGTTGAGCTTCCACAGCTTTGTCCTCCTTAGTCCGCTTGGACTTCTTGACCCAGGAAGTAGCAGCATGTTTGCCCTTCTGTTTTCGCTCTGCCACCAGGCGGCGATCCTCTGCTTCGTCTTCTTCGCCTCCAGACCTAGGGGTATCCTCTGCTTGTAAACCCTCAGTTCCCGGGGTTAGGCTTCCCACCTCCGCGGGTATAGTGAGATCCTCGATTTCGTCCTGCAAGTTTCGTCGGGTCTTACACCTAGCCTCTCTCTTATCCACCGGTGAGTCTGCGCCCACCGGATTTTCTTCTAGATCGATCACCAACTCGAGCCTGCTCTCCTTAGGCTCTGAAAATTCATCAAGAACAGGGGTCTGTACCCCCTCAGACAAACTAGGGGTCGCCCCCTCAATGTAAACAGGGGTTTCACCCTCAATAACCAAACTGTCAGAAATTAGGGCTTCACCGCCCACTAACCTTTCAGGGTTTCCCCTTCAACAAACTTCTCAGAAATAACAGGGGTTTCCCCCTCCGAAACACCATCAGAAGAAACAGGGGTGTCCTCCTCAATCACACCATCAACAGAAACAGGGGCTTCTCCCTCACAAACACTTGCAGAAATAACAAGGGCTTCCCCCTCAACAACAGGTGCTATCCTTTGATCACCAACCGCCATTTGTTCCAACCCCGCAACCACTGGTGGACGATTTGGCTACTGCATGTATAACAGAAGGTTGGACCGCTGGATCTTCTGGAATCGGTGGTGGTTGTGGTACGGTGGTTGTCAACGCGGTAGGTTTTGCGTTCTCCATCATCGTCGTAAACATGGCGAAGGCTTTCATCGCCTCTTCTGGACCGCCGAATTTCTACATTAATTCTGACATGAACGTTGTTGCACTTGAATCGGCAGATGTGGTGGGTTTCCCTACGTCAGATTTATTCTCCATGGCCTGAATCTGCAAAATCTTGTCAAGAACTTGAGAGAAAATTTCCGATTAGGGTTAAAGAAAGGTGGGTATTGCGAGAGGGAGTTTTGGGGATTTTTTTTAGAGTGAGAGAGAATTTGGTTTGAGAAATAAAGAAGAATGAGGTAAATAGGTTTTTTTTAGATAGGAACGGGAACAGTTACAGTAGGCGGTTGCAGGCATGAGGTCAGAAATCCGTACGCCTTCCCCTAAAGTTAAATTTGAAATTCAAAACTTAACCACTTCCCTCCCAAACTAAATCTCTCTGCCCCATGTAAACGCTCTTCTCGCCAATACCATACTTAGATAAAAACAACGAAAATGAAGCGCCAGACTCCCAGGTCAAGGATTCAAAATGCGACAAAACAATTTCCCTCAGAAGTCTGGTGTTTCGAAAATATTTTTTTTGAAAGATTAGAATTTTTTCTTTGTTTGACATTTTTCGTGGAAAACAATTAAACTATTTGCACTTTCAAACGAGTGCTCTCGAGATCCCTTGGGTCAGTGTATAGGTTGAAAATGCATTTCCATTTACCTGACCCAGGACTTCGTCAAAGGCACTTACTTATCAGACCGATTAGGCGATAACAGAGAGTGCGCGTAGTGGCACTTCCTCCACACAACTCAGAATTATCCCTAAAAACCTTTACCCGATGACCATTCACAAGGAAATGAGTAGAGTTTGAGGCATTGCCCTGAATCTCCACAGCTCGGTTTCTCGAAAGCTAACAACAGTTTATGGCCCGACCCATTTGGACTTTAGCTTCTCAGGCATCAACTTGAGCCTGGATTGGAAAAGGAGCACCCTCTGCCCTACTTGGAGTTCCTTGACCCGAAGGTTTTTGTCGTGCCAGAGCCTTGTCTTCTCTTTGTACCACATCGCGGACTCACATGACTCCAGTCTCAACTCTTCCAGCTCTTGAAGTTGCAATTTCCTCTCTTCCTCACAAGACTGGGGTCTGATATTAATCTCCTTGACCGCCCAGTATGCTCTGTGCTCCACTCCTACGGGCAGATGGCACATCTTGCCAAAAACCAACCTGTAGGGTGACATCCAATAGGTGTTTTGTATGTTGTCCGGTAGGCCCACAATGCATCTCCAAGTCTCTTACTCCAGTCCTTCCTTGACAGATTCACCGTCTTCTCCAATATCGCCTTTACCTCCCTGTTGGAGATCTCGTCCTGTCCATTAGACTGAGGATGATACGGGGTAGAAAGCCTATGGTGGACCCCGTATTTCCTCATCAGAGCTTCTATTGTTCTGTTACGGAAGTGCGTCCCTTGGTCAGAAATAATCGCACGCGGCACTCTGTATCTGTTAAAAATGCTAGCCCTAAGAAACTTGGCCACCTCCTTGCCTTCACAAGATGTGGTAGCCTTGGCTTCTATCCATTTTAAAACATAGTCAATTGCCACAAGTATATATGTATTCCCGTATGAAGATGGAAATGGACCCATAAAGTCCATCCCCCAGACGTCGAAAATCTCGCAGAAAATCACTGGGACTTGCGGCATTTCATCTCGCTTAGAAATTCCTCCTGTTTGCTGGCACCTTTCACAGTTCTGACATAATTCAAAAGCGTCCTTGTGTAGCGAAGGCCAATAAAATCCACTGTCTAGGACTTTCCTCGCAGTCTTCCTCGGTCCAAAATGACCTCCACTTGCCAACGCATGGCAATGATTAAGTACGTCCCTCTGTTCCCATTCGGGGATACATCTCCGAATTACCTGATCAGCTCTCATTCTCCATAAGTAAGGGTCGTCCCAGTAGTAATACTTGGCCTCGCTCTTGAGCTTCATCTTCTGGGCCCGGGAAATTTCTTGTGAACTGGGCACCTCTCCTAATTTTCCAGGTCCGCGAACCATGGATCGACGTTTAGCTAACACTTTCCTCTCTCAGTATCTCCTGGACCTGTTATCGCCATTATCGTTTCCAAGCTGATAGGTCTAGGAATTTTCACTATGTAGTACAGATGCTCCTCAGGGAATGCATCAGGTATAGCTTCGTCTGTTTTCCCCTGGAAAATTCTACTCAGATGGTCGGCCACTCTATTCTCTGTCCCCTTCTTGTGTTTGACTTCCCAATCAAATTCCTGCAACAGTAACACCCAACGGATTAACCTTGGCTTGGACTCCTTCTTTGCCAGCAAGTACTTGATAGCAGCGTGGTCGGTAAAAACAATCACTCTCGACCCCAGTAAGTATGGTCGAAATTTCTCAAATGAATACACAACGGCTAACATTTCTTTTTCCGTGGTGTCATAGTTTTTCTGGGCCTGGTTGAGTGTCTTTGAGGCATAGAAGATCACGTAACTTTTACCATCGATTCTTTGACCTAGCACCGCCCCCACTGCGTAGTCGCTTGTATCACACATTATTTCAAACGGCAGACTCCAGTCAGGTGCTCTGATAATAGGGGCAGATACTAATTTATCTTTTAGTAGTTGAAAAGCCTCCTTACACTCCTCGCCGAAAATGAAATCAACATCATTATGCAACAGATGGGTGAGCGGCTGAGCAATTTTCGCGAAATCCTTTATGAATCTTCTGTAAAACCCCGCATGCCCTAGAAATCCCCTAACTTCTTTCTGATTCGTAGGGTAAGGCAATTTTGAAATCACATCGACCTTTGCTGGGTCCACCTGTATGCCCTTCTCTGAGACTACATGCCCCAGGACGATTCTCTTGGGTACCATGAAGTGACATTTTTCAAATTTGAGGACTAAATTCTTCTCCCGACATCTCCTCAATACTACGTCCAAACTTGCTAAACAGGAATCGAAAGAGTTCCCATATACGGTGAAATCATCCATCAAAATCTCAATACAATCCTCCAGCAGATCCGAGAAGATGTTCATCATGCACCGTTGAAAAGTGCTTGGCGCATTGCACAGCCCAAACGGCATCCTTCTATAAGCGTACGTGCCAAAAGAGCAAGTAAAAGTAGTCTTCTCTTGATCTTCGGGATCTACATAGATCTGGAAGTATCCACTATATCCGTCAAGGAAACAAAAATATTGTTTTCCAGCCAACCTCTCTAGCATCTGATCAATGAAAGGTAAAGGAAGTATCCACTATATCCGTCAAGGAAACAAATAATCGATGCACATCCTCCACCCAGTGACAAGTCGAGTGGGAACCAATTCATTTTTATCATTCTTAACTACCTGTTTCCCTGACTTTTTAGGTACCATATGAACCTGGCTAACCCATTCACTATCTGGAATAGAGTAAATGATACCCAACGAAAGCATTTTCAAAACTTCCTTCAGAACTTCTTCTCTCATGTTTGGATTCAGCTTACATTGGGGGTCTCTACAGGCTTTTGCACCTTCCTCCAGCCTAATGTGGTGCATGCAAAGATCAGGATTGATTCCTACTAGGTCCGAGAGAGTCCATCCTATCGCCTTTTTATTCCTTCTGATTACCTCAAGCAACTCGTTTTCTTGTTCCTCGGTCAAGTTGCTATTGACGATGACCGGGAAAGTCTCATTTTCTTCTAGATAAGCATACTTGAGTCCTGGTGGAAGCGTCTTTAATTCTTTCTTGGGAGTGCTTGTTTCTTGGGGCAAGGGATCATTTTCTTCATCGGTTTTCATTCCCTTCCCAGACCTGGGAGAATTTTCCATACTACACACATGAGCTGATCCTCTTGACCTAGCTGACTCCGGATTCGTGCAGAACTCCGAAATAGCTTCGGCCAACTCTTCATCCGATAATTCCCTTGTGTGCATTGCCTCGCACTATCCAGCTACCTCTCTGTCAATAGAGTGACTTAATTCTGAATTAACCACCTGCTCCTGCATCAACTCAGTCTCAAGATATTCCTGGACCAGGAGGTTAATAACATCGATAGCATGCAAATTTTCAACATCTAGCGGTTTCCTCATTGCCTCATCAATGATAGACGTATATTTCTCCCCATTATAGTCCAGGCATATGGTCCCATCAAAAACATCAATTATGGTCTTAGCGGTACAGAGGAAAGGTCTTCCTAGAAGCACGCCGCTAGACTCAGCAGATTCATTATCACTCATTTTAACAACATGGAAATCGGCCGGATATAGAAAATCATGCACTTTGACGATAACATTTTCTAAAACTCCTTCCGGACAAATGCATGACCTATCTGCCAGTTGGATTACCATATTTGTGTCTACCATCCCTACTCCTACCAGCTTTTTGTAAATGGAAAGCGGTAAAACATTTATCGATGCCCCTAGATCACACATGGCATGCTCAATTTTTACATCATCGATGGAAATAGGTAAGGTAAACATACCTAGATCAGTGCATTTCGAGGGCATTCTTCACTTTTGGATCACTGCCGACACATTCTCTCCAATCAGAATCTTCCCACTGGGTCTGGCCTTCCCAGCTATGAATTCCTTGATGAACTTACTGAATACCGGCAATTTCAAAGCTTGCAAAAATGGTAAGTTGATCTCCAATTTCCCAAAGATGTCCATGAAATCCACCGGCTCTTCCTTCTTCTTCTTAGCCTCTCCTCGGTGCGGTAATGGTTTCACTTGTTTCGCTACACCCGTAGAATCTTCAGCTGAAAGTTTGCATGTTTCCTCCTTTGCTAATTCATTCTCTGGCTCTGGGTCTAGGAAAAATGGTTCGGCTTCACTAGGTAACGGTTTATCCAGATCTCCTTCCTGAAGGTCATCTCTATTCCTAGAACCCTCTGCTTCTGAATTCTTTGACTCAGGAATTAGATCCTTCTTTTCATTGCCTTTCACGGAAGGCGTTTCTTCCTCCTTCCTCATCGCTAGACCTTCATAACCTCGATCAGATCTTAAAGTGATTTGACTGATGTTAGCTCTGTCTGGCGGCCTTACTGAGGCAGGAATCTTCCCTTCGTTTCCTTGCATCTCGCTCAAGGATGTTCCGATCTGGGACATTTGTTTTGCTAACATATCCATTGCTGCCTTCTGCTCAAATTGAGCATCCTGGAGCTTATGCACCATGTCATTGTTAGATTGCAAGTTGTTCTGCATATGCTGTTGAGAACTGACAAAATCATGTACCATATCATTGTTGGGGTTTGGAGCCCCTTGCACAGCGGAAGACTTGTATAAAACAAATAAATCAGACGTAGGATCTATTTGACAGATTATGGGATTAATTAATTCACATGTTAACACATAATTGCATGCTAGAACGCAAATAATTCATGCTCATAGAATATAAATCCTAAACATGAATTCTACGGTTTAGAGTTACCGATTTGATTCTCCAAAGAATCGTCGATTGCTCGCGCCTTCTCCACGATGATCTTAAATACTAGACCACGTATCTTCTGACTGGTGTCCCGAACTGTATTCCGACATCAGGGTGGGCTGATCTTATCGAAACACTAGGACTCGAATAAAGAAGACATAACTTTCTCACGGAGGAGAAGCTAAAAATCTCACGGATGAGAAATTCCTGAAATTTTCGTCCCCCCTCTCCAATTAGAGAGGGACAAAATTTTCTCATCTTTTGAATAATGATTCTGTCTCTTTTATTCTCCTATTTATATTAAGTTCATATTGGGCCCAGTCAGGGATCTATGGAAGGTTTTGGATATGGGCTCCCCCAATTAGCTTTTTACTAATTAAATTGAACCCACAATTTAATACAAACTTATATTGGAATATTACGAGCAGCCACTACAGACGTAATATTGACCTCCCCATCCAAATCCGAAATTACAAGTAATCCGGGTTTCCATTTTGTTTATTATTATTTATTTCTCGCGCTTAAGATAGAAATGTCCATTAATTAATTAAAGTCTGCTATGGACTTAATTAATTAACATCTTATTAATTCCAAGAGTGGACTTAGCAAGAAACACTTATTTATTATTCATGGAATAATTAAATTCCAACTGGCCAGTTTCCGAATAATAAAACCTTGTTCAAGCTCCTCTTGAGGACATTATCAAACGAGACTCACCTCGCGCACGATTCAACATAATAGCAATCCTAGCACCTCTAGATAATTATCACCACTACCCAATATACCTGGATCGTTGGGTGACGAAAAACCCGCACCTTTGGTAAGTCAAAGTAGTAGATACTCAATATCGTATGCTCAATGCTAACGTACATTGATTAAGAAATAGATATTTATCAAGACCTCGTCTTTCAGTAGATAGCATAAAGACACGTCTTGCTGTTAGATCCATTCAGTGCTATACCACACCAACGTCATCTTATTTCAATAAGTCTTAGAAATAATCGGACTGATATTGCAACCTTTCAGAATAGGTAGCCAAAGCCTATCTAGATTGTGAAATTCTTCTTTTTCTTTTGCAAAGCATTGCTTAGAACCGACTGTAGTACCTTAAAGTGAGCGCAGCCCACGACCAGTCTACTAAGCAAAAGACTTAGGTTTTGTTTACTTCTTATGCATTTAAATGTTTATAAAACATCTTATAAACGCACAAGTAAACACAATGTAATAATATACTGATTCTATTCGTGCAAACTGCTCGAATAATACTGAATCGGGTTAAAAGTGGATTGTAGAGTTTTTCCGTATACAAGCAAGATTCCTATTCGTGCGAATTTGCTCGAAACATGCTTTTCAGTATACTAAACCCTAACAATCTCCCACTTATACTCAAAACATGCTTTCGAGTATACCCACTGCCACCCAAAAACTCTCTCACTTATACACAAAGCAGGTATTGGAGCTTGATATATCGAACTACCATTCATTTCACATCATGTTTGAAACATGTTGCCACAAAGGCATTTTTCTGTGAAAAATCTGCTTGGTTGTTCTCTGATAATATCTTTTGCAACACTATGTCTTTGTTGCGTTCTTGATCTTTAATTAATTTCATCTTTCTATGTGATTGCTTAGCTTATGATCTCATGTTCCTCTTGAGTTAGCCTGTGCTAGCGTAAAAATACTCATAGGCATACTCAAACTTACGATCAAAGCTACTAGGAGTATACTCCTAATGTAAACACATAAACTGAGGATGACTTACTCGATCACTGATTAGTCATAAGACTTAGTCAGTGTAACCCTAAGGACATTACATGAATGACTGATAAACTAGAATATAGCGATTAGTCTTTCTCAAGTACTATGGTATATTCATTACCTCAATCAAAGTCCTTTGCCATGGTTAATATGATATATACTTGCTATGCAAAAGCACAACTAATATCAAACTTAGTACATATCATAGCATACATGAGACATCTATCTGCAGAACTAATCTCATAATTCTTGTTCTCACTAAGCGTCAAACGACACTTGACTAGAGACAAGACAATTCCATCTTGAAAGGTAGAAACCTTTGCATGGAAATTCTAATGCTAAAATGTTCCAAGCTATGTGTAGATATAGGATTCCTAAGAGAATCTCAACATTCTTTCTAGCAATCTTAAAGACTTTAGATGCTTAGAATGTAATTAGTTTCTCTATAATCCTTTCTCTTAAACTGGGTAGACAACCAGTTTCCTACGCTAGATGCCAACCTTAGTTGTTTGCAACTTTTATAGATTTCATCATCGTAGGGTACCAATAATACCATATTCAATGCACTTTCAACTTCTTTGTGCTTACTACACGCTTAAGGGCACATGTCAAATTCCAAACATTTAACAATCTCGCTAAAACACGTACTATGATTTAGATGCATGCCTAAGACCATAAAGGTCTTCATTAGCTTTCAATCATGTGTTTCTTGCCCTTTATTACATACCCATTAGAATGTTTCATGTAGATGATTTCCTCAAGACTTCTATTAATAGAAAGCTGTCTTGACAATCATAATACATACACTGTAATTTATGTAAGTTCTGATAGACAGTAGGATCGAACAAATCTTGACACAATGACAGAGAGAAGATGATATTTCTCTTTGGGCATAGCCCATTGTCACTGTCTAGCCATTTGAGATCCACATTTACACTTGCAATTATACTAGCTCCCACTGACTGACACAGCCTGTAGGTAGTATTGCAAGTCTTGTAAAACATGTTGTCTATCTAAGATTGTAGTTTGGAATCTATCACATTTTCAAGGACGAATATCCAAATGAACCAATTCTACATTGTAGTTAAAGGGATTATGTTCAAGTTAATATAAGACCGAGTCTTGCGACACTCTTAGACCCCATGAACTTGTTATGTTCCTAAGAACGCTCCCACTACGACATGGTTATACAATCTTACGTGTTGAAGTTGATTTTATTAGTGCAAAAGTTTCTAATGGTATGACTCTTTGGTAATATGGAAAATCCGATATCTCTCTTTTTCCTGAGAGTCATCACGCTGTTAGGCTTTTAGTTCCTCTCTTTATCTTCATACAAGAATTCTATCTTTGAAGATAAAAGAACTTATAATCTTGCATCATTTGGGACAACCTTAAAACATGCCTGATCAGTACTCAACTCCAATTACTTGGATACCTTTCCAACATGCATTGGAACAACATTACACCTTGAGATGTGCTAGACTAGGGTCGCTCTAGTCCACAACTCGTGTTTTGTAAAAGATACTGATAATGGTAGTTTCTTTAAGGTGTATCTCGTTATATCTAACGCTTATCCCATCAATGATAAGATTTTCATGAGTACAACTCATCACTTGATCAAACTTGTCTTAGAAAGACTTCGATTCCTTCTTACATAACTATCCCATTCTTTGAAAGAATGCTTGGATTCGTTAATGGAGATTAGACTCCCACTACTGATCATAAAGCTTTGCTCGTCTTCTTATTGGTGTAAACCATTGAGACTTGCTAGTCTTTCTACGTTGCACTTCTATAATTATTCTGAATCAAATGATTCTAACTCATAGTGAATCGAATAGACATTCTCGACTTTCAAGCTATTTAACAAACAAATTGTTAAAATCTTGATAGTCTAGATCAGTTTGAACAATAGCTAAGTATTTTCTTGGCCTTAAGACTAAGAGCCATAAATACTATTCATTGTTTAAGAAGTTGATGTGTTATTTCATACTCAATCTTGTTGCACTTATATTGTTTCAATACTATGATGCCTTAATCATCAACCATAAAACAATAATTGAGCATTATAAGCTCCCACTGGAACAAAAGCCTAACTGGATCAAGATCTTTTACTTAGAAGTTGCATTGTCATGTAAGTCATTGTCCTTCTTTAAAAGAGGTCAATCCAACTTACAAAGCATCTTCACTCGCTTTAAACAAACTTTGATTACTAATCATACTCTTCCATTTCCACATCTAGTCTTTTGTTCAAATGAACTAGGACTTAGGAAAACTGCAGCCTTGATGAATTTGTCATCAATCATTTACTTTCCTCTAATAGTAATATAACGACTAATATTCTGAAGGTTTTCTACTTTTCGGTTAAACCTTCTTTTAGTCATTTCTTATTACTCCAGGCGATGACTTGAGTCAGAAACTATTTGAGTGATCAAAAGATTCCTCAAAATATTCTGTCCCTTTAGGATATTCCAATCGAATCATCTTGACAGATTCTATTGATATTCATCTTTCATCGTCACTAACCAAGACTTGTCGTGCTACTTAAAAGAAAATAGCTTGACCTTATTCCTTAAAGAACTTGTCAAGTTCATGCAAAAAGCATTCTCGAACAATCTTCGTGGAATTATGTTGAGGAAATGGAGGACATGAATTATTGAGTATAAACTCCCAGTTTTAGCGATGAGAATCTCATCCATTTGCATTTCCAGTCTACATAATTTTGGCATTCGAGTTTATTCCATTAAGATTGCAGACAAAATATGAATGACATAATGAAGATTTGGCAAATAAACTTATTATTACACACTTATGCTCAATACATAATCGCAAATAACCACAAAACAATTACGTATTTGCAACTGTAAAATTAAAATTTTGTACCCTCCAGAGGAAGTTAATTAAAATCTTACAATTTTACTGGTCACAACACCGACGAATAGTCCAGAGATCGTAGCACGGCATGGCCGTCAAATGTTGCCTAAGCACGACCATCGAATTTAGCCTTACAGAGTCTCATTTCTACAACACACTCTCATAACAATGCTCTGTGTGAACTTCTGAATCTCGCAGTTTCTTAGGATTATTGTCCCCACAGTGCAGGTGGCGATAATATTGGAAACCACATTCTAGTTCATACTATCTATATTTGAGAAGTCCGCCTTATGAACTCGCTATTTCTTAGGATTATTGTCCCCACAGTGCAGGTGGCGATAATATTAGGAAAAAAAGCTTCATAAATTGCAGACCAATTGATGGAGACCATATACAACGCACTTGTTGTAATTATCGCTTAGATATTTTATATGGTTTTTGCATAATTATCACACAAGCAGATAAAGCAGATAATCCACTAACAATGGTAAACACCAAATAAACAGATAAATCCATTTAATGCATGACATTTAAACACACTGGATAATTAATGACAATTATTTAATATTTATCTTGGATATTAATTATCCAAATTCATTTAGGATTTATCAAGATAATGTTAACTATCTAAATCCATTTAGGATCATTCTAGATTTTATTTCGATAAAATCAAATCCTTCAATTAAAGATAACGTTGATCTAGGATTATCATTATTTAAATCATTCTAGGATATTACTAGACAGAAATAATTCCATCATAATCCATACGATAAATAAAATCCAACCAACCAAGATTTATACAAATCTTAATTTTATTTAGAATAGATATCTAGAATATATCATACATTACTTAGGATTTCTTAGATAAATAAGTTTATCTAAATCCAATTAAATAAGGATTTTCTTATATATTATCTTTATCCTAATCTATCTAGGATATAAATCTAAAAGATAAGGATAACTTGGATTAATGCTTATTTTAATCCATCTAAGATTTGTCATAATAGAATTAAATCTATTCAAATCTATAGGATAAAATAAATTAATATTAATATTAATCCTAATCCACCTAGGATTTATTCTTGGAGTAAATCCATATAAATCGATAGAATTAGATAATATTATATTATAATTATTCAAATCTATCTAAGATTTATCTAGGAATAAATCCTCATAAATCTATAAGGTAAGAATAAAATATTATATTATCACTATCCAAATCCAACTAGAATTTATCTATGAATAAATTCATATAAATTTATAGGATAAGAATAAAATAATATTATCATTATCTAAATCCAACTAGGATTTGTCTAGGATTAAATCCATATAAATCCATAGGATATAGATAAAAATTAGATTATTATTTTTCAAATATAACTAGGATTCATCTAGGAATAAAATCCAAATAAATCAATTAAATAAGGAAATAATCTAATTAATCCATGATTTAATTCATAATCAAATCTCATATAATATATAAAATCCACAAAAGATATATTCAAATCTAATTTCATATTTATCTTGAATTATTTGCAAAATTGAATCCAAGGATTTGGAAATCCTAATTAAATTTGGAAAGCGAAGTCACAGAACGACACGATGCGACGTCGCGCGGGTGGAACCCGCGCGAGCGTCGCGCATAGGGTAAACCCTAATCTTGCGTCGTCGAACTCGAGTCCGGGAAACTGCCCGCGAAGGGCTCCCACTCGTCTCGCGAGCTTGCCGAGCCTGACGTCTCCAACGCTACTGCATCGACGTCGCTCCAGCCGCTGCTGCCCGGAATTCCGCTGCCATCGCGTTTGCAGATCGCCGCTGCAATCGTGCAGCTGCGTCGCAGCTCTCGCTGCTCTTGCTGTCCGTCGACTACACAGCTGCTGTCCGGCGCTGCTGTCCGAAGATACAACAGTTGCTGCCGGAGCTGCTATCCGTTGCCAACTCTCTCGCTTCGGTCGACTGTCGAGTCTGGGAACTGCCCACAAAGGGCTCCCACTCAATTCACGAAGAGCTGCTGTTCTGCGTCAGGCAAGCTGCCCAGTTCGTTAGCCTGGGCTACCGATGCAGCTTGGCCAGCCTGCGACGATCGAACTGCCGCCATAGCTGTTGATGTTCAGCGTCGCGCAAACTGCCCAGCTCGAGAGCTTGGGCTGCCGACGCAGACAGCCCAGCTTGACTTCACCGCACGCACGCTGCTGTACGCGTCGCACAAACTGCCCAGCCTTAAGGCTTGGGCTGCCGATGCATTCAGCCCAGCGTGCCACGCTCCGCAGCTTCCCGTCGTAACCGCACCTGCTGTGCTGCGTTGCACAAACTGCCCAGTCCGTAGGCTTGGGCTGTCGACGCACCCTGCCCAGCGTGCGGTTTGATTCAAATCACGCACAACATGTACGAATTGATTCATGATTTATTAATTACCATGTAATCATTACATATATCAATAATAAATCATACATGTCATCATTATATATAGGTTTTGAACAAAAAAATGCGAATTATAATGAGAATCGGTTGATTCTTGAACAACCATAATATCCACGCAATTTGATAAAACCATCGCATATGTAATTGACATCTTGCATTCAAACAATTCACCTAACATGAAATTAATCCACATAATCAGAGCCAAAAACTGGCTCTGATACCAATTGTTGGGGTTTGGAGCCCCTTGCACAGCGGAAGACTTGTATAAAACAAATAAATCAGACGTAGGATCTGTTTGACAGATTATGGGATTAATTAATTCACATGTTAACATATAATTGCATGCTAGAACGCAAATAATTCATGCTCATAGAATATAAATCCTAAACATGAATTCTACGGTTTAGAGTTACCGATTTGATTCTCCAAAGAATCGTCGATTGCTTGCGCCTTCTCCACGATGATCTTAAATACTAGACCACGGATCTTCTGACTGGTGTCCCGAACTGTATTCCGACATCAGGGTGGGCTGATCTTATCGAAACACTAGGAATCGAATAAAGAAGACAGAACTTTCTCACGGAGGAGGAGCTGAAAATCTCACGGAGGAGAAATTCCTGAAATTTTCGTCCCCTCTCTCCAATTAGAGAGGGACGAAATTTTCTCATCTTTTGAATAATGATTCTGTCTCTTTTATTCTCCTATTTATATTAAGTTCATATTGGGCTCAGTCAGGGATCTATGGAAGGTTTTGGATATGGGCTCCCCCAATTAGCTTTTTACTAATTAAATTGAACCCACAATTTAATACAAGCTTATATTGGAATATTACGAGTAGCCACTACAGACGTAATATTGACCTCCCCATCCAAATCTGAAATTACAAGTAATCCGGGTTTCCATTTTGTTTATTATTATTTATTTCTCGTGCTTAAGATAGAAATGTCCATTAATTAATTAAAGTCTGCTATGGACTTAATTAATTAACATCTTATTAATTCCAAGAGTGGACTTAGCAACAAACACTTATTTATTATTCATGGAATAATTAAATTCCAACTGGCCAGTTTCCGAATAATAAAACCTTGTTCAAGCTCCTCTTGAGGACATTATCAAACGAGACTCACCTCGCGCACGATTCAACATAACAGCAATCCTAGCACCGCTAGATAATGATCACCACTACCCAATATACCTGGATCGTTGGGTGACGAAAAACCCGCACCTTTGGTAATTCAAAGTAGTAGATACTCAATATCGTATGCTCAATGCTAATGTACATTGATTAAGAAATAGATATTTATCAAGACCTCGTCTTTCAGTAGATAGCATAAAGACACGTCTTGCTGTTAGATCCATTCAGTGCTTTCACAATAGGTAGCCAAAGCCTATCTAGGTTGTGAAATTCTTCTTTTTCCTTTGCAAAGCATTGCTTAGAACCGACTGTAGTACCTTAAAGTGAGCGCAGCCCACGACCAGTCTACTAACCAAAAGACTTAGGCTTTGTTTACTTCTTATGCATTTAAATGTTTATAAAACATCTTATAAACGCACAAGTAAACACAATGTAATAATATACTGATTCTATTCATGCAAACTGCTCGAATAATATTGAATCGGGTTAAAAGTGGATTGTAGAGTTTTTCCGTATACAAGCAAAATTCCTATTCATGCGAATTTGCTCGAAACATGCTTTTCAGTATACTAAACCTAACAATCATCTAGATTCTTTGGTGGTTTAGAACTAGACTGGCCAGAACTTGGTCTTGGACCCAGATGTGGACCACTTCCTTGATTCTGGCGAAAGTTTCCTTGACCTCCTGAGCTGTTGTTATACTGATTTCCCAGCCCTTGATTCCCCTGGTAAGTAGGTTGGGGATTCTGATAATTTCCAGTGTAGTTACTTTGGTGTGGCGGCACATAAGAGTTCCCCTAATTCTGATTCATGTTCCCCCAATTAGAGTGATCCCCTCGTTCCGGTTGTTCCAGCTGTTCTGCCCCTCCTGATTTCTCCCAGACCAATTAGTTTGTCTTTCTGGTTGATGTGTCAACTGGGTGTTCTGTTGCGGGGGTGGCTGGTTTAGATCGTTGTCAGACCATCTAAAATTGGGATGGTTCCTCCAGGGTGCGTCCCTCTGTTTCCCGGGGTTCCAACTCCCATCTGGATTTCAACTCCCCATTGCATTCACCTAGGCCTGATAATCTCCTTCTTGAGGACCATAGTACTGCTGGGGTAGGATTTCTCCTTGACCCGGAGATTTGTTTTTCTCTTGTGAGGTTGGTGTAGTGGTTTTCTCGATTGCATTCAACAGTGCTTTCTCAAGCCTATCTATTCTTGCCTCGACTCTTTCGTCATCTTGTTCTCTCAGCGCATTTGCTGACCCTCTCCTCATAACATTCCTCGGACTGTCATATGCCTTCTTGGCCTCTATCAACTTCCCCAAGATCTCTCTCGCTTCACTTCCCTTTTTCATCGTAAAATTTCCCCCGCTCGAGGAGTTCATCAAATCCTTCGACTCGGGGTTTGCTCCTTCATAGAATAGATAATAAATCTCTGCTTCGATCATTCTGTGATTTGGGCAAGCGCCCAGCAACCCTTTGAATCTCGACCAATATTGACTCAGAGACTCATCATACTCCTGCTTACACTCCACTATCTCCTTCTTGAGGGCGTTCGTCTTGTTCGATGGGAAAAAGTAATCCAGAAATTCCAGCTTGAAATCTCTCCATGTACGAATCGAATCCGGAGGTAGCCTCAGTAGCCATGTGTTAGCTTCTCCCATCAAGGCGAACGGAATCACATGTAGGTGGTAATCCTCCTCTGTTGTGTCGTTAGGCCTTTTCTGAATACTACACAGCTTGCTGAACTCATTTAAGAACTCATATGGACACTCATTCCTCTGTCCAGAGAATGTCGGTAGAATGCCTAACACATTCGTTTTGATATCTATGGCTCTCTGACGCGGGTTCATCACTATAGCCTGGGCCGGCTCACCATCTAGATGGGCAGTGAGGGAACCGATCTACGAATCTGGATCGACTACGTGTGCCATGTCCCCGATTTCTGCCTCCTCTGTACTTGTTTCTGAAGATGACTCAGGATCCTCCCTTCCCGACGAACTCCAACTTTCGTTGCTTCCTGAACCAAATGGAAATGGATCTCCCGTAGATAACACTGATCTGGTGGTGACCGTAGATGCTGTGTCCTTGACTTGCCAAATAAACTGATCGTTCCTCCACTCAAATGAGTCACCCCAGTATCCAAACCGTGACCTCTCGCTCATAAACCGAATCTGAAGAGAAAGAAAAGAACAAATCAAAACTATGTACGCCAAAATCTCTAAACACAATCACAAATTATGCCATCCATCCCCGGCAACGGCGCCATTTGAAACTCGCTTTGAAAATGTGTGTGCTTTTAATGCTAGGTCAAGCTTCTCAGATCCAGAGAATCCACTAGATCACGAGGTCTAGGAACTCAGAGGATATCAGAAATCTCAGTCGTTGGACACACTGATTCCGCGTTCAAAACCCTCAACCCGCTATACTATGAATTAGTACAGGGAAGCAGGGATCGATCCCACAAAGATGGACGCGTAAGAAAGCATTTAGAAGACTTTGGAAATGGTGAATGGCTGCTGCCATGCAAATTTAGGTTGAGGTGTAACTACTACTAGACCTAGGAACAAATTAAACACTAGACCTAGGAAACTGAAAACATCATGCTGACATCGAACTTCCTCACAACTGCGAGATATTAAACTAACTTCTTAGACCGAGCAAATAGCTTCCTAATCTAGCTAGACAGAAAGTGAGTAAACAGCGGGGACCATCGTCCAGAAACAGCAAGTACATAATAAAAGCTGCAAATAACAAACTAAGGATTTAACTAACAACTACCTGCATTTCATTACCAGAATCACACACGAACATGAAGAAAACAGAGCACATTTCTAGATTCAAACAGAATGTAAAAGTGCGGACGTCGGAAACTTGATATTAGCCGGAAATAAAACAGATCTACATAGTCTAGACGGAATGAAATGAAAACACGTAAACTAGGCATCAACCACGATCAACTTTGTTTCAGATCCAGACGTCGGATGCTTAATCCACTCCGGATCCAAGCATTCTAAACCCAACAACCAACAAAATCAACTCCATAACTTTCGATTCAACAAATCTGCTCCGATCAACACAAACTTCCAATACTTCCACTCGAACTCAATAATCAAACGCAAAAATCAAACATCCAGTTCAGTAATTATGATAAATTCAAAATCAATTGCATCCATAATCGAAATCAACAGCAGCAAGGTAAATTCAGAAACAGAAAATTGCATAGATAACGGAAATTCAATAGAAAACAAAGCCGAGCTTCGAACGGCGAAGCTCGGTGAAATTCACGATAACAAACTAAAACGAAAGCAATAAATTGTATCTTCGTCCTCTTAAAGGACGGTGTTACCCAACTACGTAACAACAATTGAAATCTGAAAACCCCTCAAGTTCCCGATAAAACAAGTGTGTAGAGTATGACAAATTCAAATACTCAACTGGTCCTGTTGGCCAGGTTGCTAGGAACCACCCACAATCAAAGCCCTGCCAGCCAACCACCACCTCCCTCTACAAGCTCCCCTCCGCCTCGGCGCCCATCATCCCCCCGGCCACCCTCAGCATCCCCCGGTCAACCTCCCAGAAGGCATTGAGTATACCCCCCCCAATCTCAATCATTTCAAGTTTAAACAATCTTATTTTTTATTTGTTTTTATTTGTATAATTGACATCTGCTCCACCTCATACTTAGACCTGTGTTGGGTCTAAGTGTGAGAAGTTATGCATATTTTTGTTGGTTTATATCTGCCCTTGTGTTTTAGTTATTGTTCTTCTGTGTTTATTGGCATGTTTGATTGTTGGCACTGTCTCACACATAGCCCAGTGTCTGGTCTAAGTGTGAGAAGTTTTCCTTTTTCTTTTGTGTCGTTGCCTGTACCTAACCCTTTTCCACTGCATCCAGTCCCTCGAGGACGAGTTCATATGCAGTGGGAGGGGGGAGGTTTAGTTCCAGAATTCGATCAACAAGCCGTCTGGAAGGCCATATGCAATGGGCGTGCCCCTACCTTTACAGCCTCTGAATCCAGAGGTCATCTGATCCTGCCCTCCGCCTAGCCCAGATCTACCTGGCCTGTAATCTCCTCGGACAGGCCAATACGCTGTCAATCATTACCATGTCCGAACTCTACTTTATGTGGAGTATGAGAGATCAGAGGAAGGTCCATCTGGGATTCTGGTTGGCCTACTCCATAAGTCAAATTGCTACCCGCGTTGCCCGCCATCTTAACGTCTGCCACCTCCTCGGTGCCTATTTGAGGAGAAACTAGATTATGGAGTGTGCCGAACGTCCCATCCTTGGCCCAGTCCTGAAATGTTTGACCTTGATTTCTTTGTTAGAACTCAGGTACTGGAGAAGCCGCAAGGAGGGGGTTCAATTTCATGCAGCCGGTCGGCGGAAGCAACAGAGAAGCCAACCCAGAAGGAGAACTAGGCCGGAGGAGACCTCAGCAACCCTTGCCGAAGGAGAAAAGGAGGATACACATCGGGCGCCCACTCCGAGGATGGAGCAAGAGGAGGCTGCAAGTGCTGATGACGCATGGAAGCTCCGAGTGGAGCAGACATTGATGCAGCTGGTGGAGAATTCAAATACTCAACTGGTCCTACTGGCCAGGTTGCTGGGAACCACCCACAATCAAAGCCCTGCCAGCCAACCACCACCTCCCTCTACAAGCTCATCTCCGCCTCGGCGCCCATCATCCCCCCAGCCACCCTCAGCATCCCCCGGTCAACCTCCCAGAAGGCATTGAGTATACCCTCCCCCCAATCTCAGTCATTTCAAGTTTAAACAATCTTATTTATTATTTGTTTTTTATTTGTATAACTGACATCTGCTCCACCTCATACTTAGACCTGTGTTGGGTCTAAGTGTGAGAAGTTATGCATATTTTTGTTGGTTTATATCTGCCCTTGTGTTTTAGTTATTGTTCTTCTGTGTTTACTGGCATGTTTGATTGTTGGCACTGTCTCACACATAGCCCAGTGTCTGATCTAAGTGTGAGAAGTTTTCCTTTTTCTTTTGTGTCGTTGCATGTACCTAACCCTTTTCCACTGCATCCAGTCCCTCGAGGACGAGTTCATATGCAGTGGGAGGGGGGAGGGTTAGTTCCAGAAAATAAAAATCATTCATGTCAAAAAATTTTTAAAAAATCAAAATTTCAGTTAGTAATAAGTAGGGCAGTATGCATGAAATTGGATAAGTGGAAGACTTGATTACTTTGGGAAGAGTTAGAGAAAGGAATCAGTATGTTTACATGTAGACACTTGATTGCAAAAACTTGATCAGTTTGAACGATGCAAGTATGATGGAAATGCTCAATTTTTAAAACTTACTGTGAAGCTGAAAGAATAGGTTTATGTCAGGTGTCGTATCGAGCACATGATGTATCCTACTGATCAGGATGGAACCCCAGCTATGCCTGAACCTGGTATCAATAATTCCTCAACCCACTTCAACTGACTAGTATAGTGGACGTAAGGGCCGAACCCACAGAGATGAATGCGCTTTGGGAATTATGGTGAAATTCTGGAAAGGTTTGGTTAGCTACCACGCTTTGGATTGAGACTTTATCTTGGCTGGAATTTAAGATGTTACTCTACTGACTAGGAGACGGGGAGAAAGATGGTTGACATGTGGCTGTGTACGTGGAAAGTGGGGAGCATAGGTTTCAGGAAATATATGAAAAGTACGAGTTTACTATAAAAGGCTAAACGGAATATCAGAGGAAAAGAGGTAGTTAGGTGACTAGGCCTACAGATCTGAAAAGTGACAGCTGAAAAGTAAAGGACAAAAGTAAAAAAGTGGTTAAAAAGCAAAAGTGGTCCAAAAGTTGGATGGAGATGTTATCCTCTTCAACATGAATCAAATCAGATCAGCGAATCCAGAATTATCACCATAGAAACACAGATTAACATCTTCATGAACACAGATCTACAATTAAAACCTCAAATCAAAAGATCAAATACTGAAACTGCAACTAAACTTACTGGGTGACATGCAAGGTGGCAGAAACTTCGTAAACTAGGCTTTCACATTTATCCATTTCAGATCTAAAATCTACCAGCAAACTGAACTCGAGAACTCAAATCTATCAATTCGGAAATGGAAGCATGCTCGCAACAACTAGAAATTACCGTAACTACTGGATATAAGCTATCTAGGCAGAAAAGAACGAGATCAGACAAGAACCGATGCACAAAAATGACTTCATATCATAGAAACGTTTGGATCACAACTAAGACTGCAAAGTAAGCAAATATTGAAAGTGCAATAAATCCAACGTAAGAAAACAAAGTGCGATTAACTAAGAAAGTAAATAAAGATTGTTTGCCACTCCGGGCGATGAAACTGTTAACACTACGAAACATGCTGACTGGAACGAAAGGATGTGGAACTTCGGCGAACTGATGAGCTTCAGGTGATCATGGCTGTCGGCGAGGAACGAGAATATGAAGGATAATGCTGAAGGATTGATCTACCGAAGAAATATTGTTAACTAAGCATAGGAGTTGATGAACTAGTCGATGATGATTCTCTCTCCAAGTGGCTTCCTTTTATAGGGAGGCCTCCCTTGATTTTTAGGGTAGACTTCAAACATGAAATTACTCTTTTGCCCCTTGCTTTCGGCTGATCTTCCCAGCTATCCTTCTTCTCCATCTCGAGCCTTTTGGCATGCATACTGGTCAGCATAGCAACATCCTGACTCCCTTCTCACCTGAATTCTCCTAACATTCTCATACTGGCTAGAACACTTCCCTGCACACTTTAGCAACTGTTTTGCAGATATATTCCAATTATGCACATTATACTGACCAGTAACCAAGGCCTAGAATACGACTTATCAAACTGCTCACACTTACTACATGTTTGTCCTCAAGCGTGAAGAACAACAAAAGAAGTAAGTTGAATTCTAGCTTGGTTACTCCCCTGACCGACTCTATCCTAACCTAGACCCAAACTATGGCGCAAAGAAAAACACATAAGCACGGACACATACACATAAACAGAACTAAAGACACTTAAACACATTAACACAACTCAATTGGGCTATATTTTCAACCATCTCTCCCATTGGGATCAGGTGCAATCCGGCCTTAGACAGCCTTGAATTTCTGCCGCCCCCCCCCCCCCCTTTCCTTCTCAGTCAGTACATCCGCTTGTCAAGATCACCCACACTCTCGGCTTAACACTGGATTCTTTCAGTCGCTCACTCCTCACTGGGGATGTTAGGACTGTATTCTCTGATAGCGCTGAACCACAGATGCTTCGGACTTAGATCTCACGTGCGGCTACTGAAGGTCTTTTAGGCTCGTAACGGGGCTATTGGGTTATAGTGTTTGGGGTGGTTGTTCCTAAGTCTCTAAGGTTCAAAAACCATTACTTTATTCTGATGCAGGGGGGACTGTGTGCGCTCAGGCTTTCGGCTGTCACTTCTGCTTTGCTGGACTTTTTCCAAAGTTGCTTCCCAACTGGTCAGTAGCGTCTTGTGGCTTCGTCACCCTTATTCATTCTCATTCTTTTTGTGGTCAAGTGTTTTCGACCATTTTCTTCACATTTTCCTTCTTTCTTCTTATTATTTTTGGGCCTGGAATGACTTCCTGGTCGATTTTCTCCCTGCTTCTCAATTCTTTTTGCTCTAGTTGGTTTCTATATTGTATGTCCTTCTGGCCAGTTGCCTCCTTGCCTTATGCCTTGCACACATACAATTCCAGGGGCTAGGGGTTATATCTGGGTATATATGGCTAGAAAGTGGGGTTCTAAGGGTTGAAAATATATATATATATATATATATATATATATATATATATATATATATATATATACTAGGTAGTTCCTACTGCCTTCAGTGTTGCTACACGCGGTCACTTTACCCTAGGCACCTTGTGGCAACCACTCTTTTCTTTTCTGAATTAGTGGAAAGTTGTTCCACTTTAGGCTTTTGACTCAAATTTTAAGAGGGCTTTTGTGTTTTGGCTCTAAGTGTGGGCTTTTTCTTTCATACTCGCACCATCTATACTGACTAGGAGATACTAAGGGGGGTGGTTTCCAATTTCCAGCATGTCCTATCTCCCTCAATTCCCCTCACCGTCAGTTCGAGACAGTTGAGTTTTAATCAAATAAAAAACTAGACCTAGACACTACACAAACACTTAAACACAGATAACACATATGTACACGTGTCATATTGGCCAGTGTATTTCCCCCTCCCACTTCACATGTGTCTGCCCTCAGAAGAGACTGTCAAGTGGAAAAAAGGTAATGGCCAGTATGGCTGAAACACAGACATACCAAAACACAATAAGACATACTTATACTAAAAACTTCTCACACTTAGACTATATAATAGGCTAAGTGGGAGAGTTTAAAATCTAAACAGAAACCATCAAACCTAAACATATATATACAACAAACACCTCACACTTAGACTATATAATAGGCTAAGTGTGAGTTGACATGCATACGAAAAAGAAAACAGAAAACACAAACACATGCGCCAAAAATAGCAAACCCTTTACTTCTCATACTTAGACTATTGTATATGCTAAGTGTTATGAAAGGGGTTTGCTCACATACTACAAAATTAAAATACGAAAAATTAAAAACTGAAAATAAAAAGAAAATTAGCTGGTCAGTATGGTTGGTCACTTGTTCCTCCTGCTCCTTCGCGGGGCAGGTTGTTGTGCAGGTGGTTCTTTCGGTTGTTCCTCCTCATTCTCAGACTGCTTGTTCCCAGATTCTGCCGACTCTTCGGCATCTCCTTCCTCTTGTTTCTCTTCTTCTGTCTCGGTCCCCATGGGTTCATCATCCTGGCCTCCATGGACGCTTGTTCCAACTTCTCGTACTAACTTCCCGGTTCCCAACTCTTTCAGAATTCCTTCCATCACGTTAGTCAGGCGAGCCAATTCCGCCCTAGCTTGTCGATTCTCTTCCGCCAACCCTTCTACTGCCTTCTCTAGCCTTTCCTGTCTCTGCTCCTGATCTTGTGTCCCCGGATGTGCTGCAGATCTCCCCGTCGGTATAGCTTCTTCTCCCATTGCATAGAAATGCGGTATCCCCTGCCTCATGTACACAGTGTTCGTTCGGACAAAGAACGGTGTATCAAACAGACCAGGAGGATCCACCATGATCTGGTCGGATAAGTCTTCGGCTTCCGTGATGATGATGTTGTTTTTGACGAACACTCCCAAGATATGGCAGAGAGTGAGGTTTCTCGCTGGGTGGGTGGCAATTAGATGGCATTGGTACGCTGTCCAGAATCCTAGATGTAATTTCCTTCCGCGCTTCACGCACCACAGAAGGTATAACTCTGTCATTGATGTTCTTACTGCGGAGTTCGACTACCCCAACAAATTGAAGTCCAAGTGAAGCTGGACTAGGCGTAGGATTGGGTTATTGAAATGGATGGAGCGAGAGAGAGTGGATGCAAATTCCCCAGAGGCTGGGTGAGTTAACTCCTCCCATGCCTCCTGGGGCTCGAAGTCTACGTGTCTACGGGGAATTCCCCGTTCCCTGCTCCGCCACTTCGATCCTATCGCCTCCTCCAGACTACACATCCCCAAACGTATTGTCCATTCAATCAGATTCATGCTTATCTCCCCTCCAAACAACCGGAAACTTATATAAACCTCATCCAAATCTGTTGTGACCCTAAATCGGAATGTGGTATAGAACTCCTTTGCTAATCTAACACTGATGTTTGGATTCCCATTCTCCAACAACCATTCGAATCCTAACGCATGCAAATAAGAGAGAAACTGCTCGCGGGCACCCAACTCATCTAAAGAAGGAATATGAAGTACCTTTACGCTCTTCACTTGCTTACTCCCTTCATCCTTGATATAGAAAACTTTTTGTAGCTCCTTCGAGTCGAATAGCTTCATCTCCTCCACCAGATCATCAGTAAGGTCCACTGTCCAGCGCCGGTACCTCAGTCTCTCTATCAGGGGATGTACTAGCTCCCGATGATCGTGCGGAAGCTGTTGCTCACAGCACTCCTCATTTTCTAAGGAAATATCGATGTCCGATTCTGACTCTTCACTGACAGCGTATTCACTATCACTTTGTTCCCTCCGGTGTTCCTGGGCTCGCTGAACTGACTCAGGAATGACTATGCCAGTGTTCATTGTACGTGGCTTCTTGTTGCTGGGCTTCTTCTTCATAGGGGCCTTCCCCTTCCGCTTCCTTTCTTCCTGATATCTAGCTTCCTCTCCATTATCCTTGTCTTTCTCTTCTTCGGGTTCCTTCTCAGCTTGTGTTGAAAATTGATCCTGGGCAATAGGACTGGTCTCCTTGTTGCCTACTGACCTGGATGCGAGGTCCAGACCCTCAGCCATCCTGTCAGCCTCTTCACCTTGGCCACTCAGTGTTGGAGAGACCGCTTCGTTTTCCCTTGCAGTATCGTCTAAGCCAGTATTAGGTAAAAACTCCTCCCAAGGTTTTGTGGGAGTAGCCCTTTCCTCATCACTCAAGATCTCCACCGGATCTGCCTCTGTGTTCGGCTTCGCCTTACTAGCTGCCCACTTTCCTAAGCATCGTTGAGATACCCTTTGCGGCTTTGGCCAACTAGCCTCAGGTTCGCCCTTCAACACCAACTTCCTCTTGACGGCCTTCAGTTTCGTCACCGGTGGTGCCACTGGGTTGGGTACTTCTGGTCTTGCTTCTGTTTCTTCTGCTTCCACATGCACATCATTCTTCCCCGCCTCTGTCTGGGGGTTCACTGACTCTGGCTCTTTCTCTCCTGCCCTGCCTTCTTCATCTTTTTCTACTGCCCTAGATGTGAGGTTTAGATCCTCAACCATCGTGGCAGTATCATCTTCCCTCTGGTTTACTCTATCCAAAATCGCCTGGAATTCGTCATCCGTCATTAGGCCTTGTTTCTTGGCCGTCTCATCTAAATCTATCTCTTCCCTCGCCGTCCCTTGAGAAACGGTCCCCGCCGCCGGCGTTTTCTCTGGTTCATCGTCTCCCTGTAGGCTCCCCTGTTCCCTGCTCTTCCTCGCTTCACGTTCATCTGAGTCGGAATCGTAATGGGCGGATATGTGGTCAACCTCCATCGAATCACTTTGTTGTGGAGTTTCCGAAGATTCTGGCAGTACGGTTACCGATGGAGATTTTCTTTCTGGTAAAATTTCGGCAAAAATCGGAATGGAAATAGTTGGTTGTACCATGGATTGCACATTCGGTTCAGATGGGGCTCCTCTGGTCACGTCCTCTGCTCCCCTTATTTGACTGAAACCGGCCAACGCCGCTGTCCAGTCCCGAATAGGGTCTTGTAGTCGCAGAAACTCCGCCATGGCGTCTAAAGAAATCATCGTCGGCGCCTGAGGAACTGGCGCCGGAGATGGCGGGTTCGGAGGTCGCGCTTCCACGGGCGGTTGCGCTTCTGGGGTTTCTTCCCTGCGGTGAGCAGTAGATTTCTCGCCCTTTACTTTCTTCGCCCAAGCTTTCTTTCCCATGGTTTAGATCGGTGATTTTCGGTGGAAATGGGGTGTTGGTTTTTTTTTCGTTTTTTTTTTCTGTGGAAGGTCGGAAGATTTTGCAGAGAGAAACTTTAGGCGAGGGTTTGTGAAGTGAAAATGGGACGGATGATTTGATAATGGGGTAGGAATAGGTCAGGTATGGGTTGTAACCGGCTGTAGGCGGTTTTTAGGTAGCGCCGATTCGAGGGAGAGACGGTTGGGAAAGCTGGCTCTCTGATTGGTGGTCGCCCCTCCTTTTTCTGCTCACGCGCCCTTTCAGTCGCTGCCCGCCTGCAAAGCTGCAGCAAGCCCCAAATTCAAATTCTGTCCTATAATAATTTCCCCCTATATTTTGGGGAGTTTCACCAAAATGGTATTCTGATGGTCAGTACGTACTCCTAATTAACATTTGAGGTCCTAAAAAAATATTTTTGGGTTTTCTTAAATTAACTAGCATGCAAAGGTTCGAATTAATTAACTACCACATATGTACCATATTTACATCTTCCTTAGGAAAATTGGAATTCTACTTTGCCAGCATATGTACATTACGCTAAAGGAGCTAGCTTAGTAGAATCCAAATCCTTATCCTACCGGTTAGTATGATACCTGAGTATGTGGTTTCAGTGGGATCTCATCCACTACAACCACATCACTATTGGCCCTAAATACCTTCAACCTATGCCCATTCACAATAAAAGATTCAGAGTTAGGAAGACTCCCTGAAATCTCCACTGCTCCATTAGAACGGAGTGCGGTGATGACATAAGGCCCTGTCCATTTCGACTTGAGTTTTCCAGGCATGAGCTTCAACCTCGACTGGAAGAGTAGTACTTTCTGCCCAACATGAAGATCCTTGGTCCTCAGATTCTTGTCGTACCACAATTCGATTCGCTCTTTGTACCACATGGCTGAATCAAACGACTCCAATCTGAGTTCCTCTAACTCCTGCAGCTGCAGCTTCCTTTCCTCTTCACAGGCTATACCATCCATATTCACTTGTTGTACTGCACAGTATGCTCGGTGCTCAATTCCCACTGGTAAGTGGCACATCTTTCCAAAAATGATTCGGTACGGGGACATTCCTATGGGGGTTTTGTAGGTTGTGCGATATGCCCATAGAGTATCCTCTAACCTCATACTCCAGTCCTTCCTGGAAGGATTGACGGTCTTCTCCAGAATCTTCTTTATCTCTCGGTTAGAGATCTCTGCCTGTCCGTTTGCTTGCGGGTGGTAGGGGCTTGATAGTCTGTGATGCACACCGTACTTCTTCATCAAGGCTTCGATGGTGCGGTTACAGAAGTGGGTGCCTTGATCAGATATTATGGCTCTTGGTACTCCGAATCGACTGAAAATGTTACTTTTGAGGAACTTGGCTACCTCCCTTGCTTCACACGTGCTCTTGGCCTTGGCCTCTGCCCATTTGGAGACGTAGTCAACTGCAACTAAGATATATAAGTTCCCATACGACGAGGGAAAAGGCCCCATGAAATCCATCCCCCATATGTCAATATAAACGATGACCCTTGACCCCAACAAATACTGCCGAAACTTCTCGAATGAATAAACAACGGCTAGCATCTCCTTCTCAGTGGTATCATAATTCCTTTGAGCTTAATTCAATGTCTTAGATGCATAAAAGATCGCATACCTTTTTCCCTCAATCTTCTGACCCAGAACCGCTCCAACTGCATAATCGCTGGCATCACACATCACTTCGAACGGATGATCCCAGTCGGGAGCCCGGATAATCAGTGCGGATATCAGCTTTTCCTTGAGCAAGTTGAAAGCAGACTTGCATTGATCATCAAAATTGAATTCTACTTCGTTTTGGAGAAGTCTGGTGAGGGGGTTGGGAAATTTTGGCGAAGTCTTTAATGAATCGGCGATAAAATCCCGCGTGCCCCAGAAAACCCCTTATTTCCTTCTGGTCAGTAGGAGAAGGTAGTTTGGAAATGATGTCCACTTTGGCTTGATCCACCTGGATACCCCTCTCTGACACCACATGCCCTAGGACGATGCCCTCTGTGACCATGAAATGACATTTCTCAAAATTCAAGACTAGGCTCTTCGCCCGACACCTCTCCAAGACTACATCCAAATGACGAAGGCATGAGTCGAAAGAGTCTCCGTAGACTGTGAAGTCATCCATGAATATTTCTATACACTCCTAAATTAGATTAGAAAATATGATCATCATGCATCGCTGAAATGTTCCCGGAGCGTTGCAAAGTCCGAACGGCATGCGTCTGTACGCATAGGTTCCAAACGGGCAGGTGAAGGTAGTTTTATCCTGGTCTTCAGGATTCACGTAAATATGAAAATACCCGTTGTACCCATCCAAAAAATAAAAGTTCTTCTTCCCAGCCAGTCGCTCCAACATCTGATCGATGAACGGTAGGGGGAAGTGGTCTTTCCTGGTCGCGGTGTTCAGCTTGCGGTAGTCTATGCACATCCGCCAACCAGTGACTAGCCTTGTCGGTATCAGCTCATTCCTCTCATTTTGAACCACTTAAATCCCGGACTTCTTGGGGACCATGTGCACAGGGCTGACCCACTCGCTATCGGGCACCGAATAGATAATCCCTAATGACAACAACTTCAAAATTTCCTACAATATTTCCTCCCGCGTGTTGGGATTCACCTTTCTCTATAAATCTCGATGTGCCTTCGCCCCTTCTTCAAGCCTAGTATGATGCATGCAGACGTCAGGGCTTATTCCCACCAAATCTGTAAGGCTCCATCCAATTGCTTTCATGTTCCGGCCTAGAACGTTCAGTAGCCTTGCTTCTTTCTCCTTTGTCAAGCTACTGCTTATTATCACCAGATATAAGTTTTCCTCCCCGAGAAAGGCATATACTTCAGGGTTGCTGGCAACTTCTTCAATTCAACTTATGGGGGAAGTGTGTCTGCTGGGAGAGGGTTTCTTGCAGCATCCCCTTCCTTTTCGAATTTTCCCTCTAAGAGTTCATCTGTACTGACTGGTAGCTTAGCCTATGTGGCTCCAATAAATTTTGATTTCTGGCAGAAGTCCTTAATAGCTCCTTCTTCTCTTCATCAGTTAACCCTTGGCTACTGATCAGGTCACACCATGCAGCTGCCTCTACATCAGCCTGCCCATATACATCCGATGCTTGTAGCTTTTCCTGCAATAATTCAGTCTCAAGAAAATCTTGGACTAGAGGGTCAATTACATCCTTATAGCATAGATTTTCAGAATCGATAGGCTTTTTCATGGCCTCATTGATATCAAAGGTAAACTTTTCTCCATGAAAATCAATACAAATTGTTCCCTCAGCCATATCTACAATCGTCTTGGTTGTCCTAAGAAATGGCCTTCCTAACAAAATACCGCTAGACTCCCTAGCTTTAGACTCACCCATCTTGATCACGTAAAAGTCAGCATGATAAGTAAAATCATGTATTCTCACCAACACATTCTCTAACACTCCCTCAGGACTTATACACGACCTATCAGCCAGTTGGATTAATACCCTAGTGCTAGATAACGTTATTCCCTTCAGCCGATTATAAACTGACAATGGCATACAATTTATAGAAGCTCCCAGATCACACATTGCATGCTCGATTTTTACATCTTCTATAGTTATAGGCAAAGTGAACATACTTGGGTCTGCTCTCTTGGGTGGTAGCTTTTCTTGCACAATTGCTGACGCTATCCCTTCCACCATGATCTTCCCATCCTTCTGGGCTTTCCCGGCTATGAATTCTTTGATAAATTTTCCAAGTGGGGGTAGCTTCTGGTTGACATGTAATCCACTGGGTTTTCCTTCTTCCTCTTGGTCACGAAACGATAAGGGAATGGCTTTTTCCCTTTCTCTTCTTCGACCAGCTCCCCGACAGCCTTCCCGGAGTCTTTCTCGGGCACATTCTGGGCTGGAGTTTCCTTTGTCAGTTCTTTTTCCTTAGATGAGTCCACCTTGGGGTGCCTGCTTCCGATTTCACTATTCCTCGACGGTTCTTCACTCAAGAAAAATGGATCTTGCATTTGGGGTAGAGGTTTGTGTAGCTCCTCTTCCGAGACAACGTCTCTCAGTAATGTTGCTCCACTTGATTCCCCACTGGACTTCTTTGGTTTGGGCCCCTCATAGGAGGTACCGGACCGCAATCTGACCTTGCTCACGTTTGCTTTCTCAGGCACATGGACTGTAGACGGGAGTTTCCCTGAATTCCCTTTTAACTCACCCATCGAAATTGCCAGCTAGGCCAACTGCCTATTCATCATATCAATGTTCGCTTTATGCTCCTTCTGGCATTATGCATCCCCTGCACTACTTCATTATTGGACTGCAACTCACCCTTGATGCCCTGCTGCGAAGCAAGCAACTCTCCCATCATGTCCTCCATAGATCTCCTCGACCTGTTAGGATATTGGGACTGATTTAGTCCTTGGTGATGGTTATACTGGGGGTTTTGGTTGGGTTCGTAATTTTGAAAGTTTTGCTGGTTCTGGTTAGATGGGTAGTGGTTATACTGGCCAGGAGGGTTGTACTGGTCTTGGTGATATTGGTTATGGTTTTGGTTTTGGAACTGGTTTTGGTTCTGCTGATGTTGTGGACCCTGATTAGGCTGATTCTGGTAATTTTGAATGTTTCTCTGGTGGGGTGGTATATAAACAGGGTTCGGGTTCTGGTTTTGTGAGTTCTGGTTATGGGTTTGTTGGTTCCTTCCTGACCAGTTGGCTTGGTGGTCAGGATTTGCTGGGCCACGGTTGGGATTCTGGTTCGGGTGGGGGTTGTATTGGTTCTGACCTTGATCTTGGCTCTGATTTTGGTTCCCGTCTCCCCATCAAAAGTTCGGATGGTCCCTCCATGGTGCGTCCTACTGCCTTCCCATTAGAATTATAGTACCCCGCAGCATTGACTTGCTCCATATTGACGAAATCATTAGGCTGATCATAGCCTGGTCCTTGATTTCCCTGCTCTGTACCCTTGTAGTTCCTAGTTGGGGAAGTGGGTGGTGCGTTCTTCTCGATCGCGCTAAGGAGTGTCTTCTTCAATTCGTCCATTTTCAAATCTATCTTCTGCTCTAACTTGTGCTCCTGGTCAGTAGACAAGGCACTAGTAATCCTTTCTCTGCTGTAACCATCTCTTGAATTGTCGTACTCCTTCTTTGCACTCAATAACTTCCCTAGGACTCTTTTAGCTTCACTGACCCTTAACTGCGTGAAACTTCCTCCTGACGAGGAGTTTGCTAGGTCCTTTGTTGCCTTGTTCATCCCCTCATAAAAGGTATGAAGTATTTCTATATCGGCCATACGATGATTCGGACATGCATCCAAGAGGCTCATATATTTCGCCCAATAGTCACTCAAGGGTTCATCATACCCTTGTTTCACACCAGTGATCTCTCTCTTCAGCGCGCTCGTCTTTGATGACTGGAAGAATTCCCCTAAGAATGCCGACTTGAAATCTGCCCGACTCTCAATGGAATTGGGGGGCAGTCGCATGAACCAGGTGTTAGCTTCCCCTTTTAGAACGAACGGCAAAGCCTTCAATCTATAGTCATCATCGGTCGCCCCTGCTGGCCTTCTCTGTGCCCTACAAATCTTACAGAACTCATGGAGGAATTCGTAATGGCCTTCATAGCTCTTTCCACAGTACGTAGGCAGGATTGCAATAACATGGGGCTTCACATCACAGGCTGTCTGCCCCGGGGTGACTACTATAGCTTGTGGTGGTTCTCCTTCGGTATGCGCATTCAGCGTTCCGATCTCTGGATCGTCATCATCGTGGTCAGCCATTCTCCTTGGATTGCCTTCCAATTGTAGCCTTGGATTGTCTGGTATTCCTCCTTCTATGGTGTCTTGTTCTTCGTCACTACTCGAACCTAAATCAGACAAAGCTGCCGACAGGCCGGATCAAGTGGTTACGAGTATAGATCCTCGCTGAAGTATCTTCGGTCTCCACTGGTCAGGAGCCGAACTGCTTCTCATAAACTTAAATAAAAAGAAATAGAAAAATTATCCACAATATGTACGCCAAAGTCTCACACACAATAACAGTTAATAACGCCATTCATCCTCGGCAACGGCGCCATTTGAAAGAGCAGGTTTGTGTCAGGTGTCGTGTCGAGCACAGGATGTATCCTACTGATCAGGATGGAACCCCAGCTATGCCTGAATCTGGTATCAATAATTCCTCAACCCACTTCAACTGACTAGTATAGTGGACGTAAGGGTCGAATCCCACAAAGATGAATGCGCTTTGGAATTGTGGTGAAATTCTGGAAAGGTTTGGTTAGCTACCACGCTTTGGGTTGAGACTTTATCTAGGCTGGAATTTAAGATATTACTCTACTGACTAGGAGGCGGGGAGAAAGATGGTTGACATGTGGCTGTGTACGTGGAAAGTGAGGAGCATAGGTTTCAGGAAATATATGAAAAGTACGAGTTTACTATAAAAGGCTAAACGGAATATCAGAGGAAAAGAGGTAGTTAGGTGACTAGGCCTACAGATCTGAAAAGTGACAGCTGAAAAGTAAAGGACAAAAGTAAAAAGTGGTTAAAAAGCAAAAGTGGTCCAAAAGTTAGATGGAGATTGATAAGTCGTATTCTAGGCCTTGGTTACTGGTCAGTATGATGTGCATAATTGATTATATCTGCAAAACAGTTGCTCAAAGTGTGCAGGTTGAGTGTTCTAGCCAGTAGGCAAAGCTTCAAATACTTCAGGTGAAGAGGGCGTCAGGACGATTACGTACTGACCAGTATACATGCAAAAATGGCTCGAGATGGAGAAGAAGGATAGCTGGGACTGATCAACCACAATTAAGGGCAAAGAAGTCATCTCACCACAAGGTTTTACCCTAAAATCAAGGGTAAGCCTCCCTATAAAAGGAAGCCACATGGAGAGAGAGAAGGGGGGCGTTCATTCATCATCATCCATTCTTAGGTAGAATTCTCTCGGTAGTTCAGTCCTTCAGCCCAGTCCAGAGCCTCATTCCTCGCCAACACCATGATCACTTGAGTTCTAGAAGTCTCCGGAGTTCCAGAAGTTCTCGTTCCAGTCCAGCGTGTCTCGCAGTGTCAACAGTTTCATCGCCCGGAGTGGCAAAAACAATATTTATTTGCTTTCTAGTTAATCTTGTTCGTTTTCCCTACGTTGGATCTTTTGCATTCCAGTATTTTGTTTATTTTGAAGTCTTGGTTGTGATCCAAACGTTTTCTAAATTGCTATGAAGTTGTTTCGTTCGGTTGTATCGTTGTTTTTTCTTCTTTCTGCCTAGATAGCTTAGATCTAGCTGTTACGATAATTTCCAGTGTGGAATCGCATGTTTTAACTTCTGTAGTTAATTTCTCTGAGTTTGCAAGTCTAGATAGCTGTTAGATTTTAGATCTGAATTAGTTAAGTGCGAAAACCCAGTTTACGTGATTTCTGCCACCCTGCATGTTGACCAGTAAGCATAATTGCAGTTTTAGTGTTTAATCTTCTGATTTGGATTTTAGATTGTAGATCTGTTTTTGTGAAGTTGTTAATCTGCATTACTCGTTCATGGAACCTGAGTTGTTTGATTTGTGTTCAGACTTGCTGGAGAAGACAATGTCCACATCCAAATTTGGGACCACATTTGTTTTTTAGTTACTTTTTGCTTTTGTCTTTTACTTTTCCTTACTTTTCAGCTGTTACTTTTCAGACCTGTAGGCCTAGTCACCTAACTACCTCTTTTTCCTCTGATATTTTGTTTAACCTTTTATAGTAAACTCGTACCTTCCACATTTATTAGCCAAAAACCATGTTCCCCACTTTCCACGTACACAGCCGCATGTCCAACACCTTTCCCGCCTCCTAGTCAGTAGAGTACTACTTTAAATTCCAGCCTAGATAAGTCTCAACCCAAAGCGTGGTAGCTAACCAAACCCTCCAGAATATCACCGCAATAGTTTTAGCGCACCATCTCTGTGGGATTCGACCCCTACCTTCACTATACTACCCAGTAGAAGAGGGTTGAGGATTCTTTGAAAGCAGGTTCTAGGCTAGCGGGGATTCTTATACTGATCAGTAGGATAGATCCTTGCTTGACCGACACCTACGCAAACCTGCTCTTTCAAATGGCGCCGTTGCCGGGGATGGATGGCGTTATTAGTAGCTATTGTGCGTGATACTTTGGCGTATATATTGTGGATAACTTTTTCTCTTTCTTTTTATTTCAGTTTATGAGAAGCAGCTCGGCTCCTGACCAGTGGAGGCCGAAGATACTTTAGCGAGGATCTATACTCGTAACCACTCGATCCGGTTTGTCGACGGCTCTGTCTGACTTAGGTTAGAGTAGTGACGAGGAGCAATACACCATAGAAGGACCAATACCAGAAGAGATACCACTGTTGGAAGGCAACCCAGGGGAGATGGCTGCCAACGGAGATGATGATCCAGAGATCGGTACCCTGAACGCGCATAACGAGGGAGAACCACCGCAAGCCATTGTAGTCACCTCGGGGCACACTGCCTGTGATGTGAAGCCCCATGTTATCGCAATTCTGCCTACATACTGCAGAAAGAGCTATGAAGGACCTTACGAGTTCCTGCATGAGTTTTGTAAGATTTGTAGGGCGCAAAGGAGGCCAGCAGGGGCGACCGAGGATGACTATAGATTGAAGGCTTTGTCGTTTGTTCTAAAAGGGGAAGCCAACACTTGGTTCATGCGTCTGCCACCCAACTCCATTGAGAGTTGGGCCGATTTCAAGTCAGCATTCTTAGGCGAGTTTTTCCCATCGTCGAAGACAAGTGCGCTGAAAAGAGAGATAACTAATGTGACGCAAGGGTACGATGAGCCTTTGAGTGATTACTGGGTGAAATATATGAGCCTCTTGGATGCGTGCCCCAACCATCGCATGGCGGATATTGAAGTACACCATGTCTTTTATGAAGGGATGAACAAAGCAACCAAGGATCTAGCGAATTCCTCGCCAGGAGGAAGCTTCACGCAGCTAAGGGTCAGCGAAGCTAAAAGGGTCATAGGGAAACTGTTGAGCGCAAAAAAGGAGTATGACAATTCCAGAGATGGTTACAGCAGAGAAAGGATTGCCAGCGCCTTGTCTACTGACCAGGAGCAGAAGATAGAACAGAAGATGGATTTGAAGATGGACGAATTGAAGAAGACGCTCTTGAGCGCAATCGAGAAAAATGACCACCAACTTCCCCAGCTGGAAACTACAAAGGTGCAGAACAAGGGAACCAAGGGCCGAGCTATGATCAGCCCAATGACTTCGTGAATATGGAACAAGTCAACGCTGCTGGGTATTACAATTCTAGTGGGCATTTGATCCAAGGGAGACAACGGGATGCACCATGGAGGGATCATCCGAATTTTCGATGGGGAGATAGGAGCCAAAATCAAAACCAAGGTCAAGGTCAGAACCAATACAACCCCCACCCGAACCAGAATTTCAACCGTGGCCCGGAAAATTCAAACAACCAGTTCAACTGGTCAGGAAGGAACCAACAACCCCACAGTCAACAACCTCAAAACCAACACCCACAAAACCCAAACCCTGTTTATGTACCACCCCACCAGAGGAACTTTCAAAATTATCAGAGTCAACCTAACCAAGGACCACCACCTCAGCAAAACCCAACCCAGTTCCAAAACCAGAAACATAACCAATATCATACTGACCAGTACAACCCTCCTGGCCAGTATAACCAATACCCACCTAACCCGAACCAGCAAAATTTCCAAAATTTCCAGCCCAACCAAAATTCCCAGTTTAACCAGCACCAAGGGCCGAATCAATCCCAATATCCTAGCAGGTCAAGGAGATCTATGGAGGACATGATGGGAGAATTGCTCGCATCGCAGCAAGGTATCAAGGGTGAGTTACAATCCCATAATGAAGTAGTGCAAGGGATGCAGAGTGCCCAGAAGGAGCATAAGGCGAACATGGATATGATGAATAGGCAGTTGGCCCAACTGGCCAGTTCGATGGGTGAAATGAAAGGAAACTCAGGGAAACTCCAGTCCACAATCCATGTGCCTGAAAAGGCGAATGTGAGCAAAGTCACACTACGATCCGGTACTACCTATGAAGGACCCCAGCAAAAGAAGTCTAGTGGAGAACCAAGTGGAGCAACATTATTGGGGGACGTTGTCTGGGAAGAAGAGCTACGCAGACCTCTACCCCAGATGCAGGACCCATTTTTCTTGGGAAAAACACCATGTGGAAAAGGCGAGCCCGAGAACGTACTGGTCAAAAAGGAACACCCCATCAAGAGGTAGAATCCAGAACGAAGGAAACTCAGACCCAGAATCTGCCCAAGGAAGGTCCCAAGAAGGTTGTTGAGGGACCGGTAAAGGAGAGAAAGGGGGAGAAACCATTCTCTTATCGTTTCGTAACTAAGATGAATAAGGAAAACCTAGTGGATTACTTGTCAATTTTCGGGAAGCTGGATGTTACCATACCATTCCTCCAAGCCGTGAAGATACCCCCACTTGGGAAATTTATTAAGGAGTTCATAGCCGGGAAAGCCCAGGAGGATGGAAAAATTATGGTAGAAGGGATCGCGTCAGCAATAGTGCAGGAGAAGCTACCGCCTAAGAGGGCTGATCCAGGTATGTTCACCCTGCCTATAACTATAGGAGATGTGAAAGTCGAGCATGCAATGTGTGATCTTGGAGCTTCTATTAATGTCATGCCTTTGTCGATCTATAACCAATTGAAGGGGGTTAGATTGTCGAGTACTAGGGTGTTGATCCAACTGGCTGATAGGTCATGCATAAGTCCTGAGGGTGTTTTAGAGAATGTGTTGGTCAGAGTGCATGAGTTTACCTACCCTGCTGACTTTTATGTGATCAAAATTAGTGAGTCCGAGGCTAGGGAATCTAGTGGAATCTTGTTGGGAAGACCATTTTTTAGAACGGCCAAGACGATAGTAGACATGGCTGAGGGAACAATTTGCATTGATTTTCATGGGGAGAAATTTACTTTTGATATCAATAAGACCATGAAAAAACCTATAGATTCTGAAAACTCGTGTTATGTTGATGTGATTGACCCCCTAGTCCAAGATTTTCTTGAGACCGAACTATTGCAGGAGAAACTCCAAGCTTTAGATGTTTATGAGCAGGCTGACGTAGAAGCTGTTGCATGGTGTGATCTGATCAGTAGCCAAGGGTTGACCGATGAAGAGATAGAAAAAGCAATTATGAACTTTTGTCAGAAATCAGAATTTATTGGAGCCGCAGGGGCTCAACTACCAGCCAGTACAGAGGAATTCTCAGATGGTGAATTAGAAAAAGAGGGTGATGCTGCTAAAAACCTTCTACCCGCAGACACACTTCCCCAACAAGTAGATTTAAAGAAAACGGCCAACAAACAAGCCTCGGTGAGACCCTTTTCAAACCTCCGAGATGAAATTCCAGAAATACAACCGCCGACTGAAGAGCGGCCGCCAAACCCACAACCGCAACCACAAGAGCCGATTCCTCAGGCTCCGGCGATGATTCCCTTGAACGAACTGGCGGAGTTCCTCAGGCAGCAGGACCCAAATAAAGATTGGGCGGCTGTGTTGGCGGGTTTTAACCAAATCAGAGGCGGATCAAGCATGACCGGAGGAACCCCGGTAGTACCTACCCCAGAAACAAATGTTCAGCCCACAGTGCACCCACCGACTCCCATTCCAACTTCCTCAACAATCCTACCAGAAAAGAAATCTCCCTTGACGACCGCACCATCAGAATCCTCAAAACCCTCCCCGACTCGCCAACAAATCTAACCAATGGATGTTGACCCTCTTTCTGCCTATTATGACTCTGACCTAGGGGAAGGCGAATGGAAAGCAAGCAAGGAGCAGAAGAGCCGGGAGGAAGAAGATGAATCGGAGAGAACACCGGTAGCGGAACTGGTTCCCCAAGAAATGGAAAGGGAGGGGATAGATCTGAACAAAACGGCCAGAAAGAAAGTCCTTATGACTGATGAGGAGTTTGAGGAGCTTTTGAACGAGGTAAATAGGATGGAAGATGGCACTGCAAAGATGGCTGAGGGTCTGGACCTCGCATCAGAGGCAGTAGGAGAGAGTGAAGAAGTTGGTACAAGGAACGACCCAGAAGGCCTAGCCCACCAACCAGTAGACAAGGGGGAAGAGAAACAGACCGAAGAGGGAGAGCCGAAGTCGGTGACTCCCCAGCCAGAAGCAGGGGAGAGTGATACACAAATCGAGGAGAAGGATACCGAGGTACAACCAGCGGAACCAGAGCAGGTGGTACCACCAGTATTGACACCGAAAACAGTTAAAAGAAAATTGGTGTTGAAAGGTGATCCAAAGGCAGAACGGCTGAAGCCAAAGAGAGTATCGTAAAGATGCCTCGGGAAATGGACATCAAGCAAGGCAGGAGCAAACACGGCAGCAAGTGCGTTAGAAATCTCTAGTGAAGAACAGAGGGCTACTCCTACAAAACCTGGGGAGGAATCCTTGTCGGCTACCAACTTGAAAGATGCCTCGACAGCAACCGAGGTGGTCTCACCCACGCCGAGTGACCAGAGGGAAGAAACTGACACGATGGCTAAGGGTCTGGACCTCACATCGGAGTCAGTAGGGCACCCAGAGCCAGGAGATGGCAGTACCCATATCCGCTTGGAGACCCAGTCTACTGCCCAGAAGGAGCCTTCAACACCAACAGATGAGAGATCGGAGGAAAATGAAGACAGAGATGAGGACAGATACCGCACTGAGAGGAAAAGGAAGGGGAAAGCCCCTGTTAAGAAGAAACCAAGCAGTAAGAAGCAACGCACGGTCAACACCGGCATCGCCATCACAGAGTCAGATCAGAGAGCCCCATCGCGCCGAAAGGAGCCGAGTGACAGTGAGTATACAGCAAGTGAAGAATCGGGGTCAGAAAGCGACGTCTCCCTAGAGGACGATGAGTATGGCGAGAAGCAGCTCCCACACAACCATCGAGAGTTGATGCATCCTCCCGTGGAAATATTGAAGTACCGGCGTTGGAAGGTGAAGCACTTCAGCACTAAAAAGCTTCAGGATGCGTTTGATGACAAGGACGAAGGCAGCAAGCAGATTAAGAGTGGGAAGGTACTCTTTTTCCCAGCACTTGATGAATTGAATTCCCGTGAACCTCTCTTGTTGCATTCGCATGCGTTGGGTTTTGATTGGTTGTTGGAGAATGTGGATCCGAGTATACCTATAAGGCTGGCAAATGAGTTTTTCACTACCTTTAGATTCAAGGTCACTACGGATCTGGATGAAGAGTACATAACCATTAGGGTATTCGGAAGAGAGGTAAGCATGAGCTTGATTGAGTGGACGGTCAAATTGGGAATGTGTAGTTTAGGAGAGGCCATAGGGCCAGAATGGAGAAACAGGGAGAGGGGAATTCCCCGGAGGCACATCGAATTTGAGCCCCAGGAAGCCTGGGAGTAACTTACTCACCCTGACGCAGGGCAGTTCCAGTCCACGATTTCCCGCTTCGTCCACTTAACAACCCGATTTTGCGTCTGGTACAACTTTACCTGGATTTTAATTTGTTGGGGCAATCAAATTTCGCCGTCCGAACTTCAATGACCAAACTGTACCTCCTCTGGTGTGCTAAGCGCGGGAGGACAGTGCACCTGGGCTTCTGGACCGCGTACCAGTGTCACCTCATCACCACCCACCCAGCGAGGAACCTCTCCCTCTGCCATTTATTAGAAGTTTTTGTCAGGAACAACATAGCTATCTTGGAGGGAGAGGACTTATCCCCCTTGACGATGGTCGACCCTCCTGGCCTCTTTGATACACCATTGTTCGTCCGAACGAACACCGTTTACATGAGGCAGGGCATACCACGTTTCTACGCGATGGGAGAAGAAGCTATACCAGCCGGGAGAGCGACGGCAGCCCAGGGAACACCAGCGTAGGAGCAGAGGCAGGAGAGGTTGGAAAAAGCAGTGGCGGAGTTAGCCGATGAAAATGGGAAAGCAAGGGCGGAGTTGAACCGTTTGGCAACTGTGATGGAAGGAATCTTGAGGGAGTTAGCTGCTGAAAAGTTAGTACGAGAAGCTGGTACAAGCGGCCACGTAGGCCAGGAAGTCGGATCACAAGGACCCCAAACAGAAGAGGAGAAACAAGAGGACGGAGATGCCGAGGAGTCGGCCGAGCCTGAAGGAAAACAGTCCGAGAATGAGGAGGAGCAACCGAAAGAACCACCTGCACCACAACCTGCCCCGCGAAGGAGCAGGAGGAACAAGTGACCACCACCCCACTTGACCAGTTAGTTTTCTTTTTATTTTCAGTTTTTAGTTTTTCGTATTTTAATTGTGTTTTGTTTTTTTTAGGTAGTATAATCCGTGTAGAATGTGAGCAAACCCTTTTCATAACACTTAGCCTACGCAATAGTCTAAGTGTGAGAAGTCAGGGTTCGCTATTTTGACGCATGTGTTGTGTTTTTTCTTTGTTTTATTTTCAAAAGCATGTTGGCTCACACTTAGCCCATTGCATGGTCTAAGTGTGAGAAGTATATGTATATATGTGTTTTGTAATTGTTGGATTCTGCTTAGGTTTTAAACTCTCCCACTTAGCCTACTTTAATAGTCTAATTGTGAGAAGTTTTAGTTTTTAGCATGTCATTTTGTTTGTCATGTTTGTGTGTCCATCGTACTGGCCATTACCTTTTCCACTTCACAGCCTTATCTGAGGGCAGACACTTGTGAAGTGGGAGGGGGGACGCAATGGCCAATATGATGTATGTGTATATGTGTGGTTTGTGTTTGTGCTTGTGTTAGTGTCTTGTTAGGTCTAGTTTTTTTTTTCTTTTGTGTGTTGATTGGGCTTAAAACTCAACTGTCCTGAGCTGACGGTGAGGGGAATTGAGGGAGATACGACATGCTGGAAAACAGAAACCACCCCCCTTAGTACCTCCTAGCCAGGATAGATGATGCGAGTATGAAAGAAAAGCCCACACTTAGAGCCAAAACACAAAAGCCCTCTTTAAATGTGAGTTAAAAGCCTAAGTGGAACCACTTTCCACTAATTCAGAAAAGAAAAGAGTGGCTGCCACAGGGTGCCTAGGGTGAAGTGACTGCGTGTAGCAACACTGAAGGTAGTAGGAAACCCCCCCTCCCAAAAAAAACCACCTTTAGAACCCATTTTCTTAACTCTTTATACCCAGATATACACCCCTAGCCACTGGGATTGTGTGTGCAAGGAATGAGACGATTGGAGCTTACTGGCCAGAAAGGTGTATAAGAAGGCAGGAACCAGCTAGGCAAGGAAGTTTGGAAGAAAATCGACCAGGGAGTTATCCCAGGTCCAAAAAAGAAGAAGAAGGTATAAGGGTGGCGAAGCCACAAAGAAAAAAAGGGGGAAAGAAAGAAAAAAAAAAGAGAAAGGATGAAGGAAAATGTTGAGAAAAACTTGGCCACAAATAAAGTAGAAATTTTAAACCTTAGAGCCTTAGGAACATCCACCCAAAACACTACAAACCAATAGCCCCGTTACAAGCCTTTAAGCCCTTCAGTAGCTGCACATGAAATCTAAGTCCGAAGCAATTGTGGTTGAGCACTATGAGAGAATGCAGTCCTAACATTCCCGGTGAGGTATTCTAGGCCTTGGTTACTGGTCAGTATGATGTGCATAATTGATTATATCTGCAAAACAGTTGCTTAAGTGTGCAGGTTGAGTGTTCTAGCCAGTAGGCAAAGCTTCAGATACTTCAGGTGAAAAGGGCGTCAGGACGATTACGTACTGACCAGTATACATGCAAAAATGGCTCGAGATGGAGAAGAAGGATAGCTGGGACTGATCAACCACAATTAAGGGCAAAGAAGTCATCTCACCACAAGGTTTTACCCTAAAATCAAGGGTAAGCCTCCCTATAAAAGGAAGCCACATGGAGAGAGAGAAGGGGGGCGTTCATTCATCATCATCCATTCTTAGGTAGAATTCTCTCGGTAGTTCAGTCCTTCAGCCCAGTCCAGAGCCTCATTCCTCGCCACAACCATGATCACCTGAGTTCTAGAAGTCTCCGGAGTTCCAGAAGTTCTCGTTCCAGTCCAGCGTGTCTCGCAGTGTCAACAGTTTCATCGCCCGGAGTGGCAAAAACAATCTTTATTTGCTTTCTAGTTAATCTTGTTCGTTTTCTCTACGTTGGATCTTTCGCATTTCCAGTATTTTGCTTATTTTGAAGTCTTGGTTGTGATCCAAACGTTTTTTAAATTGCTATGAAGTTGTTTCATTCGGTTGTATCGTTGTTCTTTCTTCTTTCTGCCTAGATAGCTTAGATCTAGCTGTTACGGTAATTTCCAGTGTGGAATCGCATGTTTTAACTTCTGTAGTTAATTTCTCTGAGTTTGCAAGTCTAGATAGCTGTTAGATTTTAGATCTGAATTAGTTAAGTGTGAAAACCCAGTTTACGTGATTTCTGCCACCCTGCATATTGACCAGTAAGCATAATTGCAGTTTCAGTGTTTTATCTTTTGATTTGGAGTTTAGATTGTAGATCTGTTTTTGTGAAGTTGTTAATCTGCATTTCTCGTTCATGGAACCTGAGTTGTTTGATTTGTGTTCAGACTTGCTGGAGAAGACAATGTCCACATCCAAATTTGGGACCACATTTACTTTTTAGTTACTTTTTGTTTTTGTCCTTTACTTTTCCTTACTTTTCAACTGTTACTTTTCAGACCTGTAGGCCTAGTCACCTAACTACCTCTTTTTCCTCTGATATTCTGTTTAACCTTTTATAGTAAACTCGTACCTTCCACATTTATTAGCCAAAAACCATGTTCCCCACTTTCCACGTACACAACCGCCTGTCCAACACCTTTCTCGCCCCCTAGTCAGTAGAGTACTGCTTTAAATTCCAACCTAGATAAATCTCAACCCAAAGCGTGGTAGCTAACCAAACCTTCTAGAATATCACCACAATCACTCCAACCGTCACCATCTCTGTGGGATTCGACCCCTACCTTCACTATACTACCCAGTAGAAGAGTGTTGAGGAATTATTGATACCAGGATTTAGGCTTAGCAGAGGATTGTTTCATCCTGATCAATAGGATACATCCTTGTTTGAACAACACCTTAGCAAACTTGCTCTTTCAGAGATGTTATCCTCTTCAACATGAATCAAATCAGATCGGCGAATCCAGAATTATCACCATAGAAACACAAATTAACAACTTCATGAACACAGATCTACAATTAAAACCTCAAATCAAAAGATCAAATACTGAAACTGCAACTAAACTTACTGGGTGACATGCAAGGTGGCAGAAACTTCGTAAACTAGGCTTTCACATTTATCCATTTCAGATCTAAAATCTACCAGCAAACTGAACTCGAGAACTCAAATCTATCAATTCGGAAATGGAAGCATGCTCGCAACAACTAGAAATTACCGTAACTACTGGATATAAGCTATCTAGGCAGAAAAGAACGAGATCAAACAAGAACCGATGCACAAAAACAACTTCATATCATAGAAACGTTTGGATCACAACTAAGACTGCAAAGTAAGCAAATATTGAAAGTGCAACAAATCCAACGTAAGAAAACAAAGTGCGATTAACTAAGAAAGAAAATAAAGATTGTTTGCCACTTCGGGCGATGAAACTGTTAACACTACGAAACACGCTGACTGGAACGAAAGGATGTGGAACTCCGGAGAATTGATGAGCTTCAGGTGACCATGGCTGTCGGCGAGGAACGAGAATATGAAGGATAATGCTGAAGGATTGATCTACCGAAGAGAGATTGCTAACTAAGCATAGGAGTTGATGAACTAGTCGATGATGATTCTCTCTCCAAGTGGCTTTCTTTTATAGGGAGGCCTCCCTTGATATTTAGGGTAGACTTCAAACATGAAATGACTCTTTTGCCCCCTTGCTTGCGGCTGATCTTCCCTGCTATCCTTATTCTCCATCTCGAGCCTTTTTGGCATCCATACTGGTCAGGATAGCAACATCCTGACGCCCTTCTCACCTGAATTCTCCTAACATTCCCATACTGGCTAGAACACTTCCCTGCACACTTTAGCAACTGTTTTGCAGATATATTCCAATTATGCACATTATACTGACCAGTAACCAAGGCCTAGAATACGACTTATCAAACTGCTCACACTTACTACATGTTTGTCCTCAAGCGTGAAGAACAACAAAAGAAGTAAGTTGAATTCTAGCTTGGTTACTCCCCTGACCGACTCTATCCTAACCTAGACCCAAACTATGGCGCAAAGAAAAACACATAAGCACGGACACATACACATAAACAGAACTAAAGACACTTAAACACATTAACACAACTCAATTGGGCTATATTTTCAACCATCTCTCCCATTGGATCAGGTGCAATCCGGCCGTAGACAGCCTTGAATTTCCGCCGCCCCCCCTTTCCTTCCCAGTCAGTACGTCCGCTTGTCAAGATCACCCACACTCTCGGCTTAACACTGGATTCTCTCAGTCGCTCACTCCTCACTGGGGATGTTAGGACTGTATTCTCTCATAGCGCTGAACCATAGATGCTTCGGACTTAGATCTCACGTGCGGCTACTGAAGGTCTTTTAGGCTTGTAACGGGACTATTGGGTTATAGTGTTTGGGGTGGTTGTTCCTAAGGCTCTAAGGTTCAAAAACCATTACTTTATTCTGATGCGGGGGGGACTGTGTGCGCTCAGGCTTTCGGCTGCCACTTCTGCTTGGCTGGACTTTTTCCAAAGTTGCTTCCTAACTGGTCAGTAGCGTCTTGTGGCTTCGTCACCCTTATTCATTCTCATTCTTTTTGTGGTCAAGTGTTTTCGACCATTTTCTTCACATTTTCCTTCTTTCCTTCTTATTATTTTTGGGTCTGGAATGACTTCCTGGTCGATTTTCTCCCTGCTTCTCAATTCTTTTTGCTCTAGTTGGTTTCTATATTGTATGTCCTTCTGGCCAGTTGCCTCCTTGCCTTATGCCTTGCACACATACAATTCCAGGGGCTAGGGGTTATATCTGGTTATGTATGGCTAGAAAGTGGGGTTCTAAGGGTTGGAAAAAAAAATATATATATATATATATATATATATATATATATATATATATATATATATATATATATATATATATTCCTACTGCCTTCAGTGTTGCTACACGCGGTCACTTTACCCTAGGCACCTTGTGGCAGCCACTCTTTTCTTTTCTAAATTAGTGGAAAGTGGTTCCACTTTAGGCTTTTGACTCAAATTTTAAGAGGGCTTTTGTGTTTTGGCTCTAAGTGTGGGCTTTTCTCTCATACTCGCATCATATATACTGACTAGGAGATACTAAGGGGGGGTGGTTTCCATTTTCCAGCATGTCCTATCTCCCTCAATTCCCCTCACCGTCAATTCGAGACAGTTGAGTTTTAAGCCCAATCAAATAAAAAACTAGACCTAGACACTACACAAACACTTAAACACAGATAACACATATGTACACATGTCATACTGGCCAGTGCATTTCCCCCTCCCACTTCACACGTGTCTGCCATCAGAAGAGGCTGTGAAGTGGAAAAAAGGTAATGGCCAGTATGGCTGAAACACAGACATACCAAAACACAACAAGACATACTTATACTAAAAACTTCTCACACTTAGACTATATAATAGGCTAAGTGTGAGAGTTTAAATTCTAAACAGAAACCATCAAACCTAAACATATATATACAACAAACTCCTCACACTTAGACTATATAATAGGCTAAGTGTGAGTTGACATGCATACGAAAAAGAAAACAGAAAACACAAACACATGCGTCAAAAATAGCAAACACTTTACTTCTCACACTTAGACTATTGTAGCTGGTGGAGAATTCAAATACTCAACTGGTCCTACTGGCCAGGTTGCTGGGAACCACCCACAATCAAAGCCCTGAAGGTAGTGGTGACTCTTGGGGTGGTGGAGTTATGGTAGAAGATGGAAGGGGTGAGAAGTAGAGAGTCTCCTCCTTGGGTTGAAGGTCGTCGGCCATGAAGGAAAAAAAGGAGAAGAAGAAAGAAAAAAAAGAAAAAGAAACTTGGGCTTGGTCCATTAAATTAAAAACCATACTTGGGCTTCCATGATTTAATTTCAATTGGGCTCAATAAATAAAGAAGTTACAAGCCCAAGTTAAAAAAACTACTACTTGATAGATTTAAAGAGTAATTAAAATTCAAGTTATTTTATATTTAATTGGACTTCAAATTTATTTTGGAAAGTCCAAAATAAATTCATACATTTTTATATTTTTCGTATTTTCCTTCGTTAATTAAAATTCACGGGTCTTTATTTTATTTTGTTATCGCGTTCTTCATAACCAAACATCAAAGTACGTTTAACGGCATCATTTTATATTTGGTGTTGTCCCAAATATAATATCCCTTTGACCATTCCTCGATTTATGCGCGTCGTTATCCATAAAAACATATATTCCTTCCCACTTATATTTTTTTCGTCTTGCTATAAATCAACAATTTCATTGTTGATCTTTCAACGAGACCTTAAACGTGTCTCCAACGTTCATAATTAAATATAAACATGCACGCTTCTTTTCATATTAACCACAATAACCATAATTCTCCTAGAGCACATTTATCGAGAAGCATCATAATTCGAAATAATTTTATTAATTATTTCGTGATATACATTAAATTAGTACTTTAAAAAGTACGGGCGTTACAATGAGTCACTCACTCTCTGCATGAGCGAATATTCCCTGCCAAGATCGTTATCCAGCTGGAGGTCGTGCCGAGCCTATAAATTGAGGATGTGCCACCACATTAGAAGAGGATCCTTTACTTTCCGTCTTTAGTTTAGCTCTCTAGTTCAGTTCCCTAGATAGCTTAGATAAAGTAATGCTTAGTTAGAAAGGGCGATTGAAGAGCGCTGCAGAATACTTGATATCTGTCGGCGTATTCTTAAGTTTTCCGCCGAGGATCTCCTCGGTTTACTTGCTTTCGTAGTTCCGAAGTGTTAGCTTAGTTTAAATTTCACGATGTACTGTTCTGAGTTTTAGTTTTAATTAAAGTTGCTTTCGTTTTCATCATCGTGTTTACTGTACTGAGTAGTTAATTTTCATTCCAGTCTGAGATTTACTTGACCCAGTAGTTAAAGTTCCCTTGAGCAAGTAGTTAGTTACTTTTATGCCTAAGTTAAAATCAGTAGTTAAAAACTCCCAAAAGTAAAGCGTGGCAGCAGCCAACCCCCTGTTCACTACTCAAACACTTGATACACTAGCTTCTCTGTGGGATCGACCCCGAACTTGCCGCTTTATTGTTAAAGTAGTGCAAAATTGGGAGTTTATAAATTACATTGGTGGCGTGCGAAAGCGAGATCAACTTGATCAAGTGGCAACGACATTTGCTAACTGATCCATCCGGTTCAGTAATCTCTTCCATATAACTTGAATCAATAAACCGCATTTTCGCCAGTCCGCCCGATCAGTTGGAGAGCGTCTCTTGACCAATCTACGTTCCTTTGCTATTTCAGTTTGCGCGAGTTAGGCATAAAAAGAACAGAATCGAGAAATTGAGCTTTCACCCCCACACATCATTTTATTACAACTTATATCTTTACATTACACTACTAATAATGTCGAACTCACTTTCCACTAGCACTACTTACATTTTCCTTTATTCTATTCTCTCTCATTTTATCAATTATATAATGTTCATATTTTTCACAGACAGATGGAATATTATCATGGGCGGACCCTAGTATAGTGGGGGAGGGGCTTAAGCCCTCAATGATTTTTTTTTTACTTTTTTCTATTAACTTTTTTAAAAATTTAGGCAAATTTATTGTAAATTATAGTGTAAAAGCCCGTACAAATTATCTATATTACTCAAATATATACTTTAAAACAAAATTTAGAAATTCCAGCCCCTATCGATAAATATTTCTGTGTCTACCACTGAGTATTATAATGAAAAGAGTAAAATAAGAGAGAATGTAAAATAAGATAAATGAAGAAAGAGTAAAATATAAGAGATAATAAACTTTTTACCAAAAAATGAGATGAGTCAATTATTTTGATACAACCTAAAATGTAATAAAACTCGAAGGATTGATACAACCTAAATTGTAATAAAACTCAACTCCTTGGGACGGATGGAGTATGTACATGAACACAATCAAAAAATTGATTTGAACAGGATTGTTTCACCGATAAAATTAATTATTTAACTTTTCAAACTGGCTACTTTATATTTATATTTAAGAAATATTTATAATTTGAACACTGAAAATGTATTCCAAGAATAATAAAAAAACAATAGTACAAAATATGTGTAGGTGGTCCAGTTTAAGGGCGGTGCCGGTGGCCCAAATAAGTAACTACTATGATAGATACAAATGAGAAATTTCTAACAATCACATTAACTTTTGGATCCATATCGATATGGAGTACGAGAGATCCAACACCATATCTACTTCTGGGCTTATTAAATTATCAATGAAACTACAATTTCATGTACAATATGTAAAATATGAAATCTGAGCATGGTATAAGGGCATCAGCAGTGGGGCGCCCTATGGCGTGTCACGTCATCAGTTTTATCCTCCTACCTCCCCACCTGCAGTGGGGCGCGTCACATCATCATTTTTTTAATATTTACAAAATCCATACAAAATCCATACGATTTTTTTTAATATTTACATCATCATCGTGGTTGATCGGTAAAATAGTCTTCAACCAGACGTCTGTGAGCTTCCGGGTGGTCTCGTCGGACATACGTCCTATGTCGAATAGGCCTGTGGACTTGCTCAGCCGCCGCTGCCGCCGCCTCCTCCTCGCGCTGCATTGCCGCATAGCATATCGCCATGGCCTCTTCAACGGCTGCATCTAATGCTTCTGACGTCAAACTACCGGACTCAGACGAACTAGAGTCGTCGCCGAGATTCATTTTGGTTTGATGTTGAGAGAGAATATGTAAAGAGATAGTCGATATGTTCGTATGTACAAATGAATGAGAAACGAGATTTAAATAGAAAATCAAAAACGCGTGCCATCGTCCGCGACCATCGTCCGCGTAGCCCACAGTGGGGCGGACGATGGCGCGACTGATGGCCTATCGTCCGCGGCCATCATCCGCGTAGGGCGGACGATGGCGCGGACGATGGACATCATCCACGCTATACTCTGCGCCCTTAGTATAGGGCGCGACGATCGTCCGCGGCCTATGTCACGCACCCGCAATGGGGCGGACGATGGCGGGCGCGGACGAAGCGCGCCATCAGGCGTGCCATCGTCCGCCCCATTGCGGATGGCATAAAATATTATCCTCCATCCGTTCGCCATTAGTTGGCACACTTTGATCCTACTTTTTTATATTAATTTTATAATAAAATATGAGTGAGAATGAGTTAGCGGAATGTAAAGTACATTACTAAAAGTAGTAAAAGGTATGTGTGACAAGTATTGGTGGACAGACCAAAAAGGACACTAATGGCAAGTAATGGCGGACGAAGGGAATATATAAGATCATTTTTAAAATTCCAACTTTCACAAAAATAACAATTTAGACATGACATATTTTGTATTAGGGCAAATTGTCTGTAAAGTTATGAACTTTTAAAATAGTTTGGTTTTTCCCGTAAACTTTAAATGTTGCATGAAAATTCATGAACTTTGTCAGACTGTGTAAATTTCTTATGCGATTCGACCCGATAGATTTCCTACACAAACTTATCCTACATGGCGCCGGAGGCGTGAGTTGGCAACTCCACTAATTCTGGTTGTTTCTCTTCTATCTCTACTTTTTCCTCTATTTTTACTTTATTCTCTCTTGATCAACTCACAAAACAACACAGCATAAAATTCCATGCCCGAAATAAAAAATTTTTATTTATTGAGGCGAAGAGAGTATTAATCATTTGTAGGTAACAACAAAAAATTAAATACCCCCTATTTCATAACAAGTAATTGATTTCTTTTTTATTCCACTAGATTGTTTTCCATTTTTAACTAAAATCAAAATATTTAATTTGATATTTTATTCTTTCTTATATTTTATAATCGCCCTTTTAATTTTTTCGTTCTACTTATCTAAATAAATATCATTTTCTTAAATTCTATTAAAAAAATTAATCCTTACAATTTTAAATATCTATCCAATTAATAGTTTATTGACATCATCATATCGATTGAGATGACACAATTCGCGTAGCCATATGAGGTCACGTTGAGCTGAGCATTCGTACATCAGCCTTAATTATAATGGGCCTCTGTTACTGTATGCCCCCTTCTCAATGGACTAATTTTTTTTGTCTATTGATTATTAGAGCATCCACATCCGTGCTCTTGCCAACCAATACGGATATGGGCCCGGACCCACCTTTTCTGTCTACTCTTAGGTAAGAGCACAACACCTACATCCGTGCCCTTCCGCAAGGACGAGCACAAGGGTCCCACCATTCTATTATTCAATTTAAATAAAAACATTTCCTCAAAATTAAAATACATTAAAAATACCCGAAATAATATTACAAAAAACATTAAAAATTAAAAATTACATAATTAAAATCTTAAAAAATAAAAATTACATAATTAAAATCATAAAAAATAAAAATTACATAATTAAACTCCTAATCAATAAAAAATACATAATTCAACTCCTAAAATCAAAAAACCCACTACTCGTGGCCGAATTTCTCTCAAATGTGTTTGATTAGGTCTTCTTGTAGCTCAACGTGGGTTTGGGTATCGCGCATTGTGTGCTTTATTTCAATCCTCTCACACACTGTCGTATGCACACCTCGGCGTGGGGGAGACCTCGCGCTTGAGCTTCCGACTTCATCCTCGTCGTAAAAGCTAGCCACCTTCGGTCCTTCGTATGCTATAATCATGTTGTGTAAGATAATAAACGTGTACATGATGTCGGCGAGACGGGGCCTTCACAATGTTGAATCGGGCTTGAAGGACCCCAAAGGCTCTTTCTACGTCTTTCCGCGCAGACTCTTGACGCCCATCTCGGGTCTTGCGGGTTGCTGAGCGTCTTCACGAAAGTCGACCACCTTGGGTAGATACCATCGGCGAGATAGTAACCCATGTGGTATACATTTCCATTGACGGTGAAGTCGATCGCCGGTGCTACACCATTCAACACATCATTGAAGAGGGGTGAAGAATAGAGCACGTTCAAGTCATTGTTGGATCCGGCAACACCGAAATATGCATGTCAAATCCATAGGCGGTAGTCGGCGACCGCTTCAAGGATAAGTGTTGGGCCGCCACCTTTGTGGCCGCTTAAGTGTTGCCCCCTCCAAGCAGTCGGGTAATTCTTCCACCTCCAATGCATGCAGTCAATACTGCCAAGCACACCGGGAAAGCCATGGACTGTTTCGTGAAGGCGAAGCAACCGTTGGCAATCATCGGTGGTGGGTGCCCGAAGGAATTCATCACCAAAAGTTGAATGAACGCCCTCGCAAAAATTTTTAAGACAAAGGATTCCAGTGGACTCACCGACATGCAAATACTCATCGAAGAGGTCGGCCGTTTGCTCAGTAGCGAGTTGTCGGATGGCACACGTACACTTCTGCAACGCCAAGAGACTTTGCCGACCGGCTGCATCTGGACATGTTTGGAAGTATTCAACACGGGCGAACAATGTGTTGACAATACGCATAAACAAGCGCTTTGACATGCGAAAACGGTGCCTAAAGTAATCTTCCGGAACCGCGGCTGGTCTGAAAAATAGTCGGCAACGAGCCTTTTGTGGGCTCCCTCCCGGTCACGATGAATGTAGCGGCGAGTTGATCTAGTTGGTTGAGGAGGAGGGACGGGGGTATTCGCTGCAACATATGCTTCATAAGCGGCACGATGTTGTTCGTAGTATTCTTGTTCTTCGCGCTCCGCTTCCGCAATGAGATGGGTGAAATCCATTTGAGGTTTTGAATGAGAGATGAATATGTAGATAAGTTGTATGAAAAATATGAATGAGAGGTGAATGAAAGATGATTTGATATGAAAAATGGATGATGAATGTGTGTATTTATAGATGATTTTTTTTTGGGGGGGGGAATAAAAAAAATAAAAAAAAATACAGAAAAACGGGCAAAAAACAGCCATTTTTTTGGGATTGTGAAAATATTTTTTTTTGGTATTATTTTTTATTTTTTAAAAAATAATAAAAAAAATGATTTTCCAACGGATATGTCGTTGGTCAATCAGAACGCGCCACGTCGCCTGCTCGTTGGCACGGACGTGCTCGATGCATCGAGCAGCGTTGTGCTAGCGGCGGACAGCGTCTCCGTGCCGCTGGCACGGACGGACGGACGCGTCCCTACTCGCCGATGTGGATGCTCTTAAAGCAATAAGCCCAAACTGTAGGCGAATCTAATTTCCTTACACTTCTTTTTTATAGTGGGAATATTTTTTTTAGTACCTCAACTATTATCTCAAATGAGTATATTTAGTCCCTAACATTTAATAATATCTTTTAAGGTCCATCAAATTCAACTACTTTTTTATTATTTTCATTTTTTTTATAACCAAAGTACCCTTAAGGCCAATGAGGGCAATTTAATCTATTTACCCTCTCATTTTTATTAAAGTATGTAATTGGGGATAGTTGATGTACCAAAAAACATGTTACCTCCAATTTTAATTTCAAAATAAAATTATTTACGTTTAGTTTTACTTATTTGTAATAATTTAAATCATTGCACTATATTTAATATTAATAGTGAAATAACTTAAATATAAATATATGTAAACATTATATGTATACAATATTTGTATATAAAAGTAGTTCAAATGGAGTATTAATTTTTCAATTTTAAAGCTATACATAGACTATGTTATTTTTAAGTGCAATACAAAATTGATGATTAAAAATAAATTAAAATTTATTAGCATACATAGAATCTTAAATAATTCAAAGATCTAAGTTTTATTTCATCTACTCTTATGTAATAATTGTAGTCTAAAATAATTAGATGAAATTATCAATAATCAATTTAATAAAAAAGACAATGACATTCTTAATTGAATATATGATTGTTTAATTAAATAAAAAATCAATAGTTGTTATCAATTGTTTGATATCACAATGTCGTGTTTTAATATTATCATTAGCCATTTACAACATTATGAAAATTGTTCATAGTTCTCATATCTATTCCCTTGACTATTCGTGAATCATATTTTTTCTAATTTATTAAATTTTTATTTCAATATAGTATATATTATATATTATGATTAACTTAAATTTTCTGTTTAATAAAATTACGAGATTCATTAAAATAAAATATTTATCTTAGTTTTATCTACATAATTGATAATGTAACCATATAAAAGTATTAACTAGCATTAGAAAGTAATATCATAATAATTAAATAAGGTATGGTATATATTAATAATAATAGTATTAGATCTATTAAACTTAATCCCAAATAAATTAGAAGAAAGAAAAAAGTGGATGAATAAATAGATTGAATTGCTCTTCATGGCCTTAAGGGTATTTTGGTCATGAAAATATTGGAAATAGCCAAAAAAGTAGTTGAATACATATTAAGTTATAATTAATGGACCTCAAAAGATATTATGAAATGTTACGGACCAAATTTGCTCATTTGGGATAGTTGATGTACTAAAAAAGATGTTCCCTTTTTTTTATATTTAAATAAGTATTTTCTATCTATTTCTAGGTAGTTGAGTTATATTTCCTCCGTCCTATAAAAGTAGATCATTTAAGTTGATACAGATTTTAATATGTAATTGATAAAATAAGAGAAAATGGAAAAAAGTAGTTGAAATTGTGTAATGGATGATGAGACCTATAAATGATAAAGTAAAAGAAAAAGGAAAAAAGTTGTAATAAATGAATATGGACTATTTCTATGTGGCGAACGACAAAAGAAATATGACATATTTCTATGGGATAGAGGGGGTATTCCTTTTTAGATTGTCTCAAGGTAGTTGAGTCATCTCCAATTTTAGTAAAAAATATTTATCATTTCTCATACTTAACTGTCTCTTTCATCTTTCTTATTTTATTTCATCTTTTACTTTTTTTTCATTCCATACAAGATGATCATTTGCATGAAGAGGAGATAAAGTATAAAAAAAAGTAAATTAGAGATAAATATATTTTTATTTTTAATAATAAGTGAATTTAAATTGGAAAAAAAACTAATCATTTTCATTGAAATGAATGGAGTAGTATGTATACTTTGCAAAGTAAAACCAAACACGCAAGTGAAGGAAATTTCACAAAAATGATAATTTAATAGTCACAATTGTCCTGTGTGTACATTTCCTACTCTCATTTATCACTGTGTATATTGTAACAAATCAATAAAATAAAATCTATAGAGACAGATACAATGAAAATACTGTTATCGTGTTTCAACTGCTGCAACGTTGTGCTCTTCATTGTTTCCACCGTCTCTGTCATCCTTATTCTATGAAACTAAAACCAATTCAACTTTTAAAAATTTGTAAAATACTTTCTATGTCTACAAGAGTTTTTTTTAAATATATATTTTTAAAAAGTGACCCACATAATTACTATAAATGGGAAAGAGACCCACATTCTTCTAATTCATTCCACTCATATATCATTTAAAACTAATATGTAAAGTAAGACTCGTATTCCACTAATTTTCTTCCAACTACTTTTCTTAATATTTCTTAAAACTCGTGCCGAAAAGAAATGAGACTCTTTTATTAGAGTTTGTATACTAGAAATCACTTTTCGAGTGATTGAATACTGTAAAAACTCTTATTTTATTTTCCAATGAATAAAACAGATTATTTTTGTCAGAATGTTGTTATGTCTTAAATTTAATGGTTGTTTTATTACATATTTAAATGTATAAGAAACTTAACAAAGTCTAAGTCTTTGTTTTAGTAGACCGGTTGTGGGCGTCGTCCATTTTAAGGTAACACGGTCAGTTCTGAACAAAGAAAAAGAAGAATTTCACAATACAGATAGGCTTAGACTACCTATCGTGAAATGTTGCAATATCAGTCCGCATATTTCTAAGCCTTACTGAAATAAGATGAAATTGGTGTGGTATAGCACTGAACGAATCTAACAGCAATACATGTCTTTATGTTATCTACTGAAAGACGAGGTCTTGATAAGTATTTCTTAATCAATATATGTTAGCATTGGACATACGGTATTGATTATGCATTACTTTGACTTATCAAATGTTGCGGGTTTTTCGAACCCAATAATCCTGATATCTTGGGTAGTGGTGCTTAATATCTAGCGGTGCTAGGATTGTTATTATATTATAACGCGCGCATGGTGAGTCTCGTTTGATAATGTCCTCAAGAGGAGCTCGAAACAATGTTTTATTATTCAGAACCTAGCTAGTAGGAATTTAATTATTTTATGAATAATAAATAAGTGTTTCTTGCTAAGTCCACTCTTAGAATGAATAAGATGTTAATTAATTAAGTCTACAACATACACTAATTAATTAATGGACATTTATATCTTAAGAGCGGGAAATAAACATATAAACAAAATGGAAACCCGGATTACTTGTAATTTCAGATTTGGATGGGCAGTGCAATATTATTACTGTAGTGGCTAATAATAATATTCCAATATAAGCTTGTATTAAATTGTGGGTTCAATTTAATTAGTAAAGCTAATTGGGGGAGGCCACATCCAAACCTCCATAGATTCCTGACTTAGCCGAATATGTAACTATTATAAATAGAAAAATAAATGAGACATAAAAACTCTTAATTATTGTTGAAAATTTCGCTCACTCCTATGCACAAAGGGGGAGGAAATTTCCTTCCATTTTCCTACTCTGTGAGGAACTTTTGTCTTCTTTAGTTAAGTCCTAATGTCCTGAAAAGATCAGCCCACACTGATATCGGAATACAGTTCGGGATCCAGTCAAGAGATTTGTGGTCAAGTATTGAAAATCTTCACGTGGAGAAGTACCGAGCCATCTATGATTCTTTGGAGAATCAAGAAGGTATTATTCTGCTCCGTAGAAAAGCATGTTTTATGTTTCAATTAATCAAAAGCATGTTTTAATTCAAGTTATGAGCATGATACATGTGATAATTGCATGAATAGAATTTGTGTGAATAATCTGCTAAATAGATCATATTCTCTGATTGTTATCATTGAGAAATGCATGTGTAATCAACAACTCTGTGCTACCCATGTGATCGAGAGATGCCTATTCTATAGAGAGGGCTTAAGTCCGTAGAATTAGGTAGTTATTCTCAAAGTGTGAGGAGGAGACTTCAACATTAGAGGTCGATCAACGCGTTAGATGTACTCGAGAGAGGGTCTAACCAATCATCCCGACTTTCCTAACCACAATTGAACCCCAATAGATGAGCATGACCTGTAGGTGACGTCCTTGATCATTCTAACAGATCCATTCCCCTATACTTTCCCAATTTATGTGAAAATCCTATTTTATTTGCTTTATTTAGTTAATTGTCTTTATCTACTTATTTGTTCTTTGTTCTTAGTTAAGAAAAAACAAAACCCTTCATCTTTAGTCTAAATAGTTTTCAACATTGCATCACAATAATCATCCTAGCATTTTAGTCCTTGTGGATTGATAATTTAACTTGCCACGTACTACATATCTCGTATACTTGTAGGTGACGTTTTAATTGCAAAAATAGCATGAGTCAAATTTGGAGACGGATCGTCGGAATGTTGGCCGAAATTTCTTCTTTCTCTCCTTCCTCCTCTCTTTATCTCTTTTCCTCTCCATTTTCTCATCCGAGAGTATCCGAAGATTCCCAAAAACTGCCTATAAACAATTTAAAACTGAATCTGGCGGTTACTGCGTCTTCGTACCCGGCCGGGTGGCTGCTTTTTGGAGCTTGTTGCCTTTTCTGGGCTTTGGACGTGTTACCCGGCTGGTTACCAATATTAGGCACACAAATCACTCGTCCGGGTGAGTGATTTTGAGCACAGTCTGGACTCGCGACATAGATTGAGCAGTCTGTCAAATTGGTTATTTTGCACGACTTTTTTCAATGATCTTGTTCCCAATCCGCGCTTCATTCCATGTCCCGTTTCACCTCTTCTACATTGAAAACAACAGCAAATGAGTCCTAACTTGGATAAGAACGTGTAGAATCGAAGGGGAAAAAACATGTGAAAATGCTTCGCATCAAATAGCCTCAATCTTGAGCTCTTGCTCGCCTTCGAGCAAGATTAACTTTAAGCACAATAGTTCAACAAAGCTCAACTCACAAAAAGTTTTTCAAGAGTTTTCATCACAAAGAATCAAGTAAGGACGTAAATGACAAAATCTAAACCCCCAACATTCCCAATCAAAATTTCTCACTCTCAAGAACCATCACTCATCCACTTAGAACTTCAAGTCAAGGTGCACTTCAAAGTAATTCCAAGCATAAGATCCTACAACTCAAACCGTCGTCATTGACTCGTCAAGGAATACTCATCATATAGACCCGCGGATTTCAAATCAAACTTCTTCAACTCTACCAAGTCATTTACGAAACACCCATAATGCATCAATAATAAAGTCCAAGGTCTTTATTCAAAGATTGTAATGGAGGATAAATATGGATAGTAGCTTAAAAGCTACAAATTTGAGTGCCAAATTCTACACTCCTTCAATTTCCTTCCAAAGAACCAAACAATATACATTTTGTGGGTTGGGACAACTAAGTAAACTGGAAGCTCAATGGTCCACTTCATCAGAGGATCATCCAATCGACGCCAATGATGAGAGATTTTCGAAAAAGCAACATGCTGAGGACGACACCCATCTATGCCCCGCCACTAACCCTAATTTGGCGTGCTCCAACCTTTTCAACAAGACAAGAGGCAGGCACAAGCTATGCGCATGGAGATGCGCACGAGTCTCCTGAAGAAGAAGTGGAAATCCACCGTCGTCAATACAGGCGCAAGGGAGGAGGCCAAGACCACAAGCCACTGACGAGTTTCAACACTGCGTCACCACCTAAGCGGTTTTCAATTTTTTTTTCTAGTTTAATTTTATTTTATTTTGTGTGTTTTATTGAGCATCACAGGAATAGAAGTTTTCAGCTACCGCCGAGTTGAACTAGCAGTCTGTTAAAAACTCTCTGCTCAGTCCAGACGCTGCTCACCGACCTGCTGAGAACCTACTATCATCCACAGCAGCCTATTCCCAAACCACAAGATGTTTCAAGGTATCTCTACTGCTTTCATAGATTATCTCACGTCTCTACCGACTCTACAAACTTATTCTTAACATAGTTTTGAATAAGTTTGAGGGGGTGATATTAGTGGACCGTGAGATTAAGAATTTTATTGCTTTTAAATAATTTAGTTAATAAACCCAAAGGATGAATCTTGTCATGAGCTTAATATGAAGAATGCCATAAATATGCATGTTTAGGGACAAATAAAATTGAGTTGTCAATGAAAAAAAGTTCTTTAAGCTTTATTTTAGCTTAACTTGATGGTTGATTAGATAGCTTGATGAAAATGTGCATAATTAGTGAATTGTTTGTTTGCTTTGAATCATGCTTATACCTTATGAGATTTGTGCTTAAATTCTTTCTTGTGTGATTTATCTGTATTCATGTACTTGTTTGTAGAACTTTTTCCTCGTCTACCTAAGTCTACATAATGTTTAAGTTGATAAAAGAGGACATTAGGCCATCCTTTTAGCTACTTTTATGGATCTAGAAATTATGACCTTTCTCGAAATAAATTCCCTTTTAATTTTGCTAGTCATTTTGTGTATTTAAGCATTTTCTTTGGAAGCTAAAATAATGAGGAAAACTCTTTATATTTTATAAAAAAGAGTTGGAGAGATAAGAAAAAAATAGTGAAAAGTAGTGAGCCTAATTGCAAAATAAATGGTTTAAGTTGAAAAAGAGGATAAATATCTTTAGAAAGAAAAGAGAAAATAAGAAAAAAGAAAAAAAAAATGAATGAAGAGAGGTTGAATAGAAATTTCAATCAAGGAATTGGGATGTGAGATGAAATTAAACGAAGTCCAGTGTTGTGTCAAGGAGTTAACTTAGAAGGAGTATATGATTGTTCGTTCTTTCCTTTGGCATTTTAGTCACTCTTTAGCCAAATACTCCTCACCTACTAAAGAGCCTACATTACAACTAAAAATAAAGACGTTTCAGATTTTTTATGCTTAGTCACAACAAGTGGAAGAGGGAATAGACTATGAACAAACTTATGGTTAAGCTTAGCATGATGCAGGATTTGAGAGCTTTTCATTATATTTCCATAAACACTTTGATAGTGCGTGATAAACACACTTCTAAACACTTGTGAGTGCATGATTACAAGACGATCAACTTGCAAGTAATGAAAGTTCATTAGTAATCTTGCTTGTTTTGATTTGTGTTCTATTATGCTCAAATGTATCTTTTCCATGAGCTGAGGTAACTATGAAGCAGTGGCAGACGCAGGATTTTGACACTGGGGGGTCCAAAATACTGGTAACAACTGTAGGGTATTTTTTTTATGTCGCTGAAGCCGAAAGTTGCGACATTATAAAGATGCAAATGAGATTAGTAATGTGATAAAACTAATTAAATGATATAGAAACCCGAGATAGTATTAGTATTTAATATTATGAATTATGAATAAATTTTAAAATAATTTAAGTGATGAAATACTATAAACATGATTTTTTTTTTGTATAATAGTTATAAATAAAAAAGCACAAAAATAGCCAAAAAATTTTGAAACTATCAATTATGAATTAATTTTGAAATAAGTTAGTTAATGAAGTACTATAAAACATAAAAGATATAATATATATATATATAGAATTATTTGAAATTATAAAAATAAAAGTCAAATTGAGCTTGAAAGGAATTGAACACATTCGAAGAAGCAGGTAGCCTTGGCCGCTTGTAATTTGCGCAAGTAAGGGAATAGATAATAACTATGCATATAAAATATATATAGAATTATTTAAAATTGTTGGGGGTTCCATGAAAACCCCAAGACCCTTTGTAGGTCCGCCAATGCTATGAAGTATAGCGCTTATGCATCTGTGTTTATTTAATTGCATATTTTATACATTTTGGTATTTTGACGTGTTTTGTGAAAAATGTGCAAAATAAATATAGAAAATGGTAGAAAAAGGTCCGATACAAAAACTGGATGAAACCGAGCCAGTCAGCGGTCCGCTGAGACAAAGTCAGCGGCCGCCGAGCAGACCAGCAATCAACGAGAAGCCAACAGTCCGTCTCGAAATTTGTGCATGCATCTAAGTTACGACCGATGACCTCAGAGTATGGATGTAACACCCCCTACCCGGATAACACCCAGTCGAATAGGTGACGTTACAAAGAGGTACCATCAGCTATGGTGAATTAAACATCCTATCTTAAACCATTAACTATTCGTGAGAGTTCTAAAATTATTCATAAACACAACGGAAGCTATTACAAGTATTTAAATCCTATACATGCCACATCTAACCGAACTAGACACATATACTACGAATAGTGATTAATGACATGCCAAGGGTGAAAGGCTAACACAACAAATGTGAGGGAATATCAATAGGTACTTACCGAACCAATCAATTCGTAGAACTTCTTACAATTTAGTCATAATCCTCTGCAAGAAATAAGCCCATTATTCTTTAAATCCGCCATTACTCATTTTATTTATCCACCATTTACCTCATTATTATATAGATTTTTGTAATATATTTATTTTATGAATTCTTAGTATAATCCGACAGCACATCCCAATAATTAGCATATACTCAAAAACCAACAGTGCATGGCAAAATAACAGAGGGTCAAAATCAATCAATTAACCACAAGTTCAAATGTCAAGTCAATAAGCATCAATAGGCACATAATCATACCAAACCACATGCCACAATACTATCACGTTGATTTTATATATCACATTCATAGCTTCATCAATATGCTCGGTTTAACCACATGGATACACAGATAATTCACGAATATTAAACTAGCATCGATCAACCTCACATAATCAAGTCCAACAGCACACACATCATACCATTAATCCATCATCCACGTGCTTGGCAACACCATGAGTACACAGACAATAATATGCCCCTGCGTGAGGCCTGATCGAAATCATAAATATTTCCACCGTGTGTGGACCGATCAAATAAGCTACAACATAGTGCACTTGTACATGTACCGCCTGGCCTTATAGCTCATGGGGCAATTCGTTATCATATATCATCATGAACCGCCTGGCCTTATAGCTCATGGGGCACATAACATATTATTGCCACCGCGTGTGGCCAGATCGAATCAATCACATCACGTTCATGCCAGTTATGCCCAACGACATCAACTAAGCACGTGGCATCACATAAATCATCAAGCTCACTCGTAAATCCATCTCATTCCCAATTCATTCGTCAATTCATTCATGACCATATTTGGTATTCCAAATATACACCTAAAATTATGGAGTACTCCCTCCGTCCCAACTTAATTGTCACTCTTTTTCATTTCGGTCCGTCCCAACTTAATCGGCACACTTCATTTTTTACCATAAATGGTAAGTATGTCTCGCATTCCACTAACTCACTCTACTCACATTTTATTATAAAATCAATATAAAAAAGTAGGTCTCACATTTCACTAACTTTTCCAACCAACTTTTCTTTTCATTTTTTAATACTCGTGCCCACTTCAAGAGTGATAATTAAGTTGGGACAGATGGAGTACTCCGTAATTTTCGGTGTATATCGAAATTTCAATATCCCGTAGTAACAAAAAAAATGGGGTCCACTAGCAAAAATAATAAAAAGTGAAATGTGACAAATTTTATGGGACGGAAGAAAATGAAAAAAATGTGACAAATTTTAAGGGATGGGAGGAGTAATATATACAATATTTTCGATACAATAAAATTGGATATTGGTATTTTTGCATTTAAAACATAAATCAACACTTTGTTTCAAAATTCAAACATAAATCAATTCGTAGAAAATTAAACAAAATTTTCATAATGTGAGAGGTGCATCGTAGATGTAACAAAAATATTTTGAATTGTTAAAGAGTGAATTATCAAGATGCTAGCTAACTGGAGTAACTCTAAGTTTTCTTGAATTATGATTGGTCAAATTTAATTTATTGCAGCTGTAAATAAGTCAAATAATAATTTATCTTTGTTTTAAGAATCATCAAAGTACGCATAATTCAATGACGAAGCGGCGTCAAAACACTTTGCACTATTATATTGGAAATATACTAAAAGAAAGCTTTTATATACGAGTATTTATGAATCCATGAACCACATGGTGATTTTTTTCGTGATCTTATATAGTGGGTTGGCGTATTTGGATTTTGCATGGTTTTAGAGGGTTGTCTTGGATGATTTTGATTATATTTCTATATTTTTGTATGTTTACATGTTTGTTGAGAAATGATAGAAAATTGATTAGAAAATGTACACAAAATATGTGGATGTGCAGCAGCCTTGTTTGAGTCAATGTTTCTCGCGATTTTGAAGTCTGATAAACCTCTAATACATATCATTCTCTTCGTCTTCGAAAGAGCTTCGCGTGGATATATTGCACGCCTCAATCGGAGCTTTGTAGAGAAAGTTATGACCGTTACAAAAACTGCTCGCTGTGCAGAAGCCTTCAACCCGACGGGCCGACCCGTAACCCGAACGGGTCAGCCCGCCTAACCCGACAACCCGAACGGGTCAGCCCGAATGGCCCGATTTTAAATTCGGGCTGCGAAATTACAACCCTAACCCTGTATTTTTATCGGGTTATTCGGGCCGGCCCGCGGGTTCGGGTTACATTGACATCCCTAATTTTACCCTACCCCTAGTTTTGATGACGTAATATACAATTTGTTGGTTAAATTCCAGTTTAAGCTTACCACCAAACCTTGGGCCGCATAATTGTTACAAGCTTGATAGCTCAAATATTTAACTAATTCCGATGTAAATAAGAAAAAGGTTGACTTCAATTTCCCAAAAAAAAACACAACCACCAACAGATATGGTGATGATGAAAAGTAGCAGTTCTGTGATGATAATTAACCAAGGCAGGTCATACCCTACTAATCACATACACTAAATACAATCCCACTAGTCTTACATAATTGCTAACAAACACTAAAAAGCAGGTGATTCCACAGGCGAACTCACTAAATTAAGCAATTCATTCCAATAATACTTGTTGTCTTCAAACTCTCCGGCGTAAGAGCTGTTGTAGCAATCGGAGCTCAGCAATGTAGCATCCATGGATCCTTCTACATTGTTAATAGAATTCAAACAACTATTCTCCTGCATCAAATTGCCCCTCTCTCGCACGTACTCGTTTACTCTCCCCAAGTTTAGGGTTGAAGTCGGCGAGTCGTGCATGAATAGGCTGCCGCCGCCGTTGGAGGCTTCCCACGCCTTGAGCACGTCTAGGCACACGGGCGCCGGTGCCTGCTGAGGAGGCACCGGCGCCGCGATCTTGTAGAGGAGTTGAAGCTTCGACAGAAGCTTCGACTCCCGGACCAGGCGGGCCTCTGCCTCGAGGCGGGCGGTCTCCCACTGGGCCATGTGGCTCACTACGGCCGCCTGCCTCGACTGGGCCGAACCGCCCAGGTTCTCCTTCGGCTTGTGGGTGGCCGGGTCGATCCCCATCCGGGTCAACCGCTTCTTCAGGCGGGTGTTCCAGTAGTTCTTAATCTCGTTGTCTGTTCTCTTTGGCAGATGGGTTGCTATTGCTGACCACCTATAAATCATGTAACATCCCAAATTATAAAATTATTCCAAATTTAGCTTATGAAACCCTAAAAAGTTACTCCCTCAGTCCACTAAACATGATCTACTTTCCTTTTTAATTTGTCACAATCAAGATTACCCATTACTATAATTGAAAACACCATTATCTCCCATTTATTCTGTCTCACTTACTTTACTCTACATTCAAAATAAAAATGCATAAAATCTTGTGCTGCTCAAGGAAATGGTCATCTTCCTTGGGATGGATATGAGTAGAAATTATTCCAATTTTATGATTATATTTCAATTTTGGAATCAAGATTGGAGACCTGTTGCCAAGAAGGGATGGATATGAGTAGAAATTATTCCAATTTTATGATTATATTTCAATTTTGGAATCAAGATTGGAGACCTGTTGCCAAGAAGGGATGGATATGAGTAGAAATTATTCCAATTTTATGATTATATTTCAATTTTGGAATCAAGATTGGAGACCTGTTGCCAAGAAGGGCGTGGAGTCGAATAATGGCCTTCTCCTCTTGGGAGCTGAATTTGCCTCTCTTGATGTCTGGTCTAAGATAGTTAGTCCATCTCAATCTACAACTCTTCCCACATCTTTGTAACCCTAAATATTTACACAAGATAATCAATATTTCTTCATAATAATCTAACAAAACACCAAAAAAAAAATAATAATCACCAGCTTTTGCAGGGAGGGCACGCCAGCTTCCATGGCCATGTTCTTCAATATGAGCAAGAAGCTTCTGATCCTCCTCACGAGTCCATGGACCTTTCTTCAACTCTGTCTTCTCATGGCCGTTGGATCTCACCATTTCTTGATTACCTATTTTCCAAAAAAAGGATTGTGTAGCAACTAATTTGAAACCCTAGTCAAATCTATTTGCAAACCTAGGATTTGGAGAGAGAGTGTGTGTGATAACTGATAAGAGGGTTTTGTGGGATAAATATTTGCTGATGGAGTTTTGGGAAATATGAAGGCATGCATATATAGTGCCAAGAATTAAATAGGGTTAGTATGCTAAAAGTAGAATGTGGGGCATGTGATTTCATCAAATAAGGCGTGTTTTTACATTGATTTTTTGATGAAATTGTATTATATAAGTGACTAAATTGTCATCGCCCATCACTCAGCATTAGATACTGCATGCTTTTGTAGTGTTGTGCTGCGCAAAATAATAATATTAGACAACATTAAATTAGTGTCTATTATAGTGTCGGGCAAATTAATGGTGCAATGACGTCAGGATGAGAGCAGCCTCGTAAGTGGAAATAAATGATGAGTTAGTACATCATGGCTCAGCAGTGGCGGAATTCTCCGCGCAATTCCCAAAAACACTTTCTGCCACATCATATGGACTTCTCACTGCACTGTCATGTCATATGGAATTTCCACTGCACAGTGGCAGAATTCTCAGCGGAATTCCTGAAGGAATTCCCACAATAAAAAAAATTCACAAATTCACAAATTAAACAATTTCCGGAAGTAAGAAATTTACGGAATTAAATAGTCGACACAAATAGGGAAAAATATTCCATTAATAAAAAAATAGAAGTTCAACGGGATGTATATATATGAACCGAAAAAAAACATTTAATGCATTAAACGGGAATTCCGTGCGGAATTTCGCGGGCGTCAACGCAATAGCGGAAGCCACGGAATTCCGATACGCCGGTGGGAATTTCACGTGGACGTCCGCCATTGCTGATTTGTGTGCAGTTGTCAATTTATTTTGGATTTAAAATGGGAGGGCCACTAAGAGTTGGTCGTGAGATTTTGAACAGTGTGTTGTGTGTGCGTCTTTGTGTACTTTTAAGAATGAGTGGAAGGGAAAAAAAGTGAGAGGGCCAAGGTTAGATGAAAAGTATAAATGTGATTGTGAAGTTAAGTCACTTATTTTCTAGTTTCAACTCAAATATACTGTTGTTATAGTAAAATTTAGCTCATAGTCGGCGATACGCACTCGTACAATAATACGATTCCTTATGGGTTCCATTCTAAACCATTTGACGTTAGGAGAAGTAGCCCATAATAAGACTTACTTCATCCGTCCATCATTACTTGTCATTAGTTTACTTTTTTGTTTGTTTGTCAATACCAATCACTCTCACATTTAACTACTTTTAGTAATAGAATCACATTCCATTGATTATTACATTCATATTTTATTATAAAACTAATACTCATATAAAAGTAGGATTAAATCTCATATTTCACTAACTTTTCCTACTCAATTTTATGAGTAGTAGTAGTTTTATTTTTTGAAACCCCACCCAAGTCAGATCAACTTGCGACAATTATAAGCATAAAGGAAATCTATGATCATTTCAGTTATCTTTGCATGGATTTAAAATATTGTTATAGTTATATTTGTTTCATTTCCCAAATATTTACTAACTCATATTACTTCTTCTAATTTTATTTATGGGATTATACATGCATATGTCTCACTGAGCAGATAAGATAAAAGTAAAAGTAAAAATAGTGGAATTGAAGGCAAATTAAAACGCAAACGATCGTCACTATGTGCAAGGGGTCCATTTTGGGTAGTCCGTTTGTTGTTTCATTCATTATTATGGCATTGTATGGTAGAAAAAGAGATAAAAAAAATACTCCATCAAATAAAAAGGATTCACTGAAGCTGACCCCTTCAGAGTGCAAAAATAAATAATACAGTAATAATAAAAAAAAGAAGTTATAAATGGCATCAACTACTTGGCAGGTTATTTGATTAGAAGAGAATAAATATTTTCTGCAGCTGTCACATGTCATGATGAAAGCCTAGCATTCAGTTTTTAACCGACCACACAATTATGTGTTTAAATTATAATTATTAGACCAAATTATGTCGCAATATTGAGCCGCAAATAAATGATTTCAACACGCTATCTGCCCTCTCTCTAATGTCAACTTACACCCCAAGCGGTTGAGCCATTTATTGCAAAATCGGCGTACTACTATTTTTATTTAATGTAGTATTTGTTTCATGATTTTAATATCATTTCCTTCTATTATTAATTTCTTACCAATTACTACGATTTTCTATCTCTTTCAATCTTGCTAGAAGTTTGATTTATATTTAGTCCGCTAGATTTATCATAAAAAATTTAGGGATGTCAATTTTTGACATAATATGAAATTCTAATACTAACATGCACAAAGTTATTGAGTTTAGGTCTTTATCGTATCGACCCAATAAAAACTCATTAGTTTCGGGTTGCTTTCAGATAACCTACTAAAAAAATACTATTTCTATTTCAATTATTTTAAAAATATTACTCGCTTCGTCCGCCAATAAACGTCTCATTTTTCCGTTTCGTCCGTCCAACAATATATGTCCAATTTGCTTTTTTACTACTTTTGATAATGGACCACACATTCCAAGAACTTTAAATCATTCACATTTCATTATAAACCAATATATAAAGTATGACCCACGTTTCACTAACCATTTTCATTCACTTTTTACTACATTTCTTACAACTCGTGCCCGGTTAAATTTGGCCTTATATTGGTGGACAAAGGGAGTATATTTTAATTTTAATATTTAGATTTAAATTGTTATAAAATATAATCGTGTCAGATCTTGTTTTAAATATGTATTGTCAGATTTTATAAATTTATATCAGATTCGAGTCGTATTCGAACTTACTATGTCGTTAATAGTAGGACAGAAAATTTTCGATACGACACGAACATACACTATTGCCAACCCTAGTAAAATTGGATAAAATATAGGAGAAAATGGACTACTTTTCTATACGATTTTTTATTACACATCCAAAATATAGGAGAAAATGGACTACTTTTTCTACAAGATTTTTATTACACTTATTGGAACACAAGGAGTATGAAATACTAGTAGATTACTAGATTCGAAGAAAATGACTTTCCATCTTTATGGAGCCATCAATATTCTGTTATTGCGTCACCATACTACTTATTTACTGCTTTAGTGTTACACTACCGATGTTTGTGTGTGTTTTTACCAGGATTCTCAGATTGAGTTCAATGATAAATTCAATATATTCTGCTTTCAGTAACTTCCTTTATTGACCGCTTTTGAAACTTAAATATCTCAAGTTTAGATTTTTTTTCAAAAATTACAGTTTACTTTATCAAACTATTTATTTGAAAATCGTATCGAACATGAGTTTGTGTAGCTAGGCTACAATTTAGGTAACAGTTTACTTTATAAAATTGTTTATTTGAAAAACGCAATCGAGCATGAATTTGACGTAGCTAGGTCTAATTTGACTTCATCACAATATTAAACTATTTTCGAAGAAGTTCATATATGATATAGAATAATGCTATGCGGCCACATTATGGCCAGCCATAAATTAATTAAATAACAAAAAAAATTGATTTTTTTTCAAATTTTCGGTTTAATACTACTTGATTTTACTTTTATATCATCTTCATTATATGTTGCTCAACATGTTAGTGTTGCTCTTTCGTAGTTTTTGCTCAACTTATTACTACTGTCATTTCTTGATTGTTGCTCAAAGTATACAGTAATTCATGATATTAATCTGTTTTACGTAATGGAATTCAAAGATAAGTATCAACTCACAAGTCCATTCACACACATATAAGTTTATATCGGTAATTCTAATTTTTTTATACATGTAAATGGACTAAATTAACTCTTTATGGCCGGCCACATTATGGCCATTTAGCATCACTCTATGATATATCCATGTAATAAATTAAGCCTCCCAAGAATTAATATATGAATTTGAAATGGTATATTGGATTCAATTCGTTATTAAATATGCATTAATATTTGGCTGCACACGGCCGGTCCGCCAAATCGCCATTATGCGCAATTATTTGTAAGATCACATTAAATTCAATTAAGTTCAAAAAACATACGTGGCTTACAATATTTTTCATTTCTATATGAAACTTAAGCCATATTGATATATTTTTATTTTATTTTTGTCGAACAGTTGTTGAAACTATAAAGTTGTATTAAGCATAACATATATGCCTCATCCATCCATGATTTAAAATCCATTTATTATTTTGAGATATCCCAATTCAAAGACTTGTTTGCGAACACCCTACTTCTAAATTATTATAGTTATATTTTATTATAAAATTAATATTTGAAAAAAGGCTCACGTTTTATTAACTTTTTATATCCAATTTTCTTTAAATGATTAATAATTTTAAAAAAACGTGTCAAATCAATATGTTAGTGTGTAAAGTATTTTTGTACTAAGAAAATGTAGTTGAGGAAAAAAAAACAAATTAATAAGTTCTATCGGATTAAATGTACTGGAACTATGTAATGTAACGAAGTTAGTATATTAATAATTTATTGAAAAAGGTTACAGAGGAATTCATTTTCCAAGAACATAACCGATAACAATTTCATACTACCTCAAATATTTTGGCCATGCCATTCTGCTGTTCATACACAAAGTCTAGCTAATACGTACAGTATTCAGTCATATCATTTATATAAATAAATAGTTTGATGGTTGATGAAATAAATTAAAAATACATTTGAGTTTCAGAAATTAAATGTAGTACGTTTTGATTTTGACTTTTAACTTCTCTCTAAAATAGAAAAAGATTATTTTGTGTGTTGCTGAACACGAAATCAAATCTTCAGAAAAACTTCAAATACATGGAATTAATTTATAGGTGACAAATAAAACGATTAATTTTGTGCGTTGATGAACACAAAATCTTTAATGTATATTTCATAGTAAGCCATCCGTCTCACAAGAATATGCACTCTTTCATTTTTAGTTCGTCCCACAAGAATATGCATTTTTTAATTTTGGAAACCCTATTCTCTCTAATGAGGTGGGACCAATTCTCCACTAATAATACTCCCTCCGTCCCCGAATAAGAGTCGCTAATTTCCATTTTGGGCCGTCCCCCATTAAGAGTCATTCTTCATTTTTACCATAAATGGTAGTAGGCCCCACATTCCACTAACTCACTCCACTCACATTTTATTATAAAACTAATATAAAAATGTGGGTCCCACATTCCACTAACTTTTTCAACCAACTTTTCTCTACATTTCTTAAAACTCGTGCCCGGTCAAAGAACGACTCCTATTAGGGGACGGAGGGAGTATTATATTTATTTTTTCTTTCTACCTCTCTCTTATTTTACTAATTTTGCATTAAAACTCGTGTCAAACCCATGTGCATATTCTTTAAGGACGGAGGGAGTATATTTTTAATTTTAATGTATAATTGGCATCACTAATTTATTATACTCCCTACATTATTACAATAAAGACTTTGGAGACAGAGACATTGTGAAGAGTGGAGACTGGGCTCATGGCCCCCAATTTTGTAGTACTATATATGTATAATCACATTAATATGAAGTTCATAGCTCAATTGGTCCCTATTTTAGCCTCTACAGTAGCATGCAGCATTCTTTTTATCATCGGACGTCACTCATTTCTACACAACTTTTGAAATAAAAAAAAATTATCAAAAGAATATTGTTAAAAATCAAAGAATTAATCAGTTATGTATAGCTAGAAAAAAATAAAAAAAAAATGAAGTTGTAAATATGCTTAGTCTTAGAGGAAGATTGTTATTAATACTGGTTTAACAACAACCATCGTATGCATCTTTGGTTACTTTCACTCATTCTTTAATTGTTTCTCTCCTACAATCGCTATTCCCGTATCACAGCTGCTTCCGGCGACATTGACACCAAAAGAATCCATAACTGTAAACAAATATTATTCTCATAATGAGATTTTGATATTAATATAGAGATTAAGAACTTTGGTTACTAGGGTTAGAGGGTGTAAATCACAAGCGGGAATTAAGAAAATAGTTAATTAATTAAAGCATATAAAAGTTAATTAGGGTGTGAATGAAAGTGGGGATGATGTAATGGAGAGGTAAGCAGGGTAGTGTTATAAAGGCAAAAATCCTATTTTCTATCTTCCATCCTGCCATGAAATAAATAATATGGTCTGCTGCACTTAATTATGAGTGTCCCCCTCTTCAATTTACTAACGCCAGGGGCGGACACACTAAGAGATGGGGTAGGGATCAACAAATGTCTCTTTTACTATTTTTTCTATTTACAAAATTTCTGAAATTTGGAATATTAAGTTCTTCCCTTACCAAGTTAGTGTCATGGAAGATTAAATGAATAGAAATTAGAGGATAAAGAGGGCTGAGTTTAAATTTCTCAAGTTGCAGAGAAAACAGCCAGAGTTGGTTTCCTATGTCTTGAAGAAGACGAAGATACTTGCCCAATCAAAATGAATTTAAAATATTATAAATTTATAGTTTTAGTATTAAATTTAGTTTAGTTTGAGTTTTGATTTCGGTAAATGTACAAGACTGACATAATTTTGCCCACTAGTGTTTACCCAGTAGTTTTTAAGTATTTTATAATGAAACTAACTTATTTTTATTTCAAATTACTATAATTCTTTATTAACTTTTCTATTTGTATTAGAACCTCTGTTTTGGCGGCTGATTTTTATCGTTGATTTTAATTTTCTAATGCCTTTTTTTCATTTTTAATTCAGTTATGCAAAACATTATTTGTTTTCCTAACTTCTAATGAAATTTTGAGAATAAGAAAATGAATGTTCTATTTCTAACGTCCTCTAACGTATTATACTCCCTCCGTTCCATAATAGTGGAGGCATTTCTTTTTGGCACGAGATTAAGAAAGTAGAAAGATGAAGAGATAATTAAAGTAAGAGAGAGTAGAGTAAGTAAGAAGAAATGTGTTGACTTTTACTAAAAAGGGAATGACTGTACTACTATGGAAAGTACCAAAATAGAAAAATAATTCTACTACTATGGAACAGAGGGAGTACTATGTTATATTTTTAACTTGCTCGGGTTTTAAGAAATTATTTGACGGTGTAAAAATGGTAAAATAAGTTAGTAAAATGTGGATCATACTTTTATACATTTGTTTTATAATAAATTGTGATTAAAGTGATTTAGTAGAATGTGGAGTCTACCTACAAAATAGTTAAAATAAAATAAGATATTTATTGATTGACTTAGGAAAAAAATAGGACATTTAATAACAAGAGTAAGAAATACTATAGTAGAGCCCTTACTCAAAAAACATTCTGCGTCCCCCCTTGACTAACGCCAAGCAATTTTCACAGCCACGCTATTACGTATATACAACCTAGACAGCCAACAGCCAACAGCCAACAGCCAATATTAAAGATGATCTCCTGCCATTTTTTATGTTTTTGGGTTGCATGATTTAATATGCATGCAACCCATCATCTTCTATTTTTATGCCCACATATATATCGTTATAATTATTTTCTGCATAAATTTTGTCACTTCCTCCATCTTGATTAAATATCATATGTTCAGATTTTAAGAAATTATTTAACTTTGTAAAGAAAAGTTGATAGTAAAGTTAGTGGAAGATGAATTTTACTTTTAATATTAATTTTATAATAAAATATGAGTGGGATGAGTTAGAAGAATTTAAAATCTATTAATAAAATAATAAAAACGAAATAGATATTTATTGGTGTACGGATGGAAAAATGAAAAGCGGGATATTTAATAACGGATGAAAGGAGTAATAATCAACATTGTTTCTTATATGAAGATAATGTAACGTCGTTTGTTATATGATTGCTTTACATTCTTCTTTTATATTAAAAATGTCATGTCAAATTTATTTCTTAGGCCATCCACTACGCTGTCTCTATATCGTCCCTTATTTCGTCCATTAACTACTATTTGACTACTATTTGAGGGTCTCACTGTACTTTATTCCTCCATCTCTTAACTAAGGGACGGAAGCTGCAATGCTCCGTCCCTTAACCGTCCCTTATTCCGTCCCTTAAATTATTATTCATTCAATTTCATTCTTTTTTTTTCAACCCGATTCAATTAAAACAAACACACTTTATTAAAAAACACACTTTATTAAAAAAACACAACATAAAAAAACACACAACATAATTTAAAATACAAATTTAAAGAAAATTAAAAAACTACTCCGCCGGCTAATCATCCTCCGGAGGCGGTCGAGGTTGAGGGGGAGTCGGAAGGCCAAGTTGTGCTGCCATATGCACAATTCCGTTCCACCAGGCCGCGAATTGGGCGTGCGAGAAGCGGGAAGTGTCCGCCATTGTGGCGGTCATGTACGCCACCATAAGTGTGTCCGAGCCTCCCCGCGAGCCCGATCTTGAGGCCGCCTGGCTTGATTCGCCTCGGCCCTTCCTCGCTCTAGCCGCTTTCGCCGCCTTCGTCCCTTGCGGCCGACGGCGCCCACGGCTGGATCCTCCAGCATCGCCGACCGTACCCGTAAACTCCTGCGATTTAGCCTCATGTGGGTTGATGCCCTCAGCGGTGTCACCACCAGACGAGTATTGACCACTCACCGTATGCTTCGTGCGCTTCGAGTTTGAGCCCGAGCTGGAGCGGAAACCGCCGGCCCACCGTTCCTCGTCCTTCACGGCCTGCCAAACATCAACATATCTGAATTGTTGACGGGTATCCTGGTAGTAGGCGCGCAAAGCGGACGTTAAAATGTCGGTTGCAGTGGCACCACTTTGGTAGCGCGCCGCTTCGGCCGAGTAGAGGCCGTAGAATTTTTTGACCTGTCGGTCGACTCGGTCAAAGTGAGAGCGGAGCATTTTGTATTTGCACTTGCGGGAGCCTTTCGGCTTTATCTGGTGGTATACCTCGCAGACCTTTTCCCAGAAACACTTCCGGGGTTGTTGATTCCCGACGATGGGATCGTACGAGACGGTGATCCAGGCGTTGTACACCGCAAGCGTTTCCTGGTTGTTGTACGGATGCCGGCCTAGATCCTCTTTCTCTTCTTCCTCCTCCTCCTCGTCCTCGCCCGCCTGGGGTTGTACACCACCTCGTCCACCTCCACCGCCTCGCCCACCTACACCGCCTCGGCCTACTCCCGCCGTTGGATCAACGGGAAAATTCTCCCGGATCTGGGATAATCCCTGCGAATACCGCGAGGCGGAGGGACGGGCATATGCATCAACGTTAAAGTTGGGTGGTTGGTACCCCCCGGCGTCTCCGAACCCTGGGTCCCCGGCGTCGACGCACTGGAACCGCCCAGTGTATTGATCATGGTCTCCCAATCGGCGAAGGCGTTGAGATCCCACCCGACGGAGCCGGAACCGCCGTAGTTGCCTTCGCCGAACATCTTGTGATGAGAGGAAATTGAGATGATAGAAGAATAGATGTGTAGTTGTGTGTGAAATGAGGATGAGTGTAGGAGTATTTATAGAGTAAAAAAACTAATTTAAAAATAAATAAAAAAACAAAAAAACGGTATTATTACCGTTAGAATTTTTTTTTATTAATTTTTTTATTTTTTTTAAAATTCGAATTTTTTTTTAAAAAATATTTATTGCGTCAGAACGTGACGACGCCCACTCGCATAGGCGCGTGGCGAGCCGGCCCGTCGCGTAGCTCGGCGACACGGGACGCGGGACGGGACAAGGGACGAGACGGTACGGGACGTTTGCTGCAACACGGCGCGCGACGAAGTCTCTCTGGGACGGGACGCGGGACGCCGACGTGCCGCGTAGTGGATGCTCACACAAGGCACATGTTGTACTTTTGAAAAATCTATATTATTGATTATTTTATTTGTCTAAAATAACAAAGAAGTTTGATTCACTTTTTATTAATCTATAATTAAAATTCAAGTGGATGGACGTCCAACTATAATACAGATAAGATAAAAACAAATATTGCATCCACGCGCAGCAATTTTTTTATCCGAAGCAATCTAACAATGTTAATTACTTAATCCGTCCCACAAATATCTGCACTCTTTCCGTTTTTTTAAACCGTTGCATAACAATATGCATTTTCTAATTTAAAAAACACATTTCTCTCTAATGAGGTGAAACTCATTCCCCACTAACAATACTTTATTTACATTTTCTCTCAAACTCTCTCTTACTTTATTAATTTTCATTTATGCCGAACCCAAAATGCATATTCTTTGGGGACGGAGGGAGTATATACTACTTCGAAACCATAAAAGGTCTCGGGTTTAATTAACTAAGTTAGAGCAAATAAAATAAAAGCTTGAAGAATGATAATAATGAAGAGGAATTCTAGGACATTGTTTTAATTAATTATTTTGAAAATATAATTAACACATTCTATGCTCATTTTCGACTCAAATTCTATCACGACAATAATTATTTTAACAAAGACATTGTTTCTAAGCACATAAATTGTGGATTGCACACTATAATGTGCTCATCTAATTACTAGTGCGCAACTCCATATATTATCAATTAATTATGGTTTCGTGATTGAGAATGATGCATAACGACAGATATTATACGAAGCACGAATAAATAAGTATTTATTGTATCATTTAAGTTAATAATACGCAAAAAATAACGAAATACAAGAAGGTGAATGAAAAGTAAAGTATTGAATCGAGCTAAATTATAGTTATTTGGGGTTGCAAAATCATGGGGAGTGCGTCACATATGGGGCTGAATTCATTTCCCACAAAACTTAGATGCTTCATTCGATTCACTTATTTTTTTTATTTGCAACTCCTGTAAAAAAAGACATTATGATATTTAACAAAATAGAATAGCAGAATATCATTTTTGCCCTATGTGTTACGTCAGTAGTATATATGATGTTAATGGGCCGTATACTATTTGGCCCACTTCTATTTTCTGTGAGGCCCAAGTATGTGAGCCCACCTCTCTTATAGCCAATACTTATTTGGATCATGTCGGATTTCCGCCACGTGTCTGCTCCACCCGGATCATAGCCTTGGCCGTTGATGATGAAGCGGTTACCGAGGAGTCGTTATCTCTATTTTCTGTCACACACTTCATTCATTCTGATCTGTCACTCTCTCACTTTGCTCTTTCTCTCTCACCATGAGAAATCATATATCTTCTCTCTAGAACTCTCTTTGTCTCTTCGTTTTAGAGATCAATAGTGGAAAACAAATCACAGTGGAAAACAAAAGCAACTCCCAACAACAAAATAAGAAACAAAAACTGGAAGCCCCACAAGTTGGGTGCCACTATGAAATTAAAAACTAACCAACAACTATAATCAACATAAGAAACTACTTCCTCCGTCCCATAAGAATATGCACTCTTTCATTTTTAGTCCGTCTAACAAGAATATGCACTTTCTAATTTTGGAAACTGTTATATCTATATTGAAGTGTGACTCATTCTCCACTAACAATACGTTAATTACTTTTTCTTTCTACTTCTCTCTTACGTTACCAATTATGCATTAAAACTCGTGTCTAAGCAAAAATGCATATTCTTGTGGAACGGAGGGAGTACTAGGCAAATCAAATCAACATATGTGTCAATCATCATCCCAACGCCGGAAGCGTAAGTTAGGAAATCCCAACTGGTACTCCTAACAAGCGGCTTCAGGTAATGAGGCACAAAATCAGATAAATAGAAGGATAGGATAGAGTATGGGACCCTCTTCCCGCAAGGTAAACAACAACGTGGTTTCCTTCTCATAGATATGTGAGAATCGAACCTCCCATTGTGAGGTCGTGCTGCTAAGCATAACCATATAATGCTTGAAATTCAAGGCATCAAACTGTCCAAATGATAAGGTAGAAACAAAAGCCGCTGAATTTAGCTCAATCCAAATATGTGAGGAATACTCCATAGCCAGTGAGAAGCCTTGAATAAGAGCAAGAAGCTCCGCATCGAAGCTCGGCGTTGCACTAAGTGGAGTAGAAAAGGCCCTGAGAAGGCCTCCGTTAGGACCACGATCGATGCCAGCACCACCAACTTCTAGTGCTGATGTAGAAAAAGTTTTGTCGGTATTCAGTTTCACCCAAATAGTGTATTGTGTTTGGTTTATATGTGTGCGACACTAACCACGTCAATCTACTACTCCCTCCGCCTTGTCTAGTTAACACATTTCTTAGTTGGGACAAGATTTTAAGAGTTGATGGTTAATGTAGTTAATTGGAGAGAGAAAGAGTTGGTGTGATTATTAAATAGAAGGAGAAAGAGAGTTGAATATTTGAAAGCAAAGAAAGAAAAATAGTTAGGTATATTAATTGTAGTGAGAAAGTTAATTAAATTGAAAAATATATAATCTTGATTGGGATAAATTAGAAAGGAAGTTTGTCATTTTAGTTTGGACAGAATAATATTTTTATATGTTGTAATGTTTTGTTTATGTGCCCCTATTTTAGGCTTTTAGCTGCTATTTCAGCTGAAATGTCGCTCACTGAGAATAATTGATGCATTAAAAAAACATTTCTTTTTGTGCAGGAAGTACTAATACGGTGAAACGAATTTATGTAATGACAATCTAGTTTTCTTACAAATGCCATTTAAGCGAACACACTTCAAAAAAATGAACATAAAAATAAAATGATGTAAGATCGAAACGAATTTATGTAATGAACCTCTGATTTTAAAAAGTAGTAATTCTTTTAGCTGCAAGTTTTGAACTGAAAATTCTGAAACTGAAAAGTTGTGTGTAGAGTTTTCGGAAAAAAAACTCAGACGGTTAAATAAGTTGGAGTACATAATAAAAAAAAAAACTAAATTTGAAAATTTTTATCATAGACTCATAGTCGATAATGAGTTTTACATCATTACCATAATACTATTATATAGAGTTATTCCATGTCATATCACACAATTTTCTAAAATTTTACTCCATCCGTCTTACAATAAAAGTTACATTTAGTGTTAGCACGAGTTTTAAAAAATGTAAAAAATATAAGATTGGAAATTTAGTGAAATATGAGGTCCAATTTTAATGTTAGTTTTACAATGGAATATGAGTGAAGTGAGTTAGTGGAATGTGAAACCTATTTACCATTTATGGTAAAAGTAAAATGTAACTCTTATTATGAGACGACTGAAATGACAAAAATATGACTCTTATTGTTAGAGCATCAGCAATGGAGGCGTCAAAACCGCGACGCCGATTTTTCGCCGACGCCGGTTCTGACGCCGAACCATTGCGACCGGAGTCGGCGAAATCGGTGTCAATTTCGGCGTACCCATGCCGATTCGTATGGTGACGCCGGTTCTAACGCCAATCCTCACGGCGCTATTGTACGCCCCGGATCGGCGTCAGACCGGCGTCAGAATTTAATTTTTAATTTTTTTTTTCGAAAACACTATATATACGCGCTTTGAACGTCATTTTCATTCGCACCACTTGTTTTAACGAGTACGGCGGCGAGGAGTGATTTTTTTTTACTTTTTTAATTGTACTTTTTAATTTTTGTACTTTTTTAAAAATTATTGTACTTTTTTTAAAAAATTAATGTACTTTTTAAATTTTAATAGTATTATTCGAATTTCCCGTATTTGTCTCGTAAATTAAATTTCGTATGTTGATACGATTGTAAATTAAATTATATAATTGTTATTAGTGATGTGGATAAGTAGTGGGAAGGCTATGTGTGGGCTATTTGATGTCCAGTTGATGTGGCAAGCTGATGTGGCTGGAGAATTTTAGTGCTGATGATGTGGCACTGGAAAGGCTATGTGAGGGCTATGGGAAATCCTAGACCATTGTGGATGCTCTTAGACGGAGGGAGTAATTTTTTGCATGAACTTCAAACTTTGCAAATATTATCACCAACGTTATTAACCATGCTGTCAATTTTTCCACCGACGATAGATTCTGGCTTATTAAAAATGGCAAATAAGATGTGTTGTCATTTAATTGATGACATGGAACATTACTTCATATTTGTATTAAAAAAAATGACATGTCATGAATAATTAGGAATTTTCTCTCTCGTTCTCTTTTGTCTCCATGTACACCTCACTCTTTGTATTCTCTTTATCTCTGTTCACCATAGTTCTCTATAGTCTACGTTAACTTCCTGGCTAGCCCCCCTACGCAAAAATTTGGCCACATCAGCTAATGGGTGGGGGAATTGACACCTCAATCAAAATTTGTAATGGGAGTATTATTTACCAAGTCTTGAGTTCATAGAAAAATCATTTTTTTTTTTAAAAAATGTCATGATATTAGGTTCCAATTACACTATTATATACTATACCTAATTATCTCGAATTCAGCCTAATAGTACGATTTTCTCCTACATGTGGCGAGCAACATATGATAATATGAAGCAAATAATTTTCTTTAGATTACAGTAATAGTTTAGCTATGCATTAAATTTTACTCTCTCAGTTCAATTATTAGAAGTCTTATTCTTTTATGTATTTTGAGAATTATTTGAAAAAATAGGTGTAAAAAACAAGTGGAATATGAGTATTAGCTTTAACTAAAAGGTAAGGAAAACTAGTTAATGGAATATGTTGCCTACCATTTATAAGGCCATCCACAATAGCACCTAGCGCACCGCTTAGCCGAGCGTCAGCGCTAGGCGGTGCGCTAGGCGATCTATTGCAACCGCCCAGCCATTTCCGGAATTAAAAACCGCCTAGCGCTCGGCGGTTCCGTGGCGCTAGGCGGTGCGCTGGGCGATCCGCTCGGCGCTATTGTAGCGTCCGGATCGCCTAGCGCACCGCCTAGCGCGATTTTTTTTTCGAAACACTATATATACGCGCCAGATACGTCATTTTTTTCCAAACACTATATATATTGCAGATATAATGTACGCATGTATTATCATGCACAACATGATTGTCGAAGATGAAGGTGTACAACTGACTGATTGGGCCAACGATGATAATGAAGCCGGTCCAAGCCACGGCGTGGCCGCCCCCAACGTACGGAGTGGGGTACCTCACGATGAAGACGGCCGCCTCCAAGCACATGCCGACATGCGCCAAACGGAGGCTCATATTCGACTCCAAAAGGATTTAATTGAAGAGTTATGGGCGCGGAGGACTGCACGGCAGTAGTTTTTTTATTAATTATGTAATTTTTTTTAATTAATGTACTTTTAAAATTTTAATAATATTATTGAATTTTCTCGTATATGTCTCGTAAATTAAATTGCGTATTTTGTGTGATTGTTAATTATTTGTTTTATATAATTTTGAGTGATGTGGCTATTGATGTGGCCGAGCTATTTATGATGTGGCTAGGCTATGACTGAGCTATTTATGATGTGGCAGGAGGATTTTTAGTGTTGATGATGTGGTAGGAGGAGTTTGTGGCTAGGCTATAACTGGGCTATTGCTGGGCTATTCCTATTGTGGATGGCCTAATAGAAGGGAATTGAGACGGTTATAATTTTAATTACTGTACTGTATAAAGTCTGTGACTGTTTGTTGCTAGGTAAAAAGACAAAAATTTTAAAGAAAATATTTATAGTAGATTTGGTATCATTGTTTTCCGTTCATGAGTAGATTTGGTATCATTGTTTTCCGTTCATGATGAGTAGTACCCATCATATCAAGATCTTTAGCGCATCCACGGTGGGACGGATGTCCCGCCGGACATCCCAAAAACACCTTCTGTCACGTCATAAGGACATCCCACTGTACTGCCACGTCATAAGAACATCCCACTGCACAATGACGGACATCCCCAAGGACATCCCGGCGGACATCCCACAATAATAAAAATTCACAAATTCACCAAATTAAACAATTTACGGAATTAAATAAAAAAAATAAAAAAGTATATTTCAATAAATAAAAAAAAGTACATTTCAACAAAAAAAGTCCAAACAAATTACATTCCAAATATCAACGACTACCCCTCGGCGTCCATATCTCTTCAATAATATCGTTCTAGAGTCGAATATGCGCTTGTCGTTGGCGCATGTCGGCAAATGCACGGACTCGACCGGCCTCTTCATGGGGTATCCCCATACGTACATTGGCGGTGGCCACGCCGTGGCTTGGACCGGAAGCATCAACATCATCAGTGGCCCAATTAGTCAGTGCTGGACCTTCATCTTCGAAAATCATGTTGTGCATGATAATACATGCGTACATGATATCAGCGATGCTGTTAATATACCACAACCGTGATGAACCTTTCACTGCCGCCCATCGAGCCTGGACCACACCAAATGCCCGCTCCACATCCTTGCGCGCTGCCTCCTACCGACCCGCAAAATAGACCTTTTCTTCTGTGGGGCATCTGATCGTCTTCACAAAGACGGGCCACATAGGGTATATCCCATCCGCAAAATAATAGCTCATGTTGTGATGGTTGCCGTTGGCAACGAAACTGACGGCCGGACCAACACCCATACACTGGTCGTTGAAAATGGGCGATGACTGGAGGACATTGATGTCGTTGTTCGACCCGGCTACTCCAAAATACGCATGTAAAATCCACAGCCGGTACTCAGCTACCGCTTCAAGGATCATCGTGGGATTCTTGCCCTTGAAACCGGTAGTGTACATCCCCTTTCCAGGCGGCGAAGCAGTTCTTCCACTCGCAATGCATATAATCTATGCTGCCCAACATTGTGCTGACTCCCGTTCATATCCATCAGAGCCTGGAAATCTTCGGGGGTAGGCTTCCGAAGATACCTATCCCCGAATATCTCCCTAACGCCCTCATAAAAATACGTCAGACAATCGCGGGCAGTTGTCTCGCCGATGTGGAGGTACTCATCGAACATGTCGGCCGCACCTCCGTATGCCAGCTGCCTGATTGCGGCAGTGCACTTCTGTATGGGCGTGTGGCCGGGTTTACCAACCGCATCATCCCTCATCCGGAAATACTCATATCAATGCTCTAAAGCGCCCACGGTAAGCAGAAATAGCGGACGATGCATCCTAAAACGTCGCCGGAACATGTTCTCCCCCAACAGCGGTTCCGGAGCGAAGTAGTCCTCATACAACCGACGGTGTGCAGCGATGTGGTCCAGGGTACTATAGTTCGATGATGGATGGGTCGAGGTACAACCGGCTGCTGCTGCTGCTGCAAGGACGATTGTATCGCGCGATTTATCTCCCTGGACGTAACGGCCGGCAACTGTTCTGTAATTCACCGACGTACGTCATCAGAAATTCCACGACTACCACCGCACCACTACCACTACCACTACCACTACCACTACCACTACCACTAACCAATCTGGATATATAAAAGAAACGTAGAGAGAGAGAGAAACTCGTTAAAACAAGTGGTGTGAATGAAATGAAGTTCAACGAGCCGTATATATAGAGTTTTTTTATAAAAAAAATGAAAAATCGGGACGTTCATCGGGAACCCGCAATGGCGGACGTCACGACGGACGTCGTCGGAATGCCGTGGACGTCCGTATCCGTCCCTCCCGCGCCAAATGGCGGACGTCCCGCGGGGGACGTCCGTCGGAACGGTCGCCGTTGTGGATGTTCTTGGCTACTTGACGTCATTTACATCGGAGTTGAAAAGGTTTACTTCTGTGCAGTTAATACATGATGTTAAATAGCGGGGCGTCCGCTGGGACGGCTGTCGTTGCGGATGCTCTTGGCTACTTTGACGTCATTTACATCAGAGTTGAAAAAGTTTACTTTTGTGCAGTTAATACTTGATGTTAAATTATGCAGTGAAAAAAGTACAGAGCCTCATAATTGACAAGTAGTAGTGCATTTATTTGCATAAACTATAGAGATTCAGATATTATGACGGTATGAGAATTGGGCTTCCTCTATTAATTATGAGTGGACCATTAAATAAATTTTAGTGCAGTAGCTAGCTAGGGTATATAATTCACAGCCTTTATCAGCGTACACTTCATTTTCCGACAAAGTTTTATCTAGTACGAACATCTTCATTTGGGTCCAATTCAGCCACAAATCGACCTTTTTAAACTTAATATTTTAAAGTTAGACACAAATGCTCACTGAAATTTGCATTTTGCATGCTAATAATTTATTAATTTTAAAAATATTATGAATAGTTCCATCTAATCACAGTACTTTTTCATAATTTTATAACAAAAATTCCTAAAATGCAGGAGGGCTTTTTTGAACTTCCATAAAAATGAGATATCTAGGTACTGAAGTATGATTTTTTCTCTATCTCTTTCTAGTACTGAGTATGATATTTTTCTTATAGTTTAGTATCTAAAATGATATTTTTCACTTCACTTTTTCAATTTTTTATGCCATAGCATTTGTGGGGGCAAACAATATTTCACATTGAAAAATGAACAAGAACTGCAAGCATATATATTGGCTACCACAACTACATTAGTATGAGGCCTTTTGGGGAGTACCACAAGAGCAAAACCGTAAGGGTTTTGCCCAAAGCGAACAATATCATACTAATGTGGAGTTCGGGTGTACACCATCGATCCCTTGCACGAGTGAAAGTAGGTCTCTTTCTGGAAAATGGGATATGTCTCGATAGTGCTCTGGTTTATGCGAGTCGTTTCAAAATATAAAATGGCCCCGTCATGATTGTAGCAGCACCGTTGGAAAAATGAGCTTTACCGAACTGGAAGAGGTAAGGAGAGAGCTTTCGATAATGAAACGTTGCAGAGTATCCTTATGCTATGAGTTATGCACTGTATGAAATACATGAAGCTGATTGCCCTATCTATAGGTAGGTCAGGCCTACTGCATCTTGCAAGTTTAGTATGATAGAGTCAATACATATTCAAAATTTGCCATAATAATTTGTGTAATAGGCAGGGTTTACTTGAGGTTTCTTATCATGGCAAGTGTAATAGGGATTTATCATGGCAAGTGTAATAGGGATTTATAGACGCGTAGACCGGATACGCACCTCGACAATCGTCACATTGTTGGCCGTTCGAGAGACAACCCAAGCACAACGTCCATGTCCAAAAACAGCTTAAGAACAACCCAAAGATCAATAGCTAAGATCTAAGTCAACAACTATGTCACACGACAAATGTCCCACGAAGCACATCTAACGTCGCACAAGATATTTAGATATTAAAGTCATTCTCAACACAAGATCTTTAGGAACCATAAAGTCAAAGACTTAATCCCACCGCTAGACAAACTTTCAATACCCTATTGATCTCTGAGAGATAGACATAAATGAATATTTTTTCATGTACTCTTATAGTTTAGTTTTACTATTGAGCCAAGGTTTTGGAATCTCAAGTTATCACGGTGAGATTACCATTTACCACTATGATAATTCTTAAATTGTGGATTTCAAACTCATTCTCTCGAGTAGGGATGTCAATCTAGCCCGAAACCCACGGGTCGACCCGAATAATCAGGTAAAATCATAGGGTTAGGGCCAGAAAATCGCAACCTAGATACAAAATAGGGCTACATGGGCTGACCCATTTGGGTCGGTGGGTTATGCGGGCTGGCCCAGGTGGTTTGCCGGTTAGCCCATGGGTTAAGCATTTAAAATAAAAATATAATTAAAATTTTGGGTTATATACTTACATGAAGTATATATGGTAATTACAATATTAAATGCAACATTTATATGAAGTATATATGGTAATTATGTCTTCTCTCTCAAATTGAAAGTTAGTGTTATATGGAATATAAATGTTATTAATATTTACTCATATTAAACGTTGCATTACGATTTTCCTCTCGAAGACAATCATCCGGTTGAAGTTTCAAAAGTTATTGATGTAGAAGAATGTAAGTATACAAAAGTATGTCATTCAACCCTTTTGAAATGCATAATTTCCATAATTGTGCCGGATTCACGTGTGCTACTAATTAGCGATATATTTATGTATTTTGTTTCAATTTTCAATTGCTATTATTTTTTTTCTCTTGATCACTTTGATAATACTTTATTATTTGCGACAATCTGTTTTTTTATAAGTTAGAATATTGGATTGGATAGAAAGTAACATATAAGATCACTTTAAACCCGAATAGCCCGTGGGTTAGCTCGAAACCCGAAGATTTAGGGTTAGAGCCGAAAATTTATAACATGAAAAATTCACAACCCAAATAATCCGCACCCATATAGCCCGACAACTCGAGTGGATTGGCCCGAACCCGAGCGGGTTAGCCCAATTGACATCCCTACTCTCGAGTAATTTATTCACGTACTCAACCGAAATAAACTTTATTGTGATCAAATGTCTCATTGTATTATGTCAACGAATATATAAAAACTTAACATTGTATAAGTCACTTTGTTCTACAAACAACAACGTAACTATTACAGAAAATTAAAATATACTACCTCCGTCTGATTCAAGATGTACACCTTTCCTTTTTAGTTTGTCTCGTTCAAGATGTTCACTTTCTATATTGGAATAATATCTCTCTCTTCTCTCTCCCCATAAAAATATTTAATTACTTTTTTATTTTACTTTATCACAAACAATTATTCCATCTAATACTTCATGTCACTTAAGAATATGACATCTTGAATGGGATGGATGGAGGAAGTAATTTTAGTCAATATGAAATGTCTTCTAAAAAAAAAGTTAAGTTTCAAACAGGTGATTCTTGTCAGACATGTCACACTAAATTTGAGATAATGATGGGTAAAGAGTTTGTCTGTTAGTGTTGCAATATATTAAAAATTGGTAACATCTATAATTGCGTAATAGTTAAAGTTAGTTAGTGTCTAAAATTCGTTAAAGTTAGTTAGTGTCTAAAATTCCTATAAAAGTGCATGCGCGATAGATTATGTATAGGAGTCGGATGACCTTTCCTTCATTGAAACACCAAATCAAAATTGGAAGTACTAAATTTACCATATACTATAAACAATGATGACATCTGTAAAAGATATTTGCTTTTATTAACTTCCGTACAAGGGACTAGATTGCATTTGAATTATAACGACCAAACTATGATGAGTATTTAAGTGGGGGAGTGTAATTGTTGAGATACTTTTTGAAAATAATATAGTAGTAATAAATAAAAGTGGTAAGCAAATTGTGGATACGATACTCTTGCTTGTTGTTTGTTATATTAGCCTCGTACATTAACGGATATACTTGTGTTATAAATAAGTTGAGTCACCCATCTAGCAAGTGAACTAGTTCTCATACAAAATTGAACTACATCTAGTCCATTACAGATATTAAGATCTTATGAACCAATGAGAAAAATATCAAAGTTATGATATAATTGACCATTTTAGAAAGTTGTAGGATAACCCAAAATTTGAGTAAACCTCAAGGTCTTTTTGGCCATTTACCCTTTTTAAAAATATCAACAGACGGGTGTAACATTTGATGTAATATCGCCGAAAGTCTTTTTCCACTATTTTGTGACTTTTTGGCTATTTCAGTATTTTTTTAACTCAAAGGGTATTTTTGTACTTTTGCAATGAAAATTACAAATTTAGTCCCTAAACTATGCTATGATATCGAAATTGGTCCTCATTTTTAAAAACTATCTCCAAAAGGCTTTAATTTTAGATATAATATCGCTAAAATAACTTTTCCACTATTTCGTTATATTTTGGTTTTTTTTTTACCCAAGGGGCATATTTATACTTTGGTAAATAATATTCTCTATCATCTCATCTTATTTTATCGACCCAATGGGCATATTTGTACTTTTTGACCTCATTTTCATTGCAATATTATTCTCCCTTGGATCATGTTAAAATACATATAATATTCAATACACAACTAAGACCAATCATATACCATTGGATCTTAAAATCGGTGAATGAGATTAAAGCTCACGTATTTCAATAAATATTAGATAAAATATCAACAAAATGGTAATATAGTCAATTTGTTATAAGATAATAATTTTCATGGTTTTTTTATATCAACATAGTGTATTACAAATATCAATACAATGACATGAGAATCTCAACAGAAGTAGAAGAAAATATCATTATAGTTTTATTGATTTCTGCATGCATTATATTGAGATTGTTTTGATGCATTTACTGATATAAAATCTGATTATCAACATATACGAAAATTAAAATTAAAATTAAAATTATAAAATTTCATTATCCGATCATCATCGGAACATATGCAATTGAGATCTCGTTAGAATCCTTATGAAAATACCTTTAATTTGATATATTTTTTACGAAAAAAAAATTTAAATCGAGAGAGTTACGTAAATTTAAAATTTTAAGATTATTTTGAGTAGAGAAAGTGGTTAATTTTAACTACTATGTATATGAATTGACATTAGTACCCTTTAAGTTTATTTAATAATATTTTTTAATTTAAAATATAATATACGTGACATTATATCAATCTCCTAATCTAATGACTAAGATTTAGTGTTAATTTGTGATTGCTAATTAGTTAACAATTGATCATAACCCCTAATAATTAATGTTTATTACTTCCTCTGTTACATAGTAATAGAGTCATTTTGATACTTTCCATAGTAATAGAGTCATTTTCCTTTTTAGTAAAAGTCAACATATTTTTCCACACATACTTTACTCTGTCTTACTTTTTTCTCTCTTCATCTCTCTACCTTTTCATTTTCCACTTTATTCTCTCTTACTTAACTCACCTAACACAATTTTTCTTAATCTCCGTACCGAAAAGAAACGCCTCCATTACTATGGAACGGAGGGAGTATATACTTGGAAGAATAATATTGTAAAAGTACAAAAATAACCATAATTATTAGAGAGAATAATAACTGCAAAGAAAGTGTAAGATCAATGAGGTGGGGGAGAGAGAATAATAATTGCAAAAAGTAAAAAGATATCCCTATGTCAAAATATTACCAAAAGAGCAAAAAAGTCACGAAATGTTGGAAAAGTCCTTCCATCGATATTATATTTAAGGATAGTCTTTTGGAGATATTTTGAAAGAATGGGAAACGATTTTTATATTATTGTATAGTTCAGAGAATAAATTTTAAGTTCTCTCATTTGTACATATACAAAAATGCCCCTTAGATAAAAAAAAATAAAATAGCATAAAAATTAGAAAATAACGAAAAAGGACTTTCAACGATATTACATTAAAGAATAGATTTATCTGATGATATTTTCAAACCAAACACATCCTAAACGTATAGTTCGATTTTAAAAACATTGGTTGTGTTTTCTACAATGAAGTATGCAATTACAATATTACCGACACGAGTTTAATGGCAGAATCTTAACTCCTTATTGTTTTATTTATAAATTTAATGTAAACCTTGACATTCTATTATTTCTATCATCGGAGTTATCGAGTCAAAATATACTAGGGTAATAAATTATTTATTTTTTATATTCGTCATTTTTCCTTTTAAAACTTGTGTTCTGTAATTAAAAAATAATGTTAGATTGATATCCATAGTTTTATTACATTTATCTTTTCTCAAAACAAAATTAAATAATGTTAGATTGATCTCCGTAGTTTTATTACAGATATGTAAAACAAATTTCAGACAATACCAATAATTACCTTTTTAGTTATTATTAAAGATTGTCCACGTTTCTAATTAATAATTGTGTATTGTGTGATGGATTAGCTTGTGCCTTAGCTGATCCCCTCCTGTCAAATATCACTGGCCCAAATTAGATAGTCTACTTCGAGTTAGATAAAATAAGCTTTTCTAGACTTATATTCAAATGAGTGAAATAAATGGTAGTCCTTGATTTTTACCATAAAAAAGTATTTAATCTTTAATTTATATGATTTTTGTTACCTATAAATTACATTTTTGGTACCTGATGCGATTTTGACCCCAAAATGCCCTCTAAAAAATACTACATTTTCCTAATTGTGTCATAGAGAATATTTTAGACATACACAAAATTAGTAACAAAATTAGACAACCTACTTCGAGTCAGATAAAATAAGCTTTTCTAGACTTATATTCAAATGAGTGAAATAAATGGTAGTACTTGATTTTTACCATAAAAAGTATCTAATCTTTAATTTATATCATTTTTGATACCTATAAATTACATTTTTGGTAACTGATGCGATTTTGACCTCAAAATGCCCTCTAAAAAAATACTACATTTTCCCAATTGTGTCATAGAAAATATTTTAGACATACACCAAATTAGTAACAAAATTAGATAGCCTACTTCGAGCCAGATAAAATAAGCTTTTCTAGACTTATATTCAAATGAGTGAAATAAATGGTAGTCCTTGATTTTTACCATAAAAGTATCTAATCTTTAATTTATATCATTTTTAGTACCTATAAATTATATTTTTGGTACATGATGCGATTTTGACCCCAAAATGCCCTCTAAAAAAATACTACATTTTCCCAATTGTGTCATAGAGAATATTTTAGACATACACAAAATTAGTAACAAAATTAGATAATCTACTTCGAGTCAGATAAAATAAGCTTTTCTAGACTTATATTCAAATGAGTGAAATAAATGGTAGTACTTGATTTTTACCATAAAAAGTGTCTAATCTTTAATTTATATCATTTTTGGTACCTGATGCGATTTTGACCCCAAAATGCCCTCTAAAAAATACTACATTTTCCCAATTGTGTCATAGAGAATATTTTAGACATACACAAAATTAGTAACAAAATTAGATAGCCTACTTCGAGTAAGATAAAATAAGCTTTTCTAGACTTATATTCAAATGAGTGAAATAAATGGTAGTACTTGATTTTTACCTTAAAAAGTATCTAATCTTTAATTTATATCATTTTTGGTACCTATAAATTACATTTTTGGTACCTGATGCGATTTTGACCCCAAAATGCCCTTTAAAAAATACTATATTTTCCCAATTGTGTCATAGAGAATATTTTAGACATACACAAAATTAGTAACAAAAATTAGATAGTCTACTTCGAGTCAGACAAAATAAGCTTTTCTAGACTTATATTCAAATGAGTGAAATAAATGGTAGTACTTGATTTTTACCATATAAAGTATCTAATCTTTAATTTATATCATTTTTGGTACCTATAAATTACGTTTTTGGTACCTGATGCGATTTTGACCCCAAAATGCCCTCTAAAAAAATACTACATTTTCCCAATTGTGTCATAGAGAATATTTTAGACAAACACAAAATTAGTAACAAAATTAGATAGCCTACTTCGAGTCAGATAAAATAAGCTTTTCTAGACTTATATTCAAATGAGTGAAATAAATGGTAGTACTTGATCTTTACCATAAAAAGTATCTAATCTTTAATTTATATCATTTTTTGTACCTATAAATTACATTTTTGGTACTTGATGCGATTTTGACCCCAAAATGCCCTCTAAAAAAATACTACATTTTCCCAATTGTGTCATAGAGAATATTTTAGACATACACAAAATTAGTAACAAAATTAGATAGCCTACTTTGAGTCAGATAAAATAAGCTTTTCTAGACTTATATTCAAATGAGTGAAATAAATGGTAGTACTTGATTTTTACCATAAAAAGTATCTAATTTTTAATTTATATCATTTTTTTTACCTATAAATTACATTTTTGGTACCTAATGCGATTTTGACCCCAAAATGCCCTCTAAAAAAATACTACATTTTCCCAATTGTATCATAGAGAATATTTTAGACATACACAAAATTAGTAACAAAAGTGATATTATATCCTTCTCCTCACTCTTTATATTATTATTAATAATCAATATTAATATTATTAATTTTGTTATAAATTCATAATTAACTTACTTTTAAATATCATTCAAATATACTTGATTAAAATTATAGTTATAATAATATTTAATTATTATTAAATAATACTGTTGTTATAATACTAAAAACTAGTATTAATAAATAATTATATTATAATTATTTAAATTATGAATCATATAATATTATATAATAATAACTATTATTATTTTATATTAAATTAATAACTAATCAATATATTCTTAATATAAATTTTAAATTGTGAATTGTATTCATAATAGCATAAACAATTGAATATTTTTAGTTAGGTGTTTCAATCCGAAAATGAGTATAAAATAATTTAATTAAAAATATTCAATTGATTTAATTAGTTTAAATGATGAATTTAATTAGGTGTTTTGTTCTTGATTTATATTATAAATACAATTAGATGTATGTTTAAAACACTAAAAAGGAAGAAGAAAAAGAAGTGAAAAGAAAAAAGAGGAAACATAAACTAAGGAGAAAAAAGAAGAAGAAAAGGTGATAAAAATACTAAAAAAAGAAGAAAATAAAGAAAAAAGAAAGAAGAAGAAACTAAAGAAGAAAAAATGATACTCCCTTAGTTTCATAGTAATAGATGCGTTTCTTTTCGGCACGGAGATTAAGAAAAATTGTGTTAGGTTAGTTAAGTAAATGGAGAATAAAGTGGAAAATGAAAAATGTAGAGAGATGAAGAGAGAAAAAAGTAAGAAAGAATAAAGTAAGTGTGGAAAAATGTGTTGACTTTTACTAAAAAGGGAAATAACTCTATTCTTACGGAACGTACTAAAATGACAAAATGACTCTATTACTATGGAACAGAGGAAGTATTAAAAAGGAAGAAAAAAAAATCACATGTTTGATACTATTTAATTGTAATTTCCAAAAATATCCTTCATAACCAAAAAATTAAATGTTTGGTACCTAAGGTTATTTTTGTCATGTGATACCAAAAATGATATAAAATAAAGATCGGATGCTATTTATATGCGAAAATAAAAAATCAGGTACAATTTATGTAGTTCAATGTATTCAAATACAAGGAATGATATGTTACATTTCTTATATGAGCACCACTCTCGTTTGATGCGCGTTTAACATTTTTCATTTTGATTATATAGTTTGATTCTAATACATTAAAAATGTTATTGAAATTTTTAATTTCACAAAAATCATAAAAATCAAAGCTTGATTTGTTATTTTTATTAATTTATTTGAAATTATAGAGAAAACGAGTAAATCACGTTTCGATTTTTATGAATTTTGTGAATTAAAATATTAAATAACATTTTTTAGTGTATTAGAATCAAGCTAAATATATAAATCGAAACTAACAACAATAAATGTGCGTCAAACAAGAGTGATGCTCACGTAAGGTATATAGCATATTATTCCTCGTCCAATTACTACCAATCCAAATACTACCATGCAAGTATGTCAACATCATCGTAAATTTATTAGATAATACAGCATTACATAAGAACTCACACACTCATACGACCATGTCAATAATGAGTACTACTTTGATAACAATTGACATATACTCCTGTAAAGAAGAACCAAACTGAATAGACGGTAGACCCAAAATTCTCTAAATTTCTCATCCCTAAATTCCATCATTTCCAACTTCTTGACTAGCAAATTTCCTACTTTATTAAATTATTGAAGTTGGTTAAAGCACTACAAAGGAACAAGAAAGCTTAACTAGAATAAATAGTATACCCCAATTGTTATCCACAGGAAAAAAGAAAAAAACAAAAACACAAAGGGCTCAAAAGCAACGAATAAAGGAAGTAGTATTCCAAATAATTGCAATTCGTGCAGCATGGCATAATTCACTGTACACTAACACAAAAACAACACACACAAATGTGTGTTTTTAAAGTCAAGAAAACAGCCAATCAAAAGTGAAATATACCTCTCAAGGTGACAAAAATGTTGAGATATAAATAGAGGAGCCATCGCCTTGCTAGCATTTCAAACACCGACTCCTCTCCTCTTGGCATTTCTCTTCACCACCTAAACAAAGAAATAGAGTTTGATCATACATTTGTCTTAAGCTGCCATTTCTGTAATTTTCTTGCAACACTCTTACCCAAAAGAAAATGGTGGACACATATAGCACTGATCTTCCTCCCGGTTTCCGATTCCATCCCACTGATGAAGAGCTGATCATGTTCTATCTCAAAAACCAGGCAACGTCAAGAACCTGCCCGGTTTCAATAATCCCCGAAGTCGATATCTACAAATTTGATCCATGGGAATTGCCTGGTTAGTAAACAATCATTGAAAAATAAAGATTTTTCATGTGCTACTACTATTACTAATATGGTTTGCTTCCCATGTCATAGAGAAAGCAGGATTTGGAGAGAGTGAGTGGTACTTCTTCACCCCTCGAGATAGGAAGTATCCGAACGGGATACGCCCGAATCGGGCAGCTGTTTCAGGATACTGGAAGGCTACAGGAACAGACAAAGTGATCTATAGCAGATCAAAATTTGTGGGTGTGAAGAAGGCTCTTGTTTTCTACAAGGGGAAGCCGCCGAAGGGCATCAAGACTGATTGGATCATGCACGAATATAGACTAGGCGAATCAAGGCCACATCCAAGCATGCAGAATGGCTCCATGAGGGTAAATTAATACATTGAATTTGCTCTGATTTTGAAACATGAAACAGACATGATCGGGAGAATGAATATGTTATCTTTTGTTGTGTATGCAGATGGATGATTGGGTTCTATGTCGGATCTACAAGAAAAAGAATCTCACGAAGCCTCCTGAGCAAAGAGTTGAAGACTCGTTTATTCAGCCTACAATCACCAATGATGTTATAGATCCACAGATACACAAGTTCCCCAGAACTTGTTCTCTAACTCATTTATGGGAGTATGAATACATGACCTCGATCTCCCAGCTCCCGGATGAAAATACATACAATGTGCCCTTTAACAATCAAGAATCGATAGTCGAAAACCGGGACCAAAAGTATCAGCCAGGGCAAGTTCAGTTACCTTACACGGGCGCCGTGAAACTCCAAGTCCATGAGTCGATTTTTGTGAATCCAGTGTCACAATTGCAGTAATCAAGAACAACATTGTATTAAGGGACTAAGTTCACAGCAGGTGTACAGAGAATGCTGGCTAAAAAAGTGGTTTTCAACAGAGCAACATATTTCTAATCCAGTGGTGTTGGGCCATAGATAAATTTATGACTGCTTTCAGATTTGTATTATAATTTTGGTGATATAAAGATTTTCACATAAGTATTAAGTACAAACTAGTACAAGCCTGAGTAATGAATCCTAGTTTAAAAATGGAATAGTCTAAGGGAAGTATCACATGTCCACGCGTACATGGCTCTCACATGAAAGTTTTGCTTCATGTTGTATATAAATCCGTATTTTGTATTACTACAATACACATTACCTGAGAAATGAATTCAGATAATTTAGCATATCTAGACACTCATAAAAGTGACTTATTCATCTGGATCGTGATAGATTTAGACTGGCATGTTTCGTAAAGGCTTAGGTTGAATCACATTTTCATATCAAGGTACGCAGACCTGATATAGCCCAAATTTGTAACTTCTATAAAAAAATATCTATACATTTTCATGAAATTGTTCCAAAAATCCAGAGTGTGCATGCCACAAAGCATTAGATGAAGTATAACAGAGTGAACAATATTTCTCCACGGCATTAAGTATGGTCTTACCAGTTCCGTTCACGACTTCCACTTGCATTGCAGATTCAGCTAATGCCAAGCATGCCCTGAAAGCAACAAGGAGTGGTGATGACAAAAATATCTCAATCAAGCCACTCAGTCCTTGTTACCGAAAAGAAGGATAACACCAAAGCAGTTTTAGTTCGACCACATTGGCATAAACGCATAATCATTGATCCAACTTTCAGGGGATGTTTACAACTCCTATTTGTGGAATACATTCGTCTTTAGCTGATATATACATGATCCTTATCTGAAGCCATACATGTTCATCAATTATAAACTCGTGTTGGAAAAGTTATCTGTATTCATATCTTTAGATGAAAAAAAAATCAATTGAAACATTTAGTATATTATATCTATTAGAGCAACAAACATAACCAGATTACATTTTCCTTCATCAGAATATCAAGACAGCGTAATCAGTATTTATAACCCTAACTCTACATTCAATATGAAAGACAGGATTCGTGATGGGAATAGTAATCAGTGAAACAATTAATGAAGATGAAAAATTAACAAAAATAATTCAATTCTCCTACAATCAAGTTGATTCTTCTCAGTTCAAGCTACCAAACAAAATGTGGAGTGACTATAACCAGAAAGAATCGCAATTGAAACAAAAAGGCTGTCAAAAATCGAAAAACAGAGAGGAGGAATTCAATGGAACGAACAAAAGGGGCTTTGAGAAAGAGACTGGACCACATACCAAAAGACACTTTCAAAACTAAAAGAGAGTTTCAGCGGCTTTTTCGTCTTCGATGCATACTTCAATTATCGCTCAAGCATAAAGCTACGATCGCCTTCACCAGCTTTTGATCAACAAATTATTATTGTTTTCCATCAATAAAGCTCTCATATATCTTGGGTGATTGTCGCGATCCACTGAAATTTTAAATCGAGAAGAAGACAAGAAAAAAAATGCAAAAGCAAACCAGAACCTTGAATTCCAATTATCCTAAAATATATCTTCTGTGAGACAAATAGTAGCTACAAAAGAGGATAAAATTTTTAACTTTCCTAAATTTTACTCCCCTCCCAAAAAGGATGAATATTTGGTTCAACACTATTTTAATATGTAACTGGAAAATTAAGAAAGAGATAGAAAGAGTTTTTTTTAAATATTATTAGTGTGTCTCACCTTATTGGGAAACAAAATAGTTTTCAAAATTAGAAAGTTCATACTTTTCAAAGACGGACTTAAAAGGAAATAATTCATACTTTTCAGAGACGAACGGGGTATTATTTTTTAAACTTAAATACAAAAAAATGAAAAAATTTATCCTTAACATAATTCTCTGGTGAATGGATTCTATAATAGCATCTCCAAGGGAGAAAAATAAATTTAGAATGTAAATTTCTCATACCTTCTTAAAAAGTAATGGACTTCAAAGAAAGAAGGTAAATTAAAAATATAAACAAAAATAATTAACTTTTTGCCTTTTGTATCAAGAAGAGGTAAAGATATATTCTCAAAATGAAAGAATGTATAATATCTTCTCAAATACCCTTTCCATTGAAGTATAAAATTTTATGAAAAATAGATAAATATGGTAGTTATTTCTCTTTACCTTTCCATTTACTGTTTCCCTTGAAGATGCTCTAAGGCCAGGGATTTGGTAGAGGCTAGCAAGATCATTAGTCTTATACGATTTGACTGCGTATTAAGATGATGATGGATGAGCATTGTTTGATCCGCAACGGATTTTACATGTTTTTTGGTTAGTCTTAGTACTATTTGACTGCATATTGCTTGACTTTAGCTTGAAAAAAAATCTCAAAATAGGCCAAGAGTACAAAGTGCAAAAGCTGAAGTCGGAACTATATATAGTAGAATCGAGCCAACTACCCACCGAGGTCTTACTATGTGAACCCCATCAGTTCGCTGGAAATACACTGATGAGCTGATGGAAGTCAATGGACCACTAACTTTGCACACGTTCCAACACAACAGTTTGCTGAGATCTCATCGTGAAACAAACCAACAGACAAGCATGAAGGGCCACCCAACGATACTGTCAATGCACGAAGGGCCAAAGACACCCCAACGGGTCACTGACTCTGCTGGGTAAGAAACCATCGGCCTATTGGAAAAACGTGAAAGAGGGATTTGCCCTGATTTCTTGTCTTCTCAAGCCAGATCTCCTTTTAACTAAAAAAGAACACTCATAGCTTTTTTTATATTGGAGTCTGATAAGTCGTATTCTAGGCCTTGGTTACGGGTCAGTATGATGTGCTTAATTGATTATATTTGCAAAACAGTTGTTTAAAGTGTGCAGGTTAAGCATTCTAGCCAGTAGGGAAGTTTCGGAATGTTCAGGTGAAGGAGGCGTCAGCATGATCTCATACTGATCAGTATTCGTGCTAAAACGGTTTGAGATGGAGAAGACGGATAGCTGGGACGGATTACCCACAATTAAGGGCAAAGAAGTCAAATTGCAACGAGGATTTACCCTAAAATCAAGGGTAGCCTCCCTATAAAAGGAAGCCAAATTGGAGAGAGAGGACATTCAGATAGACACATTCACTCATTCACCACCATCTTTAGGTAGAAAGTTTTCTCGGTAGTTTCAGTCTTTCAGCCGTGTCCCGCTTCTTGCCTCGCCGTAGCCATGATCACTTGACGTTCAGATGTTCCCAGAATTCCAGTCATCGTCCATTCCAGCCAACAAGATCGTAGTTTAGAGTCTCATCGCCCGGAGTGGCAAAACACTTTTACATTGCTTTCGTAGTTTTAAATTTCTCGCTTTCCTTACGTTGGATCTTGTTTGCCTTTGGATATTTTCTGCTTTTGAAGTACTTTGTTGAAGATCCGAACGTGTTTATGCTATGAAGTTGATTTCCGTTTCGTTTATTGTGGTGTTTCTTTATTCCCTTGCCTAGTTAGCTTAGATCTAAAGTTTCTCGGTGTTTAAAGTGCTGAATCTCTCAATTCCGTTTACGTAACAAATTTCTTTAGGATAGATAAACAAATACTGTTTGATCGGAAAGTAGATCGTTGCATGCAAAGCTTAGTTTTAATTTCTGAATCGTTCTTTCATGTTGACCAGTATGCAGAAGTCCAGTTTCAGTGTTTGATTTCAGATTTGATTTCTTAGTTTTGGATCTGTGTTTGTGAGTTGTTAATCTGAGTTTTTCCGTGTTGAATCTGGAATTGTTATCTGAATTTTGGAAGTGTTTGTTGAAGAAGATGATGTCTATTTCAATTGGAGGGGACCACTTACTTTTCGAGATGCTTTTGCTTTTGTCCTTCACTTTTAGTTAAGCCCTGTCAGCCTAGTCTTCAAACTTCCACTACACTCTGAATATTCTGTTTAGCCCAAAATAGAAACCCGTACTTTCCAAATATTTTCTGTTACAAAATTGTCTCCCCATTCCACGTACACAGTTACATTCCAAATGTTTTCCTTACCGTCTGACCAGTAGAACACCTCCTTTAAGTTCCAGCCTAGGTAGAAACTCAACCCAAGCGTGGTAGCTAACCAAATCTTCCAAATTGTCACCGCGGTAGTTTAAGAACGCACCATCTCTGTGGGATTCGACCCTTACCACCACTATACTGATCAGTAGAAGTGGGTTGAGGAATCTTTGAAACCAAGGTCTAGGTTAGTTAGGATCTCTATCCTGATCAGTAGGATATATCCTTGCTTGAACGACACCTACGCACCTTAGGTCCTTTCAAATGGCGCCGTTGCCGGGGATGGATAGCGTTATTTGCAATTACTGTGAGTGATACTTCGGTGTATATATTGTGCATAACCTTTCTTTTTTTTTCTTTTCTTTTCAGTTTATGAGAAGCAGTTCGGCTCCTGACCAGTGGAGGCCGAAGATACTTCAGCGAGGATCGATACTCGTAACCACTCGATCCGGGTTGTCGACGGCTTTATCTGACTTAGGTTCGAGTAGCGACGAAGAGCAATACAACATAGAAGGACCACCAATACCAGAGGAGATACAACTGTTGGAAGGCATTCCAGTTCAGATGGCCGCCAACGGAGATGAGGATCCAGAGATCGGTACCCTTAACGCGCATACCGAGGGAGAACCATCGCAAGCCATAGTCGTCACTCCAGGGCAAACCGCCTGCGATGTGAAGCCTCATGTGATCGCGATTCTGCCTACATACTGTGGGAAGAGCTATGAAGGGCCGTATGAGTTTCTGCATGAGTTTTGTAAAATTTGTAGGGCGCAGAGGAGACCAGCAGGAGCGAATGAGGATGATTATAGGTTGAAGGCCTTGCCATTTGTGCTCAAGGGGGAAGCCAACACCTGGTTCATGCGCCTGCCCCCCAACTCCATTGAGACTTGGGCCGATTTCAAGTCAGCATTTCTAGGCGAGTTTTTCCCGTCATCAAAGACAAGCGCGCTGAAAAGGGAAATAACTAATGTGAAGCAAGGGTATGATGAACCCTTGAGCGATTATTGGGCAAGATACATGGGTCTTTTGGAATCATGTCCCAACCATCGCATGGCGGACATTGAAGTGCATCATACTTTCTACGAAGGTATGAACGCGGTAACCAAGGATCTAGCAAATTCATCGTCAGGAGGAAACTTCACACAATTACGGGTCAGCGAAGCGAAGAGAGTCCTAAGGAAGCTACTGAATGCAAAGAAAGAGTATGACCATTCAAGGGAAGGATACAACCGAGAGCGGGCTGCTGTTGTCTCGTCTACTGATCAGGAAAATAAACTGGAGCAGAAAATGGACTTGAAGATGGATGAGCTGAAGAAGTCACTTCTGAGTGCGATCGAGAAAAACACCCCACCACCTCCCCCAGCTGGGAATTACAAAGGTGCAGAACAGGGAAATCAAGGACCGAACTATGAACAGCCTAGTGACTACGTGAATATGGAACAAGTCAATGCTGCGGGGTACTTCAATTCTAGTGGGCATTGGATTCAGGGTAGACAACGGGATGCACCATGGAGGGATCATCCAAACTTTCGATGGGGAGACGGGGGCCAAAATCAGAACCAAGGACAGAACCAGTATAACCCCAATCCAAACCAAAACCCTAACCGTGGACTAGCAAACCCAGACTACCAGCCCAACTGGTCAGGAAGAAACCAACAAACCCAAAATCAAAGCCCACAAGGCCAAAACCCGAATCCTGTTTATGTACCACCCCACCAGAGAAACTTCCACAGTTTCCAAAATCAGCCAAATCATGCACCCCAACACCATCAGAACCAAAATCAGTTTCAAGCCCAGCACCAGAATCAATATCCTCAAGATCAGTACGTCCCTCCTGCCCAGTATAACCAATACCCGCCTAATCAAGGCCAGCAAAACTTCCAGAACTATCAACACCAAGGGCCGAATCATTTCCAAAATCCGAACAGGCCAAGGAGGTCCGTTGAGGACATGATAGGTGAAATGCTAGCGTCACAACAGAGCATCAAAGGAGACTTGCAATCCCATAACGAGGTCGTGCAGGGGATGCAAAATGCCCAGAAAGAACATAAGGCGAACATGGATATGATGAATAGGCAGTTAGCCCAACTGGCCAGTTCGGTGGGGGATTTGAAGGGAAATGCAGGTAAACTCCCATCTACAGTCCAAATGCCCGACAAGGCAAATGTGAGTAAGGTTACGTTGCGGACCGGAACTACTTATGACGCGCCTCAACCCAAACGACCTAGTGGAGGATCTAACGGAACGAAGATAAGAGGCGATACCGTTTCAGCGGAAGAACTAGGGAGGCCCATGCCTCAGATGCAGGATCCATTCTTCTTGGATGCTACACCAATTGTAGGAGATGAACCCGAAACCCTACTGACCAGGAAGGAACCTCATCGAGAGGAAGAGCCCAGAATGGAAGCCCAGACTCAGGAACTACCCCGGAAAGACTCCAAGAAGGTTGCTAAGGGACAAGTAGATGAGAAAAAAGGGGAGAAACCATTCCCATTCCGATTTGTTACAAAGAGGAAGAAAGAGAACCCGGTTGACTATTTGTCGATTTTTGGGAAGTTGGATGTCACCATACCATTTCTCCAAGCCGTGAAACTACCCCCTCTTGGGAAATTCATAAAGGACTTCATAGCCGGGAGAGCCCAGAAAGATGGCAAGATTATGGTGGAAGGGATAGCGTCAGCAATAGTGCAAGAGACGTTACCACCCAAGAGAGCCGACCCAGGTATGTTTACCTTACCAATAACTGTTGGAGATGTGAAGGTCGAACATGCAATGTGTGATTTGGGGGCGTCTATAAATGTCATGCCATTGTCTATCTACAACCGGTTTAAGGGAGTGAGGCTGTCAAGTACTAGAGTATTGATCCAACTGGCTGATAGGTCGTGCATAAGTCCGGAGGGAGTTTTAGAGGATGTATTAGTTAGAGTGCATGTTTTACATACCCTGCTGATTTTTATGTGATCAAAATGAGTGAGCATGAAGCGAGGGAGTCTAGTGGAGTCTTGTTAGGAAGACCATTTTTTAGAACGGCCAAGACGATCGTGGATATGGCTGAGGGGACTATTTGCATTGATTTTCATGGGGAGAAGTTTACCTTTGATATAAATGATGCCATGAAGAAACCTATTGATTCTGAAAATCTATGCTATGTTGATGTGATTGACCCTTTAGTCCAAGATTTTCTTGAGACCGAACTATTGCAGGAAAAACTCCAGGCTTTAGATGTTTATGAACAGGCTGACGTAGAAGCTGCTGCATGGTGTGATCTGATTAGTAGCCAGGGGTTGACCGATGAAGAAATTTAAGGAGCAATCAAGGATTTTTGTCACAAGTCGGAGTTCATAGGAGCCGCAGGGGCTCAGCTACCAGTCAGTATAGAAGAACCATCAGAAGGAGATTTAGAAAAAGGGGAAGAGTCCGAGAAAAAACCCCCTAACCGAAGACACACTTCCACCCCAAGTTGAGCTGAAGAAGTTACCCTCGAATTTGAAGTATGCCTTCCTCGGAGGTGAGGACTCCTATCCAGTGATCATCAGCAGCAGCCTTACGAAGGAACAAGAAGCTAGGCTACTGACCGTGCTGAGCAAGAACAAGAAGGCGATTGGATGGAGTCTTACAGATTTAGTTGGAATTAGCCCCGACGTCTGCATGCACCATATTAGGCTGGAAGAGGGAGCAAAGGCACATCGAGATGCCCAAAGGAAAGTAAACCCTAACATGCGAGAGGAAATATTGAAGGAAATCTTGAAGTTGTTGTCGCTAGGGATTATCTATTCAGTGCCAGACAGTGAGTGGGTCAGCCCGATCCACATGGTTCCAAAGAAGTCGGGAATCCAAGTCGTCCAAAATGAGAGGAATGAGCTGATTCCAACGAGGCTAGTCACGGGTTGGCGAATGTGCATCGATTACCGCAAGCTGAACAATGCAACAAGGAAGGATCACTTCCCTCTGCCTTTTATCGACCAGATGTTGGAGCGACTCGCTGGGAAGAAGTACTTTTGCTTCTTGGATGGGTACAGCGGATATTTCCAAATCTACGTGGATCCTGAAGACCAGGATAAGACCACCTTCACTTGCCCATTCGGAACTTATGCATACCGGCGCATGCCTTTCGGCCTATGCAACGCTCCAGGTACGTTTCAACGTTGCATGATGAGCATATTTTCTGATTTGATTGAGGATTGCATAGAGATATTCATGGATGACTTTACGGTCTACGGAGACTCGTTCGATTCTTGCCTTCATCATTTGGATATAGTTCTTGAGAGATGTCAAGCGAAGAGTTTGGTTTTGAACTTTGAGAAGTGCCATTTTATGGTCACCGAAGGGATTGTTCTGGGACACGTGATCTCGGAAAGGGGATTCCAGGTGGATCGAGCAAAGGTGGACGTTATATCTAAATTACCGTTCCTTACTGATCATAAGGGGATTAGGGGCTTTCTGGGGCATGCCGGATTTTATCGACGATTTATTAAGGATTTCTCCAAAATCGCCCAACCCCTTACCAGGCTACTTCAAAATGACGTGGAGTTCGTTTTTGATGAGCAATGCAAGGCTGCTTCATCTTCTCAAGGAAAAGCTGATATCCGCACCTATCATACGGGCTCCTGACTGGGACCATCCTTTCGAAGTAAATGTGCGACGCCAGCGACTTTGCGGTAGGGGCCGTGCTGGTTCAGAAGATCGATGGGAAGAAGGTACGTAATTTTTATGCGTCCAAGACTTTGAATCAGCCAGCGGAATTACGATACCACTGAAAGGAGAATGGTCTGGCAGTGGTGTTTCTATTCGAGAGTTCCGGCCATATTTGGTTGGGATCCAGGGTCATAGTATATACTGACCATGCGCCATTAAGTATCTGATTGCCAAGAAGGAATCCAAACCACGCTTGATCCGATGGGTACTCTTGTTACAAGAATTTTTGATTGGGAGGTGGAAGATAAGAGAGGAGTCGAGAACAAGGTGGCCGACCATTTGAGCAGAATAATTGCAAGATGGAAACAGTGACGAAGTGCATGATAAGTTTCCAGAGGAACATTTATGTGAGGTGATTTTTGCGCCAGGAAAATTGATTGGAAGAAGTGTACAACTTACTGGTCAGAATGATACAGCAAAAGGAAAGGAGAAGGTAGGGCAGGAGCCATGGTATGCGGACCTGGCCACTACCTAGAACTGGAGAACTTCCAGAAGCACCAGTGTTACCAAGGCACAAAGAATGAAGATCAAGAGTGAAGCAAAATACTACTTTTGGGACGACCCTACCTATGGAGGGTAGGATCCGATCAAGTGATAATGAAGGTGCATTCCTGACTGGGAGCAGCGGGATGTTCTAACCCACTGCCATTCGTTAGCATGCGGAGGACATTCGGATCCAAGAAGACGGCAAGGAAGATTATGGATAGCGGCTTTTATTGGCCAACACTCAACAAAGATGCGTACGAGTTCTGCAGAAGTTGCGAGCGTTGCCAACTGACCGGTGGAATATCTGCCCGGGATGAAATGCCACAGGTACCCATAATAGTTTGCGAGCTATTCGACATATGGGAATGGATTCATGGGGCCTTTCCCTTCGCCTATGGCAATCTGTATATCCTAGTCGCGGTAGATTTACGTCTCCAAATGGGGTAGAACCAATGCCACAAGTACGTGTGAAGCAAAGGAGGTGGGCCAAGTTCTTAAAGAGTCATATTTTCAGCCGGTTCGGAGTTCCAAGGGCTATCAATCAGATCAAGGTACACACTCTGTATCGCACAATTGAAGCCTTAATGAAGAAATACGGTGTGCACCATAGACTTCCAGCCCGTACCATCCGCAAGCCTATGGTCAAGCGGAGATCTCTAACCGTTTGAGATAAAGAAGATTTTGGAGAAGACTGTGAACACTTCGAGGAAAGACTGGAGTGTGAGGTTTAGAGGATGCTCTCTGGGCGTATCGAACAGCCTACAAAACCCCCATAGGCATGTCCCCTTACCGGATCGTTTTTGGGAAGATGTGCCATTTACCGGTTGGGATCGAGCATCGAGCATACTGGGCAGTACAGAAAGTGAATATGGATGCTACAGCCTGCGAAGAGGAAAGGAAGCTGCAGCTGCAGGAGCTTGAGGAACTTAGATTGGAGTCATTCGACTCAGCCATGTGGTACAAGGAGCGAACCAAACTGTGGCATGATCGAAATCTGAGAACTAAGGAGCTCCACGTTGGCCAGAAAGTACTACTCTTCCAGTCAAGATTGAAGCTTATGCCAGGGAACTCAAGTCCAAATGGACAGGACCTTACATCATAACTGCACTCAGATCCAATGGAGCAGTAGAAATTTCAGGGAGTTTTCCTAACTCGGAACCTTTCATAGTAAATGGACATAGGTTGAAAATATTCAGGGAGAATAGCGAAGTGGGTGTAGTGGATGAAATTCCACTGCAAACACTTACATCGGTTTCATACTGATCAGTAAGATAGGAATTTGGAATTCCACATGGCTAGTTCCATTTTGATAATTTTCTGCGTACTGGCCAAGTAGGATTCCAAATTACCCAAGAAAGGTGTAAATATTGTAAATACGTAATTAGTCTTTGCATGTCAGATAATTTCTAAGAAAATCCAAAAATATTTTCGGGCCTTAAATTTAATTTGGAGTACACATTGACCAAGAGACTACCTATTTGGTGCTATTTCAATTCTAATTTAAGAGCCCATTTGAATTATTTCCCTTATTAGGCAAGTAATGGTAGGTTTCGAGAAAAGACGAAATTTTGAATTAAGACTTATGCAGCTTTTGCAGGGTGGCAGCGGCTGGAGTGGCGTGGAGCAGAGAGAGTAGACGCGATAGCCAATCAGGGGCCAGCATTCCTAACCGCCTTCCGTCCAAGCGTCGCGACCGGCAACTCCCTATAGCCGGTTGTAACCACCTGCAACTGCTATCTCTCGCCTAAATTAAACGACCGTCCCAAACTTTATCCCTCACAAACCCTCATTTTCAAATTCCCTTTTTCAAGAGATATTATCCCATACTCTCTCAAGAAAGCGTAAATCACAACCCTCATTTTCTTCCATTTTCTCCCAGATATCAAGACCAAATTCCACTCTTTACAAGCCCTAATTTCAGCCATGGGGAAGAAAGCATTTGCTACAAAATCAAACCGCCCTCAAAGAAAACCAGTGAGGAAGGAAACCTTGAAATACCACCACCACTAAACCCACAACGTCCCGCGCCAACACAACAAGCCCCGCCGATGGTCTCTCTGGATGCAATGGCGGAGTTTTCTCCGATTGCAGGATCCGAATAGGAATTGGCAGCGGAGTTAGAGTATTTTAACCAAGGTAGAGGGCAAGGAGCGGAGCCGGAGCAACTCATGCGGCACCATGCCAGTAACCACTACGCAACCTTGACCCCTATTTCATCTACATTGCCGATTCCGTCGATGATTCCCCAAGAAAGCAACCCCCAACTGAAGCCGAAATGACAGAGACGGAAGAATTTTTCCGACGACCCAGGAAGCCGAACTTGAGGATTTCGAGGCCATTGCGGCTTATTATGCCTCTGATGAAGAAGAAAGAGCGGAAAGGGCTGAGAAGGGAGCAACAAGACCAGGAAGGGGGAGAAGGAATTGAGGAGACCCAGATAGTCCTTACGTCCCTATAAAAAATGAGGGACTTTGGCGGGCGAGATGAAGAATGACATAAGAAAGTTTTCTAATGTCAAATTTAGTAAAGGTACTTGAAAGGGGATAGGAAAGAAAAAATGATTGGAGTATTTTTTATTGTGGATAAAAGGGCCCACCTCAAAAGAGAGGAAAAACTTGTCAAAAAAATGGTAAGTGGACTTATGTTTTGTGGTACGTAGGGAGTATTTTTAGTAACTCAAATAGGTTCCATAAATCTCATTTGCTGTGTTTTGTGTCTTTGCAGAGAAGCTACTGCTGCAAGTGCACGAACTGACTAACTGCAATGTCCGTAAGCATGTAGAAAGAGCTGCAAGTGACCCGAAAGATGTAATAACCACGTACGAAGGGAAGCATAAACCCTGTACCAGCTGCTAAGAACAGTAATGCCAATGCTGCTGCTACACAGTTCAGACCTCACAACCCCGTAGCCAACAGACCAGCTGCTAGTAGAGGAGTCGAATATGGAAATGAGCAACAATCTATCGCCATTCTACGGTTCAAGGAAGAAGAGATAACTTAGCCCTCTCCAGAAGCAGTTTAAGCTGCGGACGAAATGCATACCACGAAGGTCTATGACTATGACACATGGTTTTGATGAAACACATTGTGGCATTGTGCTATATGCTTGAGCCAGGATTGGAATATGGGCTACATTCATATTGACACATTCACAAAGGTGCAATAAAACCCCCCACATTATACAAAAGATATAAGAAATTGCGAGCTTTGAATACGAGTGTTTGTAATGGAATTGATATCTGCATTCTTTTTGTAAATTATTTATACTGTATATACGCATTGTTAATCTTTGTGTGAGCAATAGGGAAAGGATTCTTGACCCTTGCCATCTCAAAAATATAAATTATTTTTTGGTGCAAAATTGTTCCGAGTGTTTTCACAATATTCCCAACTTCCTCGAGTTTTAATTTTGTAGTATTCCAGTCACAGTAAAATAAGTGGCGGATTATCTATGGACTATGGGTAAATTCATCAAATGAATCCATTTTGTTTAAAATATATAAAATGATATAGAATTGAGATACTATAAGAATGGAATCAAAATTTTGATACAGTAGTTGCCTGTATTTGATATTTGAGATTCATCTATCTTCAATAGGTTTTTGCATACAGAGAAAAGAAGAATTGCTATGGAATTGAGTAAGAGCAGGAGCTTACATGGAATAAAGAAATGTCCAATAAAATGGTTGGTGCCATTTTAAATGATTAAATAAATTAAATTAAACCACATTATAATACAAGTATAAAGTTTAGTGCTCTTATCAATTTGATACAAGCATTATAGTTTGGTACCTATTTATGAAACTAACCTTTAAATTAATTAAGACATTTTCTCTTCTCTAATCAATAGGCCAAAATTTCGAGTCACCACCACCACAAAGTTGGTAAATGAGAACAGGTACAAAATGTACATTGATAAGAAAAGATTGAAGCAAGAAAATGTTGAGTTTGAAAGAACATTATAAGATATGGAATGTACATGACAAAAGAGATTCAAACAGAGTACTACTCTACTTCTAACAATACTGAACCAAGCCAAGGCATCCCTCATGCAACACACATTTTCAGCTCGAATGTGACCCATGATATACTTTATACATCATCATCATCACTCTCTCTGTGTGCATTATCCAACTGCCAGCATATATAAAGATATATCACATGAAAATATAGGATCTTGAAATGTTTCATCAAATATCATGTTTTTGTAAGAGAGCAAATCATACAAGTTCCAAAAGGAAATCTGCATAGATAAGACCTCATAGCTTTGCAAGATAAACAAGAAACCAATCAAAAAAATTGCAGTAAGCTAGCATGGAAATCCAATGAGGTTTTTGCCAATAATATGTCTAATATCTAGCTTAAGGAAAACTACTGTCTAGAGTTGAAGTCGTCTAGCATATGGACAAGGGTGTGTGGATGTAAACTATGTGAAATTGTGGATAATCAGATGTAACCAAAAGCTCAAGACTATGTGCCATCTGCCTAAAATTTAAGAACAGAAAAACTAAGCAATGGGCAATGCACATTGCACCTTGGTTTCATGTTCACTATTAGCATTTAATAGTTTCAACATTTATAAGCACTCTCATAGTCAAATTCTGCAACTATTAACATTATATCACAAGTTACAACTTCTTTCACTAAAAGCAATGACAAATTTATTAGTGTTGAACATCACAGATTACTCAGATATTTTTATAATCACAGATTTTGTAAAGAATATGATTATACTTGATATATTTTTAAAATTAAATTTTCTATGGAATATGATTAACTATGTGAATAGAATTTTAAATGAAAAAAATAGTATATTGTTAGTTTTAAGCAAGAAGCTTCCCATGTTTATCGCTCGTACTTTTTTCTATCTCTACATAATTTTTGAAAAGATAGAATACAAACTACAGTTTGAGTAGGTAGCTTTTGCACTAGACAGAGACGGTGGCAGACGACGCCGGTGAGTCAGCATCTGTGACGACCTTCTTCAGCCTACGTGTTCCAACCCCACGAGTTCATTTTCTGGACCCGTCACTAAATATATACATGTACCTCATTTTACAACTTATTAACTCCTAAAACACTAATCTTATCCTCTTAGATTAGAGCTATCTAAAATAAGCTTAGCTAAAAACCATGTAGCATTCCTATCTGTCATAAAGATCCATTGCCATCTCAAGTCTAACAAACAGAGTGAGAAACTTCAAAAAAGGGCAATCATTCAAAAAGATGAAATTTTTTATCAAGCAATGCATAAAACTAAGGCTTAAGTATCCCTGTACAAGAATCATCCCTAAAAGCATAGGCAACAAAATTTCACCTGGCAGAGCTACACGACGTAGACAACATGGGAAAGCTTGCCATCATCGAATGGCAGCCGGATGTACTCCTGCGCGAACTCCTCAGCAATCTCAAACGCAAGCTCCCCCTGCAAAGCCTTGCAATACATAAACAGCACCGCAGTGGCCGCCACACTGTATAGCATCAGAATCGTCATAAACCCCGTGTAAACGACAGCCTGAAACACAAACGCCCAGCTAATCCAATCCCTAATGCTCAATCCGCCCGCGCTGGGGATGACTGTCGAGCACAGCAAGCCCACAAGGCCAAGCAGGGATTGAAACAGCAGGATCAACCCAAACGCCACCCCTCTCATCCCTCTCACCAGACACGCGCTCCTCCTCATCGCTGCAAACCCCCATTTTGACTCCACGACGACGACACGAACGACAGGCACCACTCCACCTGCAAGTAAATCAGCACCCGAAAAGCAGAACGGTGTTCAAGGCAAAAAAACTCACGAGATACACATTGGTGTAGTCAATTTCAACCCCAATTAGGGCTAGGGCATTGTACACCAAGACATTAAAACCCCCAAATCCGAGGGCGATTAACCCTAAAATGAAGATGCTGATTATTAGGGTTCCAATTAGGGGTAGGAACGATGTGAGCACATACTTAATTGAGGAGATGAACTTCACTGGCCTGCCGTAGAAGCCGTGGAAGGTGCTGTGGGTGATCGAGGCGGTGGCGAAGAGTGATAAGAAGAGAGCGAAGAGAGCGTAGAGAGATGCGAGGAGGAGGTGGGATGTGGCGATGGGAGGGAGGTCGGGGGAGGAGGAGGAGAAGAAGAAGAGGGAGCGGTGGTAATGAGAGAGGGGGGAAGGGGAGTGGGAGAGGGAAGGGAAGACGACGAGGGAGAAGGAGAGAGGGAGGAGGAAGAGAACAGAGAGAGCCAAAAAATGGCGGGAGTGGGCGTTGATGATGCGTTTGGTCTCGGAGAGAACTCCGAAGAGGTTAAGGCTATGTGCTGACATGGCTGCGTGAGCTTCTTTCTGTAGACAGAGAGAATTGAGAGAGATGAATCGGGAAGATGAAATGGAGAGATGGGTGTGGATATGTACAATTTGCTGTTATATACTCAATCCGTCCATACTCCATATGACTAGGCCATTCAAGCCAGGGGTGGTTCGGTACAGTATACCGTACCTACCGTACTATGAGTGTTATATCTTATATCGTATCGAAAGTTACGGTATCACAAAACACCATTTTTGGTATACCAAATTCCGGTATACTGTAAAATTCGGTATGGTAGTTTTTTATACTGTTAAATTCGATATGGTAGTTTTTTATACTGTTACCATACCGAAAAAAAAATCTATTATACACATAATATGCAAAAAAAATAATTCTATTTTTTATATATGTATAACAGAGAATTCTATTTTTAAATTTTAGTATAAATATAACATAAATATTATATATATATATATATATATATATATATATGTTTATATCTATATAATAATCAATCGGTATATACTGAAGATTCGATATACCACGATATACTGCGGTATAGGAAATCTAATACCGTTACCTTACCGGAAACTACGGTATACCAAAAAATCGGTATTTTTGGTATTTTTCGGCACAGTAAGTTTGGTATTCTGTTATTTCGATACAATTAGGGGTAGGTGGGTATGGTATACCTTACCGAAACCACCATACTGTAAAATCGGTATGCGAAAAAATCATACCTTTACCTTATCAAAATTTTCGGTATACCGTATTTTCGGTATGACGAATTTCCATACCGATACCGTACCGCATTTTCGGTATACCGTACTTTTGCGGTATACCTTTCTTTTAAATCAATGGAAATAGATAATTTGAGTATATAGAATATTATTTATATTCTATAATTTAAAAATATATTAAATATATTTTATTTATAATTATATTTATATTTCACAATAAATTTTATAATTAAAAAGTATATAAAATATATTTTATATATAATTATATTTATATTTTACGGTATATACCTTAATTTACTGTATATACCGAATTGCGGTATACAACGGTATACCACGGTTTATAAAAATTCATACCGTTATCTTACCGAAAGATGTCGGTAAGGTATCATACCTTACCGAAAATTACGGTATACCAAAAATTCGATATTTTCGATATTTTTTCGGTACGATAAAGCTGGTATTTCGGTATTTTTCCTCAACCCTAGGTATAATTCCTCAGCCCTAATTCAGGCTACACACGGATTTTAAAATAAGAAAGAAGGGTTAGTTTTAGTTTAGAATCAAACTAAATATATAAATCGAAACGAACAACGCTAAACGTGCTTCAAACGAAAGCGGTGCTCACCTAAGGATCTCGCATAAAATGTGTAGCATATCATTCCTCCATAAATGGATATGGATTGTTTTTATGAGACAAATCAAAAAAGAAACACACAACTAAATCCGTATACATCCCATTATCTACCTTCGTTCGGGCGGGATACAAAAAAAAGAGCCACATAGATTTGTAACATAGCTACCGAACACATAACTAAATCTGAATACATCCCATTATCCAGCTCTAACATAGCTACCGGCCCCTTAGTGTGTTAAGCAGATAGATAAAAAAGTAAGAATGAGAAAACATAGTAAAAAATGAATAAAGTAGAAAAAATAAAGTAAAATAGAGTAAAGTAATAGCGAACTTCTAAAATGGAAAAATTACTCAACTATAAGGGAATAGTTCCTTGTAAATAGACCAATTCTAACTAAGGAATTTTTTCACTCTAATGTGGTGTGAGTCTCATTCTCCACTAACAATTTTTTTTGTTCTATCTCTTTTTTACTTTACCAATTGTGCATTTGAATCCGTATCGTCGGTGGGAGTATTATCTTGTATATATCGATGTCAATATACCTGTAAAAATGGTATATACCGTGAATATCGAATATATATAATTATATACTTCATCCATCCCATAAAAATAGACTAATTGAGAATGACATAGATTATAATGCGTAATCGGTAAGTAAGAGAAAAAGAGAAAAAATAGTTAAAATACATATAGTGGAGGGTGAGGCTTATAAACAATAGAGTGAACTTCAAAAACATTTCCTGGATTATGAGTTTATCTTGCTCATAGTCCCTGGACTTTAAAAATTTCCACAGACAACCCTATACTAAACCTTTATCTAGAAATTGGTCCTTTTAACTTTTTTTTTTGGGTTAAAATGCTCAGGGGTTTGGGCCATTGGGACTTTTCAAAAATATTTACTGTTCAGTGATGTCAGCTCATAATTATTTTTGCTCGCGTAATTAATTGTGTCACTTTTTATTTCTGTTTACACCTTCTCTCCTCTACCTCTCTTCCATTCCCTTCTTCTTCCTTCCTCTGGTTTCCTCCGTAAAAAGTCGACGGTTCATGTAATTGAAATGTCATTTGCTATACTACTTTTATGCATATTGAAATGTCATTTGCTATTTGATATAGATGACCAGAGACTATATCAAATTTATTATAATTGGAAGCTGGAGTCAGCGGCGGACTATACTACTTTTATGCCTATTGAAATGTCATTTGCTATCCTAATAATGTTGAAAAAACCCCACCTAACAATAAGTTTACTATCCTAGTCAAATAGTATTTCCTTCGTCCTATTTCAAGTGATACTCATTCGTCCATCTGTACTTGAGTCGTATTCCTTTTTGGATTCTCTCTTGCTTTACTCTCTCTTCCTTTATTCTTTTTTTATCTCTCTACTTTTTTTCCTTTTCTACTTTATTATTCATTTACTTAATACAACTTTCTTAAACCTCGTGCAGAAAAGAAACGCCTCTACTACAGAGGGACGGATGAAGTACATTTTTTTGGGATGACTCATTTTAAATGACACACTTCTAAATACTACTTCCTCCGTCCGAATTAAGTTGAGTAAAAACTTTTGGACACAGAGATTAAGAAATTGTGTTGAATAAGAAAAATGGATAAAATTAAACAGATAAAGAGAGAGTAAAATATGTGATGAAATAAAATAAAAGTGATCAGATGATATGTTTTTCTTAAAAAAAGGAATTGACTGAACTTAATTGGTACATGAAGAAAGGAATACGATAACTTAGTGGGCATAAGAGCATTCACAGTGGTCGGCGGACAAGCAATAGCCTAGCCATGCCACATCAGCAGCACTAAATTCCTCTTGCCACATCAGGTGGACAAACAACTGGACAAGCAATAGCCCAGCCACAGCCATACACATCATCAGCACTAAAAATAAATAATTAACAATCACACAAAATACGGAATTAAATTCACGCCACATATACGGGAAAATTCAATAATTTCATTTAAATTAAAAAAGGTACATAATTTAACAAAATTACATAATAAAAAAATTACATAATTTAACAAAATTAAATAATAAAAAAACCTATATTCGTGCAGTCCTCCGCGCCCACAACTCTTCAATTAAATCCTTTTGGAGTCGAATATGAGCATCCACTTGGCGCATGTCGGCATGTGCCTGGAGGCGGCTGGCTTCATCGTGAGGTACCCCACTTCGTACGTTGGGGGCGGCCGCGCCGTGGCTTAGACCGGCTTCATTATCGTCGTTGGCCCAACTAGTCAGTTGTACACCTTCATCTTCGACAATCATGTTGTGCATGATAATACAGGCGTACATTATATCAGAAATGCAGTCGACATGCCACAAACACGTTGGACCCCTAACTGCCGCCCATCGAGACTGGAGCACACCAAATGCGCGCTCCACGTCCTTGCGCGCCGACTCCTGTCGTGCCGCAAAGTAGGCCTTCCTCTCATCTGATGTGCATCGGATCGTCTTCACAAAGACGGGCCACCTAGGGTATATCCCATCCGCCAAGTAGTAGCCCATATCATGTTGGTTGCCGTTGGCGACAAAACTGATGGCCGGACCGACGCCCTGGCACTGCTCGTTGAAAAGGGGCGACGAGTTGAGGACGTTGAGGTCGTTGTTCGAACCGGCTACCCCAAAATATGCATGCCAAATCCACAGCCGGTAATCAGCTACGACCTCGAGGATCATCGTGGGATTCTTTCCCTTGTAGCCGGTCGTGTAGAACCCTTTCCAGGCAGCAGGACAGTTCTTCCACTCCCAATGCATACAATCTATGCTGCCTAACATACCCGGGAACCCATGCTTCTCCCCGTGCATCTGCATCAGCTCCTGGCAGTCTTCGGGGGTTGGGCTTCGAAGGTACTGCTCACCGAATATTTCAACCATGCCCTGACAAAAATACTTCATACATTTAAGGGCAGTCGTCTCGCCGATGTTGAGGTACTCGTCCCACATGTCTGCCGCGCCTCCGTAGGCCAGCTGCCTGATTGCCGCAGTGCACTTTTGAATAGGTGTGTGCCCGGGTCTGCCAGCCGCATCGTGCCTGAAGCGGAAACACAGATATCGACGCTCCAAAGCGTCGACAATACATATAAACAGGGCTCTGCTCATCCTAAAACGCCGCCCGAAAAGGTTGGCGTTAAACCGCGGCTCCGGTGCGAAGTAGTCTTCGTATAGCCGTTGATGTGCAGCTACGTGATCCCGGTCAATCACTGCTCGGCAGTGGACAACGGGTCGAGGTTGAGGAACCGCCGGCTGCGAGGCCCGTTGTAGCAGCCGGTCTATCTCTCGGGATGTATAGGCATCCAAATGTTCGTTCAAACGCCGTTCGTACTCATCAGCATCCCCACCACTACCACTACTACTACCACCCGCGTTACTCATTTCACGTTGTTGATCTTGTACAGAAATTAAGATAGAGAGAGTACTCGTTAAAACAAGTGGTGCGAATGAAAATGTCGCGCAAATCGCGTATATATTGTGTCGAAAAAAAAAAAAATTGGCTCGCCGGTTCCTCGCCGATCGGCGAGAGAATCGGTGAGCGCCAGGGAATCGGCGTTCCCTCGCCGAAATTCTCGCCGATTTGGCGCTCGCCGGCTGCAATAGTTCGGTGAGCCGTTCGGCGAGCGCCAAAGATCGGCGAGCCGCTCGCTAGCCGACCACTGGAGATGCTCTAATAATACCACTCTGTCTACTATTTTTTTCCCACTTTGTTACTTTATTATCTCATTTTATTCAACATTACATGAAATTTTGTGATGACTCTAGACAGAAATGCACGGATTAGAGTGGGGATTGTATTTCACAATATCTGTGGGGCAATGAAAATGGCGCGCAGTGCTCTCCCCACACGCTTATATCTAGGGTTTCAGTTTTCAAAATCAAACTGAACTTAATTTTCCTTGAGTAATATTGGCGCGAAGAACCCACTCCCGACTATACTCTGGTTCAATTTTGTCGACGACAGCGTTTAAGGTATGATCTATCGCTTCAGTCCATTTTCGTCGCTAAGGTGCTCGACGAACTAATCTTATTTGGCTTAGTTTCAAATCGAAATGATTCAGTATCGTAATTTACAGATTTAATCGATTTTATATTTTTATTTATATAAACTGTTAATTTAGACATTTTTCAAGTGCCAGTAGCTACAGATGGCTTGGTGGGAAGGCGTCGATGAAACTCGAGTTCTTATCGCACAAGGTTTTTTTTTGCCCTTTCTTCTTTTAATGTCTTTGAACATATTTTGTTCTTAATAGTACATTTTATTAACTTGTTAAATAATCAAGGTCCTAGTTAATTATCTTAGAAACTTGCTTAAGTGTATATTTGCAGATCCTTCTACGATTGGGAAGCATCAGGGTTCATTTTTATCACTGCCGCATCCTAGAACAGGTAGTTTCCCACGATTATTGTTTTGCCTCTTATTTAACAGTATGAATTGTTTGGATATTTTCTTAGAATAGCAATGTCCTTTGCTCACGTTAATGACTGAAAGGTGTGTTGAAATTTTTTTTGTTAAAGCCTGGTACTTTGCATAGTCTCGAGTTTAATGATTTGGATGATTGGGCTGTGCAACCAGGAAATAAAGCGTGCTACCTCTGTGTTGATGGAGTTCTTCAAGAGCTTCACTGGTTTAAGCAATCTTATGGATCTTGGTTCATTGGGGATTATGTTTGTGAAGGTAACGATTGCATTTGCTGTCATTAGAAAGATTTAGTGTTGGCAGCTTATGTTTATCCCAAATGCCAAAGATATTAGATTGGAGTGGTTCTGTCGCACTATGTTTTATCCCAATCACCGAAACGAGTCTCTTTCTTTTTTAGCTGTTGCTTTATATATGTTAAGTGTGATTCTTATTTAGCTTTTTATGTTTTGCTCCCATGCAGATGGCCGCTTGTATACTGCCACTCCCATTGATCCCATTTTTATTCTGCTGCCCGTCTTTGAGGAAGCTCGAATGAAGGTTTGCTTTTGCATTTGCTGTTACTGTAGTTTCCTGTCGGAACAAGCCTCTAGTTCCTTGTGAACAAGCATTTGATATTCTATAATCTGTATTTGAATTCTTTTAGCCTCTTCCTATTTAAAATTTTCAATCAATGATTTGACTGGACATGTTGCTTCTCTTTGCCCAGTCATCATTAGTGAAGATTAATTGTTATGAATGCAGAAAGGAAATGAACCGGGGAAGTTTAGGCAACTTGATGAGATTGTGTATATTCAAGGGTTCCCTGGATATCAATCTCTGTCATCTGTGGCAGAGAAGGCTATGGCAGTTGTTTGTGATCTCAAAGGTAGTCTGCTAGCTATTTTGTTCGAGAGTAAACCCACCTGCACATTATGTATGTTGAGCACAAGCAATGTTTTTTTTTGGGTTTGAGTTTTTCTCGACATGATCAAAGTCAAAACACTTCAATCAAATAAGAGTCTGGATATGGAGCTGGTGCTGTATAGAGTTCATTACAAATATGGATTAAATTAAGATCAATAGTTAATTTCTTTTTCAATCTAAACAGAAGTTGGGTCAAGCAAGTTTTTCAGGCTCGATGACATGAAGGTATTGAAGTGGTTATGTTATAAGGTTAGCTTTGACTCCTTTCCAAGTTGAGCATTATCTGACATGAAGTCACACATCAATTTCATACCCTGACCCTTGTATTTCATTTTCTTTCATGTTTCCCGACACTCTAATTTGTCTGAAATGCAGGTGCAACAACTGAAACAAACACTACAGACATTGGATAAGAATTATGCAGCCAGAGATGAGAAAGATACATGTATGTTGTCTGTGAACTACTTTTATCACTATTTTACCTGAATTTGTCAAAGAAGAACTATATTGCCACTAGAAATCTCCATAAGCCGTATAATAATTGAAACGTTTGCTCCATCTTCATAGATGTCTGATGTTTTCTTTCCCAGCCAAAGACAAACATATCACTGTGCAAAAAAAAAGCTATTGTATTTATATACTAAATTTCGTGCAGCATGAAGAGGTTGTAATTGTGAACAAACCTACCAATGGTTACTGATTAAGTATTTTTCACGTTGCAGTGTTTGACGCAGTGTCAATCACGCGGGAGTACTTGAAGGATGAGCCTTGGATAAATCTTCTTTCCAACAAACTCAAGTACTGTATTTCTTTTAGATCGCCATTTTTCTCAGCCAAGAAAAACTGCAAGCTTGAATTCGTGAATATTTATAAATATAAAAACTAACACAAGTTAAATATACTGATCCATGCTCTTAAGTTTTTGTCTACACCTTTAAATTCTCAGTGCTCCTTTTTCAGATTAAATATAGATGACTTAACAAAGGCACAAGATGTTGCAGTGCTTCCACCTTCCACAGGAAATGATCTCGGGTCATTTGCTCCGGCACAGGTACAAAGTCATGCACCTCAAACAAGTTGTTTCGAATATGCAATGCTAACTGCTAACTGCATCCATCCAATGTTATGGAAGTCTGAGATTCAATGTTGTTCTTCCTTTAGGAGACTAGCGTAACGGGGAAAAATGCATCACGGACCACAAGGCAACAAGCTAAGAAGGCAAAAGTGGAGAAAGATACCCAAAACATTAAGGACATGTTCAGCAGGGCTACTAGAAAGAGAGGGTAAAACAAGCTTTTCTTTAGCATGAACACATTCATGTTATGTTATACAATGTGATATTTCTGCATTTCGATATTTTTCTAATTAAATCCCGAGCAAATTCCTTCTCTTTTGGTCTTTTCGTCAAGCAATTGGCAGACATTATCTGGAACACTTAATCTTAAAGAGACTTATTTTGGATGTCTCAACCAATAATAGGGATATCCCACTATCCCAAGACCCGTAGATTAAATAGTACGAACGATGTATGATATGATTATCCCATATATCCCTATTATTTAGTTATTGATTTACCACATCTTTCTCGTATTTACTTAGATATTAGTATTAGATTTGATTTACTTTATTTGTGTAGAATATTATTGTAGGTCCTCTTCTAATGCTTATAACATCATAATCCAAACTTAAGACTAAATCTACACCTTTTGATTATGAAATAAGTGGATGATATTAAAGCTCATAAATTTCAATAAATAATAGATAAAATATCAACAAAAGGGTAATATCGTTATTATGTTATCATATGATAATTTTCGTGGGTGTTTTTTTATATCAACATTAGTGTATTACAAATATCAACAATATGACATGAGAATATCAACACAAGTACAAGAAAATATCAATACAATTTTATTGATAACTTACCTACACTGTATTTAGATTTTGCATACACTATATTGAGATTTTTATTTGCATTTGTTGATAAAATCTGCTTAATCAATATGTACGAAAATTGAAATATAATTTATCAAATTTCATCACTCGAACATCGTCGGAACATATGCAATTGAGATCTCGTTGGAATCCTTATAAAATTATCCTTAATTTGATATATTTTTTTCTGAAAAAATAATTTAAATCGAGAGAGTTACGTAAATTTAAAGTTTTGAGATGATTTTGATGAGAGAGAATTGACATTAATACCCTTTAAATTTATTTAATAATTATTTTAATTTAAAATATAATCCATGTGACATTATTTTAACCACTAGATCTCCTAATCTAATGGCTAAGATTTGATCTTAATTTGTGATTATTAATTAGTTAGCAATTGATCACTCCCTTAATATTGTATTCCCAAATATTATTGATATGTGTGGAGTATTCCATATCATGAATCAGTCAGCAATATAAATCTATCTTTATTTATTTCGCTCTCTTCTTTTCCAACCTGAGAAAACCCTAGTTTAGCATAAGTCTTGCTTGACGGGAAGACCCCCACGACAGACATCTATCGATCACCGATCTATGGACACCGATCGCCAACGATAAGAGTGACTCCAATAGGGGGCCGCGGCGGCCGCCGTGATGTTCTATAGCTGGAAAGGAGGGAGCCGCGCCAGGGGGTGGACGACCACGAGCCGTATTTGCGGCGAGGAAGGGGCGGTGGGGTCTAGGGCGCGGCTCCGCCTCCTGATTTTTTAATTGTTTAAAAAAGTCTTTATCTATAAAATATCTATTCCCAAATCATATTTTTCATTCCATTGCATTCTATTTATTTTTGTCTAATTAATTTTGTTCCAGTCCAATTAAAATACACCAACAATTAATAAATTAATGTGACTTATGGCTGTGGCGTGACCACTATTGGACTGGACAAGTTTTTGTAGCTGTGGAAGAGTTTTTGTGGCTGTGCCTTGGTGGAATCGTGGCTGTGCCACTTTATAGTGGACCCTCTAAGGGACTTCACCAGTCCACCCTTATCGGTACTAGTGATATGAAATGCAACACACACTGGAGTGTGTTTCTTTTCCATAAACATCATCAATTCCGTAAAAATGCTTTTCATATGTTTAGTTTCTTATCATATTCCATATTAGAGTAAAAATAATTCAGTTTTCATATTAGTAGAGAAAAGAAAGAGTGAAAGATATTTGGTAAACGATGGAAAATCGTAGTAGAATAAAAATGCACAAGCAACTTTGAAAATTGAATTTAAGAACTCTGGAAACGGCACCCGCGAGAATGAAACACTGCGTTTGTGTTATGCCAAAAAGGTGTAATAGTGTTTTACTTTTAGCATATTCCAAAAGATGTCTCTCTAGTGTCAGTTTTTTCTTCGAAGTATAATTATCTAATTCACTATAAATACTCCTTATCCCTCTGTCTTAGTTGTACTTTTCTATTTCTGTCTCATCTAAAACTACTTAGAGCATCTCCAATGGCGGACGTCCGGTCGGACGTGCGCGACGGGCAACCGGGACGTCCGCCATTGTGGCAGGGGAGGTCGGATATGGACGTCCCGTGAGGACGTCGGGTGTCCTCGGACGTCCGCCATTGTGGCATGGGTCGGACGTCTGATTTTTAAATTTTTTTTAATTTTTATTAAACTCTATATATACGGCTCGTTGAATTTTATTTCATTCGTACCACTTGTGTTAACAAGCTTCTCTCTCTACATCTCTAATTTCAAGTATATCTAGAATGTCTAGTGACAGTGATAGCGAGAATGAATTGGAGGTCGCTGTGGAAGGTGCGATAGATAGGCTGCTACAGCAGAGGGCGCAGCGGCGGCAGCAGGCTGCGGTACCTCGGCCGATCCATCGTCGAACTACAGTACCCCGTGACCACATTGCTGCACATATTCGGTTGTATGCAGACTACTTCGCTCCACAACCGCGTTTTGGGGAAGCCTTATTCCGGCGACGCTTTTGGATGCATCGTCCGCTGTTTCTGCACATCGTGGGTGCTTTAGAGAGAAGATACCTGTATTTTAGGATCAGGGAGGATGCAGCTGGCAAACTCGGACTCACGCCCTTGCAGAAGTGCACTGTCGCAATCAGACAACTGGCGTACGGAGGCGCGACCGACATGTTCGACGAGTACCTCCACATTGGCGAGTCGACAGCCATCGAGTGTATGCAGAATTTTTGTGCGGGCGTGAGAGCGATATTCGGTGAGCGGTATCTTCGGAGTCCGAGCCCCGAAGACTGCCAGAGTCTGGTAGATATGCATGGGTCGGTCCACGGGTTCCCTGGGATGTTGGGCAGCATAGATTGTATGCATTGGGAGTGGAAGAACTGCCCTGCCGCCTGGAAGGGGATGTACACTACTGGCTTCAAAGCCAAGCATCCCACGATGATCCTAGAAGCTGTAGCTGACTACCGGCTGTGGATATGGCATGCTTATTTTGGAGTCGGCGGGTCGAACAACGACATCAACGTTCTCCAGTCGTCGCCCATGTTCAATGCTCAGTGCGCGGGCGTTGGTCCCGCCATCAGTTTCGTCGCCAACGACAACCAGCACAATATGGGATACTATTTGGCGGATGGGATATACCCAAACTGGCCCGTCTTTGTGAAGACAATCAAGCATCCGCTCGGATAAAAGAAGTCATACTTTGCGAGCCGTCAGGAAGCAGCGCGCAAGGATGTGGAGCGGGCATTTGGTGTGCTCCAGAGTCGATGGGCGGTAGTCAAGGGTCCTGCACGGCAGTGGTATATTCCCAACATCGGCGATGCCATGTACGCATGTATCATAATGCACAACATGATTGTCGAAAATGAAGGTGCGGAACTGACTCAGTGGACCAATGAAGATGATACGGGTGCAGGTCCAAGTCACGGCGTGGCCACCGCGAATGTGAATATGGGGGTACCTCATGGAGAGGTCGAGCGGATGCGTGCATTTGCCAACATGCGGCAAACAGATGCCCATGTTCGACTTCAGAACGATATTATCGAAGAGGTTTGGACGCGGAAGGGTTGACGTTGATGTTAGTACTTTTTTTTTTTATTACTATGTAATTTTTTTTTCAAATCATGTATGTTTTTTTTAAATGAAGTTATTAATTTTTCCAGTTCGTATTCGTGTTGAAATTTTATTTCCGTAAACGTAAATTGTTTTATTTGTGAATTTGTGATTTTTTTTATTGCGGGAAGTCCTAGTGGGAAGGGCGATGGGAAGGGCGGATTGTGAAGGGGATGTCCTAGTGACGTGGCAGTGGGATGGGAAGTCCTAGTGACGTGGCGGGAGGTGTTTTCGGGATGTCCTAGTGGATGTCCGAGTGGGACATCCGCCCACTGGAGATGCTCTTAGGGGGCGTCTGGTAGCTGAGAAATAGGCTGAAACACCAATTCATTCACGCCATTTCCGTCGTTTGGTAGGCCGAACACCAATCCACCGACCCGGGATTCAGCCGCCGGGTTTCAACCCTACATCTACTACTATCAGCCTCTCTGTGTCAAGAGTATCAAGGTGGTGAGCAGGTATAAGATTTGGGCGTTTCACGATTCGGCTAGAAACAAGACCTTCATACCATTTTTCCCTCCGATTTCGTCAACCGTATCAGTTTTGTTACCGTTGGCAACTCAATTTCTGCCGTTCGCGACTTCGACGCTCGACAGTCGTCTGTCACCGCCACAGTTCAATTTGGATTCCATCGGCTTAGCTTTGTTCGGGTATGTTTGAATTCGAATGTTCGATTACTCAGTTCAGTTCGATTTGTGGTGTTTTGGGGTTCGATCTGTTGGTTTATGTATTGAAGATGGATTTGGTGTGGTTGTTTAGTTGAATTCGGTCCGATTTGAGCCATTTTATGTTGTGCATCTATAGCTTTATTATTTGCGCTTATTGTTTGCAGTGTTGATTTGAGGTTTTTATTATTTCGATATGTTGGTTTGTGTATTGAAGATGGATTTGGTGTGGTTATTTAATTGAATTCGGTCTGATTTATACCAATTTTGTTACTTTATCAAAGATGAGTTTATCTGTTAGAATTGTGGTGCATCTGCTATAAGCTAGGTTGTGTTTCTAATTTGTCGTTCCTTGCTGTTCTCATTTAGTCCATTTACTATTCGAATTTGGAGTTGTGAATGGTCCAAGTCTAGATTGAGTGATGTGGTTGTTATTCGGTTATTTAAGGTTTCCATCCACACTAGCTTCCCTCGTTCCATCAAGCTACTCCCTCTGTGATAGAGCTCTTATTTTTCGCTGTTTTTTGTAGGAAACTTTGCTCATCATTGCATGTTATTGCATGTTGTAGTCCCTTGATGCTTCATTTTCCATATGTTCAATTTCAGTATGGAAGACCCCAAGCAAAAAAAACGTGAGGAGGTCGAGATCGTAGTAGTTATGATCGAGGACATTATTCGTGACCATCAACATAACTACTTCACTATTTTAAATATGGTTCGCATCATGGTATACAATTCAGACAACAACCGGGATGACGAGACCCGGGCCTCATACAGTATCAGAAAAAATGCCGGCACAAGTCGCACATATGAACCGACTTACTGGGGTGACTGACGTGGACTGCATCAACAACCTGCAGATGGACCGCAATGCTTTTGGGCGTCTATGTCGCATTCTTCGTGATAGGTGTGGTTTAGTGGACCAAAGGTATGCTCGCGTGGAGGAGCAGGTAGCAATGTTCCTTAGCAGTCTTGCCCATCACAACAAAAATCGTGTAGTTGGATTCCATTTTCTTCGGTCGAAACATACTGTGAGTCGCTACGTGCACGACGTTATGCACGCTGTTATTCATCTGCACAGAACCTTCTTTGTGCAACCGTTGCCGGTTGATGATAGTTGTGACGACCCAAGATGGAAATGGTTTAAGGTAAACAAATCTTTATCCAACTACATGACTTCATCCTCATGCTTGTTCTTAAATACTTGTACGTTTCATAGGGTTGTCTGGGTGCACTAGACGGGACGTACATTAACGTCCGTGTTAGTATAGCCGATGCTCCTCGTTACAGGTCTAGGAAGGGTGAAATTGCAACGAACACACTAGCCGTGTGCGACAGGTTTCTTCGGTTTGTTTACATTCTACCGGGAAGGGAGGGGTCCGTGGCATATTCAAGGGTTCTTCGGGATGCGTGTTGATATGGCGAACTACATGTGGGCCAATCAATAGGTGTTTCTTCATCCGTTGCTGTTTAGACTGCCGAACTTGTTGCTGTAATTTTTTTTTCTGCCTATGGATTGTATCAATTGCACTTTCGTATCTCATTTGGCGGGGAGATTATAAACTCAGAATCGTTTGTAGCTTTAGAATTTTTCGTTACTAAACTGATTGTTTATCATATTGCGTCGAGTTTTTGCAAGTATGGATACGAGACATTACACAAACCGATAATATGTGATTTATAGGCCACTGCACGGTGACCGATAGGGAAAACTACATATCAATGTCAAACATACATTAACAACTACACGGTGCATACACCACATCCAATGTCCTACTAGTAAGAGACACAACAAATCACAGCCAATGATATACAACTTGTGACCCGCACAACACACACTAACAACAAATTAGTAGAAAGGAACAATGCATACAACAAACGAGAACAAACACACCAACCACACATCCGATACTCATGGGTTGATCTTCACCAAGAAGTGGAGTTTCTGGACAGGAACCATATGGAAACCAACACACTTCCAACCTTGATATCATTGGCCTTCACGAACTTATGCTATCCACTTGCAAACCACTTCCTCCCACTCGTCGTGGAGACGACAACTTTCCATACCGCACCTCCGACCTCCAGATTGAACGTACACTTGGGCTTGTTCAACTTCACATATTTGTCCCAAAAGCACTTGGGAATGCTCTACAAAACCCATACACAAGCATAACCAACAACAAGGTCACAAACGGAGTGTATGACAGGTAACAAAGAAGGGACATGAGCATCCTTCCATACCATTGTGCGTGACACGTTCATGGAGGTCATTTTCTTCGCGAGTGTCAGGCCGACTACCTTCGTAGGGCTAGATCTAGTGGAGCGGGAGCATCTCAATTTGGGCTCGAGGTCTGGAGCGCGATTGGTGGCATCAGCTTCTTTGTGGGCAGCCACCGGCAGGTGGGGGGCTGCATGTGATCCTTGGCCAAGCTCAGTGATCTCTGCCGACGATGGCGGTTTAACAGTGAGGACTTCGGTGGGCAGCTCGGCGTTTGCATCATTCAAATTTTCCAACACGCCGATGCCCCAGTCGAATTCCATGATGTCCTCATGCAAACCGTCCACCGGAGGGAGTGGCATATCAAATGCTACATCACAAACAAAAATATTTGTACCATTACGTTTTTAAAGTTTTCTCTAAAATTTGGTAGGCACAAGACAGAAATATTTTACCCTCGTGGTCTGGGAATGGGAAGGCTAGTGAATAGTTGAAACGTCGAACAATGAAGATGTCAACCATGTTGTATGTGAACGTCAATAAGTCCCTTATTGGAAACAAGAATAAAGGGCAAACAAAGGCCAACCGCGACCCATTCCACACCGTTTTCCATGAATGCTAAGCTGAACATGCCACTGGGCGTGCTCGAGCAGGCCCACACGGCAAACAGGGGGAGTGATGCACCGTAGTGGTCTACCCATCCCTCGGGAAACGACTAACAAGGGAATCAATCAAAAGATTAACAACTTAGAACCGATAAAGGTGCACCGTAAGTATCTAAAATGAGAGCTAGAGTTTACCATGAAGTCGTGATGGTCTTTGTGGGAGTAGTAGATCGTGAACTCGAACGGGGGGCAACACCGTTTGGATGCGGCCTGGTTTGGTTAACGTGTAACCGACACAAAGAAAGCAAACTTAAGTAAGAGACGATCTTGGCCACAAAATATGCACATAAGAACCCTAAACACAAACACAAATCAACAGGCATAAGGGTTACTTTCTTACATTCCAAAACCGTGGGGTGCTCCGCCAGCCATGCTCGTCGGTAGTGTGAAGGAACAAGGCTTAGAACTTGAGGGAATGTTGGAGTATTTTCGGTAGTTGTGGTGTGAGGAGTGTGGAGTTGTTGATCTCCTTAAATAATGGAGTATTTTGGCTCCCGTTGTTCGTGACCTTCGCCTTTCCCTTCGAAGCCATGCCTACAACATAACGCGTAAAACATAATCACTACGACTAACAAGACCAGGTATTGTACACAATCCTATTTATTTCTATTCGGAAGAACAAATGAGGAGAAACAATCGCGTAGATTCAAGTAATCGATTTTCAGCGCATAGTATATGCATCCATAGCAACAGAAATACACAACAACAGAACAGAGAGCTACCACTTACCTTGATGCAGCTGTTTCGGATGCGTCGGCGGGAAGTTGTATGAACGGTGGTGCTCTGTTTTTGGTATAAGTGTCGATGATACAATGCTGGAAACTAGAAAATCGGTTTAAGTAACCTAATTAAGTAGGTGTGCATAAGGGTCACGAACCGCCGGTTCAGGATCATGAACCGGCGGTTCAAGGTTCAGGAAATGCTTGAACCTGAACCGGCCCGCCTAGCTCCCGGCGATTCCGGTTCAGGTTCAACAAACCGGCGGTTTACGCGGCGGTTCAAAACCGCCGGTTTTTGGCTTGAACCGCCGGTTCCGGGCTGGTTCGACGGTTCGTCGACTTTTTTTTTTTTTGCATTTTTCAACTATTCAATTTTTAATCAAATTACATTACACTTTCAAAGTTGTTTATGTATGAAATGTGAGTAAATAAAATTGAAAAAAAATACGACTAAAGTTGCAATTTTATTAAAATTGCATGTTTACAAGTTACAATTGTTTATGTATGAAATGTGAGTAAATAAAATTGAAAAAAATACGACTAAAGTTGCAATTTTATTGAAATTGCATGTTTACAAGTTACAACAATTACAAATCGAAAACATATGCCGGTCTTGAAGTCTTAAACAAAATTTAAATACAAATGAGACTACTAGTCAACAACTAATTACAAATGACAAGAACGACGTTGAAGTTCTTAAACGTATAAGTGTATTATATATATACTCTTAACCGGCGAAGAAGATCTTTCTACATAGCTAAATTAAGGACACCTTTAGCAATTCAACTTTAAATGTTGAGTTTCGTCTAACAATCAACAATTATAGTAGAATTGTCAAAAGTTTCCCTCATTTAGCCGTATAGAGAAATATACTTCATCGACTAGAGTATATACAAATACAATTATGTAATTGTATTTGCATATTTTTATAGTAGGAATTAATGGGAAAAAAAAGAAATAAAAGAAAAAGGACTTGAGCTCAACTTAAATTTAAAATTTAAGTTGAGGTGCCTACGTATCCCAATTGCTCATTTGCATTAGGGAATCAAAGTCCACGTAGTTCTCTTACCTTACTTACCTATTTGGCTTGGCCGGCGGCGGTTGACGGTTGGCCTAAGCTTCATCCCCGGTGAATTCATCTTGTGATCCCTCTTGACGATCATCCCAATCATTTTCTAGTTCTCGGACGTCAGCTTTGGCCCAATCATCAAGTAACATCACGGCTTCCATATTTTTCGTCGAGAGCTTACTTCTTGATTCATCCAACACGCGCGAGCCAACACTAAAAGCGGACTCGACGGCTACGGTGGAAGCCGGAACAGAAAAAATCTCCTTGGCCATTGAAGCAAGGATGGGAAAATCTTTCTCGTGGGTTCCCCACCAATCGAGGACGTCGATTTGGGCGGGAGAAGTAGGACCTTCATCACCAAAGGAAAAGAGTGAATCAAAATATAAATCTAATTCACTGACCATACCTGAGGACCTTCCGCCGGTGCTGTAGTTGTATAGGTCGGCTAGTTGGGATTGCGCGTCGGGGTCATCATAATCGGCTTGAAATGCAAAGCCATAGTTATGTTGTGGAGGAGGGGGTCTTCTGACTTGGTGGGTGGTGTTATACTTGGTTTCATATTCGGTGTAGAGAGAGCGCAAGTTAAACTCGAGGTTTTGTTGCACAACTGACCGGCCCGGGAGGTTTATTTGAAAGGTTTCTGAGAGGTCCACTCCAAATTCGTCACTGGTATCGGATTGGATTGCTTGAAGGAGGCCAAGATCAATTGAACTCAAATTGTTATAATAAAAGTCTAAAATTCTAGAGGTACGTGCTAATTTCCATTTTGGATCCAATACCTTTGCAATCAAAAACACGTTAGGAATCTCACTGAAATACTTGAGCCATTTTCCAATCATATAATACAAAACGCACATTAACTCGGGAGAAGAGGAAGCATTTTTCATTGCAGTTTTAAAACCAAGGGATATGTACATGCAATGCTCCAAAACACGAACAGCAGTGCAATAATAAACACCCGACAATTCAACAATAGCATTTTTAAAATATTTGAACAATTTAAATAAAGCCAAACTGTTATCCCAACAACTATGCGAAAGATATAAATCACGGTAGGGATTAGTTCTATAAAAATCACATAAAGCATCTTTATGTGTCAAAGGTGAATTCAGACAATCATATGTCGAATTCCATCTATGAGACACATCCATAGTAAAATTCGTGTACCTGACATTCTTTTGATGGCAATATTTCTTCCATGCTTTGCCAATAGGTGGCTTTTGATGGATTAATCTAACTGCATTTCTAATAGGAGAAACATGCTTTTGCCATAATTCAAGCGCATCCTGTACACATAAATTTAAAATATGGCAAATGCATCTTTGATGAAAATACTTACCTCCAATTACCGGTGTACAAGCCGCAATCAAATCGGCGATACTTGCGGTGTTGGCAGTTGCATTATCAAAACCAATAGAAAATATCTTGTTGCATAACTGAAACTCATTCAACACTTGTATAATCAAAGAAGCAATTTCGGGTGCATTGTGTGGAGTTTCAAATTCTCTAAAACCAATTAAACGCTTGTTCAAAGTCCAACTATTGTCCACAAAGTGAACCGTAATACCCATGTATGAATGACGGTTAAAACAATCCGTCCAAACATCTGAGCAAATGTTCACCCTGTGGCCCAAGTTAACTAAATAACGTGATAATTCTACCTTTTTCTCCAAGCATTGCCGAACGGTAGATCGTTGCACGGTCATTCTACCTATTCTTTTGATTGCTACATTCAAACCACTTTGCATAGTAATTAACCTCAAAACTTTTGTCATCAAAAACATTAAAGGGCAAATGCTTCATAGCCGCCCATCTAGTCATTGTATTATCAAAATTCTTTTTCTCATATTTAAATAGAGGCGTACCTGACGAACCCGAGCCGGCGGGTTGGAAGTTTAGTTGGCTTTGGGTAGAGGTAGTGCCGCATTCTACCGGATGCTTTGTCACCAAATGGCGACGGAGGGTGCCATATCCACCACCGGCGGACCATTTGTACACTTTATCGCAATAGTTGCAATAAACATGAAACTCCGAAGTCCCTTCTTGAGAGTTCGGATCGTAAGGATTTGGAATCACCACCGGGACCCTCTTGTAGTGTTTGACAAAAATGTCCGATTTCAAAGCTTTTACCGGGTTAGTAGCGGGTGGAGGAGGGGGAGGCATCTCCTCATTTCCACCGGTGCTAGAAGGAATACGAGAATGTGATCTATCCTCGTTGTTGTCGGAGTCCGACGATATAGTAACGTCGAACTCCTCATCTTGTTGGGAACGACCTCCCCTACCCCCACCTTGTTGCATTTCAGCAAGTAGCATGGCGGTCCTATGATCTTCTTCCATCTACAAATATTATGTTCGTAGAAGTTAAAAGTATGAACGCAAAAAAAAAATTAATGAAATTTTAAAATATGAATTGGAAAACAAATTTTTCATTACTTACTTGCATGCGTTCGGCTGCCAATCGGGAAACCTCTTCCATAACATCTCGACGACTAGGTCGTCGAGATTTTGAGGGACGCGTAGTACTTTGATCTTGGGCTATTCCCTTGCCCCGATCACCACGTCCCGATCCACCACGAGAAGAAGACATATTGATAAATGAAAGTAGTATGGACTTGGAATGAAATATGTATGAAGTATAAAAGAAGTGGTAAATTATGAGCACAACAACAAATATAGTAGTGAGTAGAAAGTGTAGAATTGAAACGTAAACTTGCGCAATTAGAGAGAATGAGGAGAGAATAGAGAAATGAAGATTGAGAATGAAATCCTTGTTAACACAAGAATGGGGTAAGGAAATATGAAGGAGAAGTGAGGTATTTATAGGAGTAAAATTGGATAAATAAAAAAATTTGAAATTTGAAATCGGCCGAACCGCCGGTTTACCGCCGGAACCGCCGGTTCAAGCATAAACCGGCGGTTCGTCCACGGTTTGCGTCAGAAAACCGGCGGTTTATGACCGGTTTTGCAGGCCTAAACACTGCACCTACGACCTAGCCTCTGAAAAGTCACCGGAACCGGCGGAAACTGGCTGCCAAACCGGCGGTTTCTGACCGAAAACCGCCGGTTCCCACCGAAAACCGCCGGTTTACCTAAACCCTACCTGAACCCCTAGCCTACTTTACACTGTGCGACCCTTTGAACCGGCGGTTCGAACCGCCGAACCGCCGGTTCACGGTTCAAGATATTGCCGAACCTGAACAGGCCCTTTCGACCCGCCGACCCTTCTGCCGGTTCAACCCGCCGGTTCCGGGCCCGGTTCCGGTTCATGAACCGACGGTTCCGAACCGCCGGTTAACCGGCGGGCCGGGCCGGTTTGTGCATGCCTACTAATTAAGCCACCTAATGGAGTTTCAGAATGATTGGGCGGGAACAGAACTAGGTTTAGCGCCATATTTGTCTAAAAAATTGGGATGAGCGGCGCTAATTATCAATCACCTACAACATGGTAAGGGTAATTTAGGCAGAACAACTTTTGTTTCCTTTATTCTCATGTTTAGCCAAACGATGGAAATAGGCCCAAACTACCTCCATGGGCTGAACCAAACACCGTACTATTCTATTCACCAAATCATGAAAGCCCATTAACCATAAAGCCATGTTAATTGTTATAAGAGCTACCACGCCCCCCGATATTATTATATTTTAAGTAAAAATTAAGACATTTAATTAATATATTAGAGTTAATTAAAATAATTCAAATATAATATCAAGCTAAACACCAACTTATTCAATTTAGTAGTATTTCTCTTAATTTGATCCATAATTTTAAAGTGAAAAAAAAAACACAGAGAAATTTCGATCAGCGAAAGTGAACTCAATCTCTGCAAAACAAATTCGTAGTAAAAAGAGTCATGGTTTGTGAGGCATTTGCCCCAAAAATCTATAGCCATGACATTTTTCTTTAAATTTAAAAATTTCTTTTAATTACCCTTTTCGTTACAACAAGATTTGTTTATACATATATTTTGCCCCTGCTCTCGTAAAATCTCGGCTCCGCCGCCGTTGAAAAGAGTAAAAAGAAGATTGCGTGGTAAATATAAAATTCATACATTTTTTGTTTTATATTCATACAAGAAGGTTGAAGTTGACATAAGTACAAAAATTTACTGATTCCGCACGTGAGCCGGAAGTCGCTGATTCTGTGGCACGCACCGCGGCGATCCACGGCTGGATCGACGTTGTAAAGTGTTTAATTGTGTACAAAGCAGATGATCGCTGGACAAACACGGTACAACTTCTCTCGTTTTTTTTTCTCTTGGCGAGTGATTATGCGTGTGTTTGTGCTGTGCGAAGTGTGTTAGTGTGGTGATTGTGTTTGTTCACGAGTTTTTTTGTTGGCAATTGAAGAATTGGATCGATAATTTGATGTCCTGCGTGAATCAGTTCCGTTTTCTGTGAGATTTTGTACATTGATGATGTATTTTGCAGCTACTTCACTTCTTCTAGGCTTTTTATGACCATTTTTTGCACTACCGGCATAAACAAACTATCCAGCTCAACTAATTAGGATCGAGGAAACTAACTTGTACTGATTCGTAAATTTGATGCCGAAGGAGCAAAAAGATCTAGCATGATTGAATTTCAAAAATCCCATGGTGGTGAATCTTATGTAAATCTCATGATTTTGAATCGCATTCCTAGTGCTGAAATGCCTTTTCTACTTGGATGAAAAAATCCCTCCCGTTTCTCACATTTTGTTTTTCCTTATGTTTTAACATTTTCTGATATCCGTTCATTTTCTGTATTGCAGGGTCAGAAATGAATGGAAGTCACTTTGAACCAGGACCTGTACCACCTGTCCACCTCCTCTGCCCAACAAGTGCGATTGGGAGATAGACCCTGAAGAATTGGACTTGTCTAACTCAACTCTTGTGGGGTAGGTAAGAAATATATTTATGACCTCCTGCTTGGTCAAACTTGGATATAGTCTTTTGATACTACATGATTAACAAACTAGGGACTGATAAATCTTGTTAGAGCACACATGTAAGGGTCCTTTCTGTTTCCACTATTTAGAATATTTACTCTTGACAAAACCAACTTAGATTTGTTCCATTTAACTATTGTTCATCTCGTAATACCATCTGCATTTAGGTCTGCCTTCCTGGAAATTTTTATAGTTATGTATGGACTGTGGACCTTGTTACTGCTGTTAATATTGATCCCATTCATGGATGGATCACTATTCAGTGTCAAAGCTGTTGAAGAATTAGTAGCTTATTATTGCCAGTTATTATCTTTTATTAGATTTGATATGATTTTGGTGAATCGGGAATATATTAGGAATTGATTTGAATCAATTAGCGTAAGTTTTGTGGGATTGTTGTCGTGCAAACTCCTATAAATTCCGTGGGAGGATTTGAAGAATGTGTCCAGTAGAGACCAAACTTGTTAGTGGTTATGAGGATTGACGTGGACATCTCCGGAGGATTGTTTTCTTGGTGTTCAGTTCCAGTTACTGTCTTCCTTTTTGCTTTGTTCTCGTTAGTTTTGTGTTCGACCAGTTTGACTCCATATCAGTCGGTGCGCGGAGCGTGCCTTCAGTCATGGTGAACACTTGCAGCTACGAACAATGTCTGGATGGAATGGAGAAGGCTGTCAACATCAACGTGCAATTGAGCATCCTCGATGCCAGGATATCTAAGGGTATCGAGGATAAGCTGGCGCCATTGCGGGAGCTATGGGCTCTTGGCTTGATTAGGGGTGGGGATAGCACGACTCCCACACTCCATGTGACCAACATTCATCCCAGATCAGTAACACTGATTCTCACAACCTCAACACTGAGCCATCACCGCCCTACACCCTGCACCTGCTCCGCACACCACCATCCAGCAACCAATGGTCGTTGCTGCACCTGCTACCAGTCTGCATTTTGTGTACCTTTAGGTAGAACGAGGCCATTGATACCCTATTCAACGCGCTCTCTGCGTGCCACAGTGAGCCTCCTCACCATGAAGCTTGCTCGCTTTTACCAATGGTTCACCATTTTCATCAGCACCTTCTTGGGTCCTGTCTAACTTACGTTCGCAAGCGATAGTATGAGCCTCCACCGATTAAAGCCAAGTGTTTTAGGTTCGACTCCAGCCTTGCGGAAATGCTGTTTTCGCTAGGAAGGCGACTGATATTAATCCTGTTTATGGATGGATTACTGTCCAACGTCAAAGTTGTTGAACTATTAGCCATTGTTGTCAATTATTATCTAAATAAATTAAGTAAGTTTGGATTTGATGTGATTTAAATAGATTAGAAATGATTTGAATCAATTAGGGCAACTTTTGTAGGATTCTTGTCTTGTGAACTCCTATAAATTATGTGGGAGGATTTGAAGGATTTGAAGAATGTATCCAGCAAAGACGAAACTTGTTGACAGTGAAGCGTAGGCGTTTCTGAGCATTGCCTCAAGACTCTCTGGAGGAGTGTTTATTTTGAGTTAAATTCCAGTTCTTGTCTTCTTTTTTTTTGCTTTGTTCTCATCAGTTTTGATTTCAACCGCTTTTTACTCCATACAAGCTGTTTTCTGATTCTCTGTCACACACTACATGACGTGAAGTCTAAGAAGTGAGAAACCATGACTGTGTTTAGGTGTGTGCTAATCCTAATTTTTTCTGACAACTGTCAGTGCTTCTTCATTCCCTTTACTAAAATCTATTCATCTTAAGACTTGGGTACATGTCACCTCTCTTTTCCTATTGATGACACTTGGTATTGATAGGGTTCTTTTGGTGAGATACTAAAAGCTAGTTGGTGGGAAACACGGAACACCAGTAGCTGTCAAGCGAATTCTTCCGAGCCTTTCAGACGGCAGATTAGTGATGTATGGTTTTCCACACCACTGTGTTGCTAATTCAATTTTTCATTATATAATTTATATTAGTATTTTGCCCCTTGCATGCCAGAATGGGACCTAAACCATGTCTGTCATATAATATTTAGTTTATTCTGAACTGTCTGTTTGATGTGTTCAATCCATATGCTGAACTCAGATTTTAGCTTTTTCTGCTTCTATTCCCCAGTCACTCATATAGTATCTGTATAACCTATTTACTCAAGTATCTTTTCTTACTATTTTGTATTCCTGTTTGTTGACCGTAATACAGCAAGGATTCATGCATGAGGTCAATTTGCTCGCGAAGCTTCGTCATCTAAATATTGTCCAGTTTCTATGTGCTGTTACCGACAAAAAGCCCTTAATGTTAGTCATAGAGTACTTGAGAGGCGTCAGTGATACGTGTTTCTGTTAGTGTAAAGTTTTGCATTTCACTACAAATTGTCCAATTGTTATTGTTCCTTATTAAGGTGATCTGCATCAACATCTACAGGAAAAAGGGGCTTTGAGTTTGTCAACTGCAATCAATTTTGCAATGGATATTGCGAGGTAAAATGTGGTTATTGTCATTTTGGTTTACCAAGAAATCCGAAACTTACAGTACATCATTGACCACTCGTCTCAATCCCTCTCTATCATAAAGCTGTGTCTCCTATTTTCATGCTTATCTTTTTTTATGGCAGCAAATGTACTCATCTGAATACATACTTTAGTAACCTGCTGTTTAGAAATGGGGGTATGGGGGAATCAAGGATAAGGCTTGGGCTTCCCTAAATTTGAAAATGTTTGGCTTTTCCTATATCTGCCATATAACACCCAGCAATATCAATATGAGATCATTATGCAGCAATAATTACAGTATATCTCAAATATGAAATGGTGCAATTTATGTTATTGTAGTACTTAAAAATACTAAGTTTTATGCTCCTCTGAATGTTTTAATCATGTTTGGAATAAAGGCATGGCGTATCTCCACAGTGAGCCAAATGTTTTAGTACACAGATCTCAAACCAAGGTTAGTAGGTGGTCTCATGTATGGTGAGAATAGAGTAGAATTGCTGCTGATTTCCATTTAGCTCGCAATGGAGTCTGTGCTGACCGTCTGTATAGATTCTGGTCTTTCCCTATATGATGATAAAAAGCAGTGTGTTTCCAACGTTCTACTTGTCAATAGCAGCGCCAACCATCGAAAAGTGGGAGATTTTGGGTTAAGCAAGCTCATCAGGGTAAAACATTCTCATGATGTTTACAAAATGACTGGTGAGACTGGAAGCTGTGAGTATTAAAATCTAAAACAGATCAACGCAGTGCATCTGGAGTTGAATCGATTTTTAATAATGTGTATTGTCTTTTGTGTGACTTCAACAGACCGTTACATGGCGCCTGAATTCTTCAAGCACAGGAAATATGACAAGAAAGTCAATGTTTTCTTCCTTCAGGATGATATTATACTAGGTAAGAAGCTCTACCTCCATAATGGCATATCATATACCGGCATGGTCGATATACAAGGTAAAGACGGTTCTAACCTGTTGCAGATTCTCGAGGGAGACCCTCCGATGTCACAATATGAACCATATGAAGCAGCTACATATGTAGCAGAAGGACACATACCAATATTCAGATCAACAAAAGTTATTCCCAAACTAAAGGAGTAAGTGTTGTCTGCATACACCTGAAGCAGAATTAGCCATAGATTCATATATAAGGATTGCAGCAGTCGACATAGTTACATTTAATTGCACTGAAAGGCGTTGTAAGCTCTGTTAACCGTACAGGTTAGCTGTGCAGTGTTGGTCTGCAGACATGAACCAGATGCCACCTCACTTAGAGATTTTGAAGATACTTGAAAAGATAGAAGAGTACCTCCTGATAATCACAGGCACCTACTCATTTCATGATGCGCCATGGATGTTGCTGGACAAGGTAATGTTTTAGAGGGAATTTGGCAGAAGTAATTGCATGGTGATATCTCCATTGTCATGCAATTATGTTATGTTTAAATTAGGGTTGGTGTGTTTGTGAGTGCTCTGTGAATTTATTTTGCCATTCATAACTTTTTTGAGTGCGAAGCAGTGCCAGCGCAAGCTGAGATCTGGACTCACGAAAATGTGAAAAACAACAATGTATGGTATTAGTATAAGATTTAGAAACTTGTTTCTCTAAGCTAGCTTCTTTCTCTCCAAAGATGAATAATGTTGCAAGTTGAAACTAAAAAACATTACAGTCCCCATACCAAGAATGAGTTCAAATAAGCTTCTTCTTTTGAAAAAATGACTTCAGGTGCCAGAGCTGCAGGCCTGAGACAGATAACGAAACTAGAAGCGACAGAAAACTGAGCCACGCCATTTTGGAGTTGGTCGATATATTTAACAGTTGCATTTCTTTTTCCCTGTAGAACAAGTAGGCTACTATTCAAGATATGTTGTTGGAGAGCATAGTTTGGTTGTAGAACTGAATTATACCTTTCGCGCAGGTAATATATCTCGTCTTGAATGAACTGGACTGTATTGTACATATTCTTCAACTCAAGTTCCATTGCCTGAAGATGAAAATCCATCAAGTATAGAGAGTAAGAGGTAAGCGAGAGAGTGAGAGCACTTACAAGAAGGGAACCTTTCTTGGCAACACGGCTCCAGTCGCTGGCAGCGACACCGGACTTCCAATCAAACTCTACAGTCATAAAACTGGAGGGTTTGGTCTCAGCGGCATAGAAGCAAGCCATGTAATCACCGTCATCCGCTGCCTGAAACGCAAAATGGCCCCAAGCAATATTTTCTGCGTAGTGGTAGTTGTTCCCGTACGCTGAGGTAACCTATATTTATACATATATAACAGTATCAGCAACAATACATAGATTTATCATGTATGCAGAAATGAATTATTGTAGTAATAGAATGAGACCGTACCCGAATAGTGATTTTATGGGCATCCGGCAAAGGCAATCCCTCGTTGTTGTTTACGACTTGATATTTTCCGACTGTCATTGAATTGATCCTGATATCCTCGGCTATGCATTTGGAGTGCCCTGTTTCCAGATCGAATCGGATCGACTCCACCCGCCTTAATAGCAACACAATCACAGCCAGAACCACCATAACATTTCCTCCTCTTTCCATCCTCAAATCCACTCTTCTGATCCACATTATATTCCAGATCTCTAAATATTCATTTCTTCATTTTTTCACCTGGACTTCATCAATGCCTCCCACCTCTCACTTTTATTTTATTTTTAATAACACAATAAATTCAATAATCAAACTTCAAATCAAAAATTGAGACATCAATTATGTCACATACTTATCGATATCAAATTAAATATTACTACTCACTAGTATTACCTAGTTTTATATACGTACTTGTATTATTGTGTATATATAATTGCCGACTCGGGTAATTGGATATCTGATATTTGGGACTAGATACCCGACTCGGGTAATTGGGTACTCTGACGCAATTTCAGATCGGGTTTGGTTGTCCAGAAGGGAATTTTTTCAAGAACGGGTACCTACCTGATTGTACAATCTTAGTTGAATCGGATAAATTTTTCTGATCAAATCTTCTCCAAGATGCACATTTCGAAAACGCATGATTCTTGATTAAAACACAAATCCCATTTGCGTTCATTCCCAACCACTAATCAATAAAATCATTTTGCAGAAGCTAAAAAGGCCAAAATAGGCACTTCATTGAACAACAAAACATCACAAAGATTAAGAAATCAATGTTGAAATCAACAGTTTCGCAGCCAAATATCGAACGCTGTTTATTCTAGATAGAGCAATTTCCTACCACGAAACGCTAAAAATCGAAATCAATCTCAGAGTCAAAATCAAGGCGCTTCCTTCTTCTCAGAATCATCTGATTTCTCTTCCTCCTCTATCTGCTTCATCACCGCCTCCTCCGCATCGAGCAGCGGCGCATAGTAATCGGAATGCGCCTCCATACACTTCCTCAACGCCGAAGTCGCCTGAACGCATTTCTCCACAATATCCTCTTTGTTCTTCTCCCCTTCCTCCACGCACTTCTCCCAATCCGTGAAAGTTTCTCTGCAACCGCCCGCTTTCATAAACAAGCAGAATCCGCACTCGCCTTCCTCCTCCTCCTCCTCCTCTCCTCCTCCATCGCCGCCGGCCCCTTCTTTGGTCGAATCGTCAGAAAATTTCTCATTTGGGGATCTTTCCTCTGGTTTCGGTGGATCAGGGGATTCTCGAATTAGGGCTTCGAGTTTGGGTAGGTCAGATTGGGGTGAATTTGAAGGAGACGTCGGGTGGGTGGATGCGGTGGAGATGGAGCTAGGGTTTGCTTGTGAAAGCGCTGCCATGGCTGCCGATCTAAAACCCCTCTCTCCTTAAACCCCTCTCTCTCTCTCTCTCTCGCTCTCTCAAATAAGTATGGTTAAATTTTTGCAGACCGAGACCACAATCAATTTAGAATAATAATATCACAATTTAGCATTAATAGACCATTCTTCATCTAAAAGAACAGAAGAAAAAAATACAACGAATTCATCTGTTCTAGAAGGCTCTTTTTGTCAATCTTTGAATATGGGGTATAAAATTCAAATTTCTATTCTTCAAATTTATCCAAGTCAAAAAAACTCTCTCCACCCCAAAAAAATATGAAATATTTAGATTTTAACATGAGATTTTATGCAATGCTGTTTTGTGAGTTAACAAAGAAAGTAAAATAAGAAAGATGAAATAAATAGAGATATAGTATAATTTTTATTCTAGGAAACATTTCATTTTTAATACGGCTGAAGGAGTATTATGTATATACATGAAGGTATAATAGAACAAGGAAGACAAATTAGAGGGAGTATTATGCATATACTTAGAAGTAATAATAGAATAAGGAAGACACATTAAAGTTAGAGATATTATATGTGTTGGTTTTTTCAAGATGACTTTAGTAGTAGCGTGGGATATTGATTCAAATATTAGTACTCCCTCCGTCCCAAGGAAGATGACCCATTCTTTGAGCGGTACAGAGTTTTATGCATATTTATTTTGTGTGTTAGGTAGAGAGAGTAAAGTAAGATAGAGAATAAAATAGAGATAAATGTATTTCCATTTATAGTAATGTGTCATTTTGGATGAGACAAACCAAAAAGGAAATTGAGTCATCTTTAATGGGACGGAGGGAGTACTTGCTTAAGGTGAAATTCTCAATGCAGTAGAATATAGAAAGAGAATTCTATTTTTGGAGACTTTTTACTTCCTTCCAAACAAGGGAAAGACGCATGTAGATTTTGCGTCTCTAGAAAAACGCATGTAGGTTTTTTCAAAATCAATGCTAAACTTCAGAAACCACTAACGTATGTTATGCTTAGTGGCGGATTTATTCAGTTTGTTATTGTTATCAATTTGTTTTAGATTTTCGGAATCACTCCTCATGTCATGCAGAGTGGTTTAATAGTTGGTTTAATTTTAAGTATTTTATCTTTAGTCAGTGGTAGATTTGGGAAGACTGCTAGAGAGTTGTTAGAAATTTGATGAGGAATCTTGCCTATAAATATATTATATTTGAAAGTTTTCAATACACATTGCTATTGTTCTTCTTTTTTTCTACTTTCCTTACTTTATTATAGGTTTCGCGCCTTTCAAATAGTAACAAAAATACTTAATAGCCAAATGGTAGAGGGTGTAGTTAGGATCTTTGTGCCCCCAGTTTGAAGCCTTGGAGGGTTGGAATTTTCATTTTTCTTAGAAAACTCCTTTTAACTTAGCATACACTAGAAAAGATTAATTTAGTATATAGTAGAAAATAACTTAGAATACGAAAACATATTTTTATTTTTGTGTAGGGAATAAAATTAGGGCTGGAAAAATATACCGTAATACCGAAATACCGCACTTATCGTACCGAAAAAATACCGAAAATACCGAATTTGCGGTATACCACAAGTTGCCGTACGGATACCGTACCGATAGATTTCGGTACGGTAAGGTATAGATTTTCCTATACCGCGGTATACCGCATTTACACTATTTGCCAAAAATTTGATATATATGTTGTATTTAAAATTTATATAAAAAATAGTTAATATGCTAAAATTCCTAACCCTACTTTCATATTTTAGTTCAACCGCCCCCAACCCCAAACACACATGCAAAGATGCAAATCAAGTCCACTGTATAGATTTGATTATGGTGTAGTTTTAATCTTTTGGATATTATTTAAATAAGTGAAATTTTATTTTAAATATTTGGCTATAATAGAATTTTTTGGGTATGAAACACAAGTATTACGGTATGTCATACCTTATTTTGATATACCGTACTCGGAATGCCATACCTTATTTCGGTATAATGTAAAAGTACGGTATACCACAATACGGTATGGTATACCGCATAGACGGTATGGTAACGGTATCGGAAATAAGCATACCGAATTTTGCGGTATACCGCAATGAGGTATACCGAAAAATTCGGTAAGGTATAGGTATGACATTTTCTCATACCACAATTTACGGTACGGTATGCGGTATGACATTTTGAGTGCGGTATACCGTACTGTGCCACCCCTAAATAAAATTGATTGAATTATTTTAGAAAAGGAGTACACCATCCGTTCCACACATGATATCACACTTGTGGGATAACATGAGATTTGAGAGGATTTTGTTTTGTGTTAAGTAGAGAGAATAAATATAAGTTTTATATTAATATGAGAGAGAATTTTTTTTAAAAAAAATATAGCATCTTTAGTAGGAAAAACTAAAAAGGAAAATGAGACATTTTTTGTGACACAGATGGATATTTTTAAAATGATATCACTATTCTCATTCTAAATCTATTTTTGCTAAAACAAATGTATTACAATCTTCTAAATTATATCAATATTTTTTAAAGTGTTTATTGCAGTTGGTTTTACGATTTTTTTAGAAAATACTTATAGAAATATAAATTATACCCATAGTAAAAATTTTAATTAATGAAATAATATTCGTTTCCTATAGGCTGTTAAAAGAACGTTTCTTATGAGAAACATTAAAAAATAAAAATAAGTCACATTCCCCAATCAAAAAAGTAGATTGAATGAACATGGTGATATAATTTAAAATTGTAACATATTTTTTTCTAAATTAATTTAATATTTTTTAGTTAAAATTTGTATATATATAAAAATAATATTTGTTTCCTATATAAGGTTTTAATCTATGCAAAACTAGATTTAAATACAGAAATGCATAACAAAATCATATATAGGGAATTTTTACATTATTGTTAGTTTATTTTTAAATCATTTTAATTAAGGATGACCTAAAATGACCTAAAAGTGACATCAAACCCAGATTTTCCATTTATATACTCCATCTGTTCTTAGAAAGTATAAACTTTTTTTGAGCACAAGTTTTAATGTATAATAATTGGTAAAACAAAGAAGATGAAGAGAAAATATAGTAAAAGTAGTGTTAGTAGATAATAGGGTCCACATTATTAGTAACGTGGTGAGGTCCATACTTTTTAATGACGGACTAAAAAGGTAATAGTTTATACTCCACTTTTTAGGGGCGGATGAAGTACAAAATAAAAATGTGTTTTTATATGGAAAAATTGATTTAGAACGAAAATGGTGATATGATTTTAAAAATTGTAATGTACCTAAATTAATTCAATCATTTTTATTCCATACATAAAAATAATATGTGTTTTTTATATTCTAAGTTATTTTCTACCATATGCTAGGTTAAAAGGAGTTTTACATTTTTTATATGCTAAGTTAAAATGAGTTTTTTTTTAGATTCAAGGATATGATATAACGACTTAATGTTAATTAACCTATTCAATTCCTATGCCTCTATGTATCTCTAGTTTTGTTAGGACGATCTTTCAATTAGATCAAGTTTTGCGTTGAAGTATCTAGCATGTGTGCGTTGCACTCTATCATCAAGGTGTCCCTCTAATGTTTAGTGTCTAATTTCCTAAGAACATAAAATCCTCACACAAGATCACAACTCTCCCAAATTTTATAGATCAACGTGGTTATCATTCCAACTTAGCTATTTCACCTTTCAATTAATCTATAGCTAAGCCTAATATCATTCATGAGGTAGCTAATCACCTGAATATTCAAAGATCAAGACCAATTAATATAACAACAAGAGCTAGGTACTAACAATCAAATGATTAAATCAACATTATTATCATTACAATCACCAAAAATCCTACAAGATGAATTAAGCAGCTCATAATAAACAGTGTCAAAGCTAAACACACTTGAAAATAATGACAACATAAGTAACACTATTCTAGATACTCCCAAGAGTGGAATGATCAGAATGAAAGTGTGGTCTTCGAGATTTGATGAATTCTAACCTCTCTCCCCCCCCTTCTGCTCCTCCTCCCCCTCCTCTATCTCCTGGAGCTACTGTAACACCCCTGACTTAATATAAATATCATTTTGTTGTGATAATTAATGTATTTAGAGAAAAGTAACTAACAAAAGAAAAAAAAAGAGTCATTTTCTTGTATAATAAAGAATATAGTGATATTCAAATACATATAGTAAAATGGCAATATAAATGTTACTATTTGTGTAATCATATTAATAATATTGTGCATATGTGTAAAATAGTAAACAAATGATTAAAGAAGTCATTTTTTTAAATGCTATATATGTATATATGCTGTATGCATGTGAATATATAAGTTAAAGTAGGAAATGTATGAATACGGACTATAGTGTAAGTTAGATTCTTGAATATACACGTATAGTTGTAGGATGCCGTTTTTTATTGTGTATATAAGGCCATCCACAATAGGAATAGCCCAGCAATAGCCCAGCCATAGCCTAGCCACTGCCACATCATCAGCACTAAAAATCCTCCTGCCAAATCATAAATAGCCCAGCCATAGCCTAGCCACATTATAAATAGCCCAGCCACATCAATAGCCACATCACTAATAACAATTATATAAAATGACATAATTAACAATCACACAATATACGGAATTTAATTTACGAGACATATACGGGAAAAGTTTAATAATACTATTAAAATTTAAAAAAGTACAATAATTTAAAAAAATACATTAATTTAAAAAAAAATACATTAATAAAAAAGAGTGACAATTCACTCCTCGTCTCCGTCGTCGTCGCCTCCGTCGCCACCATCACCGCCGCCACCATCGCCGTCGCCTCCGCCGCCTACGCCGCTGCCGCCGCCACCGGTCTCCCTCCGTATAGCCTCCAACTCGTCCTGCAGGCTCATGAGCAAGGTTTGAAGCACGCTCTTCTCCACGGGATCCGTCGCCACCCGCCATTCGGCCATCGTCTTGATCAACTGAGCGCGCGTTTGGGCGCGAGCGAAGAATTTGAGCTCCTGGGTGGATTGGCCAAGGGGGGATGCCGACTGGACCTCCTGGGAAGCCCCGGCGTTCCCTCTCGCTGCCTGCTGAGCGCGCTTGCGCCCAATCGGGCGAGGTCGGCCACCGACCGAACGCGACGTGGGAACTCCTGCGTCGTCTCGGGGAGGTCGTGGAACCTCCGCTGCTGCCGCTGTAATCGCCGGTGTAGTTCAGTCGTTGCTTCTTCGGCCAGCCAGAGTCGACACCTACTCGGAACTTCTCGGACTCCCTCAGTACAAGATAGCAGTTCCAGTAGGTGAAGTCCTTGTATAAACCCTTCAGTGGGAAGGCTTTCTCCGCTATTCTCCTGCAGTCATCCTCCGTTTGGCCACTGCTCATCATGCGGAGTGTGTTGGTGTACAAACCCGAAAATCGGGAGACCGCCGCCCTGATTCGGTTCCAGCCCTTCCGGCAATCCTCCCGTTGCGGGGCCTCCCCTCCGGGCAAAATCTCTGGTAGGCTGCTGCTATCTTGCCCCACATGTTGACGATCCTTTGCTCGTTCGAAACGAGAGGATCGTCGCAAACACTCACCCACGCCTTGCTGAGCGCGACGTTCTCGTCGTCCGTCCACCTCCTCCGTACCTCCTCCTCACCCGGCTGCGACGACTCGCCGACCTTCTTCTTGCCCTTCTTCTTTGGGGCGCCACGCCCCGGCACTGCCCCCCTTGAACTAGAGTCTCCGGAGCTCCGAGAGTATCAAACCCCAACTCATCTAAGGAGAAACTATCAAACCCCAAGGGTGTTTGGGTCGATGTGTGCGAAGACCCAGTCGAAAAATCAAAACTGGGGCGATAGACATCCCCCGCCGTCGCCGGGGACCCCCCAGGAGTCCCCTGTGTAGCCGGTACGACCCCCGGAGTCCACTGTGTCGCCGGTGCTCCCCCGGGCATCATCTGCATCCCGGGTACCCACCCCGGTATCGGCGGAAACCCCCCCGGCGGACTCACCCCCATTGGGGCCCCGGGCATCATCTGCTGCCACGGGTACATGTTGTAGTACCCGGGCACCTGACCCCATCCACTTCCCACAGGGATCGTCGGAGTTTGTGACCCGCTACTCCCGGAACTAGGCTCGTTGTTGAGATCCATTTCCCGTTGTTGATCTTGAACAGAAATTAAGATAGAGAGAGTACTCGTTAAAACAAGTGGTGCGAATGAAAATGACGAGCAAAGCGCGTATATATAGTGTTTCGGAAAAAAAAATTAATTTTCGCGCTAGGCGGTGCGCTGAGCGATCCGGGCGCTGCAATAGCGCCGAACGGACCGCCCAGCCGACCGCCCAGCGCCACATAACCGCCCAGCGCTGCGCGGTTTCTCTCTCCCCTCAGCCGCTGGGCGGCTGCAATAGACCGCCCAGCGAACCGCCCAGCGCCGGCGCTCGTCTGGGCGGTCGCTGGACGCCTATTGTGAAAATAATTTATCCAATTTAATATGATTAGAAGTTAGACTACGTGTGAGAATTCTAACTATAGTGATACACCCTATTATCCTATAAAGTTAGCCTAGTTGTTGATTCAACAAAGCTACTTAATTTTTTTAATATACATACCACCATTCAGTTGTCAAAGGGGGAAAGCACGTAAACGCTTTTGCTGTATCGTTTCTTAACCGTTCTTTAAGCTACTGTTTATGGACCCCATTGTACTTTTTAACTCAATTTCTTAACTAATAAACGGAACCTGCAACCCTCCATTCCTTATCCGTCCCTTAACCGTTCCTTAAATTACTATTCATTCAATTTCATTTTTTATTTTTATTTCCAACCCAATTCAATTAAAACAAACAAACTTCATTAAATAAAATAAACTTACAACATAAAATTCGTAAAAGAACATAATTTAATAATTTCCTAAAAAATAAAAGTACACAATTTAATAATTTCATCCGTCAAAGTTTGCCCAAATGTGCTCAATTAGATCCTCTTGGAGTTGGGTGTGGGCGCTAGAGTCGCGTAATAACCTTGCGGCGGCTTCCTCCCGGTTACGATGGATGTACGTATGGGACCGTAGTTGGGGCGGCGCGGCTTCCTCCGCCTCCCGTTGTCGATCTTCTTCAAGTGATTGTTCCATTATTTGACGCATTTTTTCAAAAGGATCTATTAGTTTGATTAAATTTAGGAGAAGAAAAACAGAGTTGATTTGAGATGAAAATTGGGGTGGAAATAGAGAGGATTTGAGAGGAATAGATGTGTGTTTGTGAGTGAAATGAGTATGAAATAGAAGTCTTTTATAGAGTAAAGAAAAAAATTGAAAAACGGCTATAAACGGTAACATTACCGTTTACAATTTTTTTTTATTAAAAAATTCATTTTTTTTTAAAAAATATTTATTGCGTCATCGTGACTACGCCCACTCGCGGGCCGGCGAGTGGGCGTCACGCATGGCCTGGGAGCTCGCCACGTCGTCTCGACGCGTGGCGAGACGTCTCGTGCCGCGTCTCGTGGTGGCGGGTCTCAGGACGGGCTGGGAACGGGCTGGGGATGGAACGGCCGGCTGCAACGCGTTTCTCCGCGGTTTCGTTCCTCCGGCACGGAACGCGAGCCGGTTACGCAACGCGTTGTGGATGCTCTAAGGCCACCCGCAAGGCGTCACGCGGGTGGCCCGTATTCCGTCATTAAGGGACGGGACGGCGGCGTGATGCGTTGCAACGCCCCGTCTCATCCCCAACCCGTTCCGCGTTCTGTCCCGCTGTGACGAATGGCGAGACGGCTCGCCACGCGCTGAGGCGACATGGCGCGCTCCGGCGCCATGCGTGACGCGCACTCGCCGGCCCGCGAGTGGGCATCGTCAAGCTGACGAAATAAATCATTTTTTTTAATTTTTTGTACTCTATAAATACTCCTAATTCATCCTCATTTCACACACAACTACACATCTATTCTTCCCAAATCATCTCCATTTCCTCTCCAATTTTCATCTAACCTCTCATCACAAAATATCCGGCGACGGGAACTTTGGCGGTGGCGGCTCCGGCGGGTTCGACATTAACGCGTTCGACGACTGTGGGGCATATACAATGTCCTCGGTGGTGGTTCCGGTTCGTCGACGCCGGGCACCCAGGGTTCGTCGACGCCGGGGGAGGTGTACCAACCACCCCATTTTGACGTGGATGCATACGCCCGTCCCTCCGCCCCGAGGTATTCGCAGGGATTATCCCAGATTCGGGAGGATTATTCCGTTGAACCCACTCCGGAAGAAGGCCGAGGCGGTGGAGGAGGCCGGGGCGGAGGCGGAGGCGGACGAGGAGGAGGAGGATCTAGGCCGGCATCCGTACGGCCCCAAAGAAACATTGGCGGTGTATAACGCCTGGATCAGCGTCTCGTACGATCCCATCGTCGGGAATCAACAACCCCAGAAGTGCTTCTGGGAAAAGGTCACCGAGGCCTACCATGAGATTAAGTCGAAGGGCTCCCACCGCCGCACATATAAGATGCTCCGCGCTCACTTTGACAGAGTCGACAGAGAGGTCAAAAAATTCTGCGCCATCTACAAGAATGAAATGGCTCATTACCAAAGCGGAGCCACCGGAGCCGACATTCTGAGGTCGGCTTTGCTAGTCTACTTCGACGACACCGGCAAACAATTCAAATATGTCGATGTTTGGGAGGTCGTTAAAGACGAGGAAAGGAGGGCCTGCGGTGTGAGGTCCATCTCGGGCTCGACCTCGAAGCGCACGAAGCACACGGCGAGTGGCCAATACTTGTCTAGTGAAGGCGGTTCGGGCAGCGCCGCAGGCGATTTTACCTCGCAGGAGGTTGAGGGCATGGCAGTCGATGCCAGGGGGTCCTCCCGTGGGCGCCGTCGGCCGCAAGGGAGAAATGCGGCGAAGGCGGCTAGAGGGAGGAGGGGCCCAGCCGAATCAAGCCAGACGGGCTCAGGCTCGGGGGACCCTCGAACTCCCTTATGTCCATGTACATGACCGCCACAATGGCGGACACTTCCCGCATGAAGCCTCCCCAATACCAAGCCTATCTTAACGGAATTGCGTTTATGGCAGCACAACTTGGCATTCCGCCTCCTCACGGCTTCAGTGCACCTCCACCGCCTTCGGGGGATGATTCGCAGGCGGAGTAGTTTTTTTTATTTTCTATAAAATTGTATTTTAAATTATGTCATTTTTATTTTTTAGGATTTTAATTATGTATTTTTTTTTTTTTTTTTGAATTTTAAGTTGTATTTTTATTTTATGTTGTAATTTTATTTTATTTTTAATGAAGTGTGTTTTTTAATTGAATTTGGTTGGAAGCAAAAATAAAAAATGAAATAATGAATAGTAATTTAAGGGACGGTTAAGGGACGGAGGGTTGCAGGTTCCGTCCCTTAGTTAAGAGATGGAGTAAAAAAGTACAGTGGGACCCATGAATAGTAATTTAATGGACGGTTAAGGGACGAATAAGTGACGGCATTGCGGATGACCTAATAAAGATAATATTTGCATAAATCTAAGAAGAATTCGAGTACGGTGCGACTAGAATTCATCAAATTTGGGTAGTTTGCTGAAGTTTCCAAGTTCAAATTTATAGTATGGATCGGATAAAAATGGGAGGAATCTACTACGTTGCAAATTGGACAGCAAAAACATGTGCTACGCTAGAATATCAATCCTACCTAAGGTGTGTATAAATTACATATTTAATTTTATTGGTAGTATGTGATTAATTGCTATATGATTAAATAGGGTATGGTTATATGAATGGTGTAGTAATATATATTTATATGATATTAGAATTATTTGGTGGAACATGCTTTACATATGTAATTGGCATTATTTGAATCATTGGATTAAAGAGGATATGTGACAGTTTCGCTCTAGATCTGATATCAATGCCATGGATCTACAGGTCATATATATAATGGCAATGGACCTACGAGTCATATATACAATGACAATGGACCTACAGGTCATATATACAATGACAATGGATCTACGGGTCATATATACAATGACAATGGATCTACGGGACATATATGCAATGGCCATGGACCTACGGGTCATATATACATTGGCAATTGACCTTCGGGTCATATATGTATACAATTGCAATGGAACCTAAGGGTCATATATATAATGGCAATGACCTTCGGGTCATATATATATATGTACAAAGGTAGTGGGACCTTCGGGTCATATACAATAGAATCCCGGGCAGATACCAAGCTTGATTTGTCACAAAATAATAAATTGAGCTGTCACGACCGCACTTCCTAAGGATAGGAAGCACGGGGAATCGTGACCAGTGGGGGAAATAAGGAGCGGGGAAGAAGGGGAAACAATCAATTCAAGGCAATACAACTTAACAGTCAAAGGCGAAATGCCATTTAAGTTAACTAACGTTTCAATCCCGAAGTTTACAAAATGACAGGTAACAGAGTTCGACAATAAAGGAAATAACAGAGTTCATCAGTTCAAAGGAAATAACAGAAATTCTGAAACCATTGAGTAGCGGAAGCAATTTTGAGAGTTTAGCTACTACTATGTATGGAGACATAATAGTAACCGGAACAGTGACCTAATACGTTCTTGGATCATCGCTCAACATCCTCCGCCTCCCGACCTCGCTCAACCTGCACATAGGGAAGACATATGCAGGGGCTGAGTACTTGATGCACCCAGTGAACTCACGCCCAAAAACATTCATCATTAAGATATGTCAAGCCATCATCGTGTGAATCCCGGGTTTTACTTGGAAAAGAACCGAGAAGCACAAAAATTCATTTCCATAAAACAGTGTCCGCGCGGACTAACATCATCCTCCGTCATATACCATATCTGAACCATCATGTGAAACGAGACTGTGGCCACAATCTCGATCACTGGACCGGCCGACCTAGGGGACGGCTCATGATCCCCATCAGTGCACTAGTCTAAGTAGGGGGTAGACCCTAGTTAGACCCGAATTCGTTAACCATCAAAGTCTAGTAGAATTTTATTCTAGTAGACAAACAGATAGGCAGTTTCAAAACATAAACACGGCATGACATACTTATAGAAACATCCTTATAACACCGGAAACATATTGATTTAAAATAAACGTTGAAGAATAAAGCCCACCTCAACAGCTTAGAAATTTCCTTTTATAACTTCTCGATCCGACTTTAACGAGCGTGCGAACCACCTTTTCGAAAAACAATTAAAGTACACATCAATCTCAATAACTAAAACATTTAGAATGCACTCTAATTAAAGTCTTTTATTCCCTTTTTCTCGGTTTTCATGCATTTTCAATTATTCGGCGGCCGCCCAAGGCGTCGCGTGCGACGCCGGTCGGCCGCTTACGCTCATTCTTTCCTCCGTTGGCTCCTCGTATTTTCCATAACGTCGAAAATAATTTCTAAAATTATTTAAGCGCATACTTAAATTTCCGTAATTATTTACCGTTGAACAAAAAAAAGAAAGTATTATTTCATACTTAGGTAAATTATTCGTTCTTCCAAAAGTCCTCCGGGATTTAATTAAATATTTCCTCCGATTAAACTCTCAATTACCGACCCGGGATTAAATTTCTTAGCCACTTTATCCTCAAAATTAATTAGAAAGCCCCAACAAAATTCCAACAAAAAGAAATTAAAAGCCCAAACTAAAAGATTTAAAACAAGGCCCAAAACTCTATCTCCTTCCCCACTTCTCTCTCTCTCCTCACATCTTCTTTCTCTCTCCCCGTTTTCTTCTTTTTTTTTCCTGTCGTCCGCAACCACACGACGAAGGCACACTGCCGTCGTCTTCTCTCCGGCTCGACGCCGTCGACGGGTCGTCGCCTCTACGCTGTCGTCGAGGAGTTGACGTCCTCGGTCGTCGCCATCGCTGGTTCGCCATCAACCTAGCTTCGCCGTCGCGCTACCGCCGCCGCGTTGCCGCTGCTGCTTCACCGGGCCGTTGCCACGGCGGGGACGGGGAAAAGCTACTGCCGTCGGCCGCCCCGGAGCATTGGGCACGGCTGTCCGCCGCTGCCCATCGCCGGCGACGGTTTTTCCTACCCCGAAACCATTCCGAACCCGCCCGGAAACACTCCGCAAAGACTCGCAACACGTGATATTAACATAAAGCTAAGTTATTTCTAAGCTTCGGCTACGTACGACGATCGTTCGGTTGGTTCTACGTCGGTTTCTACTTAATTTGATTATGGAAGAAAAGCTATGGAACAAGGATATATATCATGTATGCAAAGCTAGTAAATGTCTCATGCTTTGAGGGTGGAAAAGAATTATACCTCCAAGATGGTTGAAAATGGTAGAAGAACACAAGGTGGTGGCTCAAGTTTCCTCCTTCTCTCTCGGCACTTCTCGCCGCTTCTCCTTCTTCTCTCTTCTCTCTTCTTTTTTTTTGCCAAGTGAAAGTGGTGAGTGGGTTAGACGGGTTTGAGGAGGGTGTAGGTATTGATGAGGGAAGTGGAGGGTGGAATAGAGAGGAGTCTCCCCCTTGAAGAGGAAGAAACCGCCGAGAATGGGGGTGAAGAGGGGAAACCGTCGACGTGGGGGGGGGGGGAAAGAATTAATTTGGGCTCAGCTAATTAAAAATCCATACTTGGTCTTCCATGATTTAATTTCAATTGGGCCAAAATCATCAAATAAATTACAAGCCCAAGTAAAAAAAACCACTTGATGGATTTAAAGAGTGATTAGATTTAAATTATCTTGTATTTAATTGGTCTTCAAATTTATTTTGGAAAAACCAAAATAAATTCATACATTTTTATATTTTTCGTATTTTCCTTCGTTAATAAAAATTCACGGGCCTTAATTAAATTTTGTTATCTCGTTCTTCATAACCAAAAATTAAAGTACGAGAAATCGTACATAATTTATATTTGGTGTTGTTCCAAATATAATATCCATTCAACCGTTCCTCGCTTTACGCACGTCGTTATCCATAAAACATATATTTCTTTCCATTTAATTCATTCGTCTTGCTAAAGAGTAGCAATTTCATCATCGACCTTTCAACGAGACCTTAAACGTGTCTCCCATAGCTCACAACAAGAAAACACCTAAACACATTCCTCTTCACACCACACACAAACCATAATTTTTCCCATATCACATTTATCGAGAAGCATAGCATTTTGAAATAATTTTATCAATTATTCCGTTACATAAGATTAATTTCAAACTTAAGGTACGGGTGTTACATTCTAACCACCTTAACAGAAATTTCGTCCCGAAATTTACTCATTTCTAACGAAAAGTTCCGGGTATTTCTCTTTCATTTTATCCTCGAGTTCCCAAGTAGCCTCCTCGTGGCCATGGTGTTTCCAAAGTACTTTCACGGACGCGATCGATTTGTTCCTCAACTCTTGCACTTTCCTGTCCAGAATAACCTCGGGCTTCTCTTCGTAACTCAAGTCAGGATTCAAAATCATTTCCTCTTGATGAACCACGTGTTTGGGATCAAACACGTACTTTCGTAACTGTGACACATGGAAAACATTGTGCACAGTCCCAAAACTTGGTGGTAGTGCCAACCTATACGCTAAGGGTCCCACCTTCTCAAGGATTTCATAAGGCCCTACGTATCGTGGCTTCAACTTCCCCTTTACACCAAACCTCGTTATCCCCTTCGACGGAGATACTTTCAAGAACACCTTATCCCCCATATTGAACTGTAAATCTGTACGCCGGACATCAGCATACGACTTCTGTCGGTCTTGAGCTTCTTTTATCCTTTGTCGAATTTGTCGCACGATCTCTATCATTTCTTCGACCGAATCTGGCCCGAGTATTCTTCTTTCACCAACCTCATCCCAGTAAAGTGGTGATCTACATTTCCTCCCATACAATGCTTCATACGGGGCCATATTTATTGTCGCCTGGAAACTATTGTTATAAGCGAACTCGATCAATGGTAGTACTACTTCCCAATTTTCTCCTCTGTCGAGCACCACGGCTCTCAGCATGTCCTCAAGAGTTTGAATCGTTCTCTCGGACTGTCCATCGGTTTGTGGATGGAAAGCAGTACTAAAATTCAGTCGTGTACCAAGCTCCCGTTGCAGACTTATCCAAAACCTTGAAGTAAACCTTGTATCCCGGTCTGACGTGATTGTTACTGGCACCCCATGTAGCCGAATGATTTCTTTTACATAAATCCGAGCTAGCTTGTCGGATCCATGAGTTATAGGGATAGGTATAAAATGCGCACTCTTGGTGAGGCGGTCTATGATTACCCAAATGGCCGTATTCCCTTGCCGGGTCTTTGGTAAACCTGTCACAAAATCCATAGTAATATGTTCCCATTTCCACTCCGGAATCTCCAACGGTTGCAACTTCCCATAGGGTCGTTGATGTAAAGGTTTTACTTGTTGACATGCCAAACATCTCTCTACAAACGAAGCTATGTCCCTCTTCATTCCATCCCACCAAAATGATCCCTTCAAGTCCTGGTACATCTTTGTACTTCCAGGATGAGCGGTGTATGGAGTCTCGTGTGCTTCGGTCAAAATTTCATTTCGAAGTCCTTCGTCGCCTAGCACACATAGTCTCCCCTCGTAGGTGAGAGCATTATCAGCCTCTTCTCGAAACTTCTCTTGTTCGCCCTTCCTCACCTTCAGTCGAACTTTCTCTAAATTTTCATCATTGCGTTGCCCTTCTATTATCCTTGTTCGTAGATCGGATGCAATTACCAAGGTGGCAATCTTTCCCTTCACAGTTTCCGGAGCTCTCACCACCTCCAATCGCATCTTGCTAAATTCGCGAATCAACTCCGCTTCCTGTGTGAGAAAAGTAGCCAACTGCGGTTGAGCTTTCCGGCTCAAAGCATCCGCCACCACGTTTGCTTTACCCGGATGATAGTTAATACCACAATCATAATCCTTGACTAGCTCGAGCCATCTGCGTTGCCTCATGTTCAAATCTTTCTGCTCAAAGAAGTATTTCAGACTCTTGTGGTCGGTAAAAATCTCACACCGAACTCCATAGAGATGGTGCCTCCAAATCTTCAATGCGTGCACCACAGCCGCTAGTTCTAAGTCATGAGTAGGGTAGTTCAACTCGTGTGGTCTCAACTGCCGCGAAGCGTAGGCAATCACCTTACCATTCTGCATCAGAACACACCCCAGTCCAATCTTCGATGCATCAGTGTAAACCACATAGTCTACTCCCGGTTCCGGCACGGCTAGAACAGGTGCGGTGGTCAATTTCTCTTTCAACAACTGGAAGCTAGCTTCACACTCCGGTGTCCAATTGACCTTGGTCCCCTTCTTCAATTGTTGAGTCATTGGCCTTGCGATTTTAGAAAATCCTTCAATAAATCTTCGGTAGTATCCTGCCAGTCCAAGGAAACTCCGAATCTCGTTTGGGGTCTTTGGCGCCTTCCACTGTTGTACGGCCTCCACCTTTGCGGGGTCAACTCGAATCCCTTCGGCCGTCACAACATGCCCCAGAAAATTCACTTCCTTTAGCCAGAATTCACACTTACTGAACTTGGCGTATAACTTCTCTGTTCTGAGTGTTTCCAGTGTGATCCTTAGATGCTCCTCATGTTCCTTTTCATCCTTCGAGTAAACTAGCACATCATCTATGAATACCAGGACGAACTTGTCCAAGTATGGATGGAATACTCGATTCATTAAGTCCATAAATACCGCCGGTGCATTGTCAGTCCAAACGGCATTACTACGAACTCATAATGCCCATACCTCGTTCGGAATGCCGTCTTGGGTATGTCCTCCCTTCGTACCCTCAACTGATGATATCCCGACCTTAAATCCATCTTCGAAAATACTCCTGCTCCCCTGAGTTGATCGAACAGGTCGTCTATTCTCGGCAGAGGATACTTGTTCTTGAGAGTCAACTTGTTCAATTCCCGATAGTCTATGCACATTCTCAGTGTCCCGTCTTTCTTCTTCACAAACAGCACAGGTGCTCCCCACGGTGATACACTTGGTCGGATAAAACCCAAGTCCAGTAGCTCTTGTAGCTGGATTTTGAGTTCTTCCAACTCCTTCGGTGCCATCCTATATGGTGTTTTCGATACTGGTGCGGCTCCTGGTTCCAGATCGATAGTAAACTCCAACTGTCGGTCAGGCGGAGGGCCTGGCAACGCATCGGGAAATACGTCGGGAAACTCACGTACCACCACCGTATCTTCAACTTTCCTCTCCTTCTTGTCATGTCCTTGTAAATACACCAGATAGGCCGGACGCCCCTTTCTAATCATCGTGGTTGCTTGAAGTGCCGATATCACACAAGTTCGTTGATTCATCGAAATTCCGTGGAAGGTAGAGGGCTCCTTCCCCGGGGTTTGTAACGAGATTTGCCTCTCTTGGCATCGGATAGTGGCATAGTTTTCAGCTAGCCAGTCCATCCCCAGAATAATGTCCACATTATCCATCGGCATAACGTGCAAGTTGTGCGCCACTAAACTAAGTTCTCCCACCATGAGTTCTATGTTCGAGCAAGATCGTGAAATTTCTATAAGGCCTCCTACCGGTGAGTTCACATTCATCTTATGTTCAAGTTCATCAACAGGCAGTCTTAAAGCTTTCACGCAGGAGTGCGATATAAAAGAGTGCGACGCACCCGTATCATATAGAACAGTAACAGGCATGTCAAGTAATGTTCCCATACCTGCCAGATTTTCTTGTTTTGGCTCCCCCTGTGGGGCTTTCGCTTGCTTGCGTCCCAAGGCATATGCCCTAGCTTGAGTCGGGTATGGCTGGCGACGCTGCTGCTGCTGCGGAGGTGGTGTAGGATTCCCTCGAGGTCCGTTCGGCGTTCCCCCACCTCCAGTATTGTTGTTGCTCGGGCACTCTTTGGCGAAGTGTCCGACTCCACCACACTTGTAGCACACATTGGTCCCGACTCTGCACTCTCCCATGTGGTTCTTCTGACATTTGGCACAAGGAGGTGCTCTCTGACGGAAATCTCCACTTTGGAATGGAACAACTTGTTTTCCTTTTCCCTGGGAAGAGTTTGGGGTACTCTGGAACCTCTTCTTGTCGAAGGGTGTGCGGTTCCCGTCCCATTTCCTCTTATCCCTGAAATTCTGCTGTGAGGTCGGCGGTGTTGGAGTAGTGGGTGTAACCGTCCTTTCCCGTGGCATCGCTTCCTCCACGTCCAATGCACGAGATAATGACTCGGCATACGAGAGTCTACCACGGCATGCCAACGCCATCCTGATTTCGTGCCTCAGACCGGCACAAAACTTCTCCGCCATCTTCTCGTCGGTGTTTACTTGCTCGGGTGCATATCGAGACATGTCACATAGGGCACGGTCATATTCGGTCACAGTCATCCGCCCCTGTTTTAAATTGTAGAACTCGGCCTCCTTTGCCTTACGGTAGCTCCTTGGAATGTATTTGTCATACAGTTCCTCCTTAAAGTCTTCCCACGTCAGGGTGTCTAACTGTTCCTGCGTCATTGTCCGCTGCTTCGTCTCCCACCAGAATTCTGCGGACCCGGTGAGCTGATAAGTCACGCACGATAGGCGCTCCGGGTCAGTGCACCTCAAGAACTTAAAGATGCGTTCTATGGCCCGAATCCAGGTCTCGGCCTTGGTTGGATCTCCCATTCCATCGAACACGGGAGGACGTTCCTTTCGGAACTCTTTCTCGATGTTTCGTTCCGGCTGTGGCGGTGGTGGAGGTGGTGGTGGTGGTTGTCCTTCAGGACCCACACTGCTTTGGGTCTCGTTGCTTGCCCCATTCTCGTGGTGAACCGCGGCACGTCGGGGAGGCATTCTGTTCAATACATGCATTAGTATAAAATTCAACTTTACCATCACCACTCCACACAACCTTTCCAAAGCAATAACACAACTTTCCATACACAACGTGGTAAAACGAACACAACGATAAAATAACGGGAAACTTTATTATCTTAAAACCAACAAGTACGTGTTTCCACAAAGTCTTTGAAACAGGGAAGGAAAAACAAACGGCAAAAGAAACTACTACATAGTTCGTCAAAACCAAACATTCGAAACTAACAAAACAACAACAGAAACACTACTCCTCGGGAGCTCTCTCGTAATTCGCCCCTTCCTCGCTATCAACTTCAACCTCTCTCGCAAGGGGCTCTTCTTCGGGGTCTTCCTCACCCTCCATGGGATCCTCCTCGTCTTCAAGGGGATCTTCTTCCTCTTCCTCATCACTCTCCCGCACATCAGTAGCGTCGTCGATATGCTCATCAACCACAAGGACTTCCGTCGCGGAAGGTACGGAGGTACGCATCCCAAGCCTTCTCCTCTTAGGGCAGTTTGGTTGCGGCGTCTCACTCTCGTATCGACCTCCGCTGTAGGGACTGCGGCTCGATGAGGACGCCTCCTTCCTAGGAGCAGCATAGGGTGGCGGTCCATCACGAGCATCGACCAGTGCTTCCAAGAGAACCTTCACAAAACCATGCATGTCTCCCTGCATGCTGTAGTCGGGAAGCTTATGCCAGACGTATGACCGTGAAGCCTCGTCGGCCCACCTATTCCAAGGTGCCGGTAGTCCATCAATCAATCTCTTGATTCCCTCATAGTGCCTCACTCCACAGCCATGAGCATCCCGCCATAAGGTCAAGTAATCGACGACATAAGATATCAAAGGGGCACTCGCGTCCCTCTCGAACTCGCGATACATTTCCACCGCCCGCAATCCATTCTTGACGTACCTTCCCCTTAGCGGTGCGTGGATCGTGATCGCCATCTACAAAAAGTAAGTTCCATTAGCAACCAATCGTAGAAAAAGAATAAACGAGGTAGAAAGAGATAAAAACGCGTAGAGAACATCATACGTGCTACCGTGCATATACCTGTCGATTTCCATAAGGAAAAAGTCATAGCAGTTCTTTTCTTGTTAAGTTATCATCTAAGGATAGATGTTTCGTATTTTATAAACGTGGTACTATTACAATTTCGTCTATCCTTCAATCTAACGCTAATCGCGCTTCACAAGGTTTTCCTCGTCTCGTCATCTCATCATTCCTTTACTTCTAATATGCTTCGTTTCAAACTTTTGCCTTCTTTCATGTTGAGCGCGGCGAGACGGAGTGTTGAGCTTTAAACGGATGCTCTTTTAGTCTAGCGAAACGAGTCTAGACTAGATTGAATAAACGACTCTCGGTCCAGAGCGGAAGGAAAAAACACGGCTCTGATACCATTCTGGCACGACCGCACTTCCTAAGGATAGGAAGCACGGGGAATCGTGACCAGTGGGGGAAATAAGGAGCGGGGAAGAAGGGGAAACAATCAATTCAAGGCAATACAACTTAACAGTCAAAGGCGAAATGCCATTAAAGTTAACTAACGTTTCAATCCCGAAGTTTACAAAATGAAAGGTAACAGAGTTCGACAATAAAGGAAATAACAGAGTTCATCAGTTCAAAGGAAATAACAGAAATTCTGAAACCATTGAGTAGCGGAAGCAATTTTGAGAGTTTAGCTACTACTATGTATGGAGACATAATAGTAACCGGAACAGTGACCTAATACGTTCTTGGATCATCGCTCAACATCCTCCGCCTCCCGACCTCGCTCAACCTGCACATAGGGAAGACATATGCAGGGGCTGAGTACTTGATGCACCCAGTGAACTCACGCCCAAAAACATTCATCATTAAGATATGTCAAGCCATCATCGTGTGAATCCCGGGTTTTACTTGGAAAAGAACCGAGAAGCACAAAAATTCATTTCCATAAAACAGTGTCCGCGCGGACTAACATCATCCTCCGTCATATACCATATCTGAACCATCATGTGAAACGAGACTGTGGCCACAATCTCGATCACTGGACCGGCCGACCTAGGGGACGGCTCACGATCCCCATCAGTGCACTAGTCTAAGTAGGGCGTAGACCCTAGTTAGACCCGAATTCGTTAACCATCAAAGTCTAGTAGAATTTTATTCTAGTAGACAAACAGATAGGCAGTTTCAAAACATAAACACGGCATGACATACTTATAGAAACATCCTTATAACACCGGAAACATATTGATTTAAAATAAACGTTGAAGAATAAAGCCCACCTCAACAGCTTAGAAATTTCCTTTTATAACTTCTCGATCCGACTTTAACGAGCGTGCGAACCACCTTTTCGAAAAACAATTAAAGTGCACATCAATCTCAATAACTAAAACATTTAGAATGCATGCACTCTAATTAAAGTCTTTTATTCCCTTTTTCTCGGTTTTCATGCATTTTCAATTATTCGGCGGCCGCCCAAGGCGTCGCGTGCGACGCCGGTCGGCCGCTTACGCTCATTCTTTCCTCCGTTGGCTCCTCGTATTTTCCATAACGTCGAAAATAATTTCTAAAATTATTTAAGCGCATACTTAAATTTCCGTAATTATTTACCGTTGAACAAAAAAAAGAAAGTATTATTTCATACTTAGGTAAATTATTCGTTCTTCCAAAAGTCTTCTGGGATTTAATTAAATATTTCCTCCGATTAAACTCTCAATTACCGACCCGGGATTAAATTTCTTAGCCACTTTATCCTCCAAATTAATTAGAAAGCCCCAACCATTTCCAACAAAAAGAAATTAAAAGCCCAAACTAAAAGATTTAAAACAAGGCCCAAAACTCTAACTCCTTCCCCACTCTCTCTCTCTCCTCACATCTTCTTTCTCTCTCCCCGTTTTCTTCTTTTTTTTTTCCTGTCGTCCGCCACCACACGACGAAGGCACACTGCCGTCGTCTTCTCTCCGGCTCGACGCCGTCGACGGGTCGTCGCCTCTGCGCTGTCGTCGAGGAGTTGACGTCCTCGGTCGTCGCCATCGCTGGTTCGCCATCAACCTAGCTTCGCCGTCGCGCTACCGCCGCCGCGTTGCCGCTGCTGCTTCACCGGGCCGCTGCCACGGCGGGGACGGGGAAAAGCTACTGTCGTCGGAAGCCGTCACCCGCCCCGGAGCGTCGGGCACGACTGTCCGCCGCTGCCCATCGCCGGCGACGGTTTTTCCTCCCCCGAAACCATTCCGAACCCGCCCGGAAACACTCCGCAAAGACTCGCAACACGTGATATTAACATAAAGCTAAGTTCTTTCTAAGCTTCGGCTACGTACGACGATCGTTCGGTTGGTTCTACGTCGGTTTCTACTTAATTTGATTATGGAAGAAAAGCTATGGAACTAGGATATATATCATGTATGCAAAGCTAGTAAACGTCTCATGCTTTGAGGGTGGAAAAGAATTATACCTCCAAGATGGTTGAAAATGGTAGAAGAACACAAGGTGGTGGCTCAAGCTTCCTCCTTCTCTCTCGGCACTTCTCGCCGCTTCTCCTTCTCTCTCGGCACTTCTCGCCGCTTCTCCTTCTTCTCTCTTCTCTCTTCTTTTTTTTGCCAAGTGAAAGTGGTGAGTGGGTTAGAGGAGTTTGAGGAGGGTGTAGGTATTGATGAGGGAAGTGGAGAGGTGGAATAGAGAGGAGTCTCCCCCTTGAAGAGGAAGAAACTGCCGAGAATGGGGGTGAAGAGGGGAAATCGTCGACGTGGGGGGGGGGGGAAAGAATTAATTTGGGCTCAGCTAATTAAAAATCCATACTTGGTCTTCCATGATTTAATTTCAATTGGGCCAAAATCATCAAATAAATTACAAGCCCAAGTAAAAAAAAACCACTTGATGGATTTAAAGAGTGATTAGATTTAAATTATCTTGTATTTAATTGGTCTTCAAATTTATTTTGGAAAAACCAAAATAAATTCATACATTTTTATATTTTTCGTATTTTCCTTCGTTAGTAAAAATTCACGGGCATTAATTAAATTTTGTTATCTCGTTCTTCATAACCAAAAATTAAAGTACGAGAAATCGTACATAATTTATATTTGGTGTTGTTCCAAATATAATATCCATTCAACCGTTCCTTGCTTTACGCACGTCGTTATCCATAAAACATATATTTCTTTCCATTTAATTCATTCGTCTTGCTAAAGAGTAGCAATTTCATCATCGACCTTTCAATGAGACCTTAAACGTGTCTCCCATAGCTCACAACAAGAAAACACCTAAACACATTCCTCTTCACACCACACACAAACCATAATTTTTCCCATATCACATTTATCGAGAAGCATAGCATTTCGAAATAATTTTATCAATTATTCCGTTACATAAGATTAATTTCAAACTTAAGGTACGGGTGTTACATGAGCAGAGAGTCATATGCTTATGAATCTTAAATTGTTTATTTGATGTTTATTTATATGCGCGGATTTAGAATATTTGTAAATAAGTCTAATAAATGATGGATTTTGTAATTATAGTATTTGGATGGTGAAATGATTAATAGGTGATTTCTTTACTTTAATTTGTATTTGTTTATTATAAATATATACGTCGGAGGAGTTGGGGTGTGACAGCTACAAGGAGTGTAAAGGGAGAATGAGAAGACACCCTCTCGCAAGAGGTCATTTGTCAAAACATAAAAGAAGATGCAATAAGAATTTGTGATGGAAGTGGTCCTATAAATAGGAATCAACATTGAAGGAAAGAGGGAGACTCTCAGAAATTCTCACCACCTCACTCCAAATGTTTGAAAATGCTTTCTGCTTCATAACTCAGGAGGAGTGGTCTTGTCTATTGCTCGTTCAACACCACTGTTTCATCGTAGTTAACTTGTTCCACTACTCTTTGGAGTGAAGATACAATCATTTAATTTCTTTTTTGCATGTTCAGTTTCATCTCCCAAATGGTTTGAAGTGTAGGATATTTTTAGCTCTTGGTTATTTGTTGCTTGAGTTTGATTCGCTGTTTGGATGTTTTGAATGTCCTATATTTCATATTATGGAAGTTTTTGTTGATTTCAGGGATGTTGCATTTTATTTCCGTTTGATTGGATGTTTGGAGCAGTTGTTATTTGTTTAAATTTGTTAGATCTAGAGTCATTTCAAGTTGGATGCATGATTAGAGTTCATTTCTGTTTTAGTGCCATTCTAGTTGCCCAGTTTGAGTAATTTAGTATTTCAACTTTAATTTTCAGTTTTACATTGCAAAGAAGTAAGCTCTTTTTTTTTGAAGTTTAAGCTAGTCTATGGTTTTAGAATCCTCTGTTTATTTAGTTACTAGAAGAAAATGTAGTACGAAATTCGTTAGAGTCAAATCTAAATTCACTTTATGTTTGTGTACCATGCAGCTTTTCAGCTTTTCTATTTTCTAAGAGCATCCACAATAAGAATAGTCCAGCCATAGCCCAGTCATAGCATAACCACAAACTCCTCCTGCCACATCCTCAGCACTAAAAATCCTCCTGCCACATCATCAAAATAAGCAAATAGCCACCAATAGCCTAACAATAGCCTAGCCACATCACTCAAAATTATATAAAACAAATAATTAACAATCACACAAAATACGGAATTAAATTTACGACACAGATACGGAAAAATTCAATTATATTATTAAAATTTAAAAAGTACATTAATTAAAAAATTACATTAATTTAAAAAAATTACATTAATTAAAAAAAACCCGCCTCCGTCTCACTCATCGTCGCCGCCGCCTCCGTCGCCGTCGCCCCCAACCGTCGAAAATTAAAAAAAAAAATCCGCTCGCCGATCCGGAGCCTGCAATGGCGGCCAGCGGATCGGCGATCGCATCGGCCAGCGCTCGCCGATTTTTTTGCCGAAATTCGGCTAGCCGGTCCGCTCGCCGACATTGTGGATGCTCTAAGCCAATTAGAGAAATGTGATCAAAAGTCACTTTTTTAGTTTGGTGGACTAATTTGTTAGGGGTGGTGCTCTCATCTGATTTTCACTTGATTCGTATGTTGGATAAATCATCTTTTGTATTTCCTTTGGAAAGCAAGCATCCTTTACCAGTTTAGAGTCCTTTTTACTTTTTATCTAGCCGGTCAATTTTCACCTAGTATAACTAACCAGTTTAGTCCTCCGTTCTTATTTGAAACATAAGTAGTTTAATTCTTTAACACACTCTTGATATGTGGAAGCCGCTAACCCTTTTCCAAAATGTCATTCCACATACTTTTACAATCGATCGATCTTTACTTTCATATGCTAGTTAATAGCTAGTGGGTTAATGTTTTGAATGCTTGGATTACGTGTTCAATGACAAGTGACTAGGTCTAGTGTAACGCCCCACTTTTCAAACTCTAAGACGATTGCTTTAATTTCTTTTAATGCCGCGAATTAAATGACGGATTGTTATGTGATTTCTTTGGTGACCTAATTTTGATTTGACAGAGTTAACTTCGTTGATTTTTATGACGTGGCTTTTAAATAATTGATGCGGGATGGAATATATTGCGGTGAATTATTTTCCTAAGGGTGAGTGAGATTAAATAGGATCATCAATTTTTCATCTTGCCCTTTTCGACCACTATTAATTATTGGAGATGAATTCTATTTTCTTGGATTTAATTATTTGTTTGGGATAATCATCCAAATTAAATTCAAAGCCCAATTACTTTATTTCTTCATGAGAAAAAAATCGATCCCTATGTTACTCCAAGGGAGGTTTCGAAATTTCCCTAACTATGGGAGGAGGAAATTATTCCACTATATTAATTGATCTCCTAATTATTTCTTTCCATGAATGAATTGGAATATCCTAGCAAATCTTGTGTTACCTTATTCTATTAAAGATTTGGAAATTTTTCCTTATGGGGGGAACCCAATTACACGCCTATTTCCCTATGTTTTGGAAGGATTATTATTAATTTTCTGCTCCGTATTATTTTATTCTACTCCATGAAATACAAAATTTGATCATAGTCTAATTAAATAGCCTATGATTTTTGAAAATTTCCCCTTATTCCTCCCCATAGTTCACTCCAATCTCCCCATTCCACACACCCCATCTCCTCCCCACACCTCTCCCACTTGTTCTTCTACTCCACTCAAGATCTTTTCATCCTTGCCAAGAGTTGTTGAAGAATCAAGATTTATATTTGTCCTACCGATCGTTTCAATCAAGAAAGGTACAATCGAACTTTTTCTTCATCCTCTCCATTCAAACATTGTTTTGACTCCCTCATGCATATAGTGAGTGTAGGGATTTCAAATCTAGGAATTTAATCGGTGGGAATTCGTGTCTGAATGAGAATAAATTGTGAATATGCGTTTTGAATGAATTTGTGTGAAGTCTAAATGAATCATGGGTGAATGATGTGTGACTATATGAGAACATGATTGTGAGAACCTTTTTAAGCATGGTTGTGTGATGGAAGCATAAAAAGGTTGTGTTTGGATGAATGAGGATAAACCCTAATTCGAATTTTGAAGCATGAAATCTGTAGTGTTCGGACAGTAGGTTCCGACGCATGTTTGACCGACCAAACGAACTTCTTTTTGTACGATTCTTTTTTCTGAGTAAGGTGTCTTCTATGACGTGTGTGATTTCAACCTATTTGGACGAAAGATGAATATTTGGTGAATTTGTGAAGTTGACTGCGCAGTTATGTCGGAAATTATTTTTCTCGACCAGTGAGTTACGTTTTCGATTTGACCGACCTAAAAAGATTATTTTGATGTGAAATTTTAACTGAATGATATTCGATGTGTCTACTGTATTGTGGGAAAGTTTCAGCCCCAACGGAGGCCGGATGAATTTTAAATGACTTTTACAAAATGACCGCGCTTTTCTGCCAGATTTCTATCCTTGCAAAAATAACGATGTTGTTGTATTTTAAATGATATACATGATATGTATGTGTTAAGGAACCCACTCTATGATGAAGTGATGTGTTATTCGATGATGCATGCTACGGTGTGCTTCCTTTTGTTGTTGGGGAAAAGGGAAACGTTGGGGACATGCATAATTATGAGTCAATGTTTGTGACTGATTGGTAATACATATTATCTAAAGGTGATAACTCATGCACGAAGCGTGATAACAAAGGGAAAGAAGTACTTAAGGTCTAAACGGTCGAGGTGGGCTTTCTTTTAATTAAGGACAATGTCCTAAATACTTTATCGTTGGAAATTACTATGTTTATCATGTCGTGTTTTGTTTTAACATGCCTATCTGATGTGGCTTTTGCCACTATTATTTAAATCGAATTCGGGTCCTCGTAGGGCCGCAAACCTTACTTGGATTAGTGTACACCTATGGTAGATCGTGTGCTAGCGTACAGGGTGTCCGGTCTAGTGACCTGGTTTGCGGCCGCATTCCTTGTCATGTATTGGCAGATATGGCTAACGTCTATGGGAAAATGACTGATCAATCGACTTTTACTATGGGAAATGATTTTGAGTGCCTCGGGCTTTTCTAAAGCTAAACCCCGATGGTTACTTACGTATGGCATGATAAATTATATTTTTACTAAAAAAAATGTTTTCGGCATGAGCCACTGAGTATTATTTTTATAGTACTCAGCCCTGCATGTGTTTTCCCTATGTGCAGGTTGAGCGGCGACGAGCGGTTGGTGGTGTTGAGCAAATATCAATATAAACTATGGTTGTCTTGAAACACCTAGTGTCGTTGTGTCTTCACACATGACTTCACTCTTTTCTTGGATGCTTCCGCTGTGACATTTCCTTTACTTGTCTTTTATTAAACTTTGAAGCTGTCTATTTGAATGTTTGAAAACTTGGTATCTTTTGAATAATGTCAAACCCTTGGTCGTTTTATTAATTCTGGGTCAAACCTTTATTGAAACCCTAGGTTTCTATGTCTGTTCTTTAAGTTCTTTAATCACGATCGCCTGCATTTATTAACCCTAAAGGGCGGTCGTGACACTTTGGTATCAGAGCCTCAGTTCTTTCCGCTCTGGACCCAAGAGCCTTGTTGAGTCAAAGTCTATTCATGTGTAAATTTACTAATTGATAATCGTCAAAGGCTCAACACCGCAGCTCGCCCCGCCCAACCACGAAGAAAGGGGTAAAAATATTTTTGTGAGTTTTGGATTGAATTACCGAAGCTTGGAAATTTTCGATAGGAATCAAAGATAATATGACGTCTTTGAAAATATTGCTTGGAAGTGTGGGATGATGAAAATACATGAATATGAAATTGCTAATTACGACTATGCCAAAAATGATGAATATTGTTGTGCACACCCCGATAAGAAAAATCGGAGAATATGTGATTGGACTTCTATGAGTTTGGATAGATGAAATTCTAAATGATTGAAATTACATGAATTGTGAAACGTGACGTATGAGTGTGATTACTTAATTATACTATGAAACAACACCTGTGGGAAATAAGTAAACACTATGGATTCTGGAAAATGTTGTGAAGATATGAATCGGGAGACACTATGAGAATATACAATTGCTTTTGTTTAACAGTGAGGCATGATGGCGTTGAATGTGCTGGATATTGAAGTATGATTGTGAACTTGTATTGGTTGATGTTGGGATTTGCTATTACGTCCACGAAACCGCAAAATTTACTTGAAGAAAATACATGTTGCTTCCATGAACGACAAAATTTTATGCCTAGGCGGTTGAAATTTCATGACCATGAAACTGTGAGCATGATACGCGTGTAGTTGCGAGTTGTGTTTGTGATACAGATGAGCATGAACTGCATGATTTATGAAATGCGATTCCATGGATGATTGATTGACTGAGTGTTGTTATTCACATTTATTAATGTACGATGTTTGTTATGCTATGGAACACCAAATGACTTATACGAATAAATGTGTTGATTGTGCAATATATGGATGACGTTTATGTGGTGAAAATTCATGACCGATGAATTACGAGGTATTGTATAGAACCACTATTAAAGTGAAATGTGGAACTTTTGAACTTTGTTGCGAACGTAGGAGCCATATGAAGCTTGAGTTAGGTAATGATCAAATATACGTTGAAGTACGAGACTTCAAGCTATGCTTGAAATTATAGAGTGCCTAAGAGGTAGGCCAGACTGAACGTGCTAGAACTTAGTTGTAAGTTGACAACTGCAATATCACTTTCCTGAGTGATAAAACCAACGAAAATATATATTTCGAACTTTGGTGTATCCTCACAATGGCGAGATCATACCTAAGATCTAATAAAACTATGCATTCTTGCATACCATGCCAAAGTTGCGATGCGACACAAATACGACGACGTTTACGACACTTTAAGACCACGTGTACAATGGCAATGCAATTCGAAAACTACGTGGCATGGCAAGGAGACTTTGAAGATGCGACCATCAAAAATAGTTATTAATTTCGACGATACGATCAATCTCAACTTGGAATCCACGATTTCATAGAACGATGTTACCATGTTCAGGCTCACGAAAAATGTGCGAGGGAGTGCGACCCTCGTAGCTAGAATGAACGATTTTTAAATCAACAGTACTTACTTGGATTCTAAGAAAATTTTTTTTTGGAACCTTTCAATTAACGGTGAGCCCTTGTCTTTTTATGGCCTTGTTCGACTCACAATTCGCAAGTAATGCCCATTATTTCTTTTCCTATACCGAGTCATGACTCACTTTCAGTTCTTGGAAATTTATGCTTGCCTATGTAACTTTGGACATCTTGATTAGTAGTCTTCTTTGATTCATCTTTCGTAAGGACAATATTTTGACCTTATGAGCTTCAATCATTGAACTTCATTCCTAAAGTTGTTTGCAGTTTTGACCTTCAGTATGATCACATCTCCCATACATGTTTCTTCAAAGGATGAAATATTCCTCTTGGAACTTTTGTACACCTTTTTATTTCGTAACTATGCATGTGGCAAGTTCTTTCTTGCAGAAGTGAAATTGATTTTAGCTCGGTTTCACTACATATATTGTTTCATACTCAATGATTTTTCTTTCTACAACACCAAGTTAAGGCTATCCTGTTCTCTTCTTCCCTAACGGGTTGATCGTGTTAAATTTCTGAAAAGTTCCATTCACTTTGAGTTGTCTTTAACAAAACCGCGAACCCATTGATGTGATTTCATCTTTTCCAATAACATGATGTTGTTGAACCATCATTTGTACTACTTCATGACATTTTTCCATGTTTCTAAATCCTGCCGCGACTGATTATTTTAGGCATTGATATGTTTGAACGATATCCTTCATTGCTGTCCGGAATTTTGGAAATTGTGATCTAGCAGTCGGCTATGGAATTTGAGAATTTTTGCGGTTTCATCCTGTTTCCATGACCTATATCATGTTCTTCCGAGCTCTCATAAGAAGTAAATTCTCAAAGCTTTATGGTTTTATTTGATACCTCTAAACCATTTAATTCTCAGAATGGACAGGTTGAGTCCAATGAAACTCAATCATTGCATTGTTGTCCTTGTTTCCTTGATTAATTTTGGAGCCTTCCCGACTAAAGACATCTTTAGCAATGTTGCAACAATTTGAAATCTGTTCATATCCAAGTAAGACTGTTGGGTCAAATTTCGAATCCTTAATACTAGACGGTAGGGAAATGCAGTAGTTGACTCGGATTTACACAAGGAATAAGTTTCTATAGTCAGACATGCTCAAAAATGGCACACCAACCAGAAACGTCGACATAACTGACGAGATACATTTATGAGTGAACGATCGATCGAACGACAAACGAATAATGAATATGAGAAGATGTATCTACGGTCACCATCGTGCGAGGAAATTATAGAGAGAGTACAAGCCCCTTCATAGAGTTTATTGCACAAATTAAATATCGTCAACAAGAGAGAACATATGAAAGGTGACGAGAAAGAGCCACGGGACGATGAGACGATCGAGAAAAGAAATGTGTGATAATACCATGAATATTAGAAAACTGTGTGGGAGTTGGAAGACAGAACGAGGAGAGTTAATAGAAAATTTTCATGGGAGGACCGGCCAAGGCCGAATCATGGATACGCGCACTGGAGCGAATTTTGCAATCCTAGGATGCAATGATCGAGAACGGTTAAGTTGTGTGAACTACCAACTGACCGATGCTGCCGACTTCTGGTGGGACACCAGGATGAAGACAATGCCCCGAGACCAAGCAGAAGGAATGACTTAGGAAGCTTCAAGGCGGAAGTGTATAGCAAGTACGTGCCGAAGAGCTATCGGAACGCGAAGGAGTCTGAATTCTACAATCTGACCCAAGGACGTATGACCGTGCACTCAACAGCATGACACGATATGCACCTGATCAAGTCAATACTGACGAGAAGCTGTCTGATAAGTTCCGCGAGGGACTAAGGCACGAGATAAAGATGTCATTAGCGAGCCGTGGGAGACTTCCCTACGCGGAAGCACTAGCTCTAGCACTGGATATTGAGGCAGCGATGCCTAAGGAGAGCTAAGGAAATCACTACCTCGTCATCACACCACTCCGGGAGAAAAGGAAGTGGATGATTCTAGGACTCCATACGACAGAAACGGTACCAGTCGTCAGCATCGATCTCAACAGGAGAAGAGATGGAGGAAAGGAAAGTGGAAGACATCGCTGTTGTGCGAGGAATTCCAGACGTTTTTCCGAAGTGTTACTTGACCGCCGCCAGAATGTGACAAGTGGAGTTTACGATTGACCTCAACCAGGAGCCGCACCTGTGTCTAAGGCACCATATCGAATGACGCCTAAAGAGTGGGAGGAACTCAAGATACAACTTCAAGAGCTCATGGACCTAGGATTCGTAGGCCTAGTGTCTCACCGTGGGGCACACCGGTGCTTTTCATCAAGAAAAAGGACGGGTCGATGAGAATGTGTATCGACTATAGAGAGTTGAACAAATGACTCTCAAGAACGAGTATCCACTGCCGAGGATAGATGACCTGTTTGACCAACTCCGAGGAGCCGGCGTGTTTTCAAAGATGGACTTAAGGTCGGATATCACCAACTGAGAGTTCGAAGGGGGACATACCGAAGACCGCATTTCGTACAAGATATGATCACTATGAGTTCGTTGTGATGCGTTCGGTCTAACGAATTCACCTGTGGTATTCATGGACTTGATGAACCGGGTATTCCATCCGTACCTGGACAAATTCTTTTTGTCTTCATAGATGACGTCCTGGTCTAGTCAAAGAACGGGAAGGAGCACGAGGAGCATCTATGAATCGCTTTTGAGACGTTGAGGACTGAGAAGCTATACGTCAAATTTAGCAAGTGTGAATTTTGGCAGAAAGAAGAACTTTCTTGGACACATTGTATCGGCAGAAGGAATCCAAGTGGATCCCGCCAAAGTTGAGACTGTACAACAATGGAAGTCACCGTCGACACCGAACGATTTCGGAGTTCCCAGGGATTGGCAGGATACTGCCGAAGGTTCATAGAAGAGTTCTCCAAGATAGCGAGACTAATGACCCAACAACTCAAGAAAGGAGTCAAAGTCAATTGGACCCCGGAGTGTGAGGCAAGTTTTCAACTCTTGAATGAGAAATTGACCACCGCGCCAGTATTAGCTGTGCGGAGCCTGTAGTGAACTACGTAGTCCGCACCGACGATTCGAAGGTAGGACTAGGATGCGTGTTGATGCAGAACAACAAAGTGATCGCCTAAGTGTCACGACAATTGAGACCGCACGAATTGAACTACCCAACCCACGACTTGGGCTAGCAGCAGAGTGCATTCCCTAAAGATTTGGGCACCATCTCTACGGAGTTTCGATGTGAATCTTTACGGACCACAAGAGCCTGAAATATTTATTCGAGCAGAAAGATTTGAACATGCCACAACGAAGATGACTCGAATTAGTAAAGGACTACGATTGTGGCATCAACTACCACCCTGACAAAGCAAATGTAGTGACAGATGCTTTGAGCCGAAGGAACCATTCGCAACTAGCTGTTTTTTTTTTCTGAAGAGAGGAAAGTCTAATACGAGAGTTTAGTAAAATGCAATTGGAAGTGGTAAGGGCACCTGAAATAGTGGAAGGCCGAATTGCCACTTTAGTGGTTGAACCTAATCTAAGAACGAGAATTTGCAGCCCAACGGATGGATGCGAAACTTGAAGAAATTCGAATTGAAGTGAGAACTGGCAAATCTGGAAGTTTTAGTGAGGAGTCTGACAACGCCCTCACTTTTAAAGGGAGACTGTGCGTACCAAACGACGTGGAACTCAAGAACGAGATCATGAGTGAAGCTCATGAGACTCCATCACCGCTCACCCGGGAGCACGAAGATGTATCAAGACTTGAAAAAGTCCTTTTGGTGGAATGGCATTAAGAGAGACATAACGGCATTTGTGGAGCGCTGCTTAGCCTGCGGCAAGGAAAGGCTCTACATCAACGACCGTACGGAAAGTTACAACCCTAGAAATTCCCGAGTGGAAATGGGAGCACATCGCCATGGATTTGTGACGGCATTGCCAAAGACGCAACAAAGGAATACTGCTATATGGGTAATTATAGACCGACTCACGAAGAGTGCACACTTCATACCGATTCCAAATGCATGGATCGAGTAGCTAGCTCAGATCTACATAAAGGAAATAGTGCGACTGCATGGAGTCCTAGCGACAATCACGCCCGACCGTGACCCGAAATTTCACATCAAGATTTGGATCAGCCTACAATGTGAGCTAGGCACTCGA